>NC_134088.1:52538591-53232341 GCF_000715075.1 Nicotiana tabacum
TTCTTCGGACACAGTGATCACAGGTATTGTCTCAGTATATCACAGGGATGCTTCTATATTATTTGACCCAGGTTCTACATATTCGTATGTATAATCGTATTTTGCTTGTTATTTGGATATGCCTCGTGTGTCCTTAGTTTCATCTGTTCATATATCAATGCATTGAAGGAATTGAAAGAGCAACTCATGGGCTTCTTGATAAGGGGTTTATTAGGCCTAGTGTGTCATCTTGGGGTGCGCAGGTTCTATTTGTGAAGAAGAATGATGGTACTATACGGATGTGCATCGACTATAAGCAGTTGAACAAAGTTACAATCAAGAACAAGTATCCTTTGGCACGTATTGATGATCTATTTGGCTTGCTTCAGGGAGCGTGGGTGTTCTCTAAGATTGATTTGAGGTCTGGGTATCACCAGTTGGATATTCAGGACTCGAATATTCTAACGAAGGTATTCGGGATACGCTATGGTCATTATGAGTTCCTTGTGATGTCTTTTGGGCTAACCAACTCCACAACAGCATTCATATATCTGATGAACAGTGTATTTTAGCTATATCTTGATTCGTTTGTCATAGTATTCATTGATGATATCCTGGTGTACTCACGTAGCCAGGAGGAGCATGCACAACATTTGAGGATTGTACTACAGCAGCAGAGATGGGAGAAGCTTTATGTTAAGTTCTCCAAGTGTGAGTTTTGGCTTAGTTCAGTGGCGTTTTTGGGGCACGTGGTGTCCAATGAGGGGATTAAGGTGGATCCAAAGAATATAGAGGCGATTCAGAGTTGGTCTAGACCTTCTTCATCTACTGAGATTCGAAGCTTTCTCGGCTTGGCCGGATACTATCGTCACTTTGTGGAGGGTTTCTCGCCATTGAAGTTACTTTGACAAAATCGACCCAGAAGGGTGCTCCATTCAGGTGGTCGGATGCGTGTAAGGAGAGCTTTCAGAAGCTCAAGACTACCTTGACCACAACTTAAGTTCTAGTTTTTCCTTCAACATCGGGTTCTTATACAGTGTTTTGTGATACTTCTCAGATTGGTATTGGGTGTGTCTTGATCCAGAAGGGTAGAGCGATTGCTTATGCATTATGCCAGTTGAATCCCCATCAGAAAACCTACCCTATTCATGATTTGGAGTTGGCAGGCATCGTTCATGCATTGAAGACTTAGAGGCATTATCTCTACGGTATGTCTTGTGAGGTATTTAAGGATCATCTGAGTCTCCAACACTTGTTCAAACAAAAGGATCTAAATTTGAGGCAACGAAGATGGTTGGAGATGCTAAAGGACTATGATATCACCATTCTTTATCATCCCGGGAAGGCCAATGTGGTGGCTGATGCCTTGAGTAGAAAGGCGGTGAGTATGGGTAGCCTTTTATTCATTCCTGTGGGTGAGAGACTGCTTGCATCAGTTGTTCAGGCCTTGGCCAATCAGTTCATGAGATTAGATGTTTCGAAGCCCTGTCGGGTTCTGCTTGTGTGGTTTCTCGGTCTTCCTTATATCGCATCAGAGAGCGCTAGTTTGATCATCCCCATTTGCTTGTACTTAAGGACAAGATTCAGCACGATGATGCTAAGGAGGTTACTATCGGGGATGATGGGGGATTGAGGATGCAGGGTCGGATCTGTGTACCCGATGTATATGGGTTGTGTGAGTTGATTCTTGAGGAGGCCCATAGTTCACGGTATTCCATTCATCTGGGTGCCACAAAGATGTATCACGAATTGAGGAAGCACTGATGGTGGAGAAGGATGAAGAAAGATATGTGAAGTATATATTCTAAATGTCACGCCCCGAACCTAGGAGCGAGACAAGCACCCCGTGCCTCACCTAACCTGGCGTACCAAATTGCGACTAAGGGACTCTGAACACATAATGTCATACTTTGGCCATGGGGCCACCTTGCAAGACAATTTGCGAAGCAAAATATAAAACTGAATGGAAACTAGCACTAACTAAATATCAATATAGAGCTAGGCCGACAAGGCCGTCATAGCTACTACAGCTGACAAACCACCAATTTATACAAACCCAACATACTGCACTAACCAACAGGATATGCCTACAAGCCTCTACTGATAGATGTACTGTGATCGGAACAGGGCCCCGACCTACCCATAACATATATACAGATATACATAAGATGTACACAAAACTCTAGTCCTGGCAACTCCGAAAGACGTGGAGCTTACCGATCAGGCGGAACTCGGAAAACACCTACTGAGGAGGTCTACCCGTCTGTCTGTCTGAACCTGCACGCATGAAATGCAGCGCCCCCAAAAAGGGACGTCAGTACGAAATAATGTACCGAGTATGTAAGGCAATAAAATAACTGAAATCTGAAACTGAACTGATAATATGATAACTGAAATTAACTGGGAGTCAAAGATGATCTGGAGATATACTTACCTGCTGATACTGACTCAACTCCTTCAATATAGTAAGTAAAATAATTGTACGGCCTTATAAGGCTCGATATATATAACTGCTCTGCCATAGTAGGCTCGCTTATAGGCGCTCGGCCATACTAGGCTATGTATCTCGACCATGCTGGGCTCGCTCATAGGCGCTCGGCCACAGTAGGCTCGGTATATAACTTTCCATCTGATCAGAGGTTGCCCAATAGGGGCCTGCCCATCGATTATAGCTCGATGGTAATGAAAATACTGTAATACTGTATATATAGGCTTGCTGCTCTCTTGACTGGAAGAAGACAATACTAAAATTGAATATAGAGTCTCGATAAGGAATAATATTGTAAATTATGAGACTAGAATAGTGTGAATAAATTCATGAATATGAACTTCTCTTTTTGTCTCATTACTAACACATGTAGCTACGAGATCATGCCAAAATGAAGGAAAGCTTAGCCTTAACATACCTTATCACAATCTTTTCAATCACCAAGTTGAACTCACCTCTTCGCACCTTAATCTACAAGAATGATAATAATACTATCGTTAAGTTACGAAAGGTACAACTATCGCACAACGAACGACAAACCTATTTTGTATTAAAACGGGCAGCATCTCCCCTATAATATGCCCTTCCTCCAACTTCAAGATAACACCAACAATACAAGGACAGAACAATAACAACATATATACATCATTTTCCAGCCCTATATACACCATCAAATACTACAAAACAGCCCAACACACCCCAATCTCTTCGTACACAAAACGACCACCGTAGTAGTGTCAAACGACCCGAAAATGTTATGACGAACGACCAGCCAACCACCCTACATTTATATGGTGTTTATAAACCCCCTTCCTCCTCCAAAACTCCACAAAATAGTAATAAAACACGCAGCCCAACAGCAACACAAAACAGTCCACAAAACAGTCCGCTACAAGTGAATAACTCGAACTCACGGCTTCCGATCACCGTCCCGTGAGTTCTTACAAGTATAGAACGACTTACCATGAATTTACAGAAGAAAAAATGGATGAAAGAGAGCAGTAAACTCACCTTATTTGTTGGATAACTCAGCTCCTATCTTAGTTCTTCAAACTCTAAGTTTTACCTCCAATTGGAACTTGAAAGGGAGAGAAAATCAATTAGGGTTTGTGGGAAATTTTTGGGAGGATTCTTTGCAGAGCTTATGTCTGGTTATTATGATCTATTTTAAGTCTAATATATGAAGAAAATAGGCCCTTAAAATGCCTCTTTGGACGACCCGAAATGGCCCATTTTTGGGCTTTCATTTAAGCAAGTAGGTGACACACCTACTTGTCACCTAGCAGCTTGCGCAGTATCGCAAAAATGCACATATCTCTCTACTCCGATGTCGTATTGACAAATGGTTTAATGCGTTGGAAAATAGACTCATAGATCTTTAATATGATGGGTGGAACACACCATAACTCTAAGTATATTGGGAGAAAATTGCAGTTACATTTGACCCAAAGTTTCAGTAAAACTTATGAATGTAACTTGTGATGATTTTCATCGACTTTTGTTCCACAACTCTCTTGACTTCAAAACATAACACACGGATGTCATACGACTAATATAAATCATAACATAATCTCCTTATCATGTTAAGCACCCTAGTCTCACCCCAAAGGTATATGTTATAACATTCCCAACTTGTCGACTTTCGACGAAACATTATTTTCTTCAATTGCTTTAGCTTCTGAACTATCCAACCCTCTTTGTACTTGTTGTTCATGATCTTCAATATTTGTAACCTCAGAGGTAACATGATTAACTTACTTTATATACTTTTAAATATTATCTCATTTTTTTGTCCTATATTAGTTTGCTTACGACGCATTTTTACATACGAAAATATAGGGTGTAACATCACTCCCCCTTGGGAACATTCGTCCTCGAATGTTTACTCTTGGAGACTTTGGAAACTTTTTCCAGAGTATCCTTCGTACACTAGGTTAAAACCAACCTGCACGTAGCCAGAAACATACTATGCATGCCACACATGGCCAATCTTTATAAATAGCAGCAATTTGCCTCTGACATAATCCTGTCTCGTAGCCCTGCTACATCTGGAACACACAAACAACCCTTGTATCTGAGAACCCCATCTCCCTTGAGCTCTAACAATGGCTTCTTCTGCTGCGGAACTCGCTCTCTCAACTCGACCAACTCTGGGTCCTCGTACTGCCTTTCCTTGACTTCAGCTATGAGGGATGATTTTGCAGTGTTTTGGATTACAACTCCACCATCCTCAGAATCTACTAACCGAACCCCCAACGAAGCCAATTGATGAATCTCTCTAGCTAATTGTCTTTTCTCGGGCTCTACATGTGCTAAGCTACCCATAGATCGGCGACTTAAGGCATCTGCTACAACATTAGCTTTCCCTGGATGGTAGAGAATGTTAACATCGTAATCTTTCAATAACTCAAGCCATCGCCTCTGTCGCAAATTCAACTCTTTCTGCTTGAAAATATATTGTAGGCTTTTATGATCAGTAAATATATCAACATGAACACCATATAAATAATGCCGCCATATCTTAAGTGCATGGACAACCGCAGCTAACTCGAGGTCGTGGGTCGGATAATTCCTCTCGTGCTTCCTCAACTGCCTTGAAGCATATGCAATTACCTTCCCATGTTGCATCAGGACACATCCTAACCCGACACCTGATGCATCACAATACACGGCATAACCCTCTAGACCCTCTGGAAGTGTTAGAACTGGAGCTGAGGTCAACTTGTTCTTAAGCTCTTGGAAACTCCGCTCACAAGCCTCTGTCCATTGAAACTTAGTTTCTTTCTGTGTCAACTTTGTCAATGGTGCCGAAAGGGAAGAAAAACCCTCTACGAACCTCCGATAGTATCCTGCTAAGCCTAGAAAGCTACGAACCTCTGTCGGAGTGGTAGGTCTAGGCCAAGATTTCACGGCCTCAATCTTCTGAGTGTCCACCTTTATCCCTTCATCTGATACAATATGCCCCAAGAATGCTACAGACTTCAACCAGAACTCACATTTAGAAAACTTAGCATACAACTTACGATCACGGAGGGTTTGGAGTACCGCTCGCAGGTGGTCCGCATGCTCATCCTCTGAACGGGAATAAACCAGAATATCATCAATAAATACTATCACGAACAGATCTAAAAATGGCCGGAATAGGCTATTCATCAAGTCCATAAATACAGCGGGTGCATTAGTCAACCCGAAGGACATGACAAGGAACTCGAAGTGGCCATATCGGGTCCTGAAGGCTGTCTTCGGAATATCTTTTTCCCGAACTCTGACCTAGTGGTACCCCGACCTCAAATCAATCTTGGAAAAGCATCTAGCTCCCTGCAACTGATCAAACAAGTCATCGATCCTTGGAAGTGGATACTTATTCTTAATAGTTACCTTGTTCAACTGCCTATAATCGATACACATCCTCAGCGAGCCGTCTTTCTTCCGCACAAATAGTACCGGTGCACCCCAAGGTGAGGTACTGGGCCTAATGTAACCTTTCTCCAGCAAATCTTTTAACTGCTCCTTCAACTCCTTCAATTCGGCAGGTGCCATTCTATACGGAGGGACGGATATTGGTTGAGTTCCTGGAAGCAAATCGATGCTAAAATCAATCTCTCGCTCTGGAGGAATACCTGGAAGCTCATCTGGAAACACATCTGCATACTCTTTGACTATGGGAATAGACTGAAGTGTAGGTATCTCAGCATCTGCATCTCTAACTCGCACAATATGATAAATGCACCCTTTTGCGATCATTTTCCTCGCCTTCAGATAGGAAATAAACCTACCTCTGGGTGTTGGTGTATTACCTACCCATTCAAGGACTGGCTCACCCGGAAAATGAAATTTGGCTACCTTTGCTCGGCAATCAACTGTGGCATAGCAAGCTGCCAACCAGTCCATGCCCATGATAGCATCAAAGTCCATCATCTCTAGCTCAACTAGGTCAGCTGAGGTCTGACGACTACAAATTGTCACCGTACAACCTCGATAAACCCGTCTAGCAATAATCGATTCTCCGACCGGTGTAGATACCGCAAAAGGATCACTTAGTATTTCAGGCACTATACCAAACTTCCTCGCGACAAATGGGGTAATATACGATAAAGTAGATCCTGGGTCTATCAAAGCATAAGCATCGTGAGAGAAAATGGTTAATATACCTGTCACAACGTCTGGTGAAGACTCCTGGTCCTGTCGACCCGCTAAAGCATAGATACGGTTCTGATTACCACTTGAACTGGAACCTCTACCTCTGCCTCGACCTCTACCAGCCGAAGACTGAGACTCACGCCTTGAAGGATGCACGGACATAGACGATCCTGTTGCTGAACTCGCTGGTTGTGCCATTCCCCCAGAATCTCTATTTGGGCAATCTCGCATCATATGCCCCGGACGCCCACATGTATAACAAGCATCAGAACCTGCTCGGCATTGACCCAAGTGTCCTCTACCACAGATGTCACACCGCGGAGGAAATGACCATGTCTGCACAGAACCTCGTTGTCGCTGCAAACCCGACGCCCGTGAGCTCTCACCTGGTCCTGACTGAGTATAGCGGTCATACCCGTAACCCTATAACTGAGGTGGCGGAGGCCTAGGTGGCCGTCCGAAGTACTGGGTCCTATAACTACCCTGAGATTGCTCCTGAGACCTGGGAAATCTCATCCTCTTACGTTGCCCTTGCTCAGCCCTCTCTGTACCCTGCTGCCGACGCCTACCCCTTTCTATATTCTGGGCGAATGCCTGAATCCGGGAGATATCCATACTATCCTGCAATGCAGCGGTGGCACATGCCTCGGTTAACTCTGGGGCTAACCCTGCTATAAACCTGTGAATCCTGTCCCGCATAGTAGAAACTATGGATGGTGCATATCTGGCCAATGAGTCAAAACAGAGACTATACTCTCGAACACTCATATTACCCTGCTTGAGGGCTAGAAACTGATCGACTCGAGCCTGTCGGATCTCCCGCGGTAAGTACTGGTCAAGGAAAGCATCTGAAAAATTCTCCCAAATAGCTGGAGGTGTATCACGTCCCCTGGACCTCTCCCATCCCTCATACCAAAGGATGGCTATATCTCGGAGTCGAAAAGCTGCTAGCTCAACTGCCTCTTTCTCCGTGGCATGCATAACACGAAAGATCCTGTGAAGCTGATCTATGAAATCCTGCGGGTCCTCCCTCTGATCTGTCCCCGTGAACTCTGGGGGACTCAAAGCAATAAACTCTCGGACCCTTGAACTCCCAGACCCCTCAGAAGTTCCTGCACTAGCTGATGCCCTAGCATGTTGCTGGGTAGCTACCAACTGTGTCAACAAATGCACCGCACTCCTTAAGTCCTGATCTGATGGAAGTGGAGGGGAACTGGATGTGCAGTTTCCCTAGGAATCTCCGTAGTTGGTGGAGGAGCCGGTAATGGCTGAGTAGGGGTCTCCCCTTGAGCCTCAGACTGGGCCCCATCTACTGGGGGTACCCTGTTGGTCCCCTCACCTACTACTGTATCTCTCCTCTGGCTAGCCGTAGTCTTCCTAGTCACCGTCATTTGTGCATGCAAACACCAACACATAAGTTTAATTCAAATTTCCTATAACTCAGTTCTATAGCACGATTTAGATTTCAAAGAAGTGTAACCAACTCCTAAATGCCCTGTAGTTCCTTGCTTATATAATGTGGTGCACAACACATCTATAAACAAGACCCTACTAGACACGGCTTGTAGACTCCCTAGGACAGAACTGCTCTGATACCAAGTTTGTCACGCCCCAAACCTAGGAGCGAGACAAGCACCCCGTGCCTCACCTAACCTGGCGTACCAAATTGCGACTAAGGGACTCTGAACACATAATGTCATACTTTGGCCATGGGGCCACCTTGCAAGACAATTTGCGAAGCAAAATATAAAACTGAATGGAAACTAGCACTAACTAAATATCAATATAGAGCTAGGCCAACAAGGCCGTCATAGCTACTACAGCTGACAAACCACCAATTTATACAAACCCAACATACTGCACTAACCAACAGGATATGCCTACAAGCCTCTACTGATAGATGTACTGTGATCGGAACAGGGCCCCGACCTACCCATAACATATATACAGATATACATAAGATGTACACAAAACTCTAGTCCTGGCAACTCCGAAAGACGTGGAGCTTACCGATCAGGCGGAACTCGGAAAACACCTACTGAGGAGGTCTACCCGTCTGTCTGTCTGAACCTGCACGCATGAAATGCAGCGCCCCCAAAAAGGGATGTCAGTACGAAATAATGTACCGAGTATGTAAGGCAATAAAATAACTGAAATCTGAAACTGAACTGATAATATGATAACTGAAATTAACTGGGAGTCAAAGATGATCTGGAGATATACTTACCTGCTGATACTGACTCAACTCCTTCAATATAGTAAGTAAAATAATTGTACGGCCTTATAAGGCTCGATATATATAACTGCTCTGCCATAGTAGGCTCGCTTATAGGCGCTCGGCCATACTAGGCTATGTATCTCGACCATGCTGGGCTCGCTCATAGGCGCTCGGCCACAGTAGGCTCGGTATATAACTTTCCATCTGATCAGAGGTTGCCCAATAGGGGCCTGCCCATCGATTATAGCTCGATGGTAATGAAAATACTGTAATACTGTATATATAGGCTTGCTGCTCTCTTGACTGGAAGAAGACAATACTAAAATTGAATATAGAGTCTCGATAAGGAATAATATTGTAACTTATGAGACTAGAATAGTGTGAATAAATTCATGAATATGAACTTCTCTTTTTGTCTCATTACTAACACATGTAGCTACGAGATCATGCCAAAATGAAGGAAAGCTTAGCCTTAACATACCTTATCACAATCTTTTCAATCACCAAGTTGAACTCACCTCTTCGCACCTTAATCTACAAGAATGATAATAATACTATCGTTAAGTTACGAAAGGTACAACTATCGCACAGCGAACGACAAACATATTTTGTATTAAAACGGGCAGCATCTCCCCTATAATATGCCCTTCCTCCAACTTCAAGATAACACCAACAATACAAGGACAGAACAATAACAACATATATACATCATTTTCCAGCCCTATATACACCATCAAATACTACAAAACAGCCCAACACACCCCAATCTCTTCGTACACAAAACGACCACCGTAGTAGTGTCAAACGACCCGAAAATGTTATGACGAACGACCAGCCAACCACCCTACATTTATATGGTGTTTATAAACCCCCTTCCTCCTCCAAAACTCCACAAAATAGTAATAAAACACGCAGCCCAACAGCAACACAAAACAGTCCACAAAACAGTCCGCTACAAGTGAATAACTCGAACTCACGGCTTCCGATCACCGTCCCGTGAGTTCTTACAAGTATAGAACGACTTACCATGAATTTACAGAAGAAAAAATGGATGAAAGAGAGCAGTAAACTCACCTTATTTGTTGGATAACTCAGCTCCTATCTTGGTTCTTCAAACTCTAAGTTTTACCTCCAATTGGAACTTGAAAGGGAGAGAAAATCAATTAGGGTTTGTGGGAAATTTTTGGGAGGATTCTTTGCAGAGCTTATGTCTGGTTATTATGCTCTATTTTAAGTCTAATATATGAAGAAAATAGGCCCTTAAAAGGCCTCTTTGGACGACCCGAAATGGCCCATTTTTGGGCTTTCATTTAAGCAAGTAGGTGACACACCTACTTGTCACCTAGCAGCTTGCGCAGTATCGCAAAAATGCACATATCTCTCTACTCCGATGTCGTATTGACAAATGGTTTAATGCGTTGGAAGATAGACTCATAGATCTTTAATATGATGGGTGGAACACACCATAACTCTAAGTATATTGGGAGAAAATTGCAGTTACATTTGACCCAAAGTTTCAGTAAAACTTATGAATGTAACTTGTGATGACTTTCATCGACTTTTGTTCCACAACTCTCTTGACTTCAAAACATAACACACGGATGTCATACGACTAATATAAATCATAACATAATCTCCTTATCATGTTAAGCACCCTAGTCTCACCCCAAAGGTATATGTTATAACATTCCCAACTTGTCGACTTTCGACGAAACATTATTTTCTTCAATTGCTTTAGCTTCTGAACTATCCAACCCTCTTTGTACTTGTTGTTCATGATCTTCAATATTTGTAACCTCAGAGGTAACATGATTAACTTACTTTATATACTTTTAAATATTATCTCATTTTTTGTCCTATATTAGTTTGCTTACGATGCATTTTTACATACGAAAATATAGGGTGTAACACTAAATTGTCAGCAGGTGAAGTACGAGCATCATACACCGGGCAGGAGCGTATCATCATGGATTTTGTAGTTGGGCTCCCACGTACTTCGAGAAAGTTTGATGCTATTTGGGTGATTATGGATCGATTGACCAAGTCTTCACATTTCATCCAAGTTGGGACTACTTATACTGTGGAGCGGTTGGCTGAGATCTACATCCGCAAGATTGTTTCCCTTCACGGTGTGCCGGTGTCCATCATTTCAGATCGGGGCCCATAGTTTATATCATAGTTTTGGAGAGCAGTGCAGCGAGAGTTAGGCACAAAGGTTCGGGTTGAGTTGAGTACAGCATTCCACTCTCAGACGGACAGATAGTCCGAGTGCACTATTAAGATATTGGAGGATATGCTACGTGCTTGTGTCATAGATTTCGGGGGTTCTTGGGATCAGTTTCTGCCGCTTGCAGAGTTTGCCTACAATAACAGCTACCAATCGAGCATTCAGATGGCTCTGTATGAGGTTTGTATGAGAGACGGTGTCGATCTCTGGTGGGTTGGTCATAGCCGGGTAAGGCTAGGCTATTGGGTACTGACTTGGTTCAGGAGGCTTTGGACAAGATTAAATTGATTCAGGATAGAATTCACATGGCGCAGTCTAGGCAAAAGAGTTATACCGATCGAAAGGTTCACGATGTTGCTTACATGGTGGGGGAGAAGGTACTACTCAAGGTTTTACCCATGAAGGGCGTTATGAGGTTCTGGAAGAAGGGCAAGTTGAGCTCTCAGTATATTGGGCCTTTTGAGGTGCTTGAGAGGATTTGAGAGGTGGCCTTAAGATTTCCTTGCCGCCTAGTCTATCGAGTGTTCATCCAGTGTTTCATTTTTCCATGCTCTAAAAGTATGTCGATGATCTGTCTCATGTTTTGTATTTCAGTACGGTTCAGTTAGATGGTGATTTGACTTATGATGTGTAGCCGGTGGCCATCTTGGATCAATAGGTTCGAAAGTTGAGGTGAAAGAACATAGCTTCAGTGAAGGTGCAGTGGAGAGGTTAGCCAGTCGAGGAGGCTACGTGGGAGATCGAGTGGGAGATGTGGAGCAGATAACCTCACCTCTTTGAGACTCAAGGTATGTTTCTAGACCCGATCGAGGATGAACGTTTGTTTGGGATGGGGAGGATGTAACGACTCGGCCGTTCGTTTTGAATGTTGTAGCCCCGTTCCCTCATTTACTGCCTATTCTATACTAAATTGTGGATATGTGACTTGCCGAGATAGTTGGTTTAGTTCCGAGGATATTTCAGAATGAATTGGGATACTTAGTCCCAATGTTGGAAGCTTAAGTTAAAAGAATTGATCGGATGTTGATTTATGTGTAAATGGCTCCGGAATGGAGTTTTGATGGTCCCGATAGCTCTGTATGGTGAATTTGGACTTAGGAGTGTATCCGGATAGTGATTTGGAGGTCCGTAGTTAATTTTGGCTTGAAATGGCCAAAGCTGGAAAATTAGAAGTTTGGAAAGTTGAGAAGTTTTACCGAGAGTTGACTTTTGGTTACTGGGCTCGAAATTTTTGTTCCGGAAGTTGGAATAGGACCGTTGTGTCATTTATGACTTGTGTGCAAACTTTAAGTCAATCGGAGTTGATTTGATTGGTTTCGACATCGAATGTAGAAGTTAGAAGTTTATAAGTTCATTAGGCTTGAATTGGGGTGCAATTTGTGTTTTTGATGTTGTTTGATGTGATTTGAGGCCTCGACTAAGTTTATATGATGTTTTAGGACTTGTTGGTATATTTGGTTGAGGTACTGCGGGCCTCGGGTGGATTTCAGATGGTTAACAGATTGGAATTTGGACTTAGATGATAGTTGATGTTGCAAGTCTGGTTTCCTTATACGCGATCGCGTGGGAAGGTCCGCAATCGTGTAGACTTATTTGGGCAGTTGGGATTTTGTGCTATGTTGCATGGGAAGGTCCGTGATCACGCAGCTTTGGACATCAGTGCATCGCGAACGCGTGGGTTAAGTCGCGTTCACGAAGAGGAAATTAGGCAGGAGCTGGTCACGCGCGTTGTTCTATGCGAACGCATGGGGGCTATCAGCGATCGTGTAGGTCTTGGAAGCCTATGCATCGCGTTCGCGCAGAGTTAATTTCTGGGCAGCTGCATTTGTGATTTGCGATCACGAAGCTTTTGCCGCGATCGCAAAGAAGGGACATCAGGGCATAATAAAAATCTCAAAAATGAGGGTTTGAGTCATTTTTCACAATTTGATTTTGGGAGCTCAGATTGAGGCGATTCTTGGAGAGATTTTCAAGGGACTTATTGAGGTAAGTGACTCTTACTTGGTTTTGGTTAAATTACATGAATATATCCTTGATTTCATCATTTAATTAGTGATTTGGGTTGAAAAATATGGGAAAAATGGAGAAAACTTCTTAGGCAAATTTTGGGGATTTGAGCAAGATTTTGGTGTCATATTTGAGTAATTTTAGTATGGTTGGACTCGTGGTTGAATAGGTGTTCAGATTTTGTAACTTTTATCGGATTCCGAGATGTGGGCCTGGGGGGTGACTTTTTGACTTTTGATTAAGAACTTATCATTTTCATATAGAATTGATTCCTATAGTTTGAGGTGATTGTATCAAATTATTTGTGGCTAGATTCGAGGCGTTCAGAGGCCGATTCGCAAGGCAAGGGCTTGTTAGAGTAGAGATTTGAACGGTTTGAGGTAAGTAATATTTCTAAACTTGGTTCTGAGTGTATGAATCCCTTAAATTACGTGCTATGTGATTGGTGTTGAGGTGATGCGCATGCTAGGTGACGGGTGTCTGGGCTATAGTAATTGTGATTCAGTCGATTTTGTGGAACTGTGTAGTTATCTTATCTGAATATTATTACTATACTCTATGTGTTAGAGTATTTGAGATATGATTTACGTTAGAAATCATGTTTAGGCTATGCGCTGGTGCTATTGGGACCCACAATCGTCGTTCTCTGCTGTTGAGTTATTTGCTTAATTTTAGTCATGTACTCAGTCACATTTATCGTTGCATATGATATCTCAGTCTCTGTTATCATACATTGTCACATAATATATCATTGATTTGGGCTGCTTAGCATGAGTGTTATGTGCCTGAAAGACTAGAGAGATTGATGACTGAGTGAGGCCGAGGGCCTGTTTGTGAGTGATATTGATGGGATCAGGATGCATGTCACAACAAGCACTATTGACTCATGATGGGATCCGGTTGCACGGCCTAACAAGTAGAATTGATTAATTATGGGATCGGGCTGCGCGTTGCAGCAGGATTTATTAGCTCTTGGGCTGGATTTGCCCATGTGAAGTCTGCACATTCATAGTGAGCGTAGTTGCTATTGATTCATGATGGAATCGGGCTGCAGGCCGTAGCAGATACTGTACAGTGCTGAGTGATTGAGTGTGATGAGTGAGAATTTAGACAGTCAGGTTGAGTACTCTAAGAGTGTGAGTACTCGAGGCTTTCATTGTGTTGCATCACATACGACATGCATATTGGCATGTAGATATAGAGATGTCATATTCCTCATATCATTCAGACTTAGCATATTCTATCTGTATTGATCTTTACTGTTAAATCTGGAAGCATGTCTATATTCCTGTACTGTTACCTGCAGATTATGAGCTTCTTTGAGATTATTGTCATAATATTATTTAAATTCCGTATTGTTAATTCTATATTTGGACAGTATTATTCGGACTCATCACTTCTTCAGCCCAAAGGTCAGATTTGGTGCTTATTTAGTTGGTTGTACTCACACTACACCCTACACTTCGTGTGCATATCAAAGTATTTTCGGGCACGGTGGTTGCTGATCTTGGAGTTTCAGCCATTCCGAGATTATCGATGTAGCTTCCTTGGTGTTCGCAGACCTTTACTCTCCTCCCTTATCTCACAGTTTTCCTTATTCTGTTCTATTTTATTAGACAGTGTATCAGACTATGTTATTGTATAGATGCTCATGTACCTCAGTGACACCCGGATTTTTGGAAATTCTGTATTGAGTTGTGGCATTTACATTTAGTTTTATGAGCCTTTTACTTACTTAAACCTGTTTTGGTATATTTTGAATTTAAAAATATTGGTATTGTGTGAGTTGTCAGCTTGCCTAGTATCATGATAGGCGTCATCACGATATGTTGTGTTTTGGGTCGTGACACTATGAGGGTTGTTTGGTTGCTATAAGTTATCACTATGCGACCAACTTTATTGCTTCTTCCTTTGTTGAATGGTCGGGATTGACTTGTATTCCAAGGGAGTCACCTTATATGGTGTGATAAAGGTGTGATGGTTACTTTAACCAAAATAGACTTTAATGAAGTGGTTTGGTGTGATGTATATCCTATGAAGTATTTCCATGTACAATTGGGAATGCCTTGGTTTCTTGATAATAATCTTCCGATTGAAGTATAATGGAATAGGTATGTGGTTGATATAAATGGAAGGGCGCATTCCTTCATTCCTAAATACTTTGAGGATACGTTGTTGGCAAGGCAAGACATTGGAACTGGAGTTTGGAGTACAAATTACTTCATAAGTCCTTGTACTAGTCCAACTGGAGCTTATGATGCTTATACCATGCCACGCCAAATAGTGTCTTTTGATGCTTGTTATAATGCACCTTACGCTTATCCACCACCCCACTACCAACACCAACTACAACCCCCAACCACACTTCAATGACCACAAGTACATCAACTACTAACTTATCAACCTTCACCACAACCTAAACCACCACTAACTCTACCTTTACAACATATGCCTGAAGCACCACCAAGGAGGGACAATCTCCCTCCTCCACCACCCATAACTCAAGAGCCTGGAATGATTAACAATCCATTTTTTCAACATGATCATGAGACCACATTGAATGAGTTGGGCTACATACAACAAGTTTTCAATGAAGAATATAGGGGGGAAGAAGTAAACCAAAGGGGAAGAGGCCAAATGAGTTTGAGAATATCCTTGAAAAATGCAAAGAGACAAAGTAAGGATAAGAGACAAAAGAAAGAGAGAAGTGAGGGAGAGAAATACAACTCTAGAGTGAAAAAAGGAGAGAAAGTGTGGAGTGAAGTGTGAGTTGTCACAAGAAAAGAGTGAAGAGCTTGAAAAGAAAATGAGAGAAAAGAAATAGGGAAAACAAAACGAGAGTGAGGATTTTCCTTATTCTAATGCTACTAACCTTTCTTCTATCTCTAGTTGTTTTGTATCTTGTGTAGGGACCTTTTGGAGAGGATCTATCAAGTAAAAATCAATCCACTTTGAAGAGCTTGAACGAACATCAATCTACCTTTTCAAGAGAACTTCTGGAATCCATTGAGCAAGTTCAAGGTAAAGATAATACTTTAGAAGTGCTTCAAGGTAAAATAGCCTCTCCTTCTACTCTTATTTCTTTAGTTGATTGTAGTAACACTTTGAGTTTGAAAGATAACTATGACATTGATGAGTTTGATATTTCTTTATCTCGTGATGTGAAAGATAATGGTGGCTTGCAACTAGTTAAGAGTTCTTGTGTATTGTTGGGTGCTTCTAGTTCTTTGTTTAATGATTCTTTAGCTTATGATGCAAGTGATGTTGAGTCTTTTGATAGTCCATCTCTATGGGATGATGTATGGATGATTCTTTTGACTCTACTTTCACATTGTTAGAAGAAAGTTTTGGACTTTATGAAGAAACGAGTCAAGAAGAATGTATTGATGAATTCTTTTGATTCTATTTCCATTACTTTGAAAGATAGATTCAATTTTATGATGAAATGGGCAAATTTCAATGTGGTGATTTGGTTGAAAGTAAAAAAGGAAAGTAATGTTTTTGATGCTAGCACTAGCATTAATTGCTTATTTAGTTTGTTCGTACTTTTGAAAGAACATTCTCGTTAGATTTTACTAATGCTTCTTTGAGAAAAGGTAAGAATGTTTCTTTTGGTATTTTGAATGATCATTGTGTAACACCCAGGAAAATTTCGAAGTACTTAAGCGCTATTAAGAAAGTTGATGTGCATTAATTATATTATTTTTTGTGTAGACAAGGACTATTATATGAATGATATCAATTGATCATGATAATATCTGTATGATGTGCATTAAGAATGGTTTATGGTCTAAGAAGAACACCAAGGCTAAGTCAAGTTAAAAATTTTATGATGGGATAAAGTTTCAAGTGAGTTCGCATAAGATCCTAATTCAAACGCATACTGCTACCAAACTATAACTACTTAGGATATTATATACCTATCAAACTAAAGTCTGTTGAGTTTAGTTTCAAACTTTTAAAACCGTTCATCATTTGGACATTCCTACAAGAAGTTATGACCAAATTACCAAACGCTGGCAGAATGTGATTCCGCGACCAATTATGCGACCATTATGCGATTGTAGAAGTGGTTATGCGACCACAAACTGGTCGTATAATGGACCAGTACAGCCCAGTTTTTGGCACCAATTTTGCGGTGCATTTTGCGACCCACATAGCCATTTTGTGGTCCATTATGCGACCACAGACCTGATTTCGGAAGATTAATTTTTCTATTTTCATAACCCGACCCCATTTTGATAAATAGGCTTTGGGGCTTATTTTGGGGCAATCATCTGAGGTTTTTTTAGAGAGAAGTGAGAGTCTTCTAGAGAGAGAAAGTAGATGAAGTATTTTGTTCATCAAGATCTTGCCCAAGCTTTAAAATCTAACAAGGAAATCTCACAAGATCTTTATCTAAGAGGTAAGATTCAAACCCCTAGTCTTCAATTTCGAGTTTGGGGATAAAAAATGGGTGATTGGGAGTATGATTCTTGAGTATAAGAGTATTATTTATACATGCTTGTACTAATAAGGTTTGTGAGAAGATTGTTGAGCTCAAATAAGCAAAGATTGGGTCTTGGAGTGAAGGAAATCTTGTAAAAGAACCTTGTAGTTAAATTTGCACACCTAGTGTTTGATAAAATACTCAAATGAGCTGAGACCATGAATATCTTCCTAATTATGGTTCAATTTTTTTATGTCTCAAAATACATTGGGATTGCTAGAATTTCTGGAATGTTGTAGTAATTTAAGGAAAGCTCAAAGCAAGGTATGTTGGCTAAACTACTCTCTTAGAATTGAATTCAATGATGTTTTCATAAGTTTCAAGTATGGTTGTCTCAAGTTCCTTATTCTATGTTTCGAGTTATTCCCAATAAATTCAATTGTCCCGAATAATCAAAGTGTCGAGAATTATGTATTCAAAACGTGTTCCGAATGTTCCTATCTCATTATATTATCCTTTGGGATTGTGTTCAAGAATGATATGCGTATTAAAATGCTATGTCTTTGAGTTGTGTTTCAAATGAAGGTTATGATGCCAAATTGTGTGAGAAAATCCCAATACGCTTAAGACTCTTAATTGCTCATATGTGTACTTAAAGGCTTGATTGAAAATGTCTTATTGTGGATAATCTATAAAGATGGTTGGAAGTGAAATAATTGAATTGGCGATATAAAGTGTGGCCAACGTGCGAAGAGTAAAAGTTATACTTGTTGCCAATGATGCCAATGAAATAAAATGATGTGAGAATGGTTATGAAATGAGCCTTGATTCAACTATTCCGAATTGACTTCGCAAATAGACTTGCCTAAAAGCTTATGAACTCAAGTCATGCCCGTATGTGACTGTTTTAACAAATGCTATGCTTTGTGAGTATTTTCAATGTATTTTGCGCTCTTACATATTCATGAGTGAAAATTGTGTATTGCCCTTTTTGGGAAAAAGTATTTCAAGAATAAACAGTGTGTTACTTGTTGATGATTGTATGCGCATCAATTGCCAATTATTTTACTCCATTTCTCGGAAAGAAATCTATTGTGCTTAAATTGTTCATTTCTAATGAACTTAAGGTTGTGATTTCCGGAATAGTATATATGTTGATATGTGATGGTGATCTTTGAATTTGAAAGAGGTGAATGTGCGGAATATCAAATACGGCCACCGTGCCTTGAATAAAGAATCTTGTGAATGGCCAAAAGAGCCAAGAAAATATTGTTGTTGTTATTGGTTGAAAATACTAGAGGAGATTTATACAATGTGAAAGATGATGAGGTAAATATATTTACACCTATGTTATGTTTGTGAATTATTCCCCTTATTTGGGATGAGATTGATGTGATAAAATTATTCCCCTTAATTGGGATAAGATTGATTGATATAAAAAGGTTGATGTCTCGAATAAGACAGCCTAGCCGATCGGGTCATGATAGGATACCATGCCGCACACATGGTGGTAATTGTGCTGGAAATTATAATTGAAATTGTGATTTTGGTTGATGTCTTCAAATAAGACAGCCTAGTCGATCGGGTCGTGATCGGACTCTGTGCTAGATTCACGGTGGTATATTTTCACAGAGATTGTGATTGTGGTTGATGTCATCAAATAAGATGGCCTAGCCGGTTGGGTTGTGATCGGACTCCGTGCTAAAAATACAGTGGTATTGGTAGTGATAGTAATTGTGGTTGATGTCTCTGATGAGATAGCCTAGCCGGTTGGGTCGTGATCGGACTTCGTGCTAAAATTACGGTGGTATTGGTATTGATAGTGATTGTGGTTGATATCTCTAATGAGATGGCCTAGCCGATCGGGTCGTGATCGGACTCCGTGCTAAAAGTACTATGGTATTGGTATTGTGAACATTGGTATTGTGCTAAAGATCTCCCAACCAAAAATAATATTATCATCATAATTTGATTATCACTTCACAGTGTTATCTTCATATTTTGGAAATTATTATGTTTTAACTTGATATTTGAATATCATTGATTGTGACTTGTTGTTTCTATGGATTTCCCTTTCTTACATTGGTATTCTATTTTGAAAGAGGACAATTAGCTTTATATACTTGTACTATTCCATATGTACTAACGTCCCTTTTGCCAGGGGTGCTGCATCTTCAATGGATGCAGGTGATTCATCAGCGGTGCAGCTTTGGTCCTCGTTAGGAGTTACTCCCTATTCAGCATGTTTTGGTGAGCCCTACTCTATTCCGGGCCCGATGTCACTTGATGTTACACTTTGTGTCTTGAGGTATAGCCGGGTCCTTGTTGCCGACACTTTCATTCTATTCTCCTCTTTATTCATGGATGAGTTTGGGTAGAAGAAAATCTAATAGGCTTGCTCGGCCAGGTTCACTCGGTTAAGCACCGGTCGCGCTCTTCGAGTTTGGGGCGTGAAACATTGTGAGCAAAAAGAACCTAACTTTATTGATTATTTTGTGAAGTTTCAACAAGAGAAAGTTGCTAAGGGTAAGGAACGCCTAGAACTAACACTTCGGCATATTATTTGTCAAGAGCTTTTTCTTCTGTCCAAAAGCAAGAATGGCATGTACATTTGGCTTATGATTATCTTGTATTTATCTTAGGCCATTGAGGAAAAGATGGATAACTTTGAGTATTTTGGTATCCTTTCTATGATGATTCATGAGGAACTTGGCCTTTCTCTTAAGTTTCCATGTGAAGTTGTTGTTGGAAAGTATGTAGATACTCGGGGATTAAAGTTTGTTTTTGACCCGGGAGTTCTTTCTTATTGTGGTAAAGTGTCTTTCGTTGGATTGGAGAGTATGATTTTTATTGCTTCTTATGACACTTGGTTATACCATAAAAGTGTGCACTTTGTTGAGAATTTTACAAGATTGTGCTTTTGTTGGAACCATGGAACTTTACACTCTCTTAATTCTTCCCATGAGTATTATTTTCCTTGCAGTCGAGTTTGGGTCATTTATGTTGAGGATGTGTTCTTTATAGATTATGACAATTGGCTATATTATAAGAGTGCTACTTTTTACTGCAAGATTGAGAACTTTGATATTTTAGCTTGAATAAATAATGTTTTGATTGTGATTGGCTTGATAATTATGTTTGCCCCTTTCTTGGTTGTGCAAGGTCCAAATTCGAGGACGAATTTCTTTCAAGGGGGGAGAATGATACATGCCGGATGAGCACGCTTAATGAGGATGATTTTCAAGTCAACATCATAGCATTGGAATGCTTGAAATGAGTCAAGATTAAGAAGGTTATATTAGCAATTTAAGCTAAGGGTATTTTGATTATTTAGCCTAAATAGCACTCTAGTATAAATTATTACTTCCTCGCACTTTGAAAGGAAGATTTTGATGATGAATTGATAAATAAAGACCAAACCTTGAGAGTTTTATGGTATCTTTTATTTCTCTTTTTTACCATTTTTTTCTAAATTATCTATGTTAGATTTATCATGTATGAGTTCATGTTCATACCGTTGGATTATCTTTTATATTTGAATGTTAATTCGTTGTTCTAGTTGATCTTCTAGGAGCTTTGAATTGTATTCTTTACTTTGCTTAATCCGTGTTTCTTGTTAGTGTTCTTCCACGATTAGTGTTTATCATAGTAAATTCAAGGGGTCTAACTAGTTCATAGTTGGGTTCTTGTCTTTCTCTATTTTAAACCCTAATCTTCTATCTTTTAATTCCGTATATTTTTGCATTATCTGTGTTTTCGATACGATTCCGTATCAACTATCCACGCTTTCTCAATGTAGTCAACATTGAGGATTACTCGCACTTTATTCAATGTAGTTAAAATTAAAGACTACCCACACTTTGTTCAATGTAGTCAACAAAGCATTAATGAAAGATTCTAGAAAATAGGTTAAATTAACATTAGTTTGGGCTGCTGAAGTTGCTCCTTGTTGGGGTTGATTTTTGCCTGGTTCCACCTCCCTTCAAACTTCAATTTGGGCCTCCAAATAGTTGTAAGACTTGAGCAAAATATCTTCATTAGGCTGGAGTTCTTCTCCCACCATAAGACACCTTTTAATTACTAATTGAAGCTCACTGAACTTGTCTTGAAACTTCTTCATTTGAGATCTTTTCATGGGCCTTCTTATGATTTGAGAAGGGTGACATCAAGAATGACTTGGACAACGAATTTTTTGAACATGTGATTTACTACAATTTATTGATATATGTTGTTAAATGACTTAAATTTGATATTCTTTGTGGATATAGTGTGCAAAGAGAATGGATTCACTCGGTTACCTAAGGATGAGGTTGCTTCTTTTAGAGAAATTATGTGCTAACAGGGTACAAGTCATTCGACATATTTTGTTATGCATCGGAGAATATAGCAGAGTGGGTGACTCTTGAGAGTAGTTTTAGTGGGTCCAAGTTCCAAGATATGATACTTAAAGATTTATACTTTGTTTGGTTAATAATTTGAGATTCGTATTGGATTATGAAAGGGACTTAGAGTACTTCTATATCATTATTTGATTCTGCAATGCAGTATTAGAGGGATGAGAGGAACATTTTCAGTTTCACTGGAGGTATCTTTACAGAAAATAATTTGGTTTGAGGTAATTTTAGGTGCATCAAGGGGAG
The DNA here is from genome assembly GCF_000715075.1 of Nicotiana tabacum. Lineage (NCBI taxonomy): Eukaryota > Viridiplantae > Streptophyta > Magnoliopsida > Solanales > Solanaceae > Nicotiana > Nicotiana tabacum. The sequence goes on from NC_134088.1 coordinate 52,560,720, forward strand.
TAAAGTGGCTTACGGATATTATGATGCCGTAGTTCCATGGCCGGATCACTTGGTATGGGTTTTGGTTAAAGACCACAGTACCAGCATGTTAATGGAAATGATCTATTTCTTTGATATGATAGGGCATTACAGAACTTTTTGATAAGATTTTGGGTTTGGTAGTGTGTGTGACTTGGTTGACTAGGAGAAACTCAGTTTTAATGGATTATTGTGTAAGTGGGTTTCTGAGCTTGAGGACTATCCTACTTCTAACTTGGAGTTGATAATTGAATTCTTGTACTTAGATATGGCATCATGATGGTTGTGGTGAGTCGTGTTAGGTATGGATTGCTGATATTTAGCTTAAAGTATAAATATTTATATGTATATCACCTCATATTTTACTCATATTTTATGGATATTGGATGTGAAATATATTGTTTTATGCTAATTCGTGGTGTTTTTATATGTAGGAATCATCAGGAGGAAATATGGGGTGAAAGGTCCGAGATTAGAGCCAAAAAGGAGAAAAATTAGAAAAGAGGTCGTTTGTAGCGCCATAGGCAGCGTGGCGTGCTACCTGTGGCGCACTTTGCAAATTCTGAAATTAACCAGTGCCAGGGCTAGCGCCCTACGTGTCATGACCCAAATACCTAACCTGTCATGATGGCGCCTATCATGGAATTAGGCAAGCCGATATTCTCAATATACTTTTAATATATGACAGAAATGAGCTAAGGCAATTAAATTAACCGGAGGCTTACATAATAACGGGGTTAAACCCAAAACACAAGTGCGGAATAATAGCCCGACATCGAGGTGTCACTAAGTTATGAGCATCTAACAACCAATCTAGAAACATAGTCTACTACAGTATGTGCCAAATGCCAATACAAGTGAGAAAAGATAATAAGAAAGGAGAAACAAGGACTGCGGACGCCGGCAGCTACCTCGTAAGTCTCTGATAATCAGCTCGTGCATGAACTCAGCGACCGCTAGAACCGTACACACCTGGATCTGCACATGAAGTGCAGGGTGTAGCATGAGTACAACCAACTCAGCAAGTAACAGAATAAAATAAGGAACTGAGATGCAGCGACGAGCTATAAAAATACAGATCATTTCAAATGTTTTCAGTAAAGAGAGAACATGCTTTCAAATCCGGTGGTATAAGTCAAATTAGTTCGAGCTCAAGTAAAACAGATATGAATCTTCCAGAATTTCACAACAACAACAGATAACAACTAAGTGCAACAATAAATAAAAGCAAGTACAGCCTCTCAAGGCAGCAGTCACTCAACTCATCTCAATAGCTCACACTCTCGGCTCTCAGCCCTCAACACACACTCTCAATAGGTACCTGCGCTCACTGGGGGTGTACAGACTCCGGAGGGGCATCTTCAGCCCAAGCGCTATATTGCTGCGGTGTGCAGCCCGATCCAATATTGTTGTGGCGTACAACCCGATCCAATATAACCCGATCCAAATATATATATATATATAGCCCAAAGGCTTGTTGGGGCGTGCAACCCGATCCAATAATATATATATAGCCCGAAGGCTTGTTGCGGCGTGCAACCCGATCCATATACCTTACAGCTCGCAGCTTGGCGCTCAGGCCCTGTCTCAGTCACTAACCTATCTAGCCCCTCGGGCTCATAGAATATCATAATAATTAGCCCAAATAGAGAATACAACAAGTATCACATTTAAGTCTGTTATTCACATCATACCAATTCTCGGGGTTTTATACCCTCAAAACAAGAATTAAGTCTGTTACTTACCTCAACCGTGTAGAAATCCTACTTTGAAATGCCCTTGCCTCTCGAATCGGCCTCCAAATGCCCCGAATCTAGCCACAAACAGTACGATATAGTCAATATAGGCTAAAAGGATCAATCCCACAAGAAAACTACTAAAATATAGCCCAAAATCCGAAATCGGCTCAACCCGGCCCCCCAGGCCCATGTCTCGAAACCCAACGAAAGTCACAAAACCCAAACTCCCATTCACTCCCGAGTCTAACCATACTATATTTATCAAAATCCAACCTCATTTGCCACTCCAAAACCCCAAAATTCACTCTCCAATTCCCAAGCCCTAAACCCCCAAATTTCACTTCAAAATCTCACTAGTTAGGTGTAAAATCAGTGGGGAAACACTATTACTGAAGATAAATAGGCTCAAGGAAATTACTTCAGTGATTACTTCGAAATCCCTCTCAAAATCCCAAAAACCCGAGCTCAAAAATGATGAAAATGGTGAAAAATCTCGAAGTCTTCTATTTATAGGTTCTGCCCAGACTTCTCGCACCTACGGCTCTTTTTCTGCATCTGCGGGCAAAGCCCCACTTCTGCGAAAAATCACTTAAACACGGCCTCCGCTTCTGCGATCAAGTGACCGCATCTGCGCTCTTTGCGGGTGCAGGAATCACATCGCACCTGCGGGCCAAACTCGCCCCTAGATCCTCCTTAGCCGCATCTACGGCTCCTCCTTCGCTTTTGCGGGCTCGCACCTGCGGTTCCCACTCCGCATGTGCGGTTACACCAGTAGCAGCAGCTTCAGCTGAAATTCCTCAACTTCCATCATGCCGTTAACCATCTTAAATCACCCCGAGGCCTCTGGGACCTCAACCAATTATACCAACAAGTCCTATAACCCGATACGAACTTAGTCGAACATTCGAATCCCTCAAAACAACATCAAAACACCAAATTACACTCGGATTCAAGCCTAAAGAACTTCCGAATTCCACAATGACACCGAAACCCACCAAACCACGTCCGATTGAACTCAAATTTTACACACAAGTCAAAAATGACATCACGAACCTACTCTAACTTCCGGAAATCCTATCTGACCCCGATATCAATATTTCTACTGCCGGCCAAAATTGCTAAAATTATAACTTTCGCCAATTCAAGCCTAATTCTACTACCGACCTCCAACTCACATTTTGGACGCGCTCCTAAGTCCAAAATCACCAACGGAGCTAACGAAATCATAAAAATTCAAATTCGAGGTCGTTTTCCCACAAGTCGACATCCACTCGACTTTTCCAACTTAAGCTTCCAATTAAGAGACTAAGTGTCTCAATTCACTCCGAAACCACTCCGGACCCGAACCAACCAACCCGGTAAGATATAATATAGCTGAAAATCACAAAAGTAGCAGAAATGGGGAAAACGGGGCTATAACTCTCGAAACAACCGGATGGGTCATTACACCACGATACCTTGTGCGCTGGTGACGGGAAACATCTTCTATTTTTCCCGGGACAAGGTTATTTCGGCTCAAGACCTACCAAACGCATATAAAAGCAAGACTAAACCTATTTTGGGAGGGGAGACGCCACTTTGAAGGGAAAATACACACGAGGAACATCCGGGAGCAAGGATATCTCAGTTTATTTCATTCTTTCTTAGTATTTTCAATTATTCAACACTTGTGAATTTGTATTGATATTATCATGAGTGGCTAAAACCCATAGTTCTGAGGTTGTGATTTAGTCATGAATATTATTGTTTAACGTTGACTTAACCTTGATTACAATTCACTAATATATGGTTATTTCTTTAATTCTATGATTAATTGCTTAATTGTCTGGTCATTAGTTAGGTTCTATTTACTATCTATGCTTTGCTTGGGAAAGATACGTCTAGATAGAGAAGAATTGAAGAGAGCATGATCTTAACTCTAAGGGGGGCGGAGTTTTGGTTAGGATAGGAATATACCTAGTCACAGTGCTTAATTAAACATCGTAATCTTAATGCGTTCTTAATAGATTGATTCCATAGGAATGTAAGCGTTAATTTATTTTGAATAGGCGAGTAAGAATTCGGGAGAATACTACGAGAGCAATTGTTCGATTAATTAGCAACCCTGAGTGAATTGTATGATAGGGAGAGTTAATTAGAACACAATAGGATTGGTGAATCGATCACAAATCCTGAAATATTTGTTTCTACTGAATACACAACAACATTTTTTTCTTGATGATTTAGTTACTTGTTAGAATTACTGTTTAGTATAATCACACTCTTGAACTTTGATTGACTTGACTAAGTAATAATCTTGGCGAAACTAGTGGGTAGTTAACACAAGTCTCTGTGGGTTTGACACTCGACTTATCATTTTATTACTTGTACGACCACGTACACTTGCGTGTGCATTTGGGAGCGACAGGTTTTTGGTGCCATTGCCGGGGACTTGAATATTGACTAATGTCAATTTTTACTTTAGTTATTTATTTCGTCAACTCTAAAATTCTGATTTGTTGCTCTGCTCTTAAGAACTTTGATTGAATGCGAAGGGTCAGATGCTAGGAAAGACTTCAAGGCTTTGACCCCGAACCTGAGAGAACATTTCACAGGAGGTTGATGGAAGCAAGGGACATAGATAATCTTCAAGCATTTGTTCAATTTCCCGTGGACATGGCAGAGGAGCAACATATGGTTGTTCAGGAGGTGGCGATGACCAGCATTACCAATGTCACCTCCAGCATTGTGAAGCTCAGAATCACTGGGCACTTTGAGCTGAAACAGAGCATGATCCGGCTACTACATACGAATGGGCAGTTTATGGGTCTTCGACACGATGATCCATAACAACACATCCTGGACTTCTTGGAGATTAGTGATACTTAAATCACTAATGGAGTCACTCCAGACTATGTGAGGCTCACATTGTTCCCATTCTCTCTATTAGGCGAATCAAAGATGGTTGAAGGCAAAACCAGTCATTTCTATAACATCATGGAATGATCTGGCGAGGAAATCTTTGGCAATGTTCTTTCCTCAGGCAAAATTGCAAAGATCAGAAGTGAGATAGTCGCCTTCAAACAAAAATCAGGGGAGTCTTTATACTTATTTTGGGAAAGGTTCAAGGGGATGTTCAGAGACTAACCTCATTACAACCAGACAAATAAAGTGTTAGCTTACAGTTTCATATAAGGGCTACATCCAGAGACAAAGATTATCGTGGACGCTGCAGCGGGAGGTCAAGTGTTTGAGAAAAGCTTCGATGAGATATATGCATTATTTAACAAATTCTCCAAAAGCAATCCTGATTGGATAGGAGAGATGGGCAAACACACAGTGCAAAATTCTGTAGGGGTTCTCGAGTTAGATGTCATCTCTGCATTATTAGCGCAGAGTGCCACATTGGCCAACCAAGTCAATCAAATGAGCTTGGTTATTAACAAGCAACAAGCCCAGCTAGTGCAACGGGTTCAAATATTTTGTGAAGTATGTGGAGAGGGTCACACAAGCAACTTATGCCCAGTTAATCCAGAGTATGTCTATTTTGTGGGTAATATAAATAAGGGCCAGACAAATTAGTATGGGAACACTTACAATCCTAACTGGAGGAACCACCCAAACCTCTCTTGGGTTGGAAACCAAGGTGCTCAGAATCTGTACAGGCCACAAGCTCCTCAACAGTGATATAGACCACCTCAGACTGAACAACCTACAAACCTGATAAGTCACTTTGAGGAGATGCTAAAGAAATTGATGATCAGCAGGCTCAAGCAGCAGGCCACACTGTAGCGATTCAACATTTGGAGAGACAAGTGGGGCAACTTGCCAGCGCTCAAGATACTCGACCAGTTGGGGCTCTTCCAAGTGACACTGTGGCTAATCCTAAGGCATATATTAATATTGTGTAATTGAGGAATGGGAGACAGTTATAAGAAGTCCTATCGAAAAAGAGGAAGCATATGACCTTTCATGAGAAACGGGCCACCATAGAAGTAGAATTAGAAAAATCAAAGGAGTCAGAGAAGCCAGCTAAAGTGGCAGTGGATAAGCAACCCCCACCATCAGTTGCGAGGCTACCACCTTCATTCCCTCAGAGATTGCAGAAATTGAAGGATAATGCAGCCTATAAAAAGTTTCTTGATATTTTGAAGTAGGTGCAGATCAATATTCCACGGGTAGATAACCTGCAAGAAGTGCCCAAATATGCCAAATACATCAAGGACATAGTGGAAAATAAGAGGAGGTTGACAGAGTTCGAGACTGTGGCAATCATTGAAGAATGTAGCTCAATAATTCAAAGCAAGCTACCTCAGAAATTTAAGGACCCATGTAGTTTCACTATCCAAATCTCGATTGGTAAGCACGCAGTCGACGAGCTTTGTGTAATCTTAGGCCGAGCATTAATTTGATGTCGCTTTCTTTGTTCAGATAGTTGGGTTTGGGTGAACCGCGCCCAACCACGATGATTTTACACTTGGTTGATCACTCCCTTGCTCATCCTGAAGGAGTGATTGAAGATGTGTTACTTCAAGTGGGTTCTTTCAAAGTCCCTGCTAATTTGATTATCTTGGACTATGAGCCTGATCAGGAAGTCCCATTTATTTTGGGGCACCCATTCCTAGCCACGGGCCGAGCTATTATTGATGTATGTAAAGGAAAGATGATGATTAGAATGGGTGACCAAGTTGAGGTATTCAATGAGTATAAAGCATTCAGATTGTCGTCCCACTATGAAGAGCTATCCATGATTTATGTGGTGGAAAGTGATGTGACATCATTGGTGCCTTATATGAGACCTATAGATCCTATTGAACGAGCCTTGATTAGGGATGATAAAGACAGTGAAGATGAGATGATGGAAGAAATTGAGCAAGTACTTAACATGTCTTCCAGCTATGTCCATGGTTTAGGATATTTGAGGAGTTGGACATGACTGTTACTCTAACCACTCCTAAGACATCTATTGAAGAAGCTCCAACTTTAGAGCTTAAGCCCCTTCCAGCGCATATGTGCAATACTTATTTGGGGAACTCTGAGACATTGCCAGTGATTATATCATCCAGCTTGACCAATGTGCAAGAAGAAAAATTGCTCCGAGTACTTCATGAGCATAAAAAGGCTATTGGGTGGACAATTGCTGACATTAAAGGAATCAGTTCATCATTTTGCATGTAAAAAATCTTTCTAGAAGATGGACACCGCCCCAGTGTTGAGCAACAAAGGAGACTAAATCCCATTATGAAAGAGGTCATGAAGAAGAAGTAATTAAGTGGCTCGATGTAGGTATCACCTTTCCTATTTCTGACAACAACTAGGTAAGCCCAGTGCAATGTGTGCCTAAAAAGGGGGGGGTGACTGTGGTAGAAAAAGGGAAAAATGAACTAATTCCTACTCGCACCGTGACGGGTTATAGAATTTGCATTGACTATAGAAGGCTCAACAAAGCAACCCACAAGGACCACTTCCCACTTCCATTCATTGACTAGATGTTGGATAGAGTGGCGGGGCATGAATATTATTGCTTCCCTGATGGTTATTCGGGGTACAACCAGATTGTCATATTCCTATAGGATTAGGATAATACCACATTTACTTGTCCTTATAGTACATTCGCTTTCAAGCGAATGCCGTTTGGTCTTTGTAATGCACCGGCTACTTTCTAAAGGTGCATGATGGCTATTTTACTAATATGGTTGAAAATTTTATGGAAGTCTTCATGGATGATTTTTCAGTCTTTGGGTCTTCTTATGATGATTGATTGAAGAATTTGAGCAAGGTGTTGGCCCCTTGTGAAGAAATAAATTTGGTGTTAAATTGGAAAAAGTGCCATTTTATGGTAGAAGAAGGAATCGTGTTGGGCAATAGAGTGTCAAGGAGTGGCATTGAAGTTGATAAGGAGAAGTTGGAGGCGGTTGAAAAATTACCTCCACCTATTTCTGTGAAGGGTGTCTGGAGTTGCTTGGGACACACGTAATTCTATAGACGCTTTATTAAGAATTTTTCAAAAATTGCTACTCATTTGTGCAGGTTGCTTGAGAAGGATGTAACCTTCAATTTTGATGAAGCCTGCCTGAAGGCATTCGAAGAGCTAAAAAAGATGTTAAAGAATGCCCCCATTATTGCGGCATTGGATTGGTCCTAACCATTTGAACTTATGTGCGATGCAAGTGACCATGCTATTGGGGCAGTGCTAGGCCAGGGAAAGGACAAGATGTTTTACTTCTTCTCCTATGCGAGTAAGACTCTCGATGATGCACAACTGAATTACACCACCACTGAAAAGCAGTTGTTGGTCGTTGTGTGGGTCTTTGAGAAATTTTGGGCATACTTGGTGGGAACTAATGTCATAGTCCATACCGATTATGCAGCAATCAAGTATCTATTTTCCAAAAAAAGAATCCAAGGCTAGATTGATGCGTTAGGTTTTGTTGTTGCAAGAATTTGATGTATAATACGAGATCGGAAGGGCACATAAAACCAAGTAGCTGACCATCTATCAAGGTTGAAAAATCATGAGCATGTGGAGGAAGGTGGACAAATTAAGGAGGCATTCCCTGATGAGAAACTTTTTTCTATCACCCAAGACCCTCCCCCATGGTACGCGGACTATGTGAATTATCTTGTGAGTGGGGTACTTCTCCCTGAAATTGGATCTAAAGCTAGAAATTGCATTTCAGAGAAAAAAAAAAGGTGGAATCAATGTTGTATGACTACCACGCCTCGCCTTTTAGGGGCCATTATGGAAGCCATGGGAAATCTGCAAAGGTGCTACAATCTGGGCTCTTTTGGCGAACATTATTCAAGGATGCCCATGAATTTGTCAAGAAGTTTGACCAGTGTTAAAGAATAGGGAAAATCACAAGGAGGCATGAGATGCCTTTGAATAACATCCTGGAGGTAGAGATTTTTGATGTGTGGGGGATAGACTTTATGGCACCATTCCTATTGTCCAGAGGAAATAAATATATCTTGCTAGCAGTTGACTACATATCAAAATGGGTAGAGGCGATCGCATTGTCAACCAATGATGCCAAGGTGGTAGCTGTTTTTGTGAAGAAGAACATATTCTCGAGGTTTGGGACTCCACACGCTTTGATTAGTGATGAAGAAACATATTTTTGCAATCGGTTGTTGAATAACCTTTTAGCTAAATATGGGGTCCGCCATAGAGTTTTCATGGCATATAATCTGCAAACAAATGGACAAGCTACGGTGTCCAACAGGGAAATAAAGCAAATATTAGAGAAGACAGTGAGTGCGAATATGAAGGATTGGGCTGCAAAGTTAGACGATGCCTTGTGGGCATACAGAACTCCATACAAAACACCAATTGAGGCGTCGCCGTATAAGCTTGTTTATGGGAAGGCATGGCACTTGCCTATTGAACTTGAACACAAGGAATACTGGGCAATTAAAAAGTTTAATATGGACTTTGAAGCCGCAGGCGAGAAGGGACTCTTGGGACTCTTGCAGTTGAATGAGTTGGATCAATTCAGGATGCACTCTTATGAAAATGTGAAGCTTTACAAAGAGAAAACGAAAAGATGGCATGACAAGCATATCAATCCATGTCACTTTGAACCGGGCCAACAGGTACTATTGTTCAATTCAAGGCTCAATCTATTTCCTGCGAAGTTAAAATCTAGATGGTCAGGCCCATTTGAGGTGGTAAGAGTCACTCCTTATTGTGAATTGTGTTCTGCACTTTAAATGGTGAAAGAAAGTTTTTAGTGAATGGGCACAAAGTCAAGCATTATTGGGGTTGATCGTGAGAAGAGCAAAGTAGTACTCGCTGATGAGTGAGCGAGGCCCTGCGTCGTGCCGCGACATTAAGTAAGGCGCTTGTTGGGAGGCAACCCAATTGTTATTGCTTTCATAGTTTAGTTTTTTAAATCTTTCATCAGAGCAGACTAGATTTTTTATTTTCTTTGTAGACATAGAAATTATAGGTAGAATGGTGTGGGCATGTAAAGTGGATATATAAAGTGTTCGGGGGGATCGGGGATTTTATTCAAAAAAATTAAAAAATCAGAAAATCAGCACCCAGGCCAGTGCCCCACGCTGCCTGGGGCGCAATTTGCAATATGTTCGAAGCCCCCAACGCCAGGCCTAGCGCGGGGCGCTGGGCTGCGGGCAGGTAAGTATAAAATTTTTAGTTTTTTTAATTTTTTTGTTTTGTTTTTGTTTTATTAGGTTAATACCCATACCCATAAAACCCAACACATATACCCATCTATCATAACATTATAACCAACATTACAACCCGTACCCAATAACCCAACCTATCTTCACCTAAAATCAAATTCACCATAACTCTAACACCTCCCTATCTCACCCGTAACCCCCCCCCCTCTCTCTCTCAAAAGCTCTCTGCCCGAACCCCTTTCCCCTCTCTCTATGATTTTCCAAGTTTTTTCTCTTGTTTTCATCTTCAATCATCAAGGTATGTTCCCATTTCTCTATTATTTTTTATTTTGTAAGTTAGTAACCCTTCCCCCCTTCCAAAAATCCCAATTCCCCATTAGTGCTTCTTTTGAACTCTTTTCTATGCTGGGTGGCTTGTTGTGCACTGAAATTGGTTGACAAAAACCTTGATGGTTGTATTATACACGGAGTAGTAAAGTAGAATTCCTTCTACTTCGTTGAAATTTGAGAGTTCCACCTTGTTTCACTATTGTTGAACTTAGTTGCACACACTCCATGCCCACAATGTGTTTGATACAATATTTGAATGAGTACTTTGTGCACCGGTGAAGTCTTAGTAACCGAGTGTAGTTGTATGTAATATCTGGCTAAGTGTGGGATGTTTAGGAATGGTTTTACATAATTTGGATTTTGGATTTAATGTGCATATGTCGCTCACACCATGTATCTTGTATTATGTATGTTGTAACAATTTGTATAATTAGCTAATGCAGTGTAGTAGTTGTAGAAATTAAGGACCATATGCCACTTGATTGCATTAAAGCTAAATCAATCAAATTGTTCGACCACTTGAATTGTGTGGCATAGTTCGTGAGTTATAATTGTGGGGCATGGGGAAGTCTTGAGTACCCATTTCCTTGTGGTGAAAAACTTGCACATTTTAAACCACGGTTGTGAGTCTAGTACATTGAACCTTCGATTTTATGTGTGGGGTCATTTTTGCCTCTCACGATAACCTGAGGCAGATTTCTTTATTCCTTTTCACATTCATGATTATTTGTGTTATAGGTTGCTATGGCTCGTCGTAGTGCAAACAAGGGCAAAGGAGTAGGTAAGTCCTCAACAACTGCTCCCGCTCCCAAAAAGCACAAGAAAGGGGAAGGATCATCTAGGCAAGCAAAGGGGAAACAAGTTGTCGATCGATAGACGAAGGCACTATTGGGATCGAGGCCTCATTTAGATCTAGTTCGTGATGATGCCATCCAATGGCATAATACCTTTGTACTGTATGGGCGGCACGACTCCGAGATGGGCATTAATGTGAAAGCTTTGGAAATTAACTTTCCGGGCATGCTTGCCCGATTGCAAGAAATGAGGATGGATAAGTTCCTCGAGTGCCCCGGCCATGCAAATTTTAGCATGGTGCAAGAACTGTACGCCAATTGGAATGCGGACTTGTTCATGTCATGGTCCGTGGAAAGGAAGTGCCAATGGATAGGCTGTCCTTATGTGAATTTTTTGGAGTTGAGAACTCTAACACCAGGAGGCCACAAAAGTTTGTCAAAAGCCCAAGCTACACGGCGATACGTTACACTGTTTGTGGTGTCGATTTGAATGCCAAGTGGACCAGAACTAAGGGCGATGCCCATGTTGAGATGATCCGCTTCGATTTCAACAAGACCACCAAAGTGTGGCATAATTTTGTACAGGCGTGACTCATGCCAGTTGAATACAACGGTGGATGCACTCGAGCTCGAATATCTATGATATTCTTTTTTATGATTGGGCGACCCATCAATATGGGTGAGGTCATGCTAGGGGAGATAGCTCACACACGATTTGAGTGGCAGATCAAGAGATTCATCTTTGGCAATTTGCTCACGCAGTATATTCTTTCTCGCGAGGTGCCAGAATACCCCGGGTATGACGAGGTTGTGGAGGATCCTAGAGGGTTTATGGACATCACATCTTTGTTGGAGACTACGTCTAAGCTTACCCAGACAACACGGAATAAGAGGGATGAGAACTTCAACAAGTATCTCTATAACTCCTTAAATGTGATCATGAGCAGAATGGGTGTATCGGATGAGGAACGTATGCATCTACGTAATGATTTGTCTAGTTCTTTCAAAGAGATGTTGGGGATCACACCTGGCAGTCCCGTTCACCCGTCGGAGGATGAGTACACTTAAAAAGGTTGCGACACTGAGGATGAGACTGGTGATGACGTCATGGGCCCCATGGCTTTGGTGCCCCTGGGAGCTGATGAAGATTATGATCCCGGAGATGCGGATGGCGGGCATGCTGAGGAGGAGGAATCCGACTAGAAGGAAGTTTTTTGTTCACCCTACTTTGATTTACATTTTGTTCATGCATCGAGGATTATGCATATGCTAAGTGTGGGGTGGGAGAACTACTTCTTGTGATGCAAATTATATAAATTTGTTATTTGTTTAGTTGTTTTTTTTACTTAGTCTAGTTTTATAAAAAAATTAGAAAAAGCTCAGACTTTTCCCGATGATTGATATTTTGGACAATTTTCTTGAGGGATTAAAGCCCGATTGAAAACACCAAAAAGATCAGGGTATTAGTTATTACTTTATCCTCTTATGGACTCTATGGAATATCCATGATATAATCTTCTAACAATTCAATCATTTGTCTGTGACCTAGACTTAATTTTTTCTTTTAACTTATACTGGAGTCTTCTATAGCTGTATGAATGTCAATATATATGATGCATGGATAATACTTCGAAATCTTAAATGCATTCATAAAGCAACTAAATCTGGGTCATTGATCAAATAATTCCTTTCGTTCCTTCTCAGCTTTCTTTAAATGTAAGCAATCACCTTTCCTAGTCTTTCTGCTACTTGTTGCGTGAATACTTGGCTTATCTTAGTTCTCACGCATGCCGGAATTTTTGTGCAACTCATATAATCTCGAATATTACTTTTGATTTTACTTCTCGTTCATTAGCCACGATAGGTGCCACTATCTTATGGAGTGCATACAATGTTGTAGTGAGATTGTTGTTACCAGACCATTTCTTCTTCATGTTACTATGCTTAGGTTGAAGCCTTCCTCCTTATTTCCTTAGCTAGTCTTTTGTTGTAGTACTTAGGGGAGGCCCTATGACTCGTATAAAGCTGCAAGCTTATTTCCTCGTATACCCGATTGAATTTTTGATGTTCTTACTCACATATAATTATCCTTAGTTACGTACCTTCATGTCCTTGTGCTCCTAGTGTTACTTCTGAGCTGAACTTTTTGACTATCTCCTAGTGGCATTCTCTTTTATTTCTGTAACACGTATACGATACCTTTAACTACTCCAACTCCTATTTGAATATTTTTCAAGGATTACGATATCGTATCTATGAGACTGAATGTCCTATGATGGGTTTAACTATGTTTATCATGCATGATCTACTATTTTATGTGAGACCTCTTGTCTAGCCATAACTAGGCTATTCCTGAATCAACTATTAACTACTCGTCAGCCTATGCTCATATCTATATTCTGCGTAACCTCTCTTGGGTTATGTCTTTTGTCTTAACTTACCTTTCATACTAGCTCCTAATGTATCAAGTGTTCATTCACACTTATTTACTAATCAAAATCCCGGCAGGGAACCCTTACTACATATTCTCAACATCGTCCTCACATAACATTCTCGAGTCATAACATATTTGTAGGATCCCATTAAATTCAATCTCATCCCTTTCGCCTTTTTATTGCATTCTTCCTTTACCATTTCATAGTTACCTGGACCACTTAACTCCGACTTAATACCATATCACACTATCTTTCCCCCTTTATGGAAGTACTAGCATTTAATGCTCTGGAGTTTACATGCAGATGTTTTACCTCGTCATTCTTCGGCGTCTTTTCATATTTTCAATGACCCTTACTCGCCTTGCGGTAACCCTTCTGTACCAGGGATAACTGAATTTCTTACGCACGAGGGGGACACCTAGTGTAACTAGCATACTTAGTCTCTTAAGCTTAACTCTGCTCACAGTGCTTGATTTTAGTGAAGCGTCTTCCTGAATGACCTTTAAAGATTATTCTTCTGTTGTTCATTCTATTGTTGACGGAACACGGTCTCTGAAATTCTCACAATGTCGACTATTATCAAATCCTCTAGTCTATAAATTTATCTTGTTTACTAGCCCATGCAGATTTTTATTACTCCAGAGGTCTACTTAGCCTTTTGGTAATTATGTTGGAATCACCTACTCATTTCTCGAAATGAGGATATAACTTTATAGCTTATACTCTTTTATAGTCTCAAATCCTTTTTTGTCTTTTCCTTCACTTGATTGTAGACTCTGACATCTTGTCATATTTGTATTTACCATTATCACACATTTATCACATCTTACTCATAATATTTCATTTACTCTCTTCTTATTCTCCTGCTAATATCTCGGTGTAATAACTTATTATGAAAACTTAAACAAAACATTCTTTCAATTTTAGCTCCCCTTGCTCCATCTCACTGCTCTTCGAGTCGCCTAAAATTCTCCTTATATTAGGAGTGGGAGTTATACTAAGATAAATATTTATCCCTTTTAGTATTCCACTGCAAATCTTCTAAAATTCCTGAACATTCTAGTATTCATATATGACTGTACTATTCTACAGTGCATTATTTGGGTGTCTCAAAAGGAGAACTATTATCACGTTTGCAATATCCTTCGGAAATGTCAGCTAACGCTAATAATCCATCTACCATTTTGGGTTACTTTATCGCCAGCTAGATCCCGATATCCCATCCATCTATTAAACTATATCTGGTAGCTCCCATAGGGCATAACTGAGATGAGTGTGGACAATTATACATACCTCTATTATCATTGAAGGTAACTCATAATGCATATATTTCTCTACTTGAATTGTAAATACTAATAATCTTCATTAACTGGATACCTCGTACCCTCCTTCACCTTGTTTCGGATACCTATTGAAACTTATACTTTTACCTTCTGATACTCCCATGGCTATTCATGAGGTGCGTTAGATATTCCCATCCTTAAGGTCTTAAGCATGAAATTTGCACATCGGGTATGCATGATCTGATAGGGCCTCAAATTGGACCATATCATCAAGAACTCTCCATCTTTTAGTGCTCTTACTTTATGTTGTATTAACCTTCTGGCTAGCTGTAATCTTTCTAATTGCAAATATCTCTATATCATTAGCATACATAAGTTCTGGCTCAAACTCTTATGACTCAGCTCTATAGCATGATTTAAATTTGAAAGAAGGGTACCAGACTCCTAAATACCTTGTAGCTTCCTGTTTATACAATATGGTGCACAATACATCTATAAACAAGGTACTACTAGACACCGCTTGTAGACTCCCCAGGATAGAACTGCTCTGATACCAAGTTTGTCATGCTCCAAACCTGGGGAGGCATGGCCCGCACCCGGTGTCATACTCAGCCCGAGCGTACTGCTCTGTAACTGTGAACTCTGGAGGAGTAACCCTCAACTTAGGCCGATGAGGCCATATTCTAAATCATCTGAAATACCAATCAAGGCCGACGAGGCCACCATGAATGTCTACAACCAGCAATACCAAACTAACATGTACACAGGGCTGGCAAGGCCATAATACTGACATACAAAACATGCAGGACTCATCAACAAGCCTTTAGAGATAACTAAACTGCATCATGGTCGAGATACGGCCTCGACCTTCCCATAAAACCTGTATATATATAATGGACTCCAAGGTCTAGACTTGGTAAGTCCGAGGAAGTGGAGCTTACCCACCAAGCTGATGTTTGACTCTGTCTGCAGGGAAGGTCTATCTAGCTATCTATCAAGACCTGCAGGTATGAAATGCTGCATCCCCAGCAAAAGGGAAGTCAATACGAATAATGCACCGAGTATGTATGGCATACAAATCAGTATATATAAAAGACATGAAAGAAACATTGAGTAAAGGACTCAACCTGTAAGTTTGAATAGCTCTATAAATTATGAAACATTTATAATATCATGCATATGCGTATAAATGTCATATCATGCATAGGTATAAACATAATATCATCAAGCTTCTGAGGGCATCGCATCATATCATCTCGGCCTCAGTGGGTGAAATCATCAACAAATGTCAACTGATCAGGTAGTGGTGCGTATATAATGCCATAACCTTTCCCCATACCCCATATACATATAATATACGCATATATAACACCATCTGGTCATGGGTAAATATACATGTATAAATGAATGTGATGCATAATAAAGTAAGTCAATAAGATCTATCGGAATGTCATAAGATCAATATGCCTTCAGTTAGTATCACAAATAAACTTTATCAACTTACGTATTTTCTGAGACCCATGAACAGACGATATGATAATATCACATATGGGGAATCAAGAACATTGGCAACCCTAGTACTTCTAAGAATAGAGTCATTTGTGAAAGTTGGATGTTTGGTTTTTTTGTTGTATTATATGGATCATGCCAAAAGGAAAGAAGGGGTAGCCTTATCATACCTTATTCACGAAGATACAAATGTTGCACAAGTTCTCAGACCTCTTACGGATGGTAATCTATATCATACAAAGGATTCGTATCAATATCGACTTCATATTCTATAGGGAAGTTCATTTAGTCATTCTATAGGGTCTTTTATAGCTCCATTTCAACATGCTCTAGTACAATGATCTTCATCTTCACTTCCTCTCATGCTCACCATGATATCCATACCTTTAAAATCTCATTTGGTATCTTAAAACACCTAAAAAACAGCCCACACAACATAGTTGAACTTCAACTTTCATAGTTACTAATATCTTCAAGAATCCTCCAACACATTTCAACCCAACACTTGTACAAACTTAAGATTAGGTTATGTAAGATGAAACTTACCTCAAATATACCAAGAACCCTCTGTTCTTTAACTCACTTCAATACCAAGTAACTTCCTAAGTCGTCACAATGAGAAGGAAAAAGAGTTAATGGTAACCCTGATATTCTTTACGTCGAACTTGTGTGGTTTATCTTTGAATTCACTCTAGGATCATGGGGGAACTGTTGGAGAGCATCTAGGAGACTTTAGGAACTGTTTTGGTCGAAAACATTGAGTTAAAATGACTTAGAATTGACTTATATACAAGCTGGAGTTTTACACCGACTTTGTGTGTCCCAAGGGAGCTGCTTGCGCCATCTCGCGAAAATGCGAATATCGCTCTACTCCAATGTCGTATTGATGAACGGTTTAATGCGTTAGAAACTAAACTCATAGATATTAAATTTTGTAGGTGTATCACCCCATAATTTAAAGTACATTGGGAGAAACGCTCAGCTACATTTGACATAATTTTCAGCATATTTATGAATGTAACTTGTGATGACCTTCGCCAACTTTTGTTCCACAACTCGTTTGACTTCAAAACATAACACACGACTATCATACAACTAAAATAACTTATAATATAACCTCCTTGTCATGTTAAACACCCTAGTCTTGCCCCAAAAGTACACGTTAAAATACTCCTAACTTGTAGACTTTCGACTAAACCTATTTTCTTCAATTCGTTTAGCTTCTAAGATTTCCCACCCTCTTTGTACTTGTTAGCCATGATCTTTAATATATGTAACCCCAAAGTAACATTATTTACTTACTTTATGTACTTTCAAAGATGATCTCATTTGTAAGTTACATTAATTTACTTGCAATGTACTTTTACGTACGAAAAAATGGGTTGCAACATTATTCCCCCCTTTGGAACATTCGTCCTCGAATATTGACTGATGTGCTTATCGGTCTCATAACCTATAGTTCTTACGATTACTTTAATACTGTCATTGCCACCAGGCAAATATTTTGTGAATAAATCCAAAGTCCATAGCATTCCCCCCGTTAGGCCTCTTTCTCACACCATGATCTGTGGTTGAAATTCTTCCAATCTCGTAACTGTTGCTACCTTCTGTCATGCAGCCTGTACGAATTTTTCCTTGTATCTGTGCCTATGCTATCTTATCTCCTTTTTCCTCCAGTTTTTATCCAATCTCTAGGCCTCACTTTTAACATATCTAGTACTATGACAAGTTATCCCTTTGGGCATCTATAGGTGCACTAAAGTTCTTCGCTCGGTACTTTGTCGAACTTATGATAGTTTCTATATCTTATTTTGTAGCCTTGGATATCTATCCTTATGGATTTACAGCATCTATGTAGGTCATACTATACCATAACTCTTACTTTAGTTTTATTATTATTGAGGTTTGCTACCCAACTCTAGGTTACTCTCTCGCTTCTTATCCTACATGTGTCACGACCCAAAACTAACTCTGTCGTGATGGCGCCTATCGTGGTACTAGGCAAGCCGACACATTACCAAAACAATTCGATATTTCCTTTTAAGAGATAATTTCAAAGTTATTCATTATAAAACCTTCACAAAGAAGTGCAACTCAAAATAAAAATACGGAAAAGAAAGCCCGACATCGGGGTGTCACTAAGTCATGAGCATCTAAACCAGTCTAACATCAAGGTTTACAATGTTCCACTAATACCAAAATAGAAAGAAAAGATAATAATAGATGTTGGCAGCTACCTCATAAGTCTCCGATAATCCAAAGCGCACAGACTCAATGATCTCTGCGAACGGGCTCACCTGTATCTACACACAAGGTGCAGGGAGTAACGTGAGTACTTCCAACTCAGTAGGTAACAGAATTAAATAAGCAACTGAGAAAACAAAGCCGAGCTACACATAATACAGTTCTTTTCAGAAATTTCAGTAAAGGAATTTAAGCATGCTTTCAAACCGGTGTTTTAAAATCAAAACGTTTCAAGCTCATGCGAAACAGTATAAGTCCTTCAAAACATCGCAACAGCAATGACTAGAAACAATGTGCATCAATAAATAAAAGCAATACACAGTCTCATAGGGGCTACTGACACTCATCTATCTCAACAGCTCAATCGTTCGGCTTTCAGCCCTAATACTCACAATCAAGGTATCTGCGCTCACTGGGGGTGTACAGACTCCGGAGGGGCTCCTACAGCCCAAGCGCTATATATTGCTGCGGCGTGCAGCCCGACCCAATACTGCTGCGGCATGCAGTCCGATCCATATATTGCTGCGGCGTTCAGCCCGATCCGATATGTGGCCCGAAGGCTTGTTGCGGCGTGCAACCCGATCCAATATTGTTGCGACATGCAGCCCAATCCAAAATATCTCACATAGCTTTCAACCTGGCACTCAGACCCTATCTCAATCACTAACCTCGCCAACCCCTCGAATCATAGAATATCATAATAACCAGCCCAAACCGAGAATATAAAAGTATCAACAAGAAATGAGAGGAAACAGAGATATAACACATAATAAGACTGTGATTGAGTACAAGACAGCAATTAGCAGTCAATTCAACAAGTATACGACTATTGCGGGTCCCAATAGTGATATCATATGGCCTAAGCATGGTTTCTAACATGAAAGGCAGTCAATTTCTCAAAGACGAGGAAAAACAAGTAATAACAATAGCTATTTGACTTTATAGTCTCACGGGACGGACCAAGTCACAATCCCTCACGGTGCACGCTCACACGCCCGTCACCTAGCATGTGCGACACCTCCAAATATTCACATCATACCAATTCTCAGGATTTCATACCCACAAAACCAGATTTAAGACACTTACTTACCTCAATCCGAGCAAAATTCCTATTCTACAATGCCCTTGCCTCTCAAATCAGCCTCTAAACATCCCAAATCTAGCCACAAGCAATACAATACAATTAATATATGCTAAAGGAATCAATTCCATAAGAAAACTATTAAATTAAACTCAAAACCCAAAATCGGCTCAAACCCGGCCCTGGGGCCCATGTCTCGAAATCCGACAAAAGTCACAAAACCCGAAAGCCCATTCACTCACGAGTCTAACCATACAAAATTCATCAAAATCTGACATCATTTGGTCCTTTTAAATCCTCAAATTATACTCCCAAAATCCCAAGCCCTAGCCCCTTATTTCACTTCACAAATCCTACTAATTAACGATGAACTAAGTCATAGATTCATGAAATTTATACCATTATGGGTTAGAATCACTTACCCCAACGTTGCTCCTTGAAAACCTTCGAAAAATCGCCTCTCTCCCACGGTTCTCAAGTCCAAAATTGAAAGTGAAAGACAAAACCTCGAGCTGGAGCTTTTCTTCCTAGCACTATCACACCTGCGGCCCCTTTTTCCGCTTCTATGATGTCGCACATGCGGAATTTTCATCACAGGTGCGGAACTCACTTAAGAGCCCAGGTTCCGCATCTGCGGCCCAATCTCACGCCTGCAGAAATACACCTGCGCATCTCCCTCCGCTTCTACGAAACCTGCCAAAATCCTCCTCTCTGCATCTGCGCCCCAGGTCTCGCACCTGCGGGCTCGCAGATGCGACAGCCTTCTCGCACATGCGGTTCCAGCCCACCTTAGTCTTATCCGCACCTTCGACTTCTCGAAGAGCTTCTGCGTCATCGCACATGTGGCTCCCATTCCGCAGGTGCGGAAATACCAGTAGCAGCAGCTTCAACTGCATTTTTTTCCAACTTCAGACAATCCGTTAACCTCCTGGAATCACCCCGAGCCCCTCGGGACCCCAACAATTCATACCAACAAGTCATATATCAACATACAAACTTAGTCGAACCTTCAAAACACTCAAAATAACATCAAAACACCAAATTATCCTCGGATTCAAGCCTAAGAACTTTTAAACTTCCAAATTCCACAAACGATGCCGAAACCTACCAAACCACATCTGAATGACCTAAAGTTTTGCACACACGTCACAAATGATACTACGAACCTACTCCAACTTCCGGAATTCTATTCCGGCCCCTATATCAAATTTTCCACTGCCGACCAAAATCGCCAAATTTTCAACTTTCGCCAATTCAAGCCTAATTCTACTACAAACCTCCAAATCATATTCCGGACGCGCTCAAAAGTCAAAAATCACCTAACAGAGCTAACGGAATTATCAAAATTAAATTCCGAGGTCGTTTACACATAAGTCAACTTTCGATTGACTTTTCTAACTTAAGCTTCTAAATAAGAGACTAAGTGTCTCAATCTATTTCAAAACCACTCCGGACCCGAACCAACTAACCCGATATATCATAATATAGATGAAAAGCACAAAAGGAAGTAGAAATGGGGAAAATGAAGCTATGACTCTTGAAACAACCGCCCGGATCGTTACAACATGTATAAATCTAAGTCCTTTAATGCTTCCTCATTACTGTTCATCTTAAGAATGACAGTCTAATCTCATCTCATACTTTGGAACTTTTATCCATCTATTGGTGATTCACCTCAATGTTTATCTATAATCTACCAATTATAACTTGAAACCTCTTACGTAACACATTGTCACTAGGGCTCATGTCTCATCGGGGAACATTGTAAGGCCTCGTAAAATTTTGCAAAAGAAAATAATATTTTGTGGTGCCGAATTGGTTTTACATGTTGAGTATTATAGAAATTATTCGCGGCGAGCTTGCTCACCGCGGCTCAGACTTTTTGGGTTGAACAATGCACCAGAAAGTAAAGAAAAATATTTGGCGAAAAAGTGCATTTCTGCGGTCCATTATGCAACCGCAGAATCACTCTACGGACCGCATAATGGCCGCAGAGTGAGGCAGTTAATTGGGTCAGTTGGAAGCAATTATGCGGTCGACTATGCCACCGCATAACTGTTATACAGTGCACTATGCGACCGCAGAACAGTTATGCAAACCGCATAGTGACCGCAGACTTAGGTAGATTTTTGGTCATTTTGGACACCAATTATGCGACCGATATGTGGTCCGCATAACCATTATGCGACCGCAGAACCTGTTTCGGAGCTTCATTTTTGTGTTTTTAAAAACCGACCCTACTTTATTAAATACACGTTTTGGACCATGTTTGAGAGATAATCTGACATTTTAGAGTGAGAGAGAGTGCCTTAAAGTGAGAAGGTGTTATTCAATAATTATTCTTCAATTCTTGCTCATGTTTTGGATGATTAAGAAGGCAAGCTCACTAGGTCTTCATCCTAGAGGTATGATTCTACACCCTAAACCCTAATTTTGAAATCATCTGAAAATGGGTAATTAGCAAGATAATTTTTGGGCATGAGAGTTGTTTATCTTACACGCATGTGTTATCAAAGGGTGTAGGAAGATTGTTGAGCTACGAATGGTAAAGATTGGGTTGTGGGGTGATGGAATCCCCCATAAAAGGGCCTTGAAACATTAATGCACACCTAGTATTTGATAAAATGCTCAAACGAGCTAGAACTGTAATCATCTTTCTAATTTTGGTTCAATTTGTTATATTTCTATAATAGATTGAAGTTGCTAAGAATTCTAGAAATTTAGAGTGTAAGGAAGATCAAGTGAGGTATGTTAGCTAAACTCTTCTCTTAGAATTGAATCCCACGATATTCATGTAAATTAAGTAAGTCCCGATGATTCATTATGAAATTGGCTATTCCGAGTATGATTGGGTTGAAAGATATATGTTCAACAAGCATCCTAAATGCTCTATTCATGTTATGTTACCAATTGGGGATGTGTTAAAGTATGGACTATGCATTAATAATGTTTCGACTTTAAGTCAAGTTCAAATGAAGGCTATTTTGCCAAATTTTGTGAAATATCTCTATGTGCATTAGACTCTGAATTGCTCACATGTGTAATACACAGCTTGATTTGAATTGTATTTGTTGTTGATGATGGGGATGATATTTGAAATTGATAAGGTGAGCATGAAATACTGAATATGGCCAACATGCCAAGAATGATCTTATAATTATCGCCACTGGTGCCATTGAAATAAAAAGATGTGAAAGTATTATGAAATGCGATGATTGATATAAAAAGGTTGATGTCTCAAATAAGACAACCCAGCCGATCGGGTCGTGATTGGACACCATGCCGCACACATGGTGGTGATTGTGCTTGAAATTGTAATTGAAATTGTGATTGTGGTCGATGTCCCTAATGGATAGCCTAGTCGATCGGGTCGTGATCGGACTCCGTGTTAAAGACGATGGTATTGATATTGAGAGTAATTGTGGTTGATGTCTCTAATGAGATAGCCTAGCCGATCGGGTCGTGATCGGACTCCGTGCTGAGAATACGGTGGTACTGGTATGTAGACAATGGTATATCGATACTAAAAATCTCCAAATGTGATATATGGAAATTAATTTGAACACTGTCTTGATCCTAAATTGAGGTTTGATGTTAGTTAAGGCTTTCATTGATATTATGATAATCTTGTTTGTATTATTTGTCATTCTATTGAGAGGGTGTTTAGTTATACATACTAGTGCTATTCGACAGTACTAACATCCCTTTTGCTGGGGGCGCTACATCTTTCAATAGATGTAGGTGGTTCCACAGCAGGAGATAGCAGTGCACCTTCTTCCCAGCTGATTTGGTGAGCCCCACTTCATTCCGGGGTCATGAATCTTATGTACTTTGTGTATTCTGTTTGAGGTATAATCGGGGCCTTGTTGTCGGCATTATCATTGTACTCTTCTTTATCTATAGAGGCTCCGTAGACATAGTGTGGGTTGTGTATTGGTGCTGGGAAAGACAAACTATGCTATGTTGTGGTTGTATTACTTGTCCATTTGAGACTTTAAAAATGGTGAAACTTATGGTAAGAAATTGGTAATTGCAGACATGACCACTTTATTGTTTAATTATGGAAAATATATATTCTCTTTATTCATGAATGAGTTTGGATAGAAAGAATCTAACAGGCTTGCTCGGTAGGGTTCACTCGGTTGAGCGCCGGTCGCGCTCCTCGGTTTTGGGGCGTGACAAACATCAGAAGTTATTTGCCTAATCCAGCTAGGGGCGATACTATACTTCAATAACCGTATTTCATCGCATCCCAATGTAGTTCATCTTATGGGAGGTATTCTAATCCCGTGCAATTCATGAAATTCCTTCTCTATGAATCATTACTCAATCGAAGGTTACTCAATCGAAGGCAAAACATCATTCTCTTATCATTTATCACAATTACACTTTCATTCTACTGTCAGGGTAGCATTTCATCTCTTTTAAATGCTCCTAGTCTTAGACTCCTCTATGTTCATTCAGGCTATAGTGAGTTTTCTATAACTTACAGAAACCATCAGCTCTTTTGTTTTCATGGGCTTAATCTCGAGGACTTACCTATTCTCGTCACATTCTCACTCGCCTTTTTCTTATCCTTACTCCTGTCTTCCTAAAACCTTGTTGCTCTACCATACTTTAGCTTGCGACCTACACATATCTATTTATACTACTCGCAATGTTCCTTTAACATCGTCTCAAACACTTCTTTACTCTCTTAACTAGACCTCTCGGTACCTAGAAACTATAGGCTGTAAGATATGCCATTGACGACACCGCTATCATTTCTAGATACTAAATCCTAGTGCTTATAGCCCTCTATGTGATGTATAGATTACTCACAACCTTTTGCACTTGAGTATCCCATACCTTCTTCACATTTACCTTACTTACCTTAAAACCTCACATCGTACCTTCTATCTCTTTCATAACCTTCCTTCCACATAGGTATAATTCACATCCACAACTTGAAGCTATACTATAATACTTGCACCTATGGTGCATACACAATCCGGTGGGAGCTTCATACTGACTTCTTATGAGGCTGGTACTCTTCTAACTGGCTTTATCATAGAGTCGTTATAGAATATGCTGTTATACTATCTCTCTTGTACCTCTGATATTAAGAGTAATTCTGTAATATTCTCAATCACGATTTCTATAATTATATGGGTCCAATAATCAGACTCGTGATTTACTTAGCTGATGTAACTTTTTAGTTTCTTCTTCTCTCTTAGCCTTTATGTAGGCTTAAGCTATCTTCATATCTGCAGCTCAGTATATTAGTTATTACTTTAGCCTTTCATGGATGCTATGGAATATCCATGATATATTTTTCTAATAATTCAATCATTTGTCTATGACCTGGACTCAATTCTTTTTTTTTAACTTATACCGGAGTATTCTACAGTTGTATGAATGTCAACATAAATACTGCATGGATAATACTCTGAAATCTTAAGTGCATTCATAACGCAACTAACTCTGGGTCATTGATCAAATAATTCCTTTCGTTCCTTTTCAGCTTTCTTTAAACGTAAGCAATAACTTTTCCTGGTCTTTCTGCCACTTGTTGCGTAAATAGTTGGCTTATCCTAGTTCCCACGCATGCCGGAATTTTTTAGTAACTCATATGATCTCGAATAGTACTTTTGAATTTACTTCCCGTTCATTAGCCACGATAGGTGCCACTTTCTTATGGAGTTCATACAATGTTATAGTGAAACTGCTATTACTAGACCATTTCTTCTTGAAGTTACTATACTTAGGTTGAAGCCTTCTTCCTTATTTCCTTAGCTGGTCTTTTATTGTAGTACTTAGGGGAGGCACTCTAACTCTAATAAAGTTGCGAGCTTATTATCTCGTATACCTGATAGAATTTTTGATGTTCTTACTCGCTTATAATTATCCTTAGTTACTTACCTTCGTGTCCTTGTGCTCGTAGGGTTACTTTTGTATTGAAATTTTTGACTATCTTCCCAGTGACATTCTCTTTTATTTCCGTAACACTTATCCGGTACCTTTAACTACCCCAACTTTTATTTGAATATTTATCAAGGATTACGATGTCGTATCTGCGAGACTGAATTTCCTATGTTGGGTTTCACTATGTTTATCTTTCATGATCTACTATTTTATATGAGACCTCTTGTCTAGTCATAACTAGGCTCTTCTTGAATCAACTACTAACTACTCGTCAGTCCATGCTCATATTTATATTCTGCGTAACCTCTCTTCGGTTATATCTTTTGTCTTAACTTACCTTTCACACTAGCTCCTATGTATCAAGTGTTCATTCGCACTTATTTACTAATTAAAATCCTAGCAGGGACCCCTTACTGCCTATTCTCAGCATCGTCCTTACATATCATTTTGGAGTCATAACATATATGTGGGATCCTAGTAAATGCAATCTCATCTCTCTCGCCTTTTTACTGCATTCTTCCTTTACCATTTCATAGTTACCTGAACTACTTAACTCTGACGTAATACCATATCACACCATATTTTTCCTTTTATGGGATTACTAGCATTTAATGCTCTGAAGTTTACATGCAGATGTTTTACCTCTTCATCTTCGGCGGCTTTTCATATTTTTAATGACCCTTACTCGCCTTGCAGTAACCTTTTTGTACCAGGGATAACTGAATTTCTTAAGCACGAGGGGGACATCTAGTGTTACTAGCACACTTAGTCCCTTAAGCTTAACTCTGCTCACAGTGCTTGCTTTTAGTGAAGCGTCTTCCTTAATGACCTTTAAAGGTTATTCTTCTGTTGTCCATCCTATTGTTGATGGAATATGGTCTCTGAAATTCTTCTGATGTCGACTATTATCAAATCCTCTAGTCTCTAAATTTATCCTGTTTAGTAGTCCATGTTGATTTTTATTACTCTAGGGGTCTACTTAGCCTTCTGGTAATCGCATTGGAATCACCAACTCATTTCTCGAAATGAGGATATAACTTTATGGCTTATACTCTTTTATAGTCTCAAGGCGTGTCCTTTTTTGACTTTTTCTTCACTTGACTATAGACTCAATCACCTTGTCATACTAGTTTCTCGGCACGTGCGTCGCACGTGTATGCCGAGCCATGTATTATATAATTTTTGTAAAATAATATTAATATTATTAAAATAAGGCTTTGAGTAAGTAAATATATTTAGAAGAATAAAACACAAATTTATGTGAATAATTAAAATATGGGTCGTCGAATGATGGCTTATTAGGAGGGATATTATTACTTTTAGCCCGCGCCAGAAACTATATAAAATTTGTATAATTTTTGTATATAACATACATAATGTGTGTGTGTGTATATATATATATATATATATATATATATATACAAAAAATATATATATTTCGGCTATTATTTTGAGAGCGGCTATGCAGTGTCATTTTCCCTTATTAAGATGACCAAAAATGCATTCAAGAATTTTTTTCGAATTATGAATATATGATGATGATAAACTACAAATATCTCCCAAATTCACATAGGAAAATATTTTAATATTAACTACTAATATTTTCTAAAATGTACTAAAGAAGGTCAATCTAATAAAACTAATAAAACTATAGAAGGTCAATCTATAAGCTATTACATTAAACACGCCTCCGTTTTCATACTCTAGCTAATAATAAAATATTTGGTAGCCAGTTTATTTTGCTTCTCCAGTCGTGTTTCTTCAAAGCTTGTATCTTTTATATTGGTTGAGTGATTTATCCCTCCTTTGTAAACTTGTTCCAATGATAATTTTTCTTCAATATAAAAGTTATTAATATTATTTTGTGTATGACAAACAATATAATATATATGTAAACATGTACATATGAATGCACGCACACGCACATTATTATATGTATATGTGTAGATTATTTTGTGTTACATTTTAGATATAAATGACTCCTCCTGACCGGTCTATTGGCTATATATGTGACACTATTTACATGTGATAATTTTAGTAATTGTGGAGTATAATATTATCGATCAGAAATAATTTTGTTATGCCAATTTTTTAATGCACTTATTATTTGTTATGTTTAATTTCCATGCATTAGATACAACATATACTTCCATCTTCCACATATTATTTAACATCTTGCACTGATAGTATCTAATTTTTTTAGTATATTGACATAATTCTAATTAGTAAAAACCAGAAATATTATGGATTATATGACCGAGTAATTCAATTAATCTGTTAAACAGTACAAACAAATTTATATCGAATAAAATGTTCTATAGCTGAGCATGCATCTATTGTGCTTGTCAATTTATGTTTAGAAAAACAGTTTAGTTCATTCATAGCGTTAAAATTCTCTTTCAAGCACTTTGCCAAACAATTGTAGGCTATAGTATGTGAATATGACGTCCCCGTCAAAATTTTGTGTAATAACAATAGCACACCCATCATACTATCACCAAACTATCACACCATACAACAAAATCACGAAATAGATTAAGTTTTAAAATCCTAGACTCTCAATTCCACTACAGTTGCGGGCACTTGCTCCTTTCTAATAACCTATTTCATTATCATGCTTATTTATTTATTTTTTCACACTCCTCTACCTAGCAACCTATATTATTGTTGGAAAATGGACATCATTTTAATATTTGGTGCATAAAGCCAAACAAAAAGATATTGGAATTCAATAGGATTTAGATTTAAAAGGTAAACCTTATGTGTTTGTTGAAAGATTTCTCACTGAAATTAAAATTTTAAAACTAAATTTACTTAGAGTATACTTTTCAATTTTATTTCACTGAGACTCTTGCTTTCATAAAACGATAACATCCGGCTACATCCAAATATATAATTCAATTGCATGGTTATGTATTTGGACAGAGATAAGGGAGTAATTGATCAAAAGGCTGAAGCAATATCTAAAATATTATAGATAAACAAATATAGTCCTTCTAAACAAAATACTTCATATTAGATAATAACTTGAAAGCAAACTACCACATGAACTTGTGCATGTAACTATAGAATATGCAAATTAATGAATTTGAGGTTAGCAATAGAACGAAGTTAATTTTGATATTGCTTAAGCCTTCTAACAAAGTTAATTCTGATATTAACTAATGCATTCTTAAATACAAAAAACATGTATCTCAAGACCATCACAACATAAGTTATTTACCCAAATATTTATATCGATTGTGTTTCATAAAAACCTCAAAAGTAGAAATTAATAAATAAATAAAAAGAGAAGTTAGGATAAAAACATAATTTTCTTGTCACTTTCTCTTGATTTATTATTCAGATTCTCTCTAATTGTCTTTGCCCATATAATCACCGGTTCCGTAGACGAATGTGTATAAGTCTTCTATTCCTCTTCTTCAATTCCAAATTGGTAAATAATGCTAACAGGTGTATGATAAAAGACAGCCACAATATTCAAGGCAAACATAGAAGGTGTCCTTCAATTTGTTGCAAATAACCGCTGTGATTTTTCAAGTATAATCTTGACGGTGTATAGAACTACAAATTTTGCAAGTCTCATATTGAGAGAACGCGTAGTAAAAGTGACTGTGAAAGGATGCGTCAATACTCAATAGAATGACAAAGCAGTTATTTTTCTTCTTGTTCAGAATAAGTGAATCAGCATTATTTTTTGCAACTCTTCACAAATAGGGCTCTTTAATTAATAGGGTACTTAAATAAATATGATGGATATTTTAATTAATTAGGGTATTTAGAAAAATCAGAAGGATAATTTTGTAATTTAACTTTTAAGTTAAGGGCTTCTCACTTTTATAATAATATAGATTTTGATTTACCATTATCACCTATTTAATACATCTAAGTCATAATGCTTCATTTACTCTCTTCTTATTCTCCTGCTAATATCTCGGTCTATTACATGGTTCTGAAAACTTGAACAAAACATTCTTTCACCTTTAGCTCCCCTTGCTCCATCTCACTGGCTCTTTGGGTCCTGATAGACAACTGGATAGAACTTCCCAGCAGACAGAGTCAAACATTAGCATGGTTGGTAAGCTCCACTTCCTCCGAGTTACCAGGTCTAGACCTTGGAGTTCATTTTATATATACAGGTTTGATGGGTAGGTCAAGGCCCTGTCCCAACTATGATACAATTCAGTTATCTCTAGAGGCTTGTAGACGAGTCATGCATATTTTGTATATCAATATTGTGGCCTTGCCAGCCCTATGTACATGTTAGTTTGGTATTGCTGGTTGTAGACATTCATGGTGGCCTTGTTGTATCATATCTATCATGCCAAAAAGAAAGAAGGGATAGCTTTAACATACCTTATCCACCAAGTTACAACTGTTGCACAAGTCCTCGCACCTCTTATTGATGGTAATCTATATCATACAAAGGATTGGTATCAATACCGACTTCATATTCTATAGGGAAGTTCATTTAGTCATTTTATCGAACAACTTATGTGCATTACTTCATAGTGTCTTTTATAGCTCCAATTCAACATGTTCTAGCACAATAATCTTCATCTTCACTTCCCCTCATCCTCACCATGATATCCATACCTTTGCAATTCCATTTGGTATCTTAAAACATGTAAAAATAACTCACACAACATAGCTCAACTTCAAGTTTCATAGTAACTAGTTTCTTCAAGAATCCTCCAATAAATTTCAACCCAACACTTGTACAAACTTAAGATTAGGTTATGGAAGATGAAACTTACCTCAAATATACCAAGAACCCTATGTCCTTTAACTCACATCAACACCAAGTAACTTTCTAAGTCGTCACAACGAGAAGGAAAGGGAGTCAATAGTAACCACGATATTCTTTTCGTCGAACTTGCGTGGTTTTTCTTTTGATTCCCTCTAGGATCATGGGGGAACTGTTGGAGAGTATCTAGGAGGGGGGACTATTTTGGTCGAGAAAAATGAGTTAACATTACTTAGAATTAACTTATATATAAGCTGGAGTTTTATACCGACTTTGTGGGTCACAAGGGAGCTGCTTACGCCGTCTCGCGAAAATGTGAATATTTCTCTACTCTGATGTCGTATCAATGAACGATTTAATGCATTAGAAACTAGGCTCGTAGATATTAAATAATTCAAAGTACATTGGGAGAATCGCTCAGCTATATTTGACCTAAGTTTAGAACATTTATGAATGTAACTTGTGATTACCTTTGCCAATTTTGTTTCAAAACTCGCTTGACTTCAAAACATAACACACGACTATTATACGACTAAAATAACTCATAAAATAACCTCCTTATTATATTAAGCACCCTAGTCTCACCCCAAAATTACACGTTATAACACTCCAAACTTGTCGACTTTCGACGAAACTTATTTTCTTCAATTCGTTTAGCTTCTAAGCTTTCCAACCCTCTTGGTACTTGTTATCCATGATCTTTAATATATGTAACCTCCAAAGTAAAATTATTAACTTACTTTTTATACTTTCAAAGATGATCTCATTTATGAGATTACATCAATTGACTTACGAGGTACTTTTACGTACAAAAACATGAGGTATAACACTAATGCTATAATTTTGACTTGGAAATTGTTAGGCATACTCATCCGGCATGTATCATCCTCTCCCATGAAAGAAATTTGTCCTCGAATTCGGACCTTGCAAAACTAAGAAAGGGGCAAACATAAGTACCAAGCCAATGACAATCAAAGCATTGTATGTCCAAGCTAAAAGATCAAAGATCACAATCTTGCACTCAAAAGTGTCATAATCTATAAAGAACACATATCCAATACAAATGACACAAACTCTATAAGAAAAATAATACTCATGAGACTAATCAAGAGAGTATAAAGTTTCATGCTTCTAACAAAACCACAATCTTGTAAAGTCCTCAACAAAGTGCACATTTTTATGGTATAACCAAGTGTCATAAGAAGCAATAAAAACAATACTCTCTAATCCAAAGAAAGACACTTCACCATGATAAAAAATAACTCCCGGGTCAAACACAATTTTATCCCCAAATATCTGCACAATTTCCAACAACTTCACATGATAATTTAAGAGATATGCCAAGCTCATCATGAATCATCATATAAAGAATATCACAATACTCAAAGTTAAGATTCTTTAACTCAATGGCCTTAGACAAATACAAGATAAGCATAAGCCAAACGTACATACCATTCTTGCTTTTGGGCAAAAGAAAAAGCTCTTGACAAAAAGTATGCCGAGTGTTAGTTCAAGGCATTACTTTCCCTTAGCAACTTTCTCTTGTTGAACCTTCACAAAATAATCAATAAATTTAGGTTCTTTTTTATGAAAATGGTCACTCAAAATACCAAAGAAATATTCTTACCTTTTCTCATAGAAGCATTAGCAAATGTCACGACCCAAAATCTAACTAGTCGTGATGGCACCTAACCTAACCCGTTAGGTAAGCCAATTATCAACTATCCAATTTCAATAATAATTATTAAAGCAATTTAAGTGAATAAAGGTCTTAATCTTATACAATCCCCAAGAATTGGTAGTACAAATCATGAGCTTGTAAGAATAAAGTATACAAAGCGGAAATAAAATAAATACATACTCTATTTGAATAATACATAAACAGAGCTTTTATAAATCTAAGTCTACCCTGAACAAGAGGCAGCTACAATAGGAACGCAAGTACATCTTCAAGTCCCGCAACCATCGAGCACAACAATAACATCAGCTAACATCTGCACGCAATGTGCAGAAGTGTAGTATCAGTACAACCGACCCCATGTACTGAGTAAGTAACAAACCTAGCTGTAGGTTGAAAGTAGTGACGAGCTTCTACCAAGGTCAGGTCCATAACCAATAGTCCACAACAACCCATAACAACATAAAGTAAATAATATCAGAAGTAACTCAAAGATAAAATGCTCAGCCAAATCATGAATTCAAAAATAATAGTTCTTCTTTTCAAATACATTAGTGAAAACCCAAATCATTTGCCGAAGTTGCCAAAAATATGAATAGTTTGAAAACAATAATTTCTCCCAAAATCTTTTCAATAATAAATAAGATGTTTCATTTTCCTTTCGGATAACCTATGTAAAACAAATGCATCATTATGCCCATCTGTAAAAATGTGTGAGAAATCATGAATGATGTGATGTTGTACAATATGAGAAAAATACATCTCTATGCATGTATGTCATGTGTGCATGCCAATGCGATGCAACTCCGTGATAAAATCATAAACAGCACCTCGGTTAGAACATCACTCATATACAGCCCCTCGGACAAACCTCACAGTCACTCATGCCTCTCGGGCATACCTCACAGTCACTCATGCCACTCGGGCATACCTCACAATCACTCATATCACTCGGGCATACCTCACAATCACTCATGCCTCCCAGTCACTCAGCACTCAACACTCAGCACTCGGCACTCGCACTCAGTAAGTACCTGCGCTCACTGGGGGTATGTATAGACTCCGGACGGGCTCCTTCAGCCCAAACTCTATAATCTGCACGGACAACTCACGTGCTGCACGGAAAACTCACGTGCTATAATAATAAAGTATATAAAGCATGCTGCAAGCGAGCAGCCCCGATCCACATAATAATCCTCATAATCAGGCTCTCGGCCTCACTCGGTCATCAATCTCTCCAGTCTCTCGGGCTCACAATGTCATGAAAATAGCCCAAAAATGATGATATGATGTATCAATAAATAACAACAGAGACTGAGATATGATATGCAATGAAATGAATATGACTGAGTATGAATTTTTAATTTAAAAAAAATAATTTACAGCAATATTACCTCTGTGGGTCCCAATAATACTGGCACATAGCCTCAACATGATTTTTAATATGCTTTTCAGCTCAATTTTTTTAACTCATAAAACCGCATGGAAAATGCGAAGATCATTTAACTATAAAATTTCACAGAAACAATTATGTCACAATTTCTATAGTGCACGCCGACACGCCTGTCACCTAGCATGTGCGTCACCTCCCAACAATTCATGAAATACATATATTCAGGGTTCATACCCTCAATTCCAAGATTAGAAGAGTTACTTACCTCGAACAAGCCGAATCCAATGTCGAGCAAGCTAAACAATGCTCCAGAAATCCCATTAAGTGCGTATCAACTCCCGCACAGCTCGAATCTACCACAATTAATTTGATTCAGTCCACACAATTTATAGGAATTAATTCCATATCAAAATGCTAATATTTTCTATAAAATCAGAAATTACGCCCCAAATATTACCCGCGGGGCCCACGTCTCGAAATCCGATGAAACTCACAAAATACGACAACCCATCTAATTACAAGTTCAACCGTACTAATTTCACTCTATTCCGACTCCGAATCGGTATTCAAACTTGAAAATTTTATTTTATGACATTATAGCAATTTCCTTCTATTTCTCTTGAAGATTCGATAATCTTACACCAAAAATGAAGATTAATTCATGGAATATAATCACAAGGGAGTTAAGAACACTTACCCCAAGTTGTGTGGAAATTTTCTCTCCAAAATCGCCTAACCCGAGCTCCGAAATCCCGAAAAGGGTGAAAATGTCGAACCCTCGAATTTAAGGTTCTGTTCCAGCGATTTCCACATCTGCGGACAAGGGGTCGCATCTGCGACCTTCACTTCTGCAGGAAAAAACTCGCTTCTGCGAGAACAGCTTGGACAGCCATAATCGCTTCTGCGATGCCAAGGACCGCACCTGCGATCGCGCTTCTGCGCGCGTTGGGCCGCTCCTGCGCAAGCGCCTCTGCGCCCTTGCTTCCGCTTCTGCGATGCCTTCCCAGCCACAACTCCCTCGATACGACTGATTTCGCGCACATGCGGATTCGCACCTGTGATCAAAACTTTGCAGGTGTGATCACACCAGTAGGTAGCAGATCCAGCATTTCCTTAAGTCCAAATTTGATCCGTTAATCATCCGAAACTCATCCGAGCCCCTTGGGACCCCGTCCGAACATAACAACAAGTCTCATAATATAACACGGACCTACTCAAGGCCTCAAAACCCACATAACAACATTGAAATGACGAATCAGACATAAATTCAAAATCATTGAACTTTGAAACTTCAAATTCTATATCTTGTGCCAAAACACATCAAATCACGTCCGATTGACCTCACATTTTGCACACAAGTCACATTTCACATTACGGACCAATTTCAATTTACCAAAATCGGATTTTGACCTCGATTTCAAAAAGTCAACCCCCCGGTCAACTTTTCCAAAAATTCATCTTTCGGCATTTCAAGCCTAATTCCACTACAGACCTCCAAATAATTTTTCGAACACGCTCCTAAGTCCAAAATTACCATACGGAGCTATTAGAATTATCAAAATTTGAATCCGAGATCGTTTACACATAAGTCCACATCCGGTCACAATTTTAACATAAGCTTTAAACCTTGGAACTAAGTATTCCAATTCATTCCAAATTCTCACCGGACCCGAACCAATTACCCCGGTAAGTCACACAACAACTGTAAAGTATAATTTAAGCAGAAAATAGGGAACCGAAGTTATAATACTCAAAATGACCGGCCGGGTCGTTACAGCAAAATCCAATGAGAATGTTCTTATATATGTAAAACAATTAATACTAGTGCTAGTATCAAAAACTTTACTTTTCTTTTCACACTCAACAAATTCTTCATAGAAATATGTGTAAGAGTCATCCAGATCAAATACAAGAGAAGTCAACTTATTGAAATACAAATAACGTTTTTTCTTCTATATTTATGTCATTGTAAGTAACTTGTTTACTCTCCAACAAGGCATCTCCACACTCACATTTGCTCATTTCACCATAAAAATTAAATTTTTTTGCCAAAGGAATGAAAACTGAATCAAAAGAATCATCAATACATTCTTCTTGACTCATTTCTTCATAAAGGTCAAAACTTTCATCCAACAAAGTTAAAGTAGAGTCAAAAGAATCATCACATGCATCATCCCATAAAAGTGGGGTATCATAAGATTCAACATCACACATCACTAGCTAAGTAGTCATTAAACAAAGAACTAGAATCATCCAACAATGCACAAGAACTCCTAGCTAGTTGCAAGCCATAAATATTTTTCTCATTACAAGATAAAGAAGTATCAAACTCTTCAATGTCATAGTTATCGTTCAAACTCAAAGTGTCATCACAATCAACTAAACTATAAATAGTATAAGGATAAGCTATTTTACCTTGAAACTCATTTAAAGTATTTTTTTTACCTTGCACTTTCTCATTTAATTTTATATGTCTTCTTGAAAAAGGTAGATCGATCTTCTTCCAAGCTCTTCAAAGTGGATTGAACTTTACTTGATGGTTCATCTCCAAAAGTCCCTACACAAGTTACAAAACAACTAGAGAAAGAAGAAAGGTTAGTAGCATTACAATAAGAAAAATCCTCACTCCCTTTTTGTTTTCCCTCTTTCGTTTCTATCATTTTATTTTCAAACTTCTCACTCTTTTCTTGTGACAACTCGCTCACTTCACTTCACTCCACACTTTCTCTCCTTTTCCAACTCTAGTGATGTCACTTTTCTCTCCCTCACTTCTCTCTATCTTTTGTCTCTCATCTTTACTTTTTCTTTTTGAATTTTTCAAGGATGTTCTCAAACTCATTTGGCCTCTTCCCCTTTGGTTAACTTCATCCCATCCATATTTGTCATTGAAAACTTGTTGGATGTTGTCCAAATCATTCAAGGTGGCCTCATGATCATGTTAAAAAAGTGGGTTGTTAATCATTCGAGGCTCTTGAGGTGGTATGGGTGGTGGAGGAGGGAGATTGTCCCTCCTTGGTGGTGCTTGAGCCATATGTTGTGGAGGTAGAGTTAGTGGTTGTCTAGGTTGTGGTAAAGGTCGATAAGATTGTAGTTGATGTACTTGTGGTGGTTGAAGTGTGGTTGGGGGTTGTAGTTGGTGTTGGTAGTGGGTAGGCGGTCGGTAGTTTGGTGGAGGGAAATAATGTCCCTTTGGTGATTGTGGTCGCTTTGGTAAGTTTTGTGGTTTTGGATATGTTGGTTATGTTGCGGTTTTCCTCTTTGAAGCATTTATCGCACTTGAGAAGGAGAGGATGCAGTAGAGGAATTAGTAAGCGTCAAACTACTCTCCCTTGCTTGTCGCCTCAAGTGAGATTCCTTGCCTCAAGTGAGATTCCTCCATCAAGGAATTCAACCTTGCATTCATTTTGTTTTTCCATATGATAATATTGATAACCTTCTCACTTATGTCATAAAGCATAGATACAACTTCATGCATCAGAGTCTTATTCCTTGGATCACAATTAGGACTAGAAGTTTGTTCGTAATGATACGTACAAAACGAGCAAAAACATTAGTAGTAAAGTCCTCACAGCTCACTCGATGTCGCTCAACCCTCGTATATCATACTTTGCACCAATTGGCTTTTGCGTGCTTCAAGTCCTATTCACTCTTGTCTTTTTCCGCTCAAGTAGTGAATGTCAAAATTGCTAGCAATCTTAAGTTACAAGGTTTCACAAGTTCCAACCGTCTTGGGGGTTGAGTGGAAGTTGTGTATTCACAAGGATGGACAATTAAAAGCAAACAGACTTGAGCCAAACAATTCACAACGATAATAAAAGAGAAAAAGCGCGAAAATTTGGCACGAAATAAACAAAGCACACAAGAAACTAGAATTAAACTCAATATGAACTAATATCAAGTTAATCTAGTTGAGAATTTAGTTCACTGCAAATTGGAAGTAAGAAAAGAAAAGCGACTACAAAACTAGACACTTTTCAAATTTTGGTTATATTCGCAAAACAGGCTATTTTTGTAAAGCTGGCCATTTTTGCAAGAACTGGA
Organism: Nicotiana tabacum; assembly: GCF_000715075.1. Taxonomy (NCBI): domain Eukaryota; kingdom Viridiplantae; phylum Streptophyta; class Magnoliopsida; order Solanales; family Solanaceae; genus Nicotiana; species Nicotiana tabacum. Next base: position 52,598,043 of record NC_134088.1, read on the forward strand.
CACATCTGCAAATCTGGACAAAGTTGCACTCTACTGGAACTATTCTGGACACTTCCTTCAAAGTACATAGCAGACAAGTCCCACCCAAACTTGTTCACGACTGAAGCGAATTCCCAAGGTTAAACTCACATGGACTGCTAGTAGAATACCTCAAAATTCAGCAGCAGCAAGCACATATCTCCGCTTCAGAAAAGCATATTAACCTGTCCAGAACTAACTGGTTTTAGCCTCACAACAAACAGTCCAGAAATTCAGCAGTGCAGAACTCTTAAAGCAGTGCAGAAACCAGATGTGCACTGTATTATTGCAGTTTTTTTTTTAAGCTTTCCAACTGCTACTGAAGCTAGGAATTGCAACTGGCCACACCTGAACCTTTTTCACTGGTGCAGTCTATACAGTTCACAATACTCCTGAACTTTGATAGAAATGCTGCAGTTCTTCAGCTCAAATTGTGTGGAAAATGCAGAAGCAGTACAGAATTCTCAAAAGCTGGACAGAAGAGATCTTCTTCAAGTTGCAACCAACCTAGGCTAACAAATTCCTGGGCATAAATTGCAGCTGAAACTATGGAGAAACAGTGCAGAAAATAGCAGTCCAATTTTGCAGTTTCAGCAGCTCTAAAGTGCAGACAAAGTGCTGAAGTTTGGCAGCTCAAAACTGGAATTTCAGTAGTGTATTGATGGCATATAAACTGAAGCAATGCTGTTGAGTAAACTGAAGCTAAAACATGTGCAAAATTCCTTCAACTGATCAGAAAAACTGCAGTCAAATTGTGCAGAAATTTCAGTCACTATTCGCTTAATGTTGAAGCTCACAGATGCAGCTCAAAAATCAAGCTTAGAGATCAGAAACTCATTCAAAACTACCAGCAACAAGAGAAGCGAGATTTGAGTTTATGACTCAATCAAAAAGTCTCAATTCCCCTCTCAGAAGTCCAGAAACCAGAAGCTCAGTAAAAATTCGATTAAGAACCTCTCAGTCCAACCTACAAATTCACTCAGTCAAAGCATAGGAAAAATTCTTCCAGTTCATAGTAATCGAGAAGAATATATCAAATTCTGATGCAAGAATTCGCAACAACGGGTTTCCAATAGGAAAGGTTGTAAGAGCCAAATGGTCAAAACGAACCATTCTCATGTAGTTGGCCCGAACCCAGACACGAAACATAAACACATGTATAGTGACTTGCAAAGAAAGTTCTCCTCTTTGCCAACATCTTATATCCAGAAAATATTCCTCTATTCAGAGATTTATTATGCAAACAGAATTAAGATAAACTCGACCACTAAGCCTATAGGCTACTTTTATTTCGAGTTCGAGCAAGCACTCACTCGACCATTACGCCTACGGGCTACATTACTTCGAGATCGAATCATTCACTCGACTACTAAGCCTACGGGCTACTTTTATTTCGAGTTCGAGCAAGCACTCACTCGACCATTACACCTACGGGCTACATTACTCCGAGTTCGAATCATTCACTCGACTACTAAGCCTACGGGCTACTTTTATTTCGAGTTCGAGCAAGCACTCACTCAACCATTATGCCTACAGGCTATATTTCTTCGAGCTCGAATCATTGACTCAACTAATAAGTGTAAGGGCTACATCACTTCAAGTTTGAATAAGCACTCGCTCGATTATATAGGCTAAGAAATCTAAATTTGATTAAGTTGTTTAAATCCTTGTGAAAACATTCATAAGGCATGAATAAAGTCTTCACAAAATAGAAGCAAGGCGGCAAAATTGTCTATATACAAAATTGTCTACATGATTAATTACAACATACAAATTAAGGACTAAACTTCCTGGTCATCCTCAGGAGCGGTCTCTTCTCTATCGGGCTCCCCCCTCCCCCCCGTCCTCGGATCCGCTCTTACTCCCATCATCATCATCATTGTTATCGTCATCGTCATCGAAAACTAGGGTTTCAGCATCGGCTTTGAGTTCTTTGGCCCTTTTCATCTCTACAACGAGATCGAAACCACGGGCATGGATCTTCTCGAGGATTTCCCTCCGAGATCGGCACTTAGCAAGTTCGGTGACCCAATGTGCTCGAGTATCGGCGGTCTCGGCTGCCTCTCTTGCTTGGACCTGGGCAGCTTCAGCATCGGCTCGATAGACGGCCACGAGTGCAACCGCATCAGCCTTTGCCTTTTCGGCATCAGATTAGGCCTTGGCAAGTACAAAGGCCAACCGAGCCTCGAGCTCCTCTATTCTTCTTGCTTGAACCAGGCCTTTTTCCTTCATTCTTTGAAGTTGGGTTTCGACCGATGATAACTGGGCTCGAGTAGTTTTTTTCTCTGCAGCAAAGAGGTCCATACCTTCTTTCCACTACAAAGACTTCGATTTTATCACGTCGACCTCCTCACGAAGCTTCCCGATCATCTCAAGTTTTTTGACTACAACTGTGAGACCGAAAATTTAGACATCGTTCCGGTATCAAGCCCATAGGCTTTTAAAAGTATCATTACCTGCTCAGACAAGTTAGTCTGATCTCGATAAGCCTTGGCCAACTCAGCTCGGAGGTCTTTTATTTCCTCTTCTCTCTGCCATAAGAGAAGTGTAAGGGAGTTCCTCTCATCAGTAACCCGTTGAAGGTCGGCCTCATATCGACGCAACTTGTTTTGGGACCGAGAACATGTTTCTTGATGAACTGCCGCTGCCTACAAAGAAACAAGAAATGAAGTTAACGAAAAGTAAACATAAAGATAGTACCGATAAAATAATTTTAAGGCCTACCTGACTCAAAGCCTGCAGTACCCCGTGAAAAAGATCCGATTCATCACCAGTCCCGGCAACGTCCTCGATACCGGTAAATAGGTCACGAAAGGGATCCTCTCCATGGTGAGGCCTGTCTAGATCGAGGGCCCCCGGAGCTTGGGCTTCCCGAATTATCCCTGCGGAAAAAGCGGGAAAGGTGGGCGAATCTTCGATTGATGCTACCCCAAATGAATCACTTGGAGCATTCTCTTCGGTTCGAAGGGATTTGAGGGCCCTTTCAGACATATCCCCCATCCGGTGGCTCCGATGAGATACGTCTTCGATCTCCGATAATTCTGGGATTCCACCCGAATCTTTCTCCGATATATCCTCAGTTTGAGGCGGAGCCTCATGAAGCATCATCGATCCAGCTGCCGATGGTGCATCAGTGTTCTCTTCGTTCGGGCCGCCAGTGCGGACCCATCGTTTTCTTCTTCTTCTTCTTCATCTTCATCCCTTAGACGCAGAACTGATTCCACGGTCAAAGGAATGGCATTCCTGTTCGGCTTACGAGCCGTCCTCTTCTTCGGTTTTGGATCTTCGGGAATGGTGGCTCTTTTCCTTTTATTTCCCTTCACCGGCTTTGGGACAGAGGCCAAAGTTTCTTCCTCATTGGACAAGGGCCTCAAAACCGCATCTTTGCCCAAACCTGCATATGGAAAATTTTATTAAAATATTTGGAAACCACCTCGTTCGAATTATAAAAGAGTACGAGAAAGGGGCTTACCATGATTTTTGGCCTCCCACCGACCCTTTGACAAATCACGCCATGAGCGCTCGCCATATGTGGAGGTCGAAACAAGAGCTCGTACCCAGTTCTTGAGATCGGGAACTCCTCCGGGCATCCAGGGAACCGCTGCATAACAAAAAGAAGAGTGTCGATGAGAAAAGAAAGGAAAGAACAAAATAGAAGCAACAACAGGATCACACTTACGTTTTATATTCCACTCCTCGGGAAAGAGCATCTTTTCGGTCGAAATCAGGTCCGAAGTCCTCACTCGAACGAACCTACCCCTCCAGCCCCGATCCATGTACTCATCGATGCTCGAGAACAGAACCTTGGTAACCCGACGCTGAAGTTTTATTAACCCTCCTCCAAAAATTCGAGGACGGTACAATCGGATAAGATGGTCTAGGGTGAACGGCATCCCCTTGATTTTGCTTACAAAGTATCGGATCAGGATAACGATCTGCCAAAAAGAAGGATGAACCTGACCTAGGGTTATTTGGTATTGACGACAGAAGTCAATAATAATGGAATTGAGGGGACCTAACGTGAAAGTGTAAGTATACACATTCAAAAATCCTTTCACGTAAGAAGTGATATCTTCGTCAGAAGAAGGAATCATTATTTCTTTTTTATCTCAATTGCAATCTTTCTTTAGCTGTTTGAGGTGTTTCTCGATTATCGAACATATGTACCTCGATACTGGCTCACATCGGCCAGGGACCGATGAGCCTTTATCAACCTTAAAATCTGAAGTAAGAACACACGCCCTGGGAATGCACTCCTCAGGCCGTGGTTCAGCCGGTGTCTCATCGGCGGCACATTGTGAAGATGAAGCCTTCTCTTTCTGAGGAATGGTTTGTGAAGTTTTCGCCATTTTCGAATTCAAAGGTGAGGAATAGAAGAAAGTGACAAAGATTTGGTAGAATTGAAGAGGGGATTTTGCAAAAAAAAATCACAGATTTACGGGTGAGTCAGAAAATACGAAAAGGGACTTGGGAAATTTGGAAGATTGAAGATGTAAAAGTGGTAAATAATAAAAGGAAGGGTTATTTATATGTTTAAGTGATGGCGGTTCAGTATCAGCGGTGGCCGTCCACCGCTGATAATTTGGAGAGTTTAGATTATAATTGAAGCACCATATTCTCTTATATTCAAGAGTTACTCTTTTAAGCCTAACTTTGTTATTTCTTTACAATCCATATTCGATATTTTCTTTTATTCTTACAATTTTTATTGAGCTATATCACATATCCTTAGAACTACGAATAAATTTCAACTCTATCCGTTTTTCGGGTAAACAAACTCATTCACTAAATCGTGGAGGTGAATTGCTTGCCTCGTGATGTTCGACTTCAAATTTTGAGCCTAGAAATTCGATTGTTCGAGTTCCTCGACTGGTTCAATTTACTCGAACCAAAATCATTTAATCATTCACCAATGGAGCTCAAATTTCAAATATGACCTCCCAACAACCTTAAAATCAAACCACAGTAACCAATCGATGCAACAATAGCTAAATTAGAAGATCCAGCCCGTCGTCCTCTCCAAAATTGAGTTCGAAATATTTCTGAACAAAAACCCTAGCAAATTATCCCAAACGATCTCAATCTTCAGATTGAGCTTAAAAATGATGTTTCCAACAAGAATCATAAACGCCCAATCAATTTCGAAGCCTATTTTCAGATTTCAAATGAACCAGCTTATTCGAACCCCAATGGACCGTCCTTTGATTTTGAGTTTCAATCGAGGCCCAGGATCGAGACCCAGGATCGATGACCACGATCGAAGGCCAAGATCGAGGCAGGACCGAGGCGGTCTGGGCAGAATTATAAAGCTGGGACTTCGTCGCATTCGCCATTTTTGACAAATTGGAGCTTGAGGAGAGGCGATTTTAATAGATTTTCAAGGAAAACTTGAGGTAAGTCCCTTGTGATCATTTCTACTCCATAATATTGAATTATCATCGAATAATCCGACTAGATTATATGATTTTGAGGTGTAAATCGGAGATTGGAACTTAGAAATTTAGAAACAAGATTTGTAGATTTGAGGGTCGAGTTGAGGTTAGATTTTTGTAAAATTGGTATGGGTAGACTCGTGGTTGAATGGGCTTTAAGATTTTGTATCTTTTGTAGGGTTCCAAGACATGGGGCCCACGAGCAATTTTTGAGCTAAATTTCGGATGTTTTATGGAAAATTAGCATTTTCTTAATTAATTAATTCCAATAAATTTTATTGACTGAAATGAATTATTTGTGACTAGATTCGAGGTATTCGGAGGCCAAATTGCGAGGCAAAGGCATAGAAGAGTAAAGAATTTCGCGCTCTGAGGTAAGTAACAGTTTTAAATCTGGTCGTGAGGGTATGAAACCCCAGAATTTGGTATCATGTGATTACTTTGGAGGTGACGCATATGCTAGGTGACGGGCGTGTGGGCGTGCACCGAGGGAACTGTGACTTGGTCCGTCCCGTGGAAACTGTAAAGTTGAATAATTTATTGATAGTTATGTGTCCTCTATGTGTTGCGGCAATTTGACTATAAGTCATGTTAGAAACCATGTTTAGGCTATATGTTGGTATTGTTGGGACCCACAAAGGTTACACATGTTGAATTATCTTCTTAAATTGTTGTTTTGTACTCAGTCACAACTTACGTGATTATTTTATCTCAGTCTCTATTGTTCATTATTGATGTATCATATCATTGTTGTTTGGGCTGATTTTATGATTATTGAGAGCACGAGAGACTGGAGAGATTTATAACTGAGTGAGACCGAGGGCCTAATTGTGAGATATTATAATATAGCACGTGAGTTGGCCGTGCAGCACGTGAGTTGTCCGTGTGGATCCTTATATTATAGTATAGCACGTGAGTTGACCGTGCAGCACGTAAGTTGGCCGTGAGGATCCAGATATTTATATTATGGAACGTGAGTTGTCCGTGCAACACGTGAGTTGTCCATGCAGATTATAGCGCTTGGGCTGTAGGAGCCCCTCCGGAGTTTGCACACCCCCAGTGAGCGCGGGTACCCATTGAGTGTGAGTGCTGAGGGCTGAGAGCCGAGGGGATGAGTTGTTGTGACGGGTGGAGTGATTGTTGGCCTGAGAGGCTGTACTTGCTTTTCATTTGTGGCTGCACTTAGTTGCTATCTGTCATTGTTGTGCAATTCTCTGAAAGATTTTATATCCGGATTACATGAATTTGAACAGTATAAAATTAATTTGATTTAAACTGCCCGATTTGAAAGCATGTCTATTCGTTGCTGGAATTACTGAAAATGAACTGTAACTGTGTAGCTCACCATTATCTTCAGTTCCTTATTTATTATTATTACTTGCTGAGTTGGTTGTACTCATACTACACCCAACACTTCGTGTACAGACCCAGGTGTTCCTGGATATAGCGGGTGTTGATTCTTCCGCGTAGCTGATCTTCTGGAGATTCAGAGGTAGCTGCCATGTTTTCGCAGACCTTGTCTCTCTTTCCCTATTTTTTTGTTTATTGCATTTGGTCTCAGATTATTATAGACCGTATTCTCTACACTTGTAATATATATGCTCATGTACTCAGTGACACCAGGTTTTGGAGAGTGTTTGTATCCGTATTTGTGGGATTTTGTATTGTATTAAACATTATATTTTTTAAACTTAAGAGAAATTTTTGTTTATTGAGATTGTCGGCTTGCCTAGTATTGAGATAGGAGCTATTACGACGGGTTAGATTTTGGGTCGTGACACCGTCTTTCTCCCAACACAAGAAAAAGTACTCCATATTAGAATTATTCTTGTCCATTAAAGAAGAAAATAGAAAGAAATATTCAAGAAGAATAATTCCACCTATTTAATTAAAAACAGGAACTAGAGTAATTTCCTACACTAGAATTTATTTAGAAATAACAACTAAACCACTACTATGATTTAAAATAAAAGATAACTCGATACTAGTGAAAGAAATAAAACAGAAAAGCTTATTAAGAATTTGGATTCAGACTTCTAGATCTAAGCTTTCTCTCCACTCTGATGCCCTCTTATGATCGGGCAACATCTTCTTATATAAGAAAATTTCATGATGACTTCTCGATTTGGTGCTAGATTTCCATGGCAAATCTAGATTTTGTATTTGCAGAGATGAGAATTTGACTTCTCGATTTGGTGCTACATTTTCATGGCAAATATAGATTTTGAATTTGTAGAGATGAGAATTCTGTCATTCTAAGTTTAGATTTCGTCGATTTCATCAAGGCAAATCGAGACTTGGTGGACTGTCACGGCAGTAATGAATCATAGCTCGATCTTACACTTTTTTGTTGTATTTTTCTTGAATATTTATTTTTCTTTTTTCATGCTGCGCACAATAATTATTCTATAATTATTCCTACAAAATAAAGTTAAGAATATGGAGGAAACATGATAATTTATATGTTTTATGACAGAAATTATGTGGTTAACATCTGGTAAAATGCACTTATCAAATTCTTCCATATATAAACTTTTACTCGTCCTTGAGCAAAGAAAACAAATGAACATAGTAAATAAACACTTTAAGTAAAATCATGAGATGTTTTACAGAGAAGAATCGAGTAAGACCAATCTACGAGTTCAAACAACTTTCAACTGTACTCATGTTCACCTATTGAGAACTGAAATCATAATATTTTCTAATCCCAAGTGTGTCTCACCGAATGAAGAGAGATGCCCATATATCACATAATATATAGATATAGGATCAACGAGGGGAATAGATAAAAAATACACTCACTCTCAACAAAGAAGTACCTCAAGCTACTGGAAATAACCATAAGCTTGACTATCATGTGGTTCTACACTAATATAGGAGCCTCTGAGTTAAGATCATGTAGGAATTTTGCAAGATTGTAAAGTAGGCTTAGGGATGGGTAGGATACATATAGATAATAGTGACACAAATTCTCTATAGGCACTACACATTTATTTTATCTCTTAAGTTCAAATGCCTTTCATCTCATTTAAACAATAAACCTCTGTTTTGTTTCATCCCTTTCAATTTTTTTTATGGAGTCTCCAACGTTTCTTTGTTTCTATTTTTTTTGTCTTTTTTTTGTTGAATTTGGAAGCAACTATTTTTTGTTTTAGTTCTCATGACAACATTTCAAAAGATTGACAACTTCAAATAATTATTCTTTCACCAGTTCTTTTCACAATTACACCTCAATCCTAGATTTTTACATACAGATCGACTCTTAAAGTGCCCAAAAGAGAATTGCGTGAACAAATAACAAGTCATAACAGCAACCAGGCTAAGGGTTAAAGCTTGGCGACCAACAAAATAAGCGATATTTATTGAAGCTCAACTGGGCTAACTAGGGATAAAAATCATCAAGGTAGGACAATTTAGGCTCTGGCTCAACTCAATGATTTACCTAGAATTTCGCCTCGAACCATATTCAAGGCAAGTTCTAGGTTTCCAAGTAAGCAAGAGAACTAGCCAATATAAGCTAACCTCACAATGCACTTGGGACTGACGAAAACTATAATTTCAATCACCAATAAGTATGAGCTTAGAAAAGCAATCTTAAAACCCATGAATGGTATTTAATCAAATTCATCTTTTCTAAATCTCAAGCTTTTCAAGTCAAATCAAGTTTACCCAACTTATTTACCAAAACAAATTAAAACAATTAAAAATCCTAAAAACAAAATGTTCGGTTCAAAATATTACGACCATGACAAAGAACCGAACAAGAAATCCACGGAAGTACATGAAATAAGTTGCCTCAACTCAAATTTGTTTTTTTTTTATAGTTTGTTTAATTTATAATTTTACTAAAATTATATTTTTTCAGTTGTAACATATACTCTCTTTTTTTTTAACATAAAAAAACTTAAAAGAAACACATATATAACAAACATATTCCTCTACCCCAAGCTTAAATAATGTCATGTCCTCATGAGAAATAAATTTAAAGTAAAAGGAGATAAAGGAACTTCCCTGAATTTTTTCGATTCTGGCCTCATTTCTTTTTCCCTCATGTCACGGTATTTTTCTATTATAGCAAAGGCAAGATTGTGGTTAAGAAACTTCTTCACTGTCATGACAAGAGAAAGTTTTTTTTTTCGTACCATGAAAATATTTTTTTCTTTCTCATAACAAAAATTATTAATACATACTATATACCTATATAGTTTAAACATGGATATATATATAAATATTATATGTTACTACTAATAATTGCTTAAAATATTAAAGAGAGGGGAAGAAAATAGTTCTGAGTATAACGTCGGCAGCTCGATTTATTTAAAAATTAGGCAAAAAGGATTGTTGAAGCCTATTTGTCGAAGAATCTGCTGATATAAGGCTTCGAATGATGACCGTTTACTTTGAATTTGTCTCCACCATCTGTATGTTGTATTTCAATAGCACCATAGGGGGTCACTTCTATTACAATGTACGGTCCTGACCAACGTGATTTGAATTTTCCCAAGAATAATCTTAATCGGCTATTTTACAAAAGAACTTGGTCTCCAACTGTAAACTCCTTATGGCGATTGAAGTTATCATGCCATTTTTTTGTCTTTTCTTTGTACAATTTAGCATTTTCATATGCTTCAAGTCTAAAGTCTTCCAATTCATCAAGCTGCAACAGACGATTTTTACCTGCATATGGCAAATTTAGATTTAACAACTTTATTGCCCAATATGCTTTATGTTCTAGTTCCACATGTAAATGACAATTTTTTTAAAAAACTAGTCTATAAGGAGATATTCCTATGGGAGTTTTGAAAGCAGTTATGTATGCCCATAAAGCATCATCTAATTTTAAAGGCCAATCATTTCGAGAAGAACCAACAGTTTTTCTAAAATTATTTTTAATTCTCTATTGAATACTTCAACTTGACCGCTTGGTTGAGCATGATAAGGAGTTCCTGGTTTATGAGTTACTCCATGTTTTGACAACAAACTAGCGAATTGTTTATTTACAAAATGAGTTTCCTGATCGCTTATGATAACTCGTGGAGTTCCAAATCTAGAAAATATTTTTTTTTTTGAGAAAAGCACAAACAACATGAGCATCATTTTTTCTAGTAGCCATTGCCTCTACCCATTTTGAAACATAATCAACAACAACTAAAATATATTCATAGCCGTTTGAAGGAGGAAAAGGACCCATAAAATCAATGCCCCAAACATCAAATATTTCACACACAAGGATAGAGTTAAGAGGTATCTCATCCCTTTTTGAAATGTTACTGTTTCTGTGGCATTTGTCGCAAGTGGCGACATAATTTCTTGCATCTCTGAATAAAGTAGGCTAGAAAATACGAGCTTCGAACACTTTTGCGGTTGTTCGTCTTCCTCCATAGTGTCCTCCTACAGCTCCATCGTGACAGTGATTTAGGATATTATTCATCTCTGTTTTTGGTACACATCTCCTGATTATACCATCTACACAAAATTTAAACAAGTAAGGATCTTCCCAAAAATAATATCATATTTCTTTTTTGACCTTTTTTCTTTATTCGTAAGATAAATCTTTTGGGATCCATCCTTCAACCAAGTAGTTGGCAATGTCAGCAAACCAAGGTGTCTGATTTGTAACTGTTGTGATTGTATAAACTTGCTCATTAGAAAATTCCTCCTTGATATATGATGTCTCAGTTGGAGGATTTTTCAAACGTAATAAATGGTCAGCCACCAGATATTTTGAACCTTTCCTATCTTTAATTTCAAGATCAAATTCTTACAAACGACTATCCATTTTAGCAATCTGGGTCTATCATCTTTCTTTGCTAAGAGGCACATTAAAGCAGCATAATCAGTAAATACTTTAACCTTCGCTGCTATCAAATAGGAGCGAAATTTGTCAAATGCAAACACCACTGCCAGTAGCTCCTTCTTCGTTGTGGCATAATTATTTTGAGCTTCATTGAGGGTTCTATTGGAGTAACGAATAGGCCTGAAAATCTTGTCTCTCTTTTGTCCCAATATCACTCTAACTACTAGATCAATTGCATCACACATTATTTCAAATGGTTGACTCTAATCAAGAGAAACAACTATTAGAGCATTAGGCAAATGTTCCTTGAGAATCTCAAATGCCTTTTTGCAATCATGTGAAAATTCAAACTTCACATCTTTCATCAATAGGTTAGTTAGAGGTTTTAAAATCTTTGAAAAATCTTTTATGAACCTTCTATAAGAACCTGCATGCCCTAAGAAACTTTTAATACCTTTAACAGTGGTAGAAGGGGGTAATCCTGCTATAAGATCAATTTTAGCCTTGTCAACTTCTATTCCTTCATTAGTGATTTTATGTCCTAAAATAATTCCCTCTGTTACCATAAAGTGACATTTTCCCAGTTAAGAACTAAATTTGTCTCTTCACATCATTTAAGAACCAAAGTTAAATGATAAAGACAATCATCAAATGTCTTACCAAAAAGTGTAAAATCATTCATGAAGATTTCAAGAAACCTTTGAGTCATGTCTGAGAAAATTGCTGACATGCAACGCTGAAATGTAGCAGGAGTGTTACATAGTCCAAATGGCATTCTTCGGTAAGCATACATACTTTGGGGGCATGTGAATGTAGTTTTTTCTTGATCTTCTGGAGAAATTGGTATCTGATAATATCCAGAGTATCCGTCAAGAAAACAGTAAAAACCATAGCCTACAACTCTTTCAAGCGTTAGGTCAATAAAAGTTAAAGGAAAATGATCTTTCCTTGTGGCATCATTAAGTCGCAGACTCTCCATCCTATGGCTTTTCTGGTAGGTATAAGTTCGTTATCCTTATTTTTTATTACTGTCATACCTCCTTTCTTTGGTACTACCTGCACCAAACTTACCCTAGGGCTATCAGATATCGGATAGATGATACCTGCCGCTAGAAGTTTCACTACTTTTTTCTTGCCGACTTCTTGCGTTATTGGGTTCAGCCTCCTTTGGGGTTGAATTATTGGCTTGTAATTATCCTCCATAAGGATCTTATGCATGCAAATAGCTGGACTGGTTCCCTTGATGTCAACTATAATCCACCCTAAGGCTCTTTTGTGTTCTCTTAAATCCCCAATTAGTTTTATTTCCTGTTCTGCAGTCAAAGAAGATGAAATAATTATTGGAAATAATTCAGGTTCAAAAAAAATATATTTCAAATGAGAAGGAAGAGTTTTGAGTTCAATTTTTGGTTGAACTTCTTCTGGCGAGACTTTCTCATTTTCTGAATCCTTTTCCAGTGTTCAGCTTCTTTTCTGATCGTTGTGTCATTATCACTTGTGGTACCTGACTTTGCCAAACATCTTTCCAATGAATCAATAATCAACTGATGATCTTTATATTCATCTGCAAGGTCATTCAACAAATCAATTTGAAAATAAGATGATGAATCATCCTCAGAATATAACATTATTTTTCGCATATCAAAAATCACTCTTTCCTCATCAACTCGCAAAATTAATTGTCCCTGATGGACATCAATTATTGATCTTCCTATTGCAAGAAATGATCTGCCTAAAATCAATGGTACCTTAGTATTTTCTTCCATTTCAAGTACTATAAAATCTACAGAGAATATTAATTTATCAACTCTAACAAGAACATTTTCTAGTATTCCTTTCGGGTTTTTAGTACTTTGATCACGCAATTGCAGAGACACACCAGTGTCCTTCATTTTACCAAGTTCTAATTTCCTGAAAATTGAAAAAGGTATTAGATTTATTGAAGCACCTGAATCACATAATGCTTTTTCAAAATGAGCACCTCCCAAAGTACAAGGAATTTTAAAAGTGTCTGGATCACCATGTTTTTGTGGTAGCTTATTTTGAAGAATAACACTATATTTTTCTGTAAGCTTAACTACTGAAATTTCTTTCAATTTTCTTTTACTTGAAAAAATTTCTTTAAAAAATTTAGCATATGCCGGCATTTGCTTCAAAGCATCTGTAAAAGGTATGTTAATGTAGAGTTGTTTTAAAATTTCTAGAAATTTTGAGAACTGTTTGTCAAGCTTTTCTCTTTTCAGCTTTTGAGGAAAAGGGAGGGGTACATAGTAAGGATTTGTCATCATTTAATTTTCTTGTAATTTTTTTCCTTTATCTTTTTGTTCTTTTAGGAGTTCAGAGTCCCTTTTATTCTTACCTTCATTTACCTGTTCGACTTCTTGTGACTTTCCTTGTCAATTTGCATATGGATCATCAAGAGTTTTATCTGACCGCAGAGAGATGACTTTGAGGTGTTCCTTTGAATTTTTCTCGGTGTTACTTGGTAGAGCACTTTTTATTTGTCTAGATATAAGGGATACTAATTGGCTCAGCTGGATTTCAAAATTCTTAATTGCTGAATTTTGACTTACGACTTTCTCGTCTGTAGCCTTAATGAATTTGTACATCATGTCTTCAAGGCTTTGCTGATGAGCTCTTTGGGGCTATTGCTGATATTGCTAAAAATATTATTGCACTCTATTTTGATTTTGAAAACCAGGTGGTCCCTGCACCTGTTGCTTTTGATTGAAAAATCTTTGAGGATTTTCAGCACCATTTGGGTTACTCCATTGAAATCCTGGATGGTTTTGTGCCATGGGACTACCAAATGGGTAGCTGGTTCTATAACCAATAGCATTTACTTATTCTTCATTTTGTGTAGAAGCTTGGAACTCATGATTGGAATGATTACCTCCACAAACGTCACAATTCTCATGTTGAGATGATGATTGAGTATTTACCTGAAAGGCCTAAACTTTTTGTGTCAGAGTCGCAATTTGTTGCGCTAATGAATTCCAAGCTTCAACTTGATTGACTCTTGCTTCTTTCTTAATAATCATTCTGTCAAAGGGCCATTGAACAACATTTTATGAAATTTCATTGAGCAATTGCATGGCTTCTGCAGTGGTTTTGCTCATTATGGATCCTCCTAATGCTGCATCAATAACATTTCTAGCAGAGGGTTTAAGACCATGATAAAAAATACATAAGATATCAGGATCTTGGATACCATGGTGTGGGCATTTTCTTAACATTACTTTTAATCGTTCTCATACTTGGTATACAGATTTAGAACCTGTCTGCATAAAATTATTGATTTCTTGCTTCATTTTAAATGTTTTTGCAGGTGAAAAATATTTATTAAGAAATTTCTAAGTCATTTGGTCTCATGTAGTGACTGAACCTCTTGGCAGATTTCGCAACCATATTTTTGCTTCACCTTTTAATGAAAATGGAAAAAGCCGCAACCTGATAGCGTCTGTTGTGACTCCATTATACATGCAAGTTTCAACTAATTCAAGAAAATCAATTAGATAGGTATGAGGATCTTCACTCGCATCATCAGTAAACTGACATGACTTTTAAATAGTTTGAATTAAGCCTGTGCGAATTTCAAAGTTGTTTGCTACAATTGGTGGTATCCTCACACTTGATTCTCTTTCAAAATGATCTCGCCTTGTATAATCTCTGAGTATTTTGTCACGTCGTGGAGCTACCTCATCAAATTGTTCTTCTACTTGATGTTGCTGAAGTTGGTTGTTATTGTTAAGCTCTTCATTCTCCATTTCTTCTTGGGAAGAAATTTGAAACCGTGAAACTTGTTATATTCTCAACAACCGCAAGGATTTTTCAATTTCAGGATTGTATTCGACTAATTCTCTTGAGGAGGAACGGGTCATACACTTCCTGAAATTATTGCAACAAATTTATAATAATTAGAAAATAAAAATAAATCTCAAATTAATAGTAAAATAATTAATCTGTAGTAGACTTTGCCAATCCCCCGCAACAATGCCAAATATTTGACGAGTGTCTAGCGTATATAAAATTCTAACTCGTACTCTATCAAATAATAGTATAGAAAGATGTCGAACCCAAATAGATTGGTTTATCTATTCTATAGACGTTTCTTGTTTTAATTATTATTTGAGAAAATCAGAAAGAGTTGAGTTGTTACTTAACTAAGTAAAAATGCAAGAATAGAACAATAAAAAATATTTTGTTTTTCACAAATATAATAAAAACGTGTTGGGATCTTGACTTCACTTAATATTTCTATTATATAGTAAAATTATTATTCTTCAATTTCTATTTCTCAAAAATGTATAAATGCCTCACGATTAAAAATATATGTTATTACTCAAGTTGAATAATTAATTGCACTCCTCTCGGTTATACAAATTAATCTTCAAAATAGTAATACTAAAGAACCAGAAATATATGATTAAACTAAAATATGCTCTTGTTAGTAAGTCCTTTTTGGTTACCCTACTTGTTATAACTGATTATTACACTATTCATCTCTCTCGATTATAAATAGGTGTAAAATTAATTATAACATAAAAGAGATAGATGTTACTGAATAAATATTAACATCTATCAATACTATAATTAACCATTTTATTTCTTCCGCCTCTATCGATTACAGAATTTATAAACAGTTAATATGTAGTACAAGATAGATAAATGTTAATAAATCAAATAATGTCTAACTGTAAAAGCATGTTACACCCCATATTTTCGTACGTAAGATTATGTCGTAAGTCAATTGATGCAAGCTCAGAAATGAAATCATCTTCGAAAATTTTACAAAGTTAGTTAATCATGTTAACGTGGAGGTTACAAATATTTAAGATCAATAGGGTTTGAAGGCTTAAAAGCTAAACGAATTGAAGAAAATAAGTTTCGTCGAAAGTCTACAAGTTAAGAATGTTATAACATGTACTTTTGGGGTGGTATTAGGGTTCTTAACATGATAAGGAGATTATGTTATGAGTTATTTTATTCGTATGATAGTTGTGTATTACATTTAGAATTCAAGCGAGTTGTAGAACAAAAGTTGGCAAAGGTCATCACAAGTTACATTCATAAACGTGCTGAAAATTAGGTAAAATGTAGCTGAGCTTTTCTCCCAATATACTTGGAATTACAGGATGATCAACCTATAAAATTGAAGTTCTATAAGTCTAGTTTCTAACTCATTAAACCGTTCATCGATACAACATAGGAGTAGAGAGATGTTTGCAGTTTTGCGAGACTGCGCAAGCAGCTCCCAATGGGATCCACTTAGGCGGTGGACGACCCTTGAACATTTTAAAGGGCTTGGATGGTTCCTTTTTGGTCATTATCGACCAAGGAAAGTTCCCAAACTATCTCAACACCTCTATAGTTCCAAGTCGAATCCAGGGGTGTTTTTCCTAAACCTAACCAAACGATAGCCTAAGTGAAGAAGAGAGTCTCTATGGAGTTGTGATGGGATTAAGGGTGCTTGTAAACTAAGGGAAGCTAAGGGTCGAGTTTTTTTAGATTATTTAAGGTATGTATAATACCCTATTTCTTTGGATTATTCTTATCTATGTGTTGATTAAGTCATTTGGATGAAGAATTACAAGATAGAACTTGAAGTTGTATAAGAAATTATTTTCTCTTATTGGACTATTTTGGAGTTGTGTATATGACTTCATATGGCTGGAAATCAGGGGGAATAGCTTGGTTATAATTTTCTTATTGTTTTTATGCTTGTCAATATGTTGAGTATGTTGATGATGTTGTAAATAGGAGAAGAAGCAACCACACAATACCTAGAAGTTGTCCATGTCGTTGTTTTATCTTGTGGGGTTGTTTGATATCACTTTTGTGATGGATATAAGATTGGAATGTCATGTCAATGTATATGTTTATATGCTGGACCTATTGATGGTGTTGTAAGTATAGGGGAGATGGTAAAAAGAGTTGGGGTTTGGTTATAATCCAAGCTTGCCGCTCGTCGTGTTAAATAGTAGTTTTGTGTGTGACGTTTGTGCACTTGTTATTGTGTAGATTTATTGGTGTTGTTGGGCTGTTGGTATATGTTATTGGAGAAGGCCCTTGTTACAGGGAGATGCTGCCCAAATTTACATAAACGAGCTACTAGCTCAAGTTACAGACTTAGCCTTTACTCGACACCGATTTTGAATCTTCTTATGCTATGATAGACTGAGTTGAGTTGTTTGAAGAGTAGCTTGGAAGCTATTAAGGACTACACGAGGTTAAGGTATGTTAAGGCAAATGCTTTCTTTCATTTTAGCATGATCCCGTAACTACATGTATTTGATAACGAGACATAAAAAGAAGTTCATATTCTTGAATTTATCTACATTATCCTAGTCTCATAAGTTATCATGTTCTCCCTTATCGGGACTTTATATTCAATTAAGTATTATATATATATATATATATATATAGACTTCATATTCAGTTTAGTTTTGTCTATATTAAGTGAAGAGAGCAGAGGGTCTATATATATATATATATAGTATTACAGTATTTTCACCACCATCGAGCTATAATCGGTGGGCAGGCCCCTATTGGGCAATATTACACTATTTACACCACCATCGAGTTATAATCGGTGGGCAGGCTCCTATTGGGCAACTTCTGATCAGATGGTAAATTATATACCGAGCCTACTGTGACTGAGCGCCTATGAGCGAGCCCAAAATGACCGAGATACAGAGCCTAGTATGGTCGAGCGCCTATGAGCGAGCCCAGAATGACCAAGATACAGAGCCTAGTATGGCCGAGCGCGTATGAGTGAGCCTACTATGGCAGAGTAGTTACACATACCGAGCCTTATAAGGCCAGACAACTATTTTACATACTATATTGAGAGAGTTGAGTCAGTATCAGCAGGTAAGCATATCTTCAGATTATCTTTCACTCCCAGTTACGATCAGTTATTATATTATCAATTTAGTTTCAGCTTTCAGTTATTCTGTTACCTTACATACTTGGTACATTATTTTGTACTGACGTCTCTTTTGCTGGGGACACTGCATTTTATGCTTGTAGGTCCTCATAGACAGCTGGATAGACCTTCCCAGCAGACAAAGTCAAACATCAGCTTGGTTGGTAAGCTCCACTCCCTCAGAGTTACCAGGTCTAGACCTTTGAGTCCATTTTTTATATAGGTTTGATGGGTAGGTCAAGACCCTATCCCGACCATGATACAATAATCTCTAGAGACTTGTAGACGAGTCCTATATATTTTGTATATCAGTAGATGTTCATGGCAGCATCGTCGGCCTACACAATTATATATATCAACCTTTGGTTATGTTTACCCCACAGATAAGAGAGACGTCATTTTAGACGATTCAAATTATGGCCTCATCGGCCTATGTTGAGGGTTACCTATCACGCCCCACACTCGGGGAGTGCGACCGGCGCTCAACCGAGAGAACCCGGTCGAGCAAGCCTGTTAGATTTTCTTCTACCCAAAATCATCCATGTATAAAGAGGAGATGTACTC
The DNA here is from genome assembly GCF_000715075.1 of Nicotiana tabacum. Taxonomy (NCBI): domain Eukaryota; kingdom Viridiplantae; phylum Streptophyta; class Magnoliopsida; order Solanales; family Solanaceae; genus Nicotiana; species Nicotiana tabacum. The sequence goes on from NC_134088.1 coordinate 52,616,782, forward strand.
TATTAATCAAACACTGAAAAGATTTCATTAGCAACTTCCATTTCATTCCTATTTACAGCTTCATTCATAATTTCCAAAATATTACGAGTTTATAGAATTAACGAAAAATATAATTTCCAAATACCAATATTTCTAGTTAAATTCCCAACATCAACCATAACCCACAACCTATCTACGGAGCCTCTAATTACAACAGAAGAGTAATATGGAAATGCCGGCAACAAGGCCCCGGCTATACCTCAAAACAAGAAGTACAACATCAAAAGTTATATGACCCCGAAATGAAGTGGGGCTCACCAAATCCGCTGAAAAGAGTGTACTGCTATCACTGATCAATGCCACCAGCTGTAGAACCACCTGCATCCATTAAAGATGCAGCGCCCCAGACAAAAGGGACGTTAGTATGTCGAATAGCACTAGTATGTATACCTAAAAGTCCTCTTTCAAAATAGAATACCCATGTAAGAAAAAGTAACATATAGAAACAACAAGTCACAATCAACAATATCCAAATGTCCAGTTAAAACATAATAATTTTCAAAATACGAACTTCATATACAAATTTTGGTTGGGAGATCATTAGCACCGATATACCACTGTCTTTGTTAGCACGGAGTCCGATCATGCCCGATCGGCTAGGCCATCTCCCCACGAACAATGTAGTTTGATATGTGATACGAAAGAAAGTTGTTATCAAGAGTAGAACCACCATGTGCGTAACATGGCGTCCGATCTCCACCCGATCAGCTAGGCCGCCTTCCCACATATGCCGTGTGGGTTGACTTTTCCAATCCACAATTATTACCAGTTTCATCCCAATTAAGGGGAATAATATCACAATGTCACCAATATTTCAATTTCATCCCAAATAAAGGGAATAATCACAATCCACTCCTACACCGGCACGTGTAGTTTTAGGTATGGGCTTTATGACCCACCCTTCCTTAGTTTTGCTAATGATTCTCCCAAAAATATTTTTGATTTGATTTGTACATAAAGGTAACATAAATATAATTGTACTCACCTCAACATCTTTCACCTTGTATAAATCTTCATTAGTATTTTCAACAAATAACAATAACAATGTCCCCTTGGCTCTTTTGGCCATTCACAAGATTCTTTATTCAAGGCACGATGCCCGTATTTTACATTCCACACTTTAATTTCTTCCCTATCATGTATCATCATCATAAATATCAGCATATATAATATTCTAAAAATCACAATTTTAAGTTCATTAGAAATGAACAATTTAAGCACAATAGATTTCTTTCCGAGAAATGGAGTAAAATAATTGGCAATTGACGCGCAAGTTAAAATATTTCGGAAATTACAACTTTAAGTTCATTAGAAATGAATAATTTAAGCACAATAGATTTCTTTCCGAGAAATGGAGTAAAATACTTGGCAATTGATGCGCAAGTTAAGCATTTGTTAAAACAACCACATATGGGCATGACTTGAGTTCATAAGCTTTTAGGTAATTCTATTTTCGAAGTCAATTCGGAATAGTTGAATCAAAGCTCATTTCATAACCTTTCTCACATCATTTCATTTCATTGGAACCATTGGCCAAAAGTATAACTTTCACTCTTGGCACATTGGCCACACTTTATATCCCCAATTCACTTATTTTACTTCCAACCATATCTATAGATTATCCACAATAAGACATTTCTAATCAAGACTTTAGGTATACATATGAGCAATTAAGAGTCTTAAGTATATTGGGATTTTCTAACACAATTTGGCATCATAACCTTCATTTGAAACACGACTCAAAGACATAGCATTTTAATACACATATCATTCTTAAACACATTCCCAAAGAATTACATAATGTGATAGTAACATTCTAACATGTTTTGAATAAATAATTCTCGACACTTTGCTTATTCGGGACAATCGAATTTATTGGGAACAACTCGAAACATGAGAATAAGGAGCTTGAACCAACCATACCTGAAACTTACGGGAACATCATAGAATTCAATTCTAAGAGAGTAGTTTTGCCAACATACCTCACTTTGAGCTTTCCTTAAATTACTACAACGTTCCAGAAATTTTAGAAATCCCAATCTATTTTGAGACATAACAAAATTGAATGATAATTAGGAGGATATTCATGATTTAAATTCATTTGAGCATTTTTTTTTATTAAACAGACTTTCCATTTCATCAAAAAAATTGTCTTTACAAAGCCAGGTTGATGCTGACCATCAGTCTCCTAATTACAATTACAAAATTAGACTATACTAATTACACTTCTAAACAAAATTTGAGTCAGCATTTTGGCCTACAGGTAATGATTCCAGCTTTGCAATGTTGACTACCATTTTCTCTTTGATCTCCCTTGTATGTGCATGTGTATTGCAATTTCCCTATAGATTACATCAGCATCAAATCTTCCTTTGTTAAATCTGATGGAGTTTCTTTCACGCCAGATACAGTATACTACTATGGCAAAAGCTGAAGTGGTTATTACTGCCATACCAACTTTCCTCTTAGCTAGAGTGCTCACCCATTCTATCTCAGTTTGCCAGCTGCCTATTCTCTTGTTATGGCCCAACCAGTTTAGTATTCTTTTCCATACTATGCTAGTACATGAGCAATAAAAAAATAGGTGACTAAATGTTTCAATGCTCCTTGCACAGAAAGCACAATCCAATGGTACTTGGATTCCAAACTTCTGCAATCTATCCATATAGCTAGTCTCTGATGGATTGCCAGCCATAAGTGGAACTTGAATATTGGATGGATCTGTGAATGAATATGTATACTCTTCCAGCCAACCTTTGGGATTTGAGGTAACAATTGAATATATGCCTTCTGTATTTGAAATCTGCCTTGGATCTCCATAGTTGTCAGCTTTGCATTAAGGTTGGTGTTCATTATGTTCATCTGCAGCAATACTCGTTTTGCATCTATAATCTTCCTCACCACCCAAGCAGCTTGTCTTAGGTGTGGCCATTGTGTCAATATCTCTTTGTTTTATGTAGTAGCAATGTGCCCATTTGATCCAGAGTGTATCCTTTTTCTTTGCCAATGCCCATAATTGCTTTAGGACTACTGCTTTGTTCCATAATCCCATGTTGATGATGTTTAATCCCTCTGCAGCTTTTGGTTAGCCATGCCTTGTCCCATGCTATTAGTGCTTTCCTAGATGTAGTACTAGTACCAGTCCATAGGTATGTTCTACAAATAGTCTCAATCATTTTCATGATTTTCTTGGGCAATATGAAGATTTGAGCCCAATAAGTCTACATACCAAAGATCACAGACTTAATAAGATGTGCTTTCCCTGAATCTGATAGAATATTTGCTGACCAGCAGTTGACTCTTTCTGTGATCTTCTCCACCAATGGTAGACATTGTTGAACGTTCAATTTCTTGGCAGACAAGGGAACTCCCAAGTATTTGAAAGGTATGGATCCCTCTGTATACCCTGTCAAACTTTTCAATAAGTCTTTAAGATCCTAGTGTACACCAACAATGTATATAGAACTTTTGTCTGCATTTGCCTGAAGGCCAGATGCATCAGAGAACCTTTGAAAGGTTTCCTGCATTATGGTCAATGAATTAATATCTGCCCTGCAAAACATGAGTAAGTCATCAGCAAAACAAATGTGAGTCACTCCTAGCCTTTTGCATCGTGGGTGATACTTGAACTCCTTTATCAATGGTAGCTGATTCATCTCCATTTATAAGTATTCCATTGCAATTACAAAGAGGTAGGCAGACATGGGGTCTCCTTGTCTGATTCCTCTCTTAGCCTAAAATGGTTTGGTAAGGCCTCCATTGAAGACCAATAAGTATGACACTGTAGTCACACATTCCATGACCCAGTGGATAAATTTTTGAGGGAATCCAAGGTCTGGTAGCATACACTTGAGGAACTACCAGTCCAAGGAATCATATGCCTTCCTAATATCCACTTTCAAAACATATCTGGGGGATATACCTTTCCTATTATAACCCTTGAAAAGTTCATGGCTAAATAGGATGTTGTCAATAATGCTCCTTCCTTCAATGAATGCTGATTGTGATTTCCCAATAACCACCTTTATCACTTTCTTGATTTTGTTGGTCAGTATCTTGGCAACAATCTTATACAGTGTAGAGCAGCATGCTATTGGCCTATAATCTTTCACCTGAGTTGGTGCTGGGATTTTAGGGATCAATGTAATAGCAGTACAGTTCCATGCTGGCATCATTTTCCCTGTATGAAAGAAATATTTCACTGCCTCATAGATGTCTTGTTTCACAGTCTCCCATTGCTTAGTGAAAAATTCTATAGGTAATCCATCCACTCCAGGAGCTTTATCATTTGGCATGTCCCTAATAGCTGCATCAATCTCCTCATGTGTTATGTCCATTATCAATTCTTGTTGGTGCTTTGAGGTGAGGCAGTTTCCTGCTTTTATGAAACTTGTGTTTGGGCAAGGTATCAATCCATTTACCTTCCCCATTAGCTTTGTAAAGAAGGTAAGAAATTCTTTTTCCACAGCTTTTGGATCATTTATCTTCACTCCCATTTCATTATATACTGATGTGATGGCATTTTTGCTGGCCCTTATTTTCATCTATGCATAGAAGTATTTTGAATTTGAGTCTCCATAATCAATTCAGGTTGCTCTAGATTTCTGCCTCAAGATTCTTTCTTCTATTATGCTCCATTTTTCCAATTCACTAATACATTGTTTATCCTGCTCAATCAATATTTGATCAAAGAGATTAATGACAACTACCGCTTGTACACATTCTAAATTGTGTCTTGCTTGATTCAACCTTTGTTCATAGCCTGCCATGGATTTGTTTAATCCCTTAGCTACTTCTTCTATTTGTTTGATCTTCTTCCATATGAGTGACATAGGATCCCCTCTTTCCTGTTGTTGCCATACTCTATTCACCAAAGGTGAGATGTCTTGGTGGTCCATTGTCACTATGTAGAGCTTGAATGGCTTGTGATAAGTAGCTCTCCTCTTCCATTATTGAATCACAACTGGAGAGTGATCAGATACTCCTGGGTCTAAGAAATCTTCTTCTAAGTGCCCATATATCTGAGTCCAGCTGAAGTTTCCAAATGCCCAATCAATTTTATTGTACACTCTAGTACTTGCTTGTTGCTTGTTACACCAGGTGAAAAAGCATCCCTTTGTCCTAAGTGGAGTCTGTTGCATGCTGTCAATACATTGCTTGAAGTTCTGCACCTCTCCAGATGTAACTGGTTATCCTATTCTATCGTCAGTTCTCAACACATTGTTGAATTCCCCACTAATGAGCCATGGTGTTTGTATCTGATTTCCTAATAGCTGCAAATCATGCCATAGAATTTCCCTTTCCTGAAGTTTATTCCTAGCATAGACTGCTGTCAACAGAATCTGGAAGTTTGTTGCTGGATCCTCCACAAAGCAGTGGATGAATTGCTCATGGATTTTGAGTATTTTGACTATTAGGTGTGATCTCCATATTAGCCAGATCCTACTATTTACAACATGGGTATAATTACAGCAATAGCCCCAGTCCCTAGCAAACCTATTCAATATATGTTTTGCCTTTCTTTCATTTACTCTAGTTTCTAAACATCCAAAGATGTCTATTTTATTCTTGTGCAGAAAGAGTCTTAGCTCCTTTTGTTTGTAGGGCTTGTTTAGCCCTCTAATGTTCCAAGTACACATAATCATGGGTGTATGAGTGCAGGATCAATCCCAGTCTCTGCTGCTTTATAAGTGCTTGGCACACACTCTACCAGAATCATGAATCTATTTGTATTGGTGCCATCTTCATTTCAAGACTGATGTTCTATGTCAACACTCTCTCTATGCTGAATTCTACATTCACCATTCCTTCTGAGCAATTGAGTTGGAGAGTCTACAACAACTATTTTTTGTTTGTCATTTCCAACTCCTTCTTGCTGATCTCCCTTCCTTTTTGCATCTTCTACATCACCTTGCTCTATCTGTTCCTTTGGCTTCCATTCCTGCACTATCTTTTTCTTTCTTGCTCTGTTCCTTCTTTTTGTTGCTTTAAATTCTGCCTCATCAATGTTCTGCTGTTTGTTCCTCCAGCACTCAAAGTTGACATGTCCAAAATGATTACAGTCACTGCAGAACATAGGTTTCCACTCATAGACAATTTGTTGCTGAATAGTTCCCGACAGAGTATCAATTTCTATACTCTCCAGCATTGATTTTGTGATATCAACCTTTACTAAGACTCTCGCATATGAGATTTTGTTGAGATCAACGGTATATCTATCAGTGCATATAGGGTATCCAATAGCGCTAGCCACTTTGCTAAAAGCATCTGCAGTCCAGTACCCAACAGGCAAGTTTGGAAAATTTACCCACAAAGGAATGGTGGTGATGCATTTAAGATCGAAATGAAAATCTCTTTCCCAGTTTTGTAAAATAAGCGGCTTATTGTGGTACGAGTATGAACCTACTTGCATCACTAGATCTATGTCCTCAATTGTTGAGAATCTAAACACATAGTATCCATCATTGTCATAAAGTATTTGTGGCTTCGAAACAAAATCCCAGACAGATGTAATAAAAGCCTCCATAGATTTCTTGTATGGAGTATCACCTAGTACATAGCCAATTAAAGCAGTAGCCCAGTAGTCATTTAGCTTTTGAACATCTTCCTCAATAATTTGAACTACAATCTTACCATCTTGATGGCTAGGAGGCACATAGTCCAGTCGCATGCCCATCTGAGAATTGCGATTTTGTTGCCTCAGATCTTTTGCATGTTGATTCAGCATGTATTCTCCTTGAGCTGTTGGTGCTTGTTGATCTAGGGTTGGGGAAGGTTGCATAGATGATCCTTGCTCTGAGAATTGAAATCTTCTAGGTATTGTTGGCATTTGACTTTTGCCCTTCTGAACCTCCTTCTCCGCAATTAGATCTGCACTGTTCCATTCATTTTCACTGTTACATTCCTTTTCAAAATTACTTTCAATTTCCTCTCGAATTGTTTGAAATCGAGTTGGAAAAAAGCTACGAAACGTTAATGGAGTGAATGTTTGTTGTCCTATGGTCGCCAGAGTTACAGTTGAGCTCGCCATTGCCGGTTGTTTCTGCCGTCTTGCTATCATTTGAGCATTTTATCAAACATTAGGTGCGCAAATTTGGTTACAAGGTTCTTCTATAAGATTTCCTTCATTCTACAACCCAATCTTTACTTATTTAAGCTCAATAGTCTTCCCACAAAACTTATTGGTATAAGCATGAATAAATAATACTCTCATACCCAAGAATCATATTCCTAATCAACCATCATTTACCCCTAACTCGAAATTGAAGACTAGGGTTTTGAATCTTACCTCTTAGATGAAAATCTTGTGATTGGCTTCCTTGATTCTTGATGATTGGTGCAAGATTGGATGATTCGAATGTTAGGTTTCCTCCTTCTCTCTCAAAAATGCTCTTACCTCTCTCTAAAACCCTCAGAAAACACCCCAAAATAAGCCCCAAAGGCTATTTATCAAAATGGGGTCGGGTTATGAAAATTGGAAAATTAACCCTTTGAATTCAGGTCTGTGGTCGTATAATGGACCGCACAATTGGTATACGGGTCGCACAATGCACCGCAAAATTGATGCCCAAATATGGGCTTCACTGGACAGGTCTGCGACCATTTTGCGGTCGCATAACCACTTCTGCGATCGCATAATGGTTCTGCGGTCGCAGAATTGGCCACAGAATCGCATTCTGCCAGCCTTTGATAATTTGGTGATAACTTCTTGTATGAGTGTCTAAATGACAAACGGTTTGAAGTGTTAGAAACTAGACTCAAAGATATTTAATTTGATAGGTCATACATCACATAAATCCTTATATATATATATATATATATATATATATATATATATATATATATATATATATATATATATATATATATATATATATATATGATCGTCCAAAGTTTGGTCTTGTGCGTACCCATTTGAGACTTTAGTCTATCATGTAATATCTCTCCTTAAGCACCACATCACTCCTTAGGCCCCATATCACTTATAATATACCTCGTACACTTACTATCATCCAATTGATGTCCATCATATTAATAGTCCTCGTCTGCACACAAAATAATATAATTAGCGCACATCAACTTTCTTAATAGCTCTTAAGTATTTCAAAATTTTTTGGGGTGTCACATTCTCCCCCACTTATGAACATTCGTCCTCAAATGTTTTAAAAGTCACTTCTAATAATAGAGTTACCATCATTTTATCTCCAACCATTATACATAGGCGCTTATGACTACATGGGTCTTATACTTCCTTTCCAAAATCTCAACTTACTTATGGCCCTTAAAATTTGGCTATCTTTATAAATTCTTAAAAATTTCGACAGAGTTTCCCCTGTAACTGGGCCTATCCACCTGTCAGATAATCACCAAAATCAACCTATCAGCACATCCACAACTTGACAAAGCATCACCATGTATACCAACATCATTAATCTCATCATTACAGGCATTATATTATCAAGAGTGATATCTGGACATAAGCTGCACATATTTAAATCATAACACATAGAAAGTACCTTTCAAATCACAATCACTTGACTATACACTCAAGTGAGAACATTTTATTTCCTTAACACGTTTGACCCTCAAGGTGGCCTCCTCGACTTACAAACTTTGCCATAATACATTAATGGAGGCAATCTCAACTCCTGGACTTTTCTAACAAGGATAGCAATTAGTTGCTCCTCATAATCCAATTATCCATTAACTTCACCTTCTTATACATAGACACATGAAACACCGGGTACACGAAAGACAATAATAGGGAAATATTATACTCATAGTTTGGCCAATTTCCTTCAAGATTTCATAAGGCCTAATGTGACTACACATACTTTACCTTCCTTAACAATTCACCCAATATATGAAAATCTTTAGAATAACCCATTCACTTTCTTCAACTCTAAATCCATATGCCAAACACCCAAACTAAACCTTTGGCGACCTCTAACAATTACTCTAAGATGTGCTAGCTTTAATATTACCATAAAACTTCCAATCCAATATGTTTGTTCACTGGATGACGCTTCTTCTTTGACATGTTTGAACCTACAATCCCCATAGATTACTATAAATATGAACAACGAGGTTCGAGATTGGCTAGAATTATTCAAGAATCCATCAATGTGCTGAGCACGACATTTTAGGAGGTTATATCCTAAGAGACATGAAAGTCACTACCAATAGCGCTGACATGGTTAATCATGGTGATGACAACATTGATTCGACAAATGAGGCATATAGTTTCCTAGTATGCATTGATAATGTAGGGACCATGTATTTAGATACAGAAAATAGCTCATAAGGTTGTTCCGGCTCTATCCCAAATTCCATAGCAACATAAGGATTTGACATATGACAAAGTGGAACCGGGATCAACAAAAGCATGTACATCATGAGATTGAACAGTCAATATACCTGTAACCACATCTGGAGAAGCCTTCGACTTTTGATGCCTCCTCATAGGATAAAACCTGTTGGGTCCTCCCGAGCTCTGAATACTACCCCTAGATGCTCCAAGCCCTGCGAGCGTTGTAGTGCCTCGAGCTAGGAGAGGTGCTGTGGATATAGTAGCTACAAAACTGGCTGGCTGTGCCATACCCCTGCCCATGCTCTGGCGAGACAAATAACAATCTCTTTGAAAGTGACCCGTCATACCACACTTGTAGCATACATTGGTACCATAGTGACATACTTCCGGATGACATCTTCCACACTTCACACAATGGGGATAAGGTCCACTAAACTGACTTGCCTCACTGGCCTGGTATTTACCCTTTCCGCATACATCATAAGTATCCCCCTTATCCTTCCTCCAAGCTTCCAATGCGGGAGTAACAATTCCAGTACTGGTTTGCTATGTGGGCCTTTTTAATTGCCCAGATCTAAAATCGCAAACACGTTGCTGAGCATACTCACAACACGATGCCAAATATTCCTTCCCACATACTGGGCAGACCAGGATAGTTGTACTCAACCTTGGGAATTTGTTATTCTTGTGCCCCCTCTTTCTACAACCATAACATATTTCAAGAGTCATCCAACATCTCCCCAAGTGACGCTTCTTGCAAACCAAACAATTCGGCTCATTAGTACCAACAACCCTTTTTCGCTTCTCAGATACTCTCACCACGCGATCCAGTGGTGCGGTGACATTGGTAGGAACAATGACACTGCCCCTGGTAACAAGTTCTTCCAACCCTTCCATGGCTTGACGTATTCTCCCAACGAACCCATGTGCAATTTCCCCCAGATTCAATGGCGTGGTCACTCCCTCCTCGCTACTTCGAACTCATGGATTACTCATCTAGAAAATGATAGATGGTGAGGAAATTAGCTTCCTATCTTGAGCTCTATCGCACGATATGGAGTTTTAAAGAAGTATGAAATTCCTAAATGTTCAAGTAGCCTCCTCATTATAGATATGGTCGACAACACACCGATAAGAAGGACTACTAGACACGGCTCCGAGATATCCTACGACACTTCAAAACCTTAGGCTCAGATACCAAGTTTGTCATGCTCCAAACTCGGGGAGCGCGACCGGCGCTCAACTGAGAGAACCCGGCCGAGCAAGCTTGTTAGATTTCCTTCTACCCAAACTCATCCATGAATAAAGAGGCAATGTATTCCATTAATCAAACACTGAAAAGATTTCATTAACAACTTTCATTTCATTCCCATTAACAGCTTCATTCTTAATTTTCAAAATATTACGAGTTTATAGAATTAATGAAAAATATGATTTCCAAATACCAACATTTCTAGTTCAATTTACAACATCAACCACAACCCACAACCTGTCTACGGAGCCTCTAATTATAATAGAAGAGTAATATGGAAATGCCGGTAATAAGGCCTCGGCTATACCTCAAAACATAAAGTGCAACATCAAAAGATACATGACCCCAAAATGAAGTGGGGCTCACCAAATCAGCTGAAAAGAGTGTACTGCTATCACTGATTAATGCCGCCTACTGTAGAACCACCTGCATCCATTAAAGATGAAGTGCCCCCGGCAAAAGGGACGTTAGTACCGTCGAATAGCACTAGTATATATAGCTAAAAGTCTTCTTTCAAGAATGCCCATATAAGAAAAAGTAATACATAGAAACAACAAGTCAAAATCAACAATATCCAAATGTTCAGTTAAAACATAATAATTTTCAAAATACGAACTTCATATACAAATTTTGGTTGGTAGATCATTAGCACCGATATACCACCGTCTTTATTAGCACGGAGTCCAATCACGCCCGATCGGCTAGGCCATCTCCCCACGAACAATGTGGTTTGATATGTGATGCGAAAGAAAGTTGTTACCAAAAATAGTACCACTGTGTGCGCAACATGGTATCCGATCTCCACCCGATCAGCTAGGCCACCTTCCTACATATGTTGTGTGGGTTGACTTTTCCAATTCACAATTATTACCAGTTTCATCCAATTAAGGGGAATAATATCACAATTTCACCAATATTTATTTTTCAGCCTAAATAAGGGGAATAATCACAATCCACCCCTGCACCGACACGTGTAGTTTTAGGTGTGGCCTTTATGACCCACCATTCCTCGGTTTTGCTAATGATGCTCCCAAAAACATTTTTTATTTGATTTGCATACAAAGGTAATATAAATACAATTGTACTCACCTCAATATCTTTCACCTTGTATAAATCTCCACTAGTATTTTCAACCAATAACAACAACAATGTTCCCTTGTCTCTTGGCCATTCAAAAGATTCTTTATTCAAGGTACGATGGTCGTATTTGATATTCCACACTTTCATTTTTTCCCTCTCATATATCATCATCATAAATATCAACATATATAATATTCCGAAAATCACAACTTTAAGTTCATTAGAAATGAACAATTTAAGCACAATATATTTCTTTCCGAGAAATGGAGTAAAATAATTGGCAATTGATGCGCAAGTTAAAATCATCAACAAGTAACACACTATTTATTCTTGAAATACTTTTCCCCAAAAAGGGCAATACACAATTTTCACTCACGAATATGTAAGAATGAAAAACACATTAAAAATACTCACAAAGCATATACATAATTATTGGCACTTTGCTTATTCGGGACAATCGAATTTATTAGGAACAAGTCGAAATATGAGAATAAGGAGCTTGAACCAACCATACTTGAAACTTATGGGAACATCATGGAATTCAATTCTAAGAGAGTTGTTTAGCTAACATACCACCCTTTGAGCTTTCCTTAAATTACTACAACGTTCCGAATATTCTAGCAATCCCAATATATTTTGAGACATAACTAAATTGAACCATAATTAGGAAGATATTCATGGTTTCAGCTCATTTGAGCATTTTATCAAACACTAGGTGTTCAAATTTGGTTACAAGGTACTTCTACAAGATTTCCTTCATTCTACAACCCAATCTTTACTTATTTAAGCTCAACAATCTTTCCAAAAAATTTATTTGTATAAGCATGTATAAATAATATTGTCTTACCCAAGAATCATACTCCTAATCAACCATTGTTTACCCCAAACTCGAAATTGAAGACTAGGGGTTTGAATCTTACCTCATAGATGAAGATCTTGTGATTGGCTTTCTTGATTCTTGATTATTGGTGCAAGATTGGATGATTAGAATTTTAGGTTTCCTCCTTCTCTATCTAAAATGCTCTTACCTCTCTCTAAAACCTCAGAAAACACCCCAAAATAAGCCCCAAAGGCTATTTATCAAAATGGAGTCGGGTTATGAAAATTGAAAAATTAACCCTCCAAACTCAGTTCTGCTGTCGCAAAATGGACCGCACATTTGGTATGCGGGCCACACAATGCACCTCAAAACTGATGCCCAAAAATGGGCATCATTGGACAAGTCTACAGCCATTTTGCGGTCGCATAACCACTTCTGTGATCGCATAATGGTTCTGCGGTCGCAGAATTGGCCGCAGAATTGCATTCTGCCAGCCTTTGATAATTTAGTGATAACTTCTTATATGAGTGTAAAGCGTTAGAAACTAGACTCGAAGATCTTTAATTTGATAGGTCATCTAATCACATAAACCCTTATATATTTGTAGATATACTCGTCCAAAGTTTGGTCTTGTGCGTACCCATTTGAGACTTTAGTCTATCATGTAATATCTCTCCTTAAGCACCACATCACTTATAATATACCTCGTACACTTATTATCATATTAATAGTCCTCGTCTATACAAAAAATAATATAATTAGCGCACATCAACTTTCTTAATAGCGCTTAAGTACTTCAAAATTTTCTGGGGTATTACATTCTCCCCCCCAGAGTTCACAGTTACAGAGTGGTACGCTTGGGCCGAGTATGGCACCGGGTGCCGGCCACACCTCTTCAGGGTTTGGGCGTGACAAACTTGGTATCAGGGTAGTTCTATCATAGGGAGTCTACAAGCCGCGTCTAGTAGAGCCTTGTTTATAGATGTGTTGTGCACCATATTATATAAACAGGAAGCTACAAGGAATTTAGGAGTCTCTTACCCTTCTTTCAAATACACAGCATACTTTATATCTGAGTCATAAGAGTTCGAGCAGAGAATTATGTTTGCTGATTATAGAGATGCTTGCAACTAGAAAAATTATAGCTAGCCAGAGGGCTAACACAGCAGCAGGTAAGGGCAATAGTAGAGAGAGAATTATTGGCGACGTGGCCCTGTTTGAGGCCCTATTAGATCGTGCATACCAGATGGTGCACTCTAGAATTGTACAGTCAGATATGAATACTAGAACGTTCAAAAATATCAGAAGACATGTAGTGGCATCCTAGAAGGGATAAATATTTACCTTAGTATGACTCCGACCCATAGTAAAAAGAATATAGTAGGCAACCCGAAGAGCTTGTGAGATAGAGCAAGGGGAGATGAAAGTGAAAGAATGCTTTGTTGAAGTTTTTAGAATAAGGTAATAAACAAAGGTATTAGCAGGAGAATAAGAACAGAGTAAATAAAGCATTATGAGTAAGATGTGATAAAAGGGTGGTAACGGTATATCATAATATGACAGGATGACATAGTCTATAGTCAAGTAGAGGAAAAGACAAGAGATGACATGCCTTGAGACTACAAAAGACTATAAGCCATAAAGTCATATCCTCATTTCGAGAAAATGAGTTGGTGACTCCAACGTAATTACCAGAAGACTAAGTTAAACCTCCCCGGAGTAATAGAAATCAACATAGGCTAGTAAACCAAAAAAAAAGGACCGAACATGATTTAGGGACCGAAGGATTCGATAATAGTCGATAATAGTAAGAATTTCATAAATCGTATTCCGAAAATGATTGAATGGACAATGGAAGAATAACCTTTAAAGGTCATTCAGGAAGACGCTTCCCTAAAGCAAGCAATGTGAGAAAAGTTATGCTTAAGTGACTTAGTGTGCCAGTTACACTAGGTGTCACCCTCGCACGTAAGAAATTCAATTATCCCTGGTATAGAAGGGTCACCGCAAGGAGGGTAAGAGTCAGTGAAGATGTGAAAAGATGCCCAAAATGAAGAGGTAACTATGGACTAGTAAAGGAAGAATGCGGTAAAAAGGCGAAAGGGGTGAGATTGCAATTATTCAGATCCTACAGATATGTTATGACTCCAGAACATTATACAAGCACGGTGGCGGGGAGATGTAGTAAGGGTTCCCGCCCAGGATATTATTGATAAATAAGTGCGAATGAACACTGGATACATAAGGAGCCAGTGCGAGAGGTAAGTTAAGACAAAGGAAATAACCCAAGCGAGATTACACGGAATATAGATATGAAAATGGACCAACGAGCAGTTAGTAGTTAATTCAGGAAGAGTCTAGTTATGGCTAGATAAGAGGATACAGACAAATCAACAGATCGTGCAAGATAAACATAGTGAACCCCAACATGGGAATTCAGTCTCGCAGATATGGCATCGTGATCCTTGAGAAATGTTCAGATAGGAGTTGGGGTAGTTAGAGGTGTCATATAAGTGTTATGAAAATAAAAGAGAGTGCCACTAGGAAACAGTCAAAAATTTCAGTTCAGAAGCAATCCAACGAGCACAAGTGCGTGGAGATAAGTAACTAGGGATAATTATAGGGGAGGAAGGACATCAAAAATTCCATCGAGTATACGATGTAATAAGCTCGCAGCTTTACAAGAGTCAGAGGGTCCTCCCTAAGTGCTTCAACAAATGACTAAGGAAATAAGGAATGAGGCTTCAACCTAAGCACAATGACCTAAAGAGGAAATGATCTTGTAATAACTATCTCAGTACAATATTGTATATACTCCATAAGAAAGTGGCATTTATCGTGGCTAATGAATGGTAAGTAAAAATCAAAAGTGATATTTGAGATCATACGAGTTGCACAAAATTCCAATATATGTGGGCACTAAGATTAGCTAAGTATTCATGCAACCAGTGGCAGAACGACCAAGAAAAGTAATTGGTTACTTTTAAAGAAATCTGAGAAGGAACGAAAGGAATTATTCGATCAATGACCCAGATTTAGTTATGTTATGGACACACTTAAGATTTTAGAGTGTTATACATGCAACATATATGATGAAATTCTTACAGTTATAGGAGGCTCCGGTATAAGTTAAAATAAAGAATTGAGTCCACGTCATAGACAAAGGCTTGAATTGTTAGAAGGTTATATCATGGATGTTCCATAGCATCCACGAAAGGCTAAAGTAATAACTAATACCCTGAGCCATAGATCGAAACATAGCTTAAGCCTACTTAAAGACAGAGAGAGAAGAGGAAACAAAAGAGTTACATCAGCTAACTAAATCGGGAGTCTGATTATTAGACCTAGATAATTATAGAAATCGTGATTCAGAACATTGTAGAATCACTCTTAATATCATAGGTACAAGATAGATAGTACAACGGCCATATTCTTTAACGGATCTACGATAAAGCTATTTAGAAGAGTACCAGCCTCATAAGAAGTCAGTACGAAGCTTTCACCAAAATGTGTATGCATCAGAGGTACAAGTATTATAGTAGAGCTTTAAGGTATGGACGTGAATTCCATCTATGTGGAAGGAAGGTTATAAAAGTGACAGAAGATACAATGCAAGATTTGAAGGTATGAAAGGTAAAGGTAAAAAAGGTACAGGATACTCAAGTGTAAAAGGCTGTGAATAGTCTAGACTTTAGATAGAGGGCTAGAAGCACCGTGATTTAATATCCAGAAATGATAGTGATGTCATCGGTGGCATATCTTCCAGCCAATGGTTTCCAGGTACAAAGAGGTCTAGATAAAAGAGTAAAGAAGAGTTAGAGATGATGTGATGTCTCGCTTGAGGTTCCAGAATAACATAAGAAAATCTATGGTGCTAGAAAGTTAAAGGAAGGTTGCGAGTAGTATAAATAGATATGTGTAGGTCACAAGCTAAAGTATGATGGAACGACAAGATTTTAGGTAGATAGGAGTAAGGATAAGAAAAGGTGAGTGAGAAGATGAGGAGAATAGGTAAGTCGACGGGATTAAACCCATCACAACAAGAGAGCTGATGATTTCTGTAAGTTATAAAAAACTTAGTACAGCCCGAATGAACTCAAAGGAGTTTAAGACTAGGAGCATTTAGAAGAGATGGAATGCTTCCCTAGTGATAGAATAAGGGTGTAATTGCGATAGATAAGAGGATGACGTTTAGGCCTTTGATTGGGTAATGATTCAAAGAAAAGGGATTTCATGAATTGTACAGGATTAAAATACCCCCATAAGGTGAATAACGTTGGGATGCTATGAAATATGGTTATTGAAGTATAGTATTGTCCCTAAGTGGATCAGGCAAATAACTCCAGATGAGACATAAGCCCTAGTGACAATATATTACATAAGAGGTTTCAAGTTATCAGTGGTAGATTATAGATCAACATTAAGGTGAATCAACAATAGATGGATGAATGTTCGAAAGTATGAGATGAGATTAGCCTGTCATTCTTAAGAAGAACAGTAACGAGGAAGCATTAAGGGACTTAAATTTATACATATAGGATAAGCAGCGAGAGAGTAACCTGGAGTTGGGTAGCAGACCTTGGTAATAATAAATTAAAGTAAGTGTTATGGGATAGTATAAGCTACGTAGATATAGTAAAGCCATAATCATATCTAACTGAGGCTATGAAACAAGATATAACAATAGTGGTAAGTTCGACAAGTACCGAGCGAAGAACTTCAGTACACCTATAGATGCCTAGAGGGACAACTTGTCATAGTTCTGTATATGTTCACAAAGTAAGGCCTAGAGATTGGCTAAAAGCTGGAGGACAATGAAGAGAAGAGTCGCATAGGTGCACTTAAAAAGACAAAATCGTTCAGGCTGCATGACAGAAGGTAGCAACAATTACGAGATCGGAAGAATTTCGACCACAAGTCGTGCTGTGAGAAAGAGGGGGGAATGCCCTAGCCTTTGGATTTATTCACATAACAGTTTCCTGGAAAGGACAACAGTAAATTATTTGTAAGATCTATAGGTTATGAGACTGATAAGCGCATCAATCAACATTTGAGGATGAATGTTCAAAATGGGGGAATGATGTTACACCCCATATTTTTGAACGTAAGAGTATGTCGTAAGTCAATTGATGTAAGCTCAGAAATGAAATCATCTTTGAAAAGTTTACAAAGTTAGTTAATCATGTTATGTGGAGGTTACAAATATTTAAGATCAATAGGGTTTGAAAGCTTAGAAGCTAAACGAATTGAAGAAAATGAGTTTCTCGAAAGTCGACAAGTTGGGAATGTTATAACATATACTTTTGGGGTGGTATTACAGTGCTTAACATGATAAGGAGGTTATATTATGAGTTATTTTAGTCGTATGATAGTTGTGTATTACATTTTGAATTCAAGCGAATTGTGGAACAAAAGTTGGCAAAGGTCATCACAAGTTACATTCATAAATGTGCTGAACATTAGGTAAACTGTAGCTGATATTTCTCCCAATATACTTGGAATTACGGGAGGATCCATCTATAAAATTGAAGATCTACGAGTCTAGTTTCTAATGCATTAAACTGTTTGTCGATATGACATTGGAGTAGAGAGATATTCGCATTTTTGCGAGACTGCGCAAGCAGCTTCCAATGGGACCCACTTATGCGGTGGACGACCCTTGAACATTTTAAAGGGTTTGGACGGCTCATGTTTGGTTATTTTCTACCAAGGAAAGTTCCCAAACTCTCTAAACCCCTCTCTAACAATTTTCAATTGTTCCAAGTCAAATCCAAGGGCGTTTTACCTAAACCTAACCTCAAAAGTTAGCCTAATTGAAGAAGAGAGTCTCTATGGTATTGTGATGTGATTAAGGGTGCTTGTAAGTTATGGGAAGATTTGGTTCAAGTTTTTTCATATTATTTAAGTTATGTATAACACCCTATTTCTTGGGATTAATCTTATCTATTAGTTGGTTAAGATATTTGGATGAAGCTTTATAAGATAGAACTCTAAGTTGTATAAGAAGTTGTTATCTCTTATTGGACTATTTTGGAGTTGTGTATATGACTTCATATGGCTGGAAATCGTGGATAATATCTTGGTTATAATGTTCTTATTGTTGTTATGCTTTTCAATATGTTGAGTATGTTGATGATATTGTAAATATGAGAAGAAGCAACCACACAATACCTAGAAGTTATTTATATCGTTGTTTTATCTTGTGGGGCTGTTTGATGATACTTTTATGATGGATATAAGGTTGGAATATCATGTCAATGTATATGTTTATATGCTGGACCTATTAATGGTGTTGTAAGTATAATGGATATGGGAAAAATTGTTGAGGTTTGGTTCCAATCCAAGCTAGCCGCTCGTCGTGTTAAATAATAGTTTTGTGTATGACGTTTGTGCACTTGTTGTTGTGTAGATTGGTTGGTGTTGTTGGGATGTTGGTATATGATATTGGAGAAGACATTTTTTATTGGATATATGCTGCCCAAATTTACATAAACGAGCTACTAGCTTAAGTTACGGACTTAGCCTTTACTCAACACCGATTTTGAATCTCCTTATGCTATGGTAGACTGAGTTGAGTTGTTTGAAGAGTTGCTTGGAATCTATTAAGGACTCAAGGAGGTTAAGGTATGTTAAGGCTAAACCTTTCCTTCATTTTGGCATGATCCCGTCACTACATGTGTTTGATAACGAGACATAAAGAGAAGTTCATATTCCTGAATTTATGTACATTATCCTAGTCTCATAAGTTATCAAAGCAGATAAAAGTTAAATAAAAAGTTTTAGCTCAAGCATGTGAATTTGAGAAATAATATCTACTATTATATAGAAATATTAATATCCTTCTTTCTCCCAACACAAGAAAAATTACTCCATACTGGAATTAGTACTAACAATGAAATTATTCTTGTCTATTAAATAAGAAAATAGAAAGAAATATTCAAGAAGAATAATTCTCCCTATTTAATTAAAAGCAGGAGCTAGAGTGATTTCCTACACTGAAATTTATTTAGAAACAACAACTAAACTACTATTATGATTTCAAAGAAAAGATAACTCGATACTAGTGAAAGAAATAAAACAGAGAAGCTTATTAAGAATTTGGATTCAGACTTCTAGCTCTAAGCTTTCTCTCAACTCTGATTCTCTCTTCTGATCGGGAAACATCTTCTTATATAAGGAAATTTCATGATGACTTTTCGATTTGGTGCTAGATTTCCATGGCGAATCTGGATTTTGCATTTGCAGAGATGATAATTTGACTTCTCGATTTGGTGCTAGATTTCCATGGCAAATCCAGATTTTGAATTTGCAGAGATGAGAATTCTGTCATTCTAAGTTTAGATTTCGTCGATTTCATCAGGGCAAATCGAGACACGGTGCATTGTCACGGCAGTAATGAATCATACCTCGATCTTACACTTCTTTATTGTATTTTTCTTGAATATTTGTTTTTTTTTTCATGTTGCGCACAATAATTCTTCTATAATTATTCCTGCAAAATCAAGTTAAGAGTATGGAGGAAACGTGATAATTTATATATTTTTATGAGAGAAATTATGTTGTTAACATCTGGTAAATGCCTGGGGCCCTCCTCAAGCTTAGTTCCCGTGAATACCGGAGTATCCAACTGAAGGAACCGGTTCACCCTAGAACTAGCAGAATCCCCTTGATAACTGGAAGAAGTAGGTGTAGCATTTAATCTCTAGGCCTGGGAAGCCACTATCTGAGTCAGCAATTTGATGGTTCCCCTAAGGTCCCCATCAAATGAACTAGGATCGAAGGTTGAGGCTGGAGGTGGAACTTGAATATCATTTGGAGGAGGAGTTTGTACATTCTCAACAGGTGTAATAGAAACAGGTTGTGGTTGGGGAAATGTCTTCACCCCTCGGGTGTACACCCCGCAACATCGAGCACTTCATTAACTACCACTCCCAGGGTCGCATTGGCCCTCTGGCCACTCATTGCCTTCTTCTTAGGCGGCATATACTGAAAATTAGAATAATGCACGAGTTAAAAAGCGGAACAATCTTACAACCAGCTCTATCGCAGCATCTAGAATATCAAAAAAGGGTCGTTCCAAAATGCCCAAGTAGCCTCCTAATTATAGACGTGGTCGACTTCACATCGATAATAAGCACTCTACTAGACACGACTCAGAGATATCCTAGGACATTTTAAAACCTTAAGCTTTGATACCAAGCTTGTCATGCCCCAACCTTTGGGAGCGTGACCAGCGCTCAACCAAGATATCCCAGTGAAGCAAGCCTACTCGATGCTTTTTACACAACCTTACCCATGAATAATTTGAGAATCAATAACAAGAGGTAGACAGTGAGAGGATCAAAGAGTTCAGTATTATATTTCATTACTTACAACAACTGCATTGATAATTACCAAAAGTTACAAGTTCATAGTTTAAAAGTGGAAATATGTCCGACAACTATAGCATCTTTAGTTTGTTTTCCCCAATCAAGACACAACCCACAATATATCTACAGAGCCTCTAGGTGAACATGAGTACAATATGGAAGAGCCGATGACAAGGCCCCGACTATACCTCAAAATAAAATGTACAAAATCAAATGACATAAGGCCCCGATGTAGAATAGGGCTCACCAAAATCCGCTGAGTAGAGGGTAAGCTGCTATAAAGGATCAATGTCGCCTACTGAGGAACCACCTGCATCCTTTAAATATGCAGCACTCCGGCAAAAGGGACGTTATTACATATGGAAAAGTAATAGTATGTAAAACTAAATACCCTCTCATAGAATGAGATGCCAACATAAAAGGAGGGAAACATGGAAGCAGTAAGAAAATCAATAACATGCCAAGTTAAAACAAAGTAAACTTTCAAGTAAGCACTAGTATTTTAGATTGGAGATCCTTAGTACCGACACACCAGCATGCACGTGGCATGAAGTCCGATCACTACCCGACCGGCTAAGATGTCTCACCCCAAAGTATGAGGATTGACATAGGAACACATTACCACCATGTGTGCGACATGGCATCCAATCTATACCCGATTGGCTAAGCCATCTCACCACGTTGTCATGTGGATCAACATGGTCTTTGCTAACTATCATCCATCCCAATCAAGGGGAATAATCTCAATATATTATAATGGGAATTTATCCCTCAATCAACTCCTACACCGTCACGTGTAGTTGCGGGCTTAGGCCTTTATAATCCACCCTTCCTCGATGACCTAACGATACTCCCAAAAATATTTATCATATAAAATCTTTATATTTATATATATATATATATATATATATATATATATATATATATATATATATATATATATATACACACACACACACACACACACACAAACTCTTTTCACTTCATTGGTATTCTTGTCCATATATATACATCATCATTCTTGGCACGATGGCCGCAACTCATATTTCATACTTTCATTTCTTTACTTGCTATGGATCATCAAAAATTATTTAAAGACATTTGAAACTTTGGGAAAGTCATAGCTTCAACTCATAAGTGTGTAAGAGCTCAAAACACATTGGAAATAAGTACAAGGGAGAGCATATTGATTTGCAATTTGAAACATAAATTTAAAATCATACTTGGAGTTCATAGAGAATTCATGGAATCCGATTCTATGGAAGAGGTTTAGCTAACATACCTCGATTGAGCTTTCCTTGGAATCTCGAATTCTCATAGACATAAGTCTCTTAGGCATTTCGGCAACTACCTACTATGCAACATCGACTACAAGATTCAATAATGGAAATTCCTCCACCCCGCAATCAATTTCAAGCAAGAAATCATTCTACAATGACCCTACAACACCTAAGAGCCTTCATTGGCACATGCATGCCCAACCATATAGATCCAATCCACAAGAATCACATCATCCACTCTTCACATACACTAAATTTCGAAATAGAGGGATTATGGCTTCTGATTACCATCCCATAGGCCCTAAAACAATAACATCTTTACTTGAACCCATTACAAACTTTACATGAAAGCTGCGGGGCAGAAACTTGCCCAGTTGGTTAAAGACTTGTGAGTTCCCTCGTGAAATCTAAGATTTCAAACAAGAATGGAAGAGTAGAATTGATAGAGCTCCTCCCTGTCTCTCTAAATTGCTCTCTTCACTCTAGAATATCATGTTATACCTTCTAAAATAACCACTAAGGCCTTATATAAAAAAGATTCGTATAAGGAAGTTTCCAAAAATAACCCCCCAATGTCAAATCCGTGATGGATTCCATGATCAGCGGAACAAATCTGCGGTCAGTGGAATAGCCACAAAATGGTCTTCAAAATCTAGGTTGGGTCTGGTCAGATCCGCGACGAATCCGTGGTCAGCATAATAGATCCGAGGTCAAATAATGGACCACAAATTATCCCTCAAATTTGACTTGCTTCTTACTCATTCCGCTGTGATTCTGCAATCAGCGGAACAGATCTACGACAACATAATAGACCACAGAATTGCCATTTGCTGCAAAATTTTCTACCAACTCCACGGTGCATTGCACAGTCCAAAAATTCATACCGTGGCACATTAGCTTACCTTGGCACCTTAAATATCTAAATCCTTGGAGAACTTATACGGGGCCTTACACTTCTGTAGCTGAACAAAAGATTGGGATTTCGGGACTTAGTCCCATTTTATCACATTTTGAGCCCTAGACTCGGTGTGAGTAGATATTTTGAGGAGATTTTCATACAAACTATTGGGTAAATTATTTTAACTCAATTTTAATATTATAACATGATTGTTTGTGGACTTTAACATCTAAATCATGGTACTTGAAGAGAAATTTCGGGGATTTTTGACAATGTTTTAAAAAATAAAAATTTGAGATTTGAGAGTCGAATTGAAGTCGAATTTGAAACCCAAATACATATATGGACTCGTGGGGTTATGGGTAGTCGAGATCTACCCTTCGACTCGGGTTTTTACTGGGTAGGCCCGTGGTCGACTTTTGTTGACTTTTGGGAAATTGTGTAAAGATCTTATCTTTATTAATTGAAATTGAATTCTCTTGCATTGTTTGATGTTATAAAGTCATTTTTGGTTAGATTTGAGCCGAGCTGTCACAACCTAAAACTCAACATATCGTGATTGTACCTATCATTGTACTAGGCAAGCCGACATCGACAAATAAGCACTCATCTTTAAATTTAAAGCATACTAAAATAATCTTAAATAGTAAAATATCAAAATTAACTAATAAGAAAACATCGTGACTCAATACAAAATCCCCCAAAATCTGTGTGTCACTGAGTACATGAGCATCTAAATGACAACATAGTCTGACTACTAAAACACATCTAGAAAGATAGAACAATACAAATAACTGAAAAGAAGGATAGTCAAGGTCTGCGGACGCCAAGGTATCTACCTCGATAGTCTCCAACTGATAAAGCTCCAAAGCTAGCAGCCGCCGTACCTGGAAGTACCTGGATTTGCACACAAAGTGCAGAGTGTAATATGAGTGCTACCGACCCAAAGTACTCAATAAGTAACAAGTCTAACCTTGGATTGAAAGCAACGAAGAGCTCAGACAGGTACAGTCCAAATACATATTAAACAGTACATAAATGTAGACATATTTTCAAGTTTAACAGTTTAAGTTCAACACGGATGAAAATATGCCAAGTGTGACTGATATGATGAATGATACATCACTATATCTACAAGTCAGTTATGCATGCCAACTGTAATGCAACACAGTGATAAAGTCGCATGCACACTCTCAGAGTATTAAATTTCACTCAGCACACTCAATCACTCAGTCCTTCCAATCACTCAGTCCTCCCAGTCACTCAGTCCTCACAATTACTCAGTCCTCCCAGTCACACTCGCACTCATCACTCACACTCTGTAGGTACCTACGCTCACTGCTGGTATGCCATACTCCGAAGGGGCGGATCCTTCCCAAGCGCTAAAATAAGCCAATCATGGCATGAATCAGTAAAGCCTGTTGCGGCGTGCAGCTTGATCCCATGAATATCACTCACAATTAGGCCCTCAGACTCACTCAGTTATCAACATATCCAGACTCTCGGGCTGATAAATCGCATGACAATCAGCCCAAATAATGATAGTATGATGTATCAATAAATGGCAACATAGACTAAGATATGATATGCAAAAATGATAGATGTGACTGAGTACATAATTGCAAATTAAACAAGTAATTCAACAACAAAACGACCTCTATGGGTCCCAACTGTACCAACATATAGCCTAAGCATAATTTATAACATGAATCATAACTCAATCTCTCTAGCACATGGAGAATACATGAATAATAACAAGATTAGATGACTACACAGTTCCATGGAATCGACCGAGTCATAATTTTTATAGTGCATGCACACACGCCAGTCACCTAGCATGTGCGTCACCTCAACACCAACCACATAACACGTAATTCATGGATTCATACCCTCAAAACCAAGTTTAGAAATGCTACTTACCTCAAACCATGCAAATCTCCACACGAGATAAAGGAATCAATTCCATATGATAAAGCTAAGTTCTTAAACAAAAGTAAAAAAGTCAACTCAAAAAATCAACCCCGGGCCCATATCTGGGAATTTAAAAAAATTAACAAAATCCGAACACCCATTCAATCACGAGTACAATCATACCAAAATTGTCCAATTTCGACATCAAATCGCCACTCAAATCCCCAAATATAACTCTCAATCCCTAGTCCAAAATTCCTCAAATTCGACCTTCAAAACACATAATCTAGGTGGGACATTCAATGGAATAAATGGATAAAAACAACCAAAAGTGGCTTACCTCTCAAAAATCGCCTCCACCCGAGCTTGCAAAGTCCAAAAATGAGAAAATCTCGGAAACCATTAGAATTATATTCTGCCCAGGTCTTTTGCATATGCGGTCAAAAAATACCCATATGCGGTGAAAACTCCGCACCTGCGGAACTCACTTAAGCCCCTACACTCCGCACCTGCAACCCCAAGTCCGCGTCTGCGGAAGCGCTTTTGTGCCCAATCGTCCGCTTCTGCAGAAACACGTGACCACCTCAGCCTCGCCACTTTTCGCTTCTGCGACCTTCCTTCCGTAGGAGGGACTCCGCTTCTACGGACAACCTTTCGCACCTACGACCCAGCAACCACAAGCTCACCTTTGCACTTGCGCATCGCCAGCCACAACTACAACCAATCCCCTCGTAGGTGCGATGACACCTGAAGGCCGCCAACTTCAGCAATGCTCAAGTCCCATTTTTGATCCGTTAACCATCCGAAATCCACCCGAGGCGCCCGGGACCTCAACCAACATAGCAACAAGTCCTAAAACATGATACAAACTTAGTAGAGGCCTCAAATCACATCAAACAACAACAAAATCATGAATCGCACCCAATTCAAGCCTATTGAAACTAATAAATTTTCAACTTCTACAATCGATGTCGAAACCTATCAAATCAACTCTGATTGACCACAAATATTTCACACAAGTCATAAATAACACAACAGACCTATTCCAACATCCGGAACAAAACTCTGAGCCCGGTAACAACAAAGTCAACTCTTGGCCAACTTCTCAACTCTTCAAACTTCTATTTTCCCAACTTTTGCCAATTCAAGCCAAAATCATCTATTGACCTCCAAATCAATATCCACACACACTCCTAAGTCCAAAATCACACTACAGAGCTATCAGAATCATCAAAACTCCATTCCGGAGTAATTTACACATAAGTCAACTTCTGGTCAACTCTTTCAACCTAGGCTTCCAACCTTGGGTCTAAGTGTCCCAATTCATTCCGAAACATCCCTAGAACTAAACCGACTACCCCGGCAAGTTACATAACAACAAATGAGCATGGAATAAGCAATAAATGGGGTAACGGGACTATAATACTCAAAATGACCGCCCGTGTCATTACATCCTCCCTCTCTTAAATAAATGTTCGTCCTCGAACGGGTCTAGAATCATACGTGGAGTCTCAAATAGGTGTGAATGTCTGCTCCGCATCTCCTGATCGGTCTCCCAACCTCAACTTTCCAACCTGTTGATCCAAAGTGGCCACCGGCTCCACATCATAAGTCAAATCCACATCTAACTGAACCGTGCTGAAGTGCAAGATAAGAGACGGATCACCGAAATACTTCCGTAGCATGGAAACATGAAATACTGGATTAACACTCGATAGACTAGGCGACAATGCAAGCTTGTAAGCCACCTTTCCAATCCTCTCAAGCACCTCAAAAGGCCCAATATACCGAGGGCTCAACTTTTCCTTCTTTGCGGACCTCATAACATCCTTCATGGGTGAAACTCTGAGCAATACATTCTCCCCCACCACATAAGCAACATCACGAACCTTCCGATCGGCGTAGCTCTTCTGTCTAGGCTGCGTCATGCGAAACTATCCTGAATCTACTTATCCCTGTCCAAGGTATCCTGAACCAAGTCAGTACCCAACAACGTAGCCTCACCCGGCTCAAACTAACCAACCGGAAACCGACACCACCTCCCATACAAAGCCTCATATAGAGCCATCTGAATACTCGACAGGTAGCTGTTGTTGTAGGAAAACTCTACAAGCGGCAGAAACTAATCCCAAGAGCCGCCAAAATCCATGACACAAGCGCATATCATATCCTCCAATATCGGAATAGTGTGCTCGGACTATCCATCCGTCTGAGGGTGGAATGTTGTACTCAACTCAACCTGTGTGCCTAACTCTTGTTTCACTGCTCTCCAAAACTACTATGTAAACTATGTGCCCTGATCTGAGATGATGGACACTAGCACATCGTGAAGGAAAACAATCTCGTGAATGTAGATCTCAGCCAACCGCTCCGAAGAATAGGTAGTCCCAACTAGAATGAAATGTCCGGACTTGGTCAATCGATCCACAATCACCCAAATAGCATCAAACTTCTTCGAAGTCCGTGGGAGCCCAACTATGAGGTCCATGGTGATACGCTCCTATTTCCACTCCAGAATCTCAATCCTCTAAAGCAATCTGCCTGGCCTCTTTTGCTCGTACTTCACTTGTTGACAATTTAAGCACTGAGATACAAACCCCCACTATATCTTTCTTCATCCTCCTCTACTAATAGTGCTGCCTCAAGTCCTGATGCATATTTGCGGCACCAGGATGAATGGAATAATGCGAACTGTGGGCCTCCTCAAGAATCAACTTACTTAACCTATCTAGATTAGGCACACAAATCTGACCTTGCATCCGCAACAACTCATCATCTCTGATAGAAACCTCCTTGGCATCACCATGGTGAACCGTGTCCTTAAGGACAAGAAAATTTGGATCTTCATACTAACGCTCTCTGATGCAACCAAATAAGGAAGACCGAGAAACCACACAAGCTAGAACCCGACTAGGCTCCGAAACATCTAACCTCACAAACTGAATGGCCAAGGCCTGAACATCTGATGCAAGCGGTCTCTCCCTAACAGGAATAAATGCAAGGCTACCCATACTCACCTCCTTCCTACTCAAGATATCGGCCACCACATTGGCCTTTTCGGATGATACAAAATGGTAATATCATGTCCTTTAGCAGCTCCAACCATCTCTGCTGCCTCAAATTTAGATCCTTTTGCTTGAACAAGTGCTGGAGACTCTGATGATCGGTAAATACCTCACAAGACAATTTGTAGAGATAATGCCTCCAAATCTTCAATGCATGAATGATGGCTACCAACTCCAAATCATGAACATGGTAGTTCTTCTCATGAGGCTTTAAATGGCATGAAGCATAAGAAATCACTCTACCCTCTTGCATCAAGGCACATCCAATACCAATCTGAGAAGCATCACAATACACTTTATAAGAAACCGATGCTGAAGACAAAACTAGAACTGAAATTGTGGTCAAGGCAGTCTTGAACTTCTGAAAGCTCTCCTCACACTCATCCGACCACCTGAATGGCGCACCCTTCTGAGTCAACCTAGTCAAAGAAGTTGCAATGGTCGAGAAGTCCTCCACGAAGCAACGATAATATCTAGCCAAGAAGAGAAAACTCTGAATCTCAGTAGCTGAAGACGGTCTGGGCCAACTCTATTTGGCATAAAGATTCTCCTCCCTCAACCTTTATAGTACAATCACCAAATGCTGTGCATGCTCCTCCTGGCTACGTGAGTACACCAAGATAGCATCAATAAATACTATGACAAATGAATCAAGATATAGCCGGAAAACAATGTTCATCAGATGCATGAATGTTGTTGGGCATTGGTCAGCCCAAAAGACATCACAAGGAACTCATAGTGACCATCATGGATTATGAATGCCGTCTTCAGAATATCTGTGTCCCGAATCTTCAACTGGTGATACCTAGACCTCAAATCAATCTTGGAGAACACCCTAGCCCCCTGAAGCTGGTAAAATAAATCATCAATGCGTGGCAAAAGATACTTGTTCTTAATTATAATTTTGTTCAACTGCCTATAGTTGATGCACATCCGCATAGTACCATCCTTCTTCTTGGCAAACAGAACCGGTAAACCCCAAGGCGACACACTAGGCCTAATGAACCCCTTATCAAGAAGCTCATGAAGCTGCTCTTTCAATTCCTTCAATTCTTCTAGTGCCATATGATACGGAGGAATAGAAATGGGTTGAGTGCCCGACACCTAGTTAATACCAAAATCAATATCACTATCGGATGGCATGCCCGACAGGTCAGCAGGAAACACATACGAAAAGTCTCGCACTATCGAAACAGAATCAATTGTAGGAGAATCAGCACCAACATCCCTCAGAAAGGCCAAATAGTACAAATACCCCTTCCCAACCATCCGTTGGGCCTTCAGATGTGAAATCACCCGGCTGGGAACTTCATCCAGAGAACCTCTCCACTCGAGCCTGGTCAACCCTAGCATCGCCAATGTCACGGTATTCGCGTGATAATCAAGAATAGCGTGACATGGGGACAACCAATCCATACCCAAAATCACGTCGCAATCAACCATACTAAGTAATAAGAGATCAACTCTAGTCTCCAACCCTCTAATGGTCACCATACATGACCATACATACGATCCACAACAATAGTATCACCCACCGGCGTAGATACATGATTAGGTGAAACTAAGGACTCATGGGGCATATCCAAATAACGAGTAAAATAGGATGATACATATGAATAAGTAGAACCGAGTTCAAATAATGTATGGAAGCATCTCTGTGGCACACTTAAACAATACCTCTGATCATTGCTTCTGAAGCAACAACCTCTAGCCTGGTAGGGATAACATAGAATCGAGCCTGACCTCCACCTAATCGGCCTCCCCCTCTAGGGAGACCTATAGCTGCCTGAGCCCCACCCCGAGCCGGCTGGGCGGGTGGTGAAGTGACTGATACGGAAGTCATAGCCTGACCCCTCTACTGAACTGGACCTCCCGAGCGACGAGGACATTGTCTCCACACATGTCCAAACTCCCCGCACTCAAAGTAACTCCCCGATGGTGCTGGGGATTGAATCGGACCCCGAGAACTAGAATAAATGCTAGAAGAACCTGGCACAAATGAACCCTAAACAGATGGAGCACAAGATGAACTCTGAGCTGGGAGAGCACTAAGAGATGACTGACCTGGACGGGCACTGTATGAACCATGGCTAGCTGATGCACCACGATGAATCGGACTAGCCATCTGAGAGGGCCTATAAGGATGACCCCTGTTGTGGTTGAACTGCCCTCTAGAAGAAACACCGCTAAAACTACCCAAACTAAGAGGCCTCTTGACCTCCCTCTCCTCACTCTCCTAGTTGCGGACCTGCTCTAGCGACCGAGCAATATCAACCACCTCATCAAACATGGAACCTGATGCAATTTCCCGAGTCATAACAAAACGCAGTCCATAGTTGATGCCATCAATGAACCTCCTAATTCTCTCCCTCTATATGGGAAGCAACCAGATCGCATCTAAAAATCTCATCTCGTACTAGGACACGGACATACCCTCCTGGCATAGCTGCTCTAACTACCTATGTAACTCCTCCCTGCGGGTCGGTGGCACAAATTTCTCCAAGAAGAGAACGGAGAACTCGTGCTATGTAAGTGGTGCAGCACCGGCTGGACTACTCCACTCATAGGCCTCCCACCATATGAAGGTTGCTCCCGACAGCTGAAAAGTAGTAAATGAGACCCCACTAGTCTCCAAAATACTCGTCGTGCAAAGAATCCATTCGCACCTATCCAAGAAGTCCTCAGCATCTTGTGATTCACCCCCACTAAATGATGGAGACTTGAGCCTCGCAAACCTCTCTAGTCTCTTCTGCTTCTCATCACTCATAGTGGGACCCACCTGGACCTGAGAAACTACAACCGACTGGTCTGGTGGTACCCCCGGTGTCTGAAGTCCCTACACCACCTACTCTGGAGTACAGGCGGCGGGAGTCTGAGTGCCTCCCCTGGATTGAGAAGTGGTTGGTGTAGCTGGCACTGAAATCGCCTGAGCAAGGCTAGTGCAAAGAGTCAATATCTAGGCTAGAGCCTCCTGAAGGCCTGGAATCACAATGGGCACAACTGGTGCTTAAGCTGGTCCCACCGGCTCAACTGTATCTGGAATTTGCTCCTAAGCTGGAGCAACTAGTGGATCTACAGGTGCTTCTCTAGCTACGGTACGAGCTGTACCCAGCCTCTGCCATGACCCCGGCCTCTCGTGGCCCTGGCTGGTGGTACAGGTGCCTGTCCACCTGATCCGGTAGCATGTGTCCTCATCGTCTATGAGAAAATAGAATAACAGAAGTTTAGTTTTTCGGAATCAATAAATTCGCACGACAAGAATACAAGAAAGTGAAGTTTTCCTAAAGGTTCGATAGCCTCTCAAAGATAAGTACAGACTTCTCTGTACTGATCCGCAAGACTCTACTAAACATGTTCATGACTCGTGAGACCTATGTAACATAGGCTCTGATACCAACTTGTCACGACCCAAAACTCAACATATCGTGATGGTGCCTATCATAGTACTAGGCAAGACAATATCCATAAATAACCACATATCTTTAAATTTAAAACATACTGAAATAAGCTTAAATAGTAAAATCTCATAATTAACTGATAAGAAAAATTCGGGTGTCACTGAGTACATGAGCATCTAAATGACAACATAGTCTGACTACTAAAACACTGTCTAGAAAGATAGAACAGTACAAATAACTAAAAAGAAGGAGAGTCAAGGTCTGCAGATGCCAAGGCAGCTACCTCGATAGTCTCTAACTTATAAAGCTCCAAAGCTAGTAATCGTCGTACTTGGATCTGCACACGAAGTGCAGAGTGTAGTATGAGTATAACCGACCCAATGTACTCAATAAGTAACAAGTCTAACCTTGGACTAAAAGTAGTCACAAGCTTAGACAGGTACAATCCAAATACAGATTAAACAGTACAGAAATGTAGACATGCTTGCAAGTTTAATAGTTTATGATGAATGATACATCACTATATCCACATGTCAGTTATGCGTGCCAGATGTAATGCAACATAGTGATAAAGTCACTTGCATTCTCTCAAAGTATTAAATTTCAGTCAGCACATTCAATCACACAGTCCTCACAGTCACTCAGTCCTCCCAGTCACCCAATCCTCCCAATCACTCGACACTCGCACTTTATAGGTACCTGCGCTTACTACTAGTATGTCAGACTCCGCAGGGGCGGATCCTGCCCAAGCGCTAAAATAAGACAATCATGGCATGAATTAGTAAATCCTGCTACGACGTGCAACCCGATCCCATGAATATCACTCATAATCAGGCCCTCGTCCTTACTCAGTCATCAATCTCTCTAGTCTCTCTGGCTCATAAATCTCATGACAATTAGCCCAAACAATGATAGTATGATGTATCAATAAATGGTAATAGAGACTGAGATATGATATGCAAAATGATAGATGTGACCGAGTACATAATTACAAATTAAGCAAGTAATTCAACAGCAACACGACCTCTGTGGGTCCCAAAAGTACCAGCATATAGCCTAAGAATGATTTCTAACATGAACCACTACTCAATCTCTCTAACACATGGAGAATACGTGAATAATAACAAGACTAGATGACTACACAGTTCCATGAAATCCATCGAGTCACAACTTCTATGGTGCACGGCTTCACGCCCGTTACCTAGAATGTGCATCACCTCAACACCAACCATATAACACGCAATTCAGGGATTCATACCTTCAAAACCAAGTTTAGAAGCTTACGTACCTCAAATTGTGCAAATCTCTACTCCAAGAAGCCCTTGCCTCGAGAATAGACCACCGAACGACTCGAATCTAGCCAAAAAACAACTCAATACAATCAATACGAGCTATAGGAATCAGTTCCATATGATAAAGCTATGTTCTTAAACAAAAGTTAAAAAGTCAACTCAAAAAGTCAACCTCGGGCTCACGTCTCGGAATCTTACAAAATGAACAAAATCCGAACACGTATTCAACCACGAGTATAACCATATCAAAATTGCCCAATTCTGACATCAAATCGCCACTCAAATCTACAAATCTTACTCTCAATCCATAGTCCAAAACTTCTCAAATTTCACCTTAAAAGCACATAATCTAGGTGGGAATTCAATGTGTATTCAATATAATGGATAAAAATGACAAAAAGTGGCTTACCTCTAGAAATCCCGTGAAATCCCTCTCAATCATCGCCTCCAACCGAGCTTGCAAAGTCCAAATTTGAGAAAATCCCAAAAACTATTCGAATTATATTCTGCCAAGGCCTTTCGCACATGCGGACCAAAAATCTACATCTGCGGTGAAAACTTCGTACCTGCGGAACTCACTCAAGCCCCTACACTCCGCACCTGCGCCTCCAAGTCTGCATCTGTGAAAGCGCTTCGGCGCCCAATCGTTCGCTTCTGCAAAAACACCTGACCACCTCAGCCTCACCATTTTCCGCTTCTGCGACCTTCCTTTAGCAGGAACGATTCCGCTTCTACGGACAATCTCTCGCACCTGCGACCCAGCAACCTCCAGCTCACCTTCACACCTGTGCATTGCCAGCCACACCTGCGGCCAATTCCCTTACAGGAGCGATGACACCAGAAGGCCCCCAACTTTAGCAATGCTTCAAGTCCCATTTTTGATCCGTTAACCATCCAAAATCCACTCGAGGCCTCGGAGACCTCAACCCAAAATACCAACAAGTCCTAAACACGATACAAACTTAGTCGACGCTTCCAATCATATCAAACAACATCAACAACATGAATCGCGCCCCAATTCTAGCTGATTGAAACTAATAAATTTCCAACTTCTACTATCGATACCGAAACATATCAAATCAAATCCGATTGACCCCGGATTTCGCACACAAGTCATAAATGAAACCAGGGACCTATTCTAACTTCCAGAACCAAAATCCGAGCCCAATAACCATAAAGTCAACTCTTGATCAAACTTCTCAACTCTCCAGACTTCTATTTTCCCAACTTTCGCCAATTCAAGCCAAAATCATCTACGGACCTCCAAATCAATATTCGGACACACTCCTAAGTCCAAAATCATTCCATAGAGCTATCGGAATCATCAAAACTCCATTCCGGAGTAATTTATACATAAGTTAATTTTCGGTCAACTCTTCCAATTCATTCTGAAACATCCCCAAAACTAAAGTGAATACCCCATAAAGTCACATAACAACAAATGATCATGGGATAAGCAATAAATGAGGGAACAAGGCTATAATACTCAAAATAACCGGTCGGGTCATTACATGAGCGAAGGTGAATTTTAAAGGAAAAGCTATTTTTGAGTGTTGAATTGACCTAGTTGAGGTAAGTATCTTGCCTAGCTTTGTGTGGAAGAATTACCTCTTAGGATTTGGTCTAATTTCATTATTTGAACTATGTGAATAGATGTGTAGATTAGGTGACGAGTCTGTATACGGGCTTATGTGTGGTAATGACCGGATTAGACCCTTAGACTATTAATATGCCTTGAATTGAAGTTGTTGTTATATGAAGCACATTTCATTGCTGATTTATTTTCCGTGCTTTTGTGTCGTTGTTGTAATTTTTGTATACATTGTTGTTGAGTTGTGGGCTATGTTTTGTTGTGACATTGGTATTGTTGTTTGAGAAATGTTGTGGCATATGGGCACGTAGTGTGCGGTCGATTGTTGTGTTGTTATTCAGACGCACATGCGGCGACATAAGGATGGTATGTATACTGATGCGCATGCGGCAAGATAAGGGGGCTTATGCACGTGGTGCAAGTAAGGGGATATATTTTATTGTGATGCGCACGCGGTGGGATAAGGGGGCTTATGTGTGTGAAGCTATTTCATATATTTTTAAAATGCAAAGCTCACATGGAATCATAAGGATGATTCGTGATTTTGATATGTGGCATATATGAGTGACTCTTGTTGTTATTCTTGTGTTGGAATGATTTATGACTTCTTGTGTGTGTCATGCATCTACGTGATTTGTTGCGTTGTTTCAAATGTGCTAATCTGTGTCTCCATTATTATTTCTTGATTTGATTGCCAAGATGGATTTACCTACGTGGAGTTATTATCTCATATTCTGTTAAGTTGTTGGTAACATAACGATTTAAAATGAAGAAGTTGTTATCATGCATTACTGTATTTGATTCTTGATGAATCCTTTTTGAACATATTATTGGTAACTGACACGGGTACGGTACACGTGATGGTACGAGGTCTTTGCCGTGTGAGTGTGACTTATATTATGGCACGAGGTCTTTGCCATGCAAGTGTGACTTATATTGTGGGATGAAGTCTTTGCCGTGACGATGTGTCGTACGTTGTGACACGAGGCCTTTGTCGTGCGGGGGTGATTGATATGTGGGAACGAGGTGATATATGTTTGATTGAAGTTGATGACTTATCGTCGAGACTGGACCTTTATTTGTACTAAATTGCTATCACTTATTCTGATAGGATTCAGTTATTGCCTTATGTTATTCTTCCTGTTATCGGTCTTTGACATTTTGCATAGGTTATATTTAACTAGTGAGTCTTGACTTGAACCTCGCCATTACTCCACCAAGGTTAGTCTTGATACTTACTGGGTACCGACCGTATTGGAGGTAGCGAACCAAAGCTATGAGAGCTTCTTTGATCGCTAAGATTCAAGGCAGAGCTGCTTTGTTCGTGGCAGTCCCTTAGAGTCCTTTCCTTACATGTGTACTGTCAATTCTCTATCCGAATAGTATTGTATTTGAGATATTTTTATGTATTCAGTTAGAGATAATGACTGTGTACTACCTAGTTTTGGGGATTTATTGTGATTTCCGTCATGATGGCTTGTATCACCTTTATTCTGCATTTTTATCAAAACTCTACTTTATAATATCATGTTTTATTGGATTAACTTTTGTAAGTGATCGGCTTACCTAGTTTTAGGGACTAGTTTCCATCACGATCCTTAAAGTGGGATTTTTTATCATGACAAGTTGGTATCAGAGCTCTAGGTTCATAGGTTCTACGAGTCATGAGCGAGTGTCTAGTAAAGTCTTGTGGATCGGTATAATGACGTCCATACCTATCTTCGAGAGACTACAGGGCATGTAGGAAACTTCCCATCTTTCTCTCCTATCGTGCGACATCGATTCAGCTTGAAGCATATCTGTTGATTTTTCCCATCCAATTGTATGTTATATTGAGCACTCGGTATCAACTGGGCATCGATGGCTTATGATGTCATGGATAAAGTGCGAGAGATGTTCTTTGTATTGTGGAGATAGACTAGTCTTGAGGAGTTGATGTTAACAACATGGTAGGGATCCAATAACTACTAAAGAAAACAAGAAAAATCAAGAAATGTGCGGAAGCTAAAAGAAAGTAGAGAAACGAAAAAGAAGACAAAAATTAAAGATAGATTGAATTCAAGAAACAGTTTCTTAAATTCAAGAAGTTAATTCTTGAAGTTGAATCCTAACAACAACAATTAGATAACGAAGAACTAATCACCTTTGATAGAGAATTAAAATTAAGAGATAGTTTGTGAAACCCGACCCTTTAGAATAACAAGAACAATAATAAGCCTAAACTTATCACCTTTTTTTAATACCTAGAAATGATCTAAGATTTTGAATAGGGTTTAATCTTACCACCTTAAGTTGAGTCTTGAAGGTTGAAGAAAAAATCCAAGAGTAGCCATACACAATAGTGCAAGAAAAATCTCACAATTTTTATTGATAATAGTCTATAATAATCTAAGTCTAAAAACAAAGAAGACACCCTTTATATAGGTAAGGGGTTACGAAATTGAGCTAAAAAACAAAGAAATAAAAAGTAACTCAATCTTGAAAAGTAACTCCAACAATCTTAGGAAAAGGAAAACATAACCTTAATTATCTAGGAAAGCAATAAATATAGTCTCAAAATATATGGAAATAAGTTAAAACCAATCTAGGATAGGATCTTGAAAGTCCCAAACCAATCTTGGATAGAATCTTGGAAATCTTAGAAATCTTGAATGAAATTTGCAAGCAACTTGGCACCAACTTGAACTTAACATCTAGCATGCCTATTGTACCCTTCTTGGACATCACGTAAATCCTTTTATGTTATAAAAACATAGCTTTATGTAGGACTTCATGGGCTGCATGTTTGGACACATTTTAGGTGCCAAGTTGGTCCAAAAGTGGACTGATTAGGACCTTCTTCAAAGGATGTCTCTTGGGATCCAATACTCATCTTCTTGGACATATATTTGGGCCACAAAACTATTGTAACACCTCCCCAATTCGCATCCTTTATCCTTGAGCTCTTCCTCCTAATTAACAACTTCTTTATTTGCACTTGAAGTCTAATGACTTTATTTTGCAACTCTTTAGCTTGACATCTTGTTAAAGTCCCTCTTTGAGATTCAAAAGCTTCATGCTTGCCCTTGAATAGATTTGAGCTTCCTAGGATGCAATTATTCCCCTCTTCTTTAAGAAAATTAGTCCTCGAATTTCGACCTTGCAAGAAAAAGAAGTCACGCACTAGTAAATGACATTCACTAATCTGAAAAACTGTGTCCACTTAACCCAATGAAGTCTAATAGGTGTAAATACTCCCTTATAAAGCATATGGACATCATCATCCCAATAAAATTTATGCCTACTTAAATGTACTATGCAATGAAACTTTCAATTTGAACTCGTCAATAAGGTAGTCCAAAAATGTGCATGACGAGAAAATTATAAAATATTGATCACACATCCATTTAAAACAAGTATCTCTACCACATGTATCAAATAAGACACTTTTATGATATAGCCAAGTATCAATTACAAATCCCATGGATTCTTCTACATGTAAGCTATTCAAAGAAGTGCATAAATTCTCAAGAAGGCTAGAATAACCCATAACTCCCAAATAAAAGTTTCAATACATTCAAGCTCATGATTATAACTTTTCCCAATAATATTCGCAACATCAATGGATTCTAAACAATTTCTCAAACTGTGACAGAAAGAGTCATAGATAGATTCATGAAAGAATACTTGATGACAAGCATCACAATAATCATGCATATCCTATTTACTAGTAGCAAACACTTTTACAAGCTCACAATCAACATGACTTAAAGAATGACTCCTCATCACACAACAAACATCACGTTCTAGCAATTTATCACATGAAAGCTCGCTAGACACTTGAATAAGAGAAGAAGAAATATTTAAATCATTCGCAAGCTTCTTCTCATAAATTTCATTCCTCTTGCTACCAAGTTTGAATTCATAATCATATATGTCATACTCAATTTCAAACGGAAGCAAATTACTCTTGTACTTGAACTTAGATATTACAGTTAATAACTTGATATACATCAAAAAATAATAATCCACAAAAATAATAAAGTCGTCAACATAAGAAATAAAAGTATAGTTCATGACCTCCAAAAATATCTTTAGGTCTTCTAGAAAGCCCAAGAATTTGAATAAACCAATTATACATACCATACTTAGACTTATTTACCAATGGAACATCATCACCTTGTATTCTTTTATACCTTGACTCCAACTTAGCAATGCTTTTAGGAAACTCCATGTCATAAACCTATAAATAAGGATCAAAATGTTTACAAATTCTTAATAACAAAAAATTTAACCAATCCCTTATCTTCCACCATCCAACAAGAATTGATTTCGCCAAATTAATGTTGGAATCCAATTTGATCTGTTGCCAACATCTCTTGTGCCTTACCTCCCCTTTCAAAAGGTCTTTCAACACTTAGCTGCACAAAATCACAAGAACTAAAACAAGAAAGAGTTAATGGGTTAGGAAGTAAAGAAATTGTTTTCTTAGTTACATTGTCTTTGGTTTTGTCTCTTTGAGCCAAGGGTCTATCGGAAATAACCTCTCTACCCCCTTGGGGTAGGGGTAAGGTCTGCGTATACTCTACCCTCCCCAGACTCCACTTGTGGGATTTCACTAGGTTATTATTGTTGTTGTTGCTTACACTCTCTTTGGCTTTTATCAAAAGACTAACGTTTTACTCACCATTAGCCTCTTTTCTCTCACTAAAGTTTTCTTCTTTTTCTTCACTCAAACCATCTTGTTTTTCTCTCTCAATCTCACAGACGTTTTCTGTCTCATGGCCTTCTCTCTTTTCTTTTCTCTCAATCTCACTCTTTTACTTACTTGTCATACCACTCTCTTCACTCAACACAACCTTTTTTTTTCTCTTTTGGAATGTCAACATGCACTCCCTTACTCGTCTCCTTGGATTTTAATTTGCTCTTGCCCTTGTCTTCATGGAATTTAAGAGTAGGATTCTCCTTATATTTTGGCCATGGCTTCTTTGGAGTAGTAGTTGGCCAGCTTCTCCATGAGTTAGATTGTTGTCTCCTTTTGTTTTGTCTTTCCACCTTTCCACCTTTACATATTGTTGTACTTCTACTACATCAGCTATTTCCTTATTTAAACTATTCAAAAACCTAGCCATTGTAGCCTTCTCTTCCTCCATAGAATTAGATTGGATCATAGCCATATTCATAGCCTTAAAGTATTCATCCATAGATATAGAAACTTGCTTCATAGTTTGAAGGTATTGTTGTAGCTCTCTATGAATGTGTGATGGCACAAATCTCTTCCTCATCACCCTTTTCATCTCAGCCCAAGTAGCAACGGGGGCCTGTCCTTCTTGCAATCTGTCCCTAGTAAGCCTTTTCCACCAAACAACAGCATAGTCAGAAAACTCAACACCATCAAGTTTAACCTTCTTACCCTCAGAATAGTTGTGGCAGTCAAAGATAGCTTCAACTTTTCTCTCCCAATCAAGGTACAAGTCTGGATCCCTCATTCCCTTGAAAGATGGCATCTTCATCTTAACACTGCTTATATTGTCATCTTCTTTTCTACCTTTTTGTCCCCTTCTATCTCTTCCTACCCTATCAAAATTAATATCATCATAAAATCATATATAATTTTTTTGATTTACAATGGGAGCATGGGGTACATTCTCCTAACTTGGGGTGTAACATTATTTTCCCTCCTAAGTTCAGCTATTGTATCATTTTGCTCAGTAATGATGCCCCTTATCTCTTCGAATTGCAAATTCCACCTTTCGAATTGTACGGTGAAATCATCACTACATATATGAGACATCTTAAACACAATAATTAAAAGCAATATATATATCTCAAATTGGGCCTTTTTCCTCTAATGCTCTCACCTCTCTTTCCTTTTTCCACTCAAAGAACCTCTCTTGGTCGTTAATCTTTAGATTTATTAATATACCTTACTAGTCACAATCCTTAGTGATAAGAATACAGAGTTAGAAAAAGAAAAGAAAGTAAAGGACCAAACCTAGAAAGAATTACAATTGGTTTTCTCGGTATTTGATTTGGGTTGCTTGAGGTAAATATTTTATCTAAACTTGGTTGAAGCACTAGTTACCTGAATTATTTGTGATAGCTACGTGCTATGGGTGCGCATATGTGTGGAGTTTGAGCCCGTGTACGAAAATTGGGGTATTTATCCATGCTAGGGGCAATGCTTAGGGTATGATATGCCTAGAATTGACTGTTAAGCTTGAAGCAATAATGTTTCTCGTATTTGTAACACTGTTGTAAACTTTTTGAACCATGTTTGAGGTTACGAAGAAGCTAATTCGCTGAATAAACTTGGTAATTGTTATTTATGTGATGAAATTACCGATGTGAGCTATGATAGCACACATTGCACATGCACACCCTTTAGCATGTCAGTTATACCAGTCCAGGAGCATGAAATCCGATATTCGTTGATCACATACATATATTCTTGTATATTTTCTTACGTGTGATATGCTTTGGATTGGATGCCTATGACCATGCCGGACGGATTGTGTTGTTATGCCTATCACCACGCCGAGCGAATTGTGTTGTTATGCCTTTGACCACGCCGGGCAGATTTGTGAGTATCGGCACGTGATTTGTTCGTGCAGCACGCAAGTTATCCGTGCGGATCCAGATACTGATATTATGGCACATGAGTTGTCCATGCGGTTGATATTGATCCTGTGACCTCGCCGGGCGGTTTTTGATATTGAGCCTGTGAACACGTCAGGCTCGTAGCACATTGAATTGACCGTGCTTGCGTGAGGATACAAATCCATCCCCCTTGGTTCACCCTTGCATCTTTCTTTCTTGATGGTGCACACACGGATTGTGAGAAACCGATGGGTTTCTGGTTGATGTGAGCTTTGGGAGAACTAGTTATGGTTATTTGGATCGGGTTACACACCGCAACATGCCTTATTAGCTTATTATTATTTGGATCAGGTTGCATGCTGCAACAAACTGATATTTAGTTATTTCATTTCATCTTTACTTGCAATATCCTTGACGGTTACGCTGAATTACTTGCATATCTTCTTTATATGTTAGATTGTTGACTGAGTAGAATACTTTAAAATAAAGAATTGCAAGCACCAAGGTGGTTTTACCTGTGATTTTCTTGATTTGATCATTGATCTTTTCTATACTTGTTGAATTTATAAAATGTATAGGTGATAGCGAGTATCATTTATAATTCGTACTACTATGACCTCATCGAGGTTAATTATGATACTTATTGAGTACATGAGGTCAGTTGTACTCATACTAACTTCTGCACGTTGCATGCATATCTTGGAGTCGATGTTGCTGCGTATGGAAGGAGCTGGCATTGGAGGCGTACCTAATTTTCGGACATAGCTACCACTTGTCCTTGGTAGTGTTTGAATTGTAATCTATTATGTATATTTCAAATAGATTTTCTAAGTATTATTTCATACTAGCTTTGTAAATCTAAAGTCTTAGTGGCTCATGACTTGTAATACCAGTCCTTGGGTTGTTCTATAAAAGTTCAGTTATTTCATCATTTATTTCTCATTAATCTTATTTGGAATATGTTGACTGTTAGTTGGCTTAACTAGCGGGCCGGGTTAGATACCATCTTGACTAGTGGATTTTGAGTCGTGACAAGTTGGTATCAGAGCTCTAGGTTCATATATTCTACTTGTATGAGCAAGTGTCTAGTAGAGTCTTGCGGATCGGTTTAATGACGTCCATACCTATCTTCGAGAGGCTACAGGGATCTAGGATAAACTTTCCATCTTTCATTCCTCACCGTGCGTCATTGATCCAGCTTGAAGCTTTTCTTTTTGAATTCCTTCCACTCACTCGTATGTTATGTGAGAGCTTGGTATCAGTTGTGCATCGACGACTTATGATTCCATGGATGAAGTGCAAAATTTATTTTCTGAGTTTTGATGATGTGCCAGTCTGGAGGACTTGAGGCCAGTTTTAGACCGCAGATGGGGCTTGGTGGTTCCATTTGTGTGAGGATGTGCTTTTGGACTTATATGTTCGGTAGTGTCCCTGGGAGTAGGACTTATGGCTCGGTGAGTGATTGGATAACTATGTGATCAGTATGGTGTTTCCGTGGTATGTGTTCAGATGGCTTTGATATGACGAGAAGAGTTTGCTTAGGATGTGAAAAAGGTCTATGGGTGCTTGATTTTCTTGATGTGTTGTACAGTCTCGAGCTATGTATGTGTTGAGAGTTCTTTCATGTCGATCATTTGTGGAATAAAGTAGATCCTTATGTTGTGTTGACGAGTTCAGACTTGGGAAGTTTAAGTAATTGCGTAGTAGTTATGGCCGTGAAATGGCATAGAGAGATACCAATTTGAGGTCAAGCAGGTGGATTGTCTCATGAGGGACGGTTTATGGACGTGTGATCCTTATGATGTTGCGTGGTGAGTTTCCTTCTACCAGTGGGT
The DNA here is from genome assembly GCF_000715075.1 of Nicotiana tabacum. Lineage (NCBI taxonomy): Eukaryota > Viridiplantae > Streptophyta > Magnoliopsida > Solanales > Solanaceae > Nicotiana > Nicotiana tabacum. The sequence continues at coordinate 52,659,501 of NC_134088.1, forward strand.
TATATGTGTTACGATTAAGTTTGGATCGGTTGAGAAAGTTGATTAGACTTTCACGTGGGTGAATGTGAGCTTAGCATATGATTTAAGGTATTTTATGGTTTTTGTTGCATGAGCTTATGAAGGACTTAGTTGAATTTCAGTGCAAGATTAAGGCAGTAATAGAATATGGGTATTGTGAGTTATCAGATGTTTTGTTCTATGAATTTGAGCCATATGGGGGTGTCTGTAATAGATTATTTGATTGCATGATTATGTGTTGTACTAGCTTCAGTTTGAGGCATACTTGTGAATCTGTTATGACTTGTAGATGTTGAGATCAAGTATGACTCGAGTAAGGAAATTTCTGGATACGGGTAATATTACACTTTATGGGTATATGGAAATCATGGAATGATTTGATTTGTTATTCGTGATGGATGTAGTGCGCGGGTAATAGGAATTTACTCGGTTGTGTTAAGGCGAGGTTACTTCTTTGGGTGTTGTTGTGCTAATGGGGCACATGTCATTCGGCCTGTTTGGGCGGTGCAATTAAGATTTGAGCAGAGTGGATGACTCATGAGAAGGTTCTAATGGATTCAATAATTATATGTGGCAATCGAGAACTTTCCGGATTTATATATGGCTAGAATATGAGATTTGCATTGGATGGTGTCGAGATTGGCAATATTTCTATATCATTACGGATTCTACAATTCAGTATCATAATGTTAAAAAGAACAACTTTAAATTCATAAAAGGTCTCTTCAGAGTGGGTGTCTCGGTTATGGTACTTTTGGGGTGCTTAAGAGGGAATACAATAGCTTATGGGCCTTATGGCGGTGTGGTTTTATGTTAGAATTTCTCGTAGTGAGCATTGGGTTAAGGGTCGTAGTGTGCAGGCAAGGAGAAGTGTTAACTTGAAGGCAATTCGGAAGGACCTCAAAGAAATAGGATAGCTTGGTAGTAGATCAGATCAGCATGGTAAAGGGTATAATCGGTTCTTTGGGTTCTTATGATGTGGTGAGTCTCTACAGGTGTTTTATGGCAATACTCTTGCATTTGAAGGCCTGCGTGACTTGGTTGAGTTTGAGGGAATCAGTTCTGACGGCTTGGTTATGTGCAAATGGTCTTCGTCAGTTCTCGATGAATTCTAACACAGCTTGGAATGGATATTTTCTACAAGCATGGGGAATGTGATGTGCATTGTGATTTTCACCTGAATAGGATCAAGTGAAAGGTTTCTAGCTAATTGAGTATGTAATCTACTTGTGACTTATGGTTGATAATGTGGTTCTCGTGTTTTCATATGATGGCATGATAGATGCGGTGCGACGTGTGGGATTGAGATTTGCATGTATAAGGCCGCGGTTCAGTTTTGAAGGGAAGGTCATGAATTCTTAGATAGCATGGACTGTTCTAAATGTTTAGATGAATGCTAGTACTACTTGGTATTACCTGAGAAGGGCGCGCATTTCAGATGGCATACTATGTTTTGACTTACGGATGCTTCATTAGTATATCAGTACTCGACAGATTGATCGACTGTTAGTATTCAGATTTTGTTTTGTGTTACGAAAGAATTATGGAAGTATTTATCGTGGAATGATTGTGTATGAAGGATGTGTTAGTCACTTAAGTGGTCGAGTTGGGATCGGATATGGTGATTCTTGTACTCTAGGGAGGCGCCCATAGATTTAGCAGCTTCAATCTGTAGAAACATAACCAAATTGAACAATAATTAGGATGGCGCCCATAGATTTAGCTCATTTAGGCATTTCATCAAATATCAAACGTGTGAAGCCGACTACAAGGTTCTATGATGGAAACCTTTCACCCACAACCAATTCCTCAACTCAATAATTCATCAATATAAGTTCAATAACCCCCACTCCACCTTTATCGGCACATGCATGCACAAATGACCAACTCCCAACTCAAGAATCATACCTCTCGCTCCTCACATTCGACCCAAATTGGAAATAGAGAGCTAGGGTTGTACACATACCAAAAGATAAGTAACTTCGGGAGTAAGTCGAGTGACTCCAACAGCTGGTGGATGGCCTACTGAAATGGCTTAAGCGTTGATCTATCTGTACCTGCACGACATGGAACGCAGTGCCCAGAAGGGACTTGAGTACAATATGTACAAAATATATAGTGTGGAAAGTATATGTAAAGCATACTAAAGTATGATTGTAAGATGAAAATCTGAATATAAGCTGAAAGCTAAACAAGAGTCTGAACTAGCAACTTATCTGGAACTGAATCGAAGTTTAAGTTGAAAGTGTGGTGAAACTGAACAATTATTTGAACTGGTACCTATCTGGTTTTATGGGCTCTATTCCTCCAATAAGGTAATTGTAAAACTGAACTAGCCTCATGTATAGTCATGCAATGCAAACTGTAGCTATATACATGTATATAACATGCATGACTGTGTTATATGCTATATCTCCCCAGCAGGGACATATATAATCAAAAGACTCGGATGGTGTTATGGGCTATTTCCCCCCATCTTATAATTAATAGGCCTCGCTGGCATTATGGGCTCTATCCCCCAACATATAATCAATAGGTCTCATTGGTGTTATGGGCTATATCCCCATATCATAATCAATGTAAGCATGTTTGAGGCATAACACATGTGGCAACATCATATGGACTCAAGAGATCATAAAGGAAACCATAAACGGAATCACAAATGCAATCTGACACTCGTTGTCCATAAGTTGGACAGAGGAGCCTATCCCCATTTTAGGGAGAAACTGAGTATGTGTATGAGATACTAAGGTTAATTAACTCATTTGTATCCCTCCATAATCCATTTAGAACCAAGGAACCCAAGATTTGTCCAATTCTTCGAATTTTGAAAAATTTCGAGAGAGTTTCCCCTAAAACTGGATGATCCCCAAAAATAACAGCAAATACTACGATTTACATGGTAATGGATACCCGGACAAGATGATAACATCAAACTAAAGGAGATCCAGTTATTCACAATTGTGTCAAATGATCGACAAAATGGAATTATGAACGTAATGTTAACTCATAGTGGCTAACTTATGACATGAAAGTTTAAATATGATTTAGGAATAATCTAAGCATCAAAATATGACAATTAAGTTAATATAATCTTAAATGAATATATTAGGATCATATGGGGGTTAGGTATACATAAAAACATCAAAGAAACGGAACAAACGAAAGTCCAGATGGCATAGGCCAAATTGGCGATTTGCCCTTTTGTTTTTGTTGTGTTTTGAAGTTCCAACCTAAACTATTTTCTTCCATAATTCACATATGGAATTGAATAATATACAAGAATACAATACATGCTGATATTTCTCTTGAACAACCCCTAAAAGATCAAGATGAAAGGCTAGAACATAGCTAAACCAAATCATGCTGAAAAGGAAACGAAAACCCTACATACCTCTTGTGTTCTTTCTTCCAAACCTTATTCCCTTTGATCCATACCCTTAATTATTCTTGTATAACTTAAATACAGAGGTGACAATCTTTCTTATCCACGAAGCTCTTTCCAAAACTCGATTTATAAGGAGAAAGGAGGAAGGCAAAGTCTTAACTATGTCGTAAGGATCGCGTTGATGTGTTCGCCTCTTGACTTTGAGTTGCGGATGATGGAATTGCTTCAAAAACTTAAAGATGTATTTCGAATGTCTAGAGAGACTTTTTAGGTCTGATTTGGGTCAAAATGAGCCTTAGAGACGAGGGATAAAACTTTATATATCAAGATAATCCCCAACCGACTTCGTGAGTCCCAATGGGAGCTGCTTGCGCAGTCTCCCAAAAACGCAAATATCTCTCTACTGCTATGGATGAACGGTTTAATACGTTGGAAACTAGAGTCATAGATCTTCAATTTTGTAGGTTTATCATCCCGTAATTCCAAGTACATTTAGAGAAAAGTTCAATAACATTAGACCAAAATTTTAATTATAATTATGGACGTAACTTGCGATAATTTTTGTCGACTTTTGTTTCATAACTCTTTGAGTTCAAAACTTAACACACGACTAAAATACCTCATAACATCAACTCCTTATTATGTTAAGCACCCTTGTATCACCCCAAGAGTATGGGTTATAATATTTTCAACTTGCCGACTTTCGACGAAACTTATTTTCTTCGATTCTTTCAGTTTCTAAACCTTCCAACCCTCTTGGTACTTGTAGTTCATGATCTTAAATATTTGTATCCTCCTAGGTAACATGATTAGCTTACTTTATGTACTTTCAAAGATGATCTCATTCTCGAGCTTACATCATTTGACTTACGACGTACTTTTATATACAAAAACCTGGGGTGTAACAGGTATGCGATCGCCAATGGGACCACGAAACAGGTATGCGGTCTGCGAAATGGACATTGGAATGGTTCTCAAAAATGGGGCTGGACTAATCAAGTCTGCGGCCGATTATGCGGTCTGCGGATCGATTCCGCTGTCGCATATTGGACCACATAATCTCCTTCCAAAACTTTTCCTTGCTGAAATGCGAGTGCTATGCGGTCCACGAAACGGTTATGCAGTCGCACATTGGACCGCAAAAAGACCCTCAAAATTAAGTTGCTCCAGATCCAATCCGCAATAGTTCTGCAACTAGCGGAACAGATCTGATGTCGCGAAATGGACCGTAAAATAGCCATTTTTCTGCAAATTTTCCACCAATTCCACAAAGCATTGTACAACCAAAAATATTTGCTCGCCGCAAAAATTATCTACAACCTTCCAAAATACATTAGCCTACCTCTACACCATAAAACCTCAAATTCTTGCAAAATTTTACGGGATCTTACATCTATGCTGCATAAAATAATACATAGATTCGTTTATAACATATGTATCTAACTATTAATTATGTGAATAATAAAAAAGACCGACCAAACCTGATATAAGTAATACTAAATTTTGTTCCAGAAATAACCATCCAAACGATATATAACACAACACCATCTTTGTTCAGGAAAAATAGGAAGACGAGAGCATACGTCAGTGCCTGCCATGCCGTATCAGAAAACACATGAAACATTTTGGCAGTGGAGGAAAGACCCGCGGCATGTACCATCACAGAATACTCTTTGACAAATACCATTTTGGTTACTTCGGGAAAGTGGGTATGAAGTATGCACCGGAGTGAGGCACACCAAAAACGCCCTGAGGCGATGGTGTGGGGCGAAAGTCTCAAGAAGCATACGCTCGGGCATTCGGGGCGTACGGCCGGGCGTTTGAGGTGCCTTTTTTTTTTAGTGAGGCGTAAGCCCAGAGACTTTTTCTAATTAAAATAAATTTGTTGAATAAGTCTTTCATATAATACCTAAATTCTCAAAAGTCAGCTTGGTAATTACGCAAAAGTTTTAAAAGGTAACTGAAATTTATTAAATTTAAAAGTCAAGGCCTTTTTTTATTGATTGAAGCCCTAATTCATGGTCTTTCCCAATTCTTTATTGATCACGCCCAACTTTAGTCATAAAAAAGATATGCAGTCGCTGCAAATATAATTCGTTCTAAGAGTACGGAGTCGAATACCACAGAGAACTAAGGTTTAGCTATAATTGTTCGCTATCACTAAAAAAAGAAGCTCGAACAATTTCTAAGCTATAAATATCAAGATTCTTATGTCTAAGTAATTAACTAAAAAATTAGAAAAAGTAAATTAACAACTAAAAATACTAAGGGTTGGAGATAAGGTTAAGGAGATCTAGAGTTATGATTTCCCTAATTATCGGAATTCTTACTGCTACGTCTTCTATAAATTTGCTTAATTATTCTTTACTGATCGGGAGCACTCCACTTATCATAATTCTCTCTCGAGCAACTACAATAAAGTACTAGTCATATTCTCTCAAATTACGCTAGCTCGTCCTTATTCACCGATCACTATGATCACGTTAAAGCTTCGTTATCTCTAATCCTGATTTTAAACATGCCGTATTAATCTTTCATATACGTTAGGAGTGACGTTGTTCAACAACCACCTAAATATGTACTTTTTTTCAAGCAATACATAATAAATAGGCACCGTTAATTGAGACCTCTTCAATTAACTAAAATAAGCACGTAGTTGAGCAAATAGAAAAAATCAAAGACTCACTTATATCAAAACGTATCAGGAATTCATCCTACAGAAGGTTCCATCAAAACCCTAGATAACAAATTAGCTATTCATAATAGTATGCAAAACTACAATACTAGAATTCATAACTAATATGAAAATAGGAAGAAGAAAGTAAAAAACTTGTAGAAGAATTCTCCGCCTTGCTCCTTGCGTATTCTTGCCTCCTTAGGTCGAATCCCTCACTTCGGTCCAATTCCCCTTTCTAAAGTGAGTTTAAGGACTCTTTATAAATGATAGGGTTTGCATGCGGCGAAATAATACAAGCCCACTTCAAACCAGTCTCTTTAGGTTAGCTCGTTCACTCTCTCGTGCGCATGCAAGAGTGAACGAGCGTAGTTCTTCTCTTTTTCTTTGCCTCCCAAATCTCTTGTGCACTTCCACGCCTTTTTGGCTTAGTTCGCTGTTTTATTTTCAAACTTTCCCCAGCTAGCTCATTCAGTCTCTCATGTGCATGCGAGAATGAACGAGCGAAGTACTTCTCTTGTCCTTTGGTCTCAAATCAACTTCTTTTGCTCACCTTACGTCCAACTTGCTCCTACACATAAGAATACACGTAAAGAGCATAATTCACTACAAAAAATCATGTAACCTCCTACATTCACCCAAGTTATGAGATAAAAGTACACCCAAAAATATACATTTTTCACCGTTTATCAACACCCCGCACTTAAATTCTTGCTCGTCCTCGTGCATCTTTCAAAATTAAGTACACTGGCAAGAAACACATTTTAACAAAAATTACTCAAGCATTACATCAATGACAATGGTTTTTACCAACACTTAGAATCCAACATAAGAACTGTCACGTGGCGCCTTCCTGAGATTTCTTAGAAGGGCGACGTAAAGCTAAGCAACCGATGTCCATGTAGTTACTATCCGCCAACTGAGGTCCCCTCCGTATGCTAGACTAGATTGTTAGTGTCATACGAGAAAACCAATATCAAGAGAAATTGAGAGAACAGAAAAGAGAATTGAGAATGAAAGAAATCTTGATTGCATTAATGAAAGGTATTACAGAAAAGCAACACGGTGTCGAACTATCCATTGTGAGCAACCTTGTCTTTGGTATTTACAAAGAAAAGGACTTAGTTTTTTACAAGGTAGAAACATGTCCGTTGTGAGCAACCTTGTCTTTGGTATCAAGGTCTGCGCGTGCGGCATTGTCTGCACGCGCAGTGCTGTTAGCATCTGCCTGCGACTGGGCGCTGGCGAGGGCTATCGGTGGAGCGACAAGGGCACATGTTTGCTTGTCGCTTGGCGCAGCCAAGACCACGGGGCCGTCCATGGCGCTAGGCTTTGGGAGGCTTGCTAGAATGCCATGGGGCGCGTCCAAGGGGTCATAGGGCATGGCTAGAAAGCTGCCCATGACAGAACTACCGACATCTTTCTTCAAAATTTGACCCATGCCAAGACTATTTAAAATATCTGTGCGACTTTTCTAACATCCTAACCTCAAAAGATGACTCCAATACATTCCTTACTATGACTCACTTCTTGTGGAAACTCAAAATGCCTGGACTTTACCAATCCTTTATAAATCATGTGCTCTCACCATAATCATAGAGAGAAATTAGTCCACACACTCAAATATGCATTCAACTATAATTTAAGGTCTTACACATCGAAAGAATTCGCTCACTCTCTCAAATAATTTTATATGCATCCCGAGGTCGTACCATAGGCTTGCCCGTAGTGTATGTCCCTATTAATTTAAGCTTGCGAAGTTTAGGATCAATTAGGTCTTTCCAGGTTGTAATGTAGGCTAAGGGATGGGTAGGATATATTTGGGTATAGTGACTAATCCTCCTAAGCACTTTAATATACTACACTTAACATTCAAATACATACTGTTCATGACCAATTCAGGCAATACTACAAAACCATATACAATTTAACCCTTCTTCTTTAAGCACGACTATGCAATCACTAGCCGGATTAAGAGGAATATGAGGTGTATTTTCTATTTTTATTTTTATTTTTATTTTGTATTTTTTTTGATTTTTTATTTTTTTTTCAATACTCACCAAACTTGGGTTGCTCGGCCAATGATCTTTCAAAACATACGTGCAGTTTTTGGTCTTTCTGTGGTTGCGCTCAAAAGCTACCCCCAACTCTCACCTTATTCTTCTAGCGACTTAAGTATTTTCAGAGGTAAATGTTCAAAAAGATCTAATTAAGAACAAAAAGGGAATCAGCTTGTAATGTGGGTGGAAAAGAAAAGATTTATAGGCTCAAATGGGCTATCTACGGATAATTTTATTTTTGGTGGCATACTAGCTTATTGGACAATCAAACAAATGCCCACATCATCTCCTAGACTAACAAAGCTTACTTATTTCGTTTCGACTAACAAACGGGGCAAGTTTTAGACTAACACAAGATAGCGGAGAATGTACTCGAGACCTCACATCACACTAGCTATTTAACCAATCACCACTTATTTTAAAACTGACATAGTAAAAATATATTTATTTATCACATATAACTCTTTTGGTTTTTTTAAGAAATATTTTGAGCCACCGAGTACATTAAGGTTGAACCGCCGATTTAAAAATAAATGTGCGGTGAAGCTAATTAACTAAACAAATTGTTGTGGTTTCAATTCCTTAGACTCCGGGGAACCATGCAAGAATCTGTTTCTCTTCCTTTTTAAATGTGAATTTTGTTCTAATTCGTTGAGCCAATGCTATATTCTTCAAAATTCTGAAAAGAATAAATAATACAAAAAGGAAAGAAGAGAAATAGAAAAAAAGAGAGTACTTTCCGGCAAAAAAATGGCACGTCAAATTTTGGTTGTTGCTCTTATGTTTTTCGTCATAACCATATCCTCCGCAGCATCCAACGCTCCAGCGGCTTCTCCAAATGATGCGGAAAGCCCGGTTGATAATAGCGTCATTGGCACCCTAGATGGAACTGTTGGAGGCGCTGCACCTGTCGGTGGACCTGTTCCGGAAGGTGCTTTCGCTAACCTTTCTCCCGAATCACCATCTAGTGGTGCCACCACCACCGCCACTACCCATCACTTCTTCACCATTACCACCGTTGTCATCTTTGTTTTTATTACTAGTCCGTTCTTCTCCTAAGGGAACATGTTTGCAATGCGCAATCAATCATTTTCTTAGCTTCCATGTACCTTAAATAATTTGAGCCCCTCACTTCCTGTCTCAATTTCTGTATTTCGTTCACCATACATAAGGAACTCTAGAAATGAGCTCAATTTTACCAATTTCTGTATTTTACTTTTGTGCTACCATTTTTTCTGTCTTTATTCTTTGTCCTTGGTGTACTACTGGACAACATTTATATCATAAGGCACCATTTTTATGAACCACGGTCAAGTAAATAAAAGAAAATGGTTGAATAGATTTTCTTTTCTTATCCCCCAAATGAACACTCAATGTGAAGTATGTTGCCTAATACCTTGATAATTATTTCTTTCTTTCTTAAGGGAAAGTTAATCAACTGTGATACCTGTCACTTATGTGTTTATAATTACCATTTTTTTCTCATTTAACATTTTATTTTTAATATGAATGATATATTACCAACAAAATATAACTATTTTGACTAATATAACGCTCCTTAGGATATCATTATAAGAAATTTGACTTTTTTGGTAGCAATCATGGAGTCTCAAATCCATTAGAGGAGCACGTATTATTAATGTTCAGATTTAGAATGACTCTTCTTTTAGAGGGGAAAAATGATAGCAACCATGGTAGATCAACTCCATTGAAGGACAAGAGTAAAGTTTCAGAAGCTTCAAAAAGGGCCAGGATAAGATACCAAATAAAGAAGTTTCAAGCCAAGCTCAATGAGCTTCAGTTAACACTTAAAAATTGTCTTATGGTGGATGAGGAGCTCAAACCCAAGAGAGAACTTTTGTCCAAATTTTGAAGCTATTTGGTGGACCAAAATAAAGATCAAAAGGAGGTGGAATGAGGCCCAAGTCTACCTCAAATAGAAGCAAGTCCAGCAGGCCAAAGCTAGTGGTTAAACTCTAGTTTTCTAGAGTATACCTTCAAGGCTTTGATCCATTGAACCTTGAACGCCCCTCCTTGGAAATTTCATGCCGGGTCGTTCTACTACAAAAGCTATACACCTTGTTAGGCGGTTAGTGGAACAGTACAGAGATAGGAAGAAGGACCTGCACATGATTTTTATTGACCTAGAGAAAGCATATGACAAGGTTCCTAGAGAAGTTCTCTGGAGATGCTTGGAGTCAAAAGGTGTGGCGGTTCCTTACATTATGGCGATTCAGGACATGTATGATGGAGCTAAGACACGGGTAAGGACAGTAGGAGGCGACTCTGAGCATTTTTCGGTTATTATGGGGCTACATCAAGGCTCTGCGCTCAGTCCGTTCCTATTCGCCCTTGTGTTAGACGCGTTAACACACCATATTTAATGGGAGGTGCCATGGTGCATGCTATTCGTCGATGATATAGTTTTGATTGATGAGAGGCTGGAGGTTTGGAGACAGGCTCTTGAGTCTAAGGGTTTCAAGCTGAGCAGGACGAAGACGGAATACCTGGAGTGTAAGTTCAGCGCTGAGCCACGGTAAGTGGGCGTGGATGTGAGGCTTGACTCACAGGTCATCCCAAGTAGAGGCAGCTCCAAGTACCTTGGGTCGGTTATCCAGGGGGGAGGGGAAATCGACGAGAATGTCACACACCATATTGGGGTAGGATGGATGAAGTGGAGGTTAGCATCCGGACTCATGTGTGACAAGAAAGTGCCACCGATACTGAAAGGTAAGTTCTATAAAGCGGTGGTTAGACCGGCCATGATGTATGGAGCTGAGTGTTAGGCTGTTAAGAACTCACATATCCAGAAGATGAGAGTAGCAGAAATGAGAATATTGAGGTGGATGTGCGGGCACACTAGGATGGATAAGATCAGGAATGTTGATATTCGGGAAAAGGTGACTACCATTGATGACAAGATGCGGGAAGCGAGGCTCAGATGGTCAGGGCATGTACAGAGGAGGAACCCAGATGCCCCAGTAAGGAAGTGTGAGTGGCTGGTTGTGGTGGGCACGAAAGAGGTAGAGGGCGGCCGAAGAAGTATTGGGAAGAGGTGATCAGGCAGGACACGACGAGGCTTCAGATTTTCGAGGACATGGCACTTGATAGGAAGATGTGGAGGTCGAGTATTAGGGTTGTAGATTAGGAGGTAGTTGAGTCTTGCCTTATTTCGTACCATTGTGAGACTAGTCTAGTACGATTTTTGTCTAAGCTATCTAGTGGCAATGTCGTGTCTTACTATTTTGCGTTTCAGTGTCGGACCTATTTACTAGCTATCGTTTTTGTTTTTGCTTTTTTCGTTTTTGCTTTGCATCTTTCTTCTGGATTTCATGTTGTTCCTATTTTTCCTATAATTTCTTTGGTGATACTGATATTGTCTTATTTTGTCCTTTTGTCCTCTTGAGCCGAGGGTCTTTCAGAAACAGCCTCTCTACCTCTTCGGGGTCGGGGTAAGGTCAGCGTACACACTACCCTCCCCAGACCCCACTAGTGGGATTTCACTGGATTGTTGTTGATCAATTTTACAGCTTATTGAATAAAGTGGTAGCAACCATCTATGCACCTAGGAATTTACTAGCTTATTTAATTTAGTTGACGACCCTATTAATAGTTTCAAAGGGATGGCAGCCCCCTTCTAGGATTATATATAAAAGGGTGCTTTATTCTTTTATGGTAACTGTCACGATCCAAAATCCCAACCCATCGTGATGGCATCTAACACACTTTCTAGGCAAGCTGACACTCACATAACATCTAAACAATTGAATGGAACATGCTTAATAACTCAACAATTGATAAATCTCATAAACATACGATAGAAATAACTAAAACTCTGCTACAACCACCCCATTATCTGGTGTCAACAAGTACATGAGCTACTAAGTATCAACATAGTCTGAAACTCTAGTATAACTGTCTGAATAAGAGAACAATACTAAATAAAAATGAAAAGAATGAGTGTCAAGGTCTGCAAGCATCATAGCAGCTACCCCAAGGTCTCCGAGCAGGTACTAGCACCAATCAAACAATCTCCACGTCCAGAAGTACCTGGATCTGCACACGAAGTGCAGAGTGTAGTATGAGTACAATGACCCAATAGAATCAATAAGTATCGAAGCTAACCTAGATGAGGTAAAAGAAGCACAAATTATAATGATGCTAGCTATCACCTATACAGTTTCAGCTTTTTAACAAGTGCAGAGTAGTAATGAAATCAAGTCATAAAGCATAGGAAGAAACATCTGTGTGTGTATATGTAAACTTCCTCAAATACTCTGCTCGGTCAATATTCGGCATATAGAGGTGATATGCAGTTAAATCAGGTAAATAATCACATAAAGTGCAAGTAAAGATGAAATGCAAAATCCAAACAAAACACTGACCAGATTTCCTCAATATCCGCGTGTACACCATCAATAGAGAAACATAAAAGGGTGACCCTAGGGGGATGGATCCATATCCACGCACAAGCATGACCAATTCAACGTGATACTAGCTAGGCGTGGTCACAGGCTCAATATCATAATTTGCCGGGGTAGTCACAGGCATAACAATACAATTCGCCTGGTGCGGTCAGAGGTATAATAATACAATTTTCCCGGCGTGATTACATGCATAACAATACAATCCGCCCGGCGTGGTCACAGGCACCCAGTCCAATCATATCACACAGGAGCAAATGACACGAATACATGTACGTGATGGATACTAAACGAATCTCATGCTCCTGGACTGGTAAAAATGACATGCTAAGTGTAGGCATGTGCAAAGTGTACTATCACAGCCCGAATCGGCAAATCGTATCACATAATAGCATTATTAAGTTCATTCAGTGATTAAACCTCTCCGTAGCCTCTAACATGGCTCATATAGTTCACAACAATGTTATAAATGTGAGAAACATCATAGCTTAAAGCTTTACAGTCAAATTTAGGCATATCATCGCCTAAGCACACCCCGAGCATGGATAGTACTCATGGTGTTAGCACATGGGCTCAAACCCTGCACATGTGTGCAACCAATAGCACATAGCTATCACAATAATTCAGGCAACTAGTGCCTCAACCAAGTTTAGATAAGTTACTTATCTCAAGCAACCCAAAATCACTCCACTAGTAAGCCCTTCCTTGCTGGTATCAACCTCCAGAAGGCTCGAATCTAGCCAAAATAATGTAATACTGTCAATAAAAGCCATAGGAAATGATTCCATAAGATAAAGTTATGGTCTTTAACTCAAATCAAAAAGTCAACCCAAATAGTCAACCCCGGGCCCACGCTTCAGAACCCAACAAAATTCACAAATTCAGAACACTCATTGAATACCGAGTCCAACCATACTAAAATCGTTCAGTTCCGGCCTCAAATCGATCTTCAAACCTCAATTTTTTATTTTTGCAAAGTTTCCACAATCCCCCATTTTTTCACTTTAATCCACTAATTAAATGTTAAAACAAAGATGGGATCATGATATAACAACAAATCCGAGTAAAAAATATTTAACCTGATCAAAGACGTGAAAATCCCCTCCAAAATCTCCCAAAACCGAGCTTTGTAACTGAAGATGTGAAATAATACTCTAACCCACGATTTGGGATTTTAAGACATTCTACCCAGGTGCTCTTCTTCGCGAACGCGGAAATTTCCTCGCATTCGCGAAACACAAATATGCACAGCTGCCAAATCCTCCATCGCAAATGCGACGTTCCCATCGTGAATGGGATGGATTCTGATCCAATGCCTACGCGAACACGACCCTTCTCCCGCGAATGTGTAGGCTAAAATCCTGGTGGCCAAGCCAACCTCAACCTTCTACGCGAACGTGAATCCTCTATCGCGATCACGATGCACAAACCCACTAGACCTTTGCGAATGCATGGCCTTCTTCGCGAACGCGAAATATAAAACCTCCTGCCACTTAACAACTCTATGCGAACGCGATCCCCATGTCGCGAACGTGATGAATACTCCACCAGACACTACATCAGTAGTTCTCTAAGGCCAAAATGAAGCCGAACTTCGTCCGAATCAACCCCTGAGGCCCCTGGAACCCTGTCCGAACATACCAACAGGTCCTAAAATACGATACGAACTTAGTCAAAACCTCAAATCACATCAAACAACATTAAAAACACGCATCGCACCCCAATTCAAGCATATTGAAATTAATGGATTTCCAACATCTATAATTGATGTCGAAACCAATCAAACCAACTCCGATTAACCTCAAATTTTGCACACAAGTCATAAATAACACAACGAACTTACTCCAACTCTCGGAACCAATGTCCGAGCCAGGTATCAAAAAAGTCAACTCTCGGTCAAACTTTCCAACTTTCTCCAATTCAAGGCGAAACGACCTACGGACCTCCAAATCCATATCCGGATATACGCCTAAGTCCAAAATCACCATACGAGCTATCGCAACCATCAAAATTCCATTCCGGAGTCGTTTACACATAAGTCAATGTCCGATCAACTCTTTCTACTTAAGCTTCCAACCTTGGGACTAAGTGTCCCAATTCATTCTGAAACATCCCCGGAACCTAACCAACCACCCCGGTAAGTCACATAACCACAAATGAACATAGAATAAGTAATAAATGGGGGAATAGAATACCTTGAACTGCGGGCCTCCTAATCAACTACATAACCCATCCATATTGGGCACACAAATCTGACCCTGCATCTGCAACACCCCATCATCTCCAATAGAAACCTCCTTGGCCTCACCGTGTTGCACCATGTCCTTAAGGACAAGTAAATGAGGGTCATCGTATTGACGCTCTCTTATGCGCTCAAACAAAGACGACCAAGAAACCACGCAAGCTAGAATCCGACTAGGCTCCGAAACATCTAACCTCACAAACTGATTGGTCAAGGCCTGAACATCTGATGCTAGCGGTATCTCACCAACTAGAATATATACAAGGCTACCCATGCTAACTGCCTTTCTCCTCAAGGCATCGGCCACCACATTGGCCTTCATGGGATGATACAAAATGGTGATATCATCGTCTTTTAACAACTCCAACCATCTCTGCTGCCTCAAATTTAGATCCTTCTGATTAAACAAGTGCTGTAAACTTTGGTGATCTATAAATACCTCAGAAGACACGCCATAGAGATAATGCCTCCAAATGTTCAATGCATGTATAATGGCTGCCAACCCTAGAAGATGAACGGGGTAGGTCTTCTCATGGGTCTTCAATTGGCGTGAACCATAAGCAATCACTCTACCATCCTACATCAAGACACACCCAATACCAATCTGAGAAGCATCACAATACACCATATATGAACCCAATGTTGAAGTTAAAACTAGAACTGGATTTGTGGTCAAGGCAGTCTTGAGCTTCTGAAAGCTCTCCTCACACTCATCGGACCACATGAATGGGGAACCCTTTTGGGTCAGAACCCTCAACAAATCAGCGATAAAATCCGACCAAACCAAGGATCTCCGAATCTAAGTAGCTGAAGACGGTTTGGGCCAACTCTGAACTGCCTCAATCTTCTTCGGATCTACCTTGATCCCATCACCGGACACCATGTGTCCCAAGAATGCCACAGGATCAAGCCAAAATTCACATTTGGAGAATTTAGCATAAAGTTTCTTCTCCCTCAATGTTTGTAGAATAATCCTCAAATGCTGCACATACTCCTCCAGGCTGTGTGAGTATACTAGTATATCATCAATGAATACTATAACAAAAGAATCAAGATATGGCTAGAATACGTTGTTCATCAGATGCATAAATGCTGCTCGGACATTGGTCAGTCCAAAATACATCAGAAGGAACTCGTAGTGGACATAGCGGGTTCTGAATGTTGTCTTTAGAATATCAGAATCTCGAATCTTCAACTGGTGATACCCGGACCTCAAATCAATCTTTGAAAACACTCTAGCTCCCTGAAGCTGGTAAAATAAGTCATTAATACGTGGTAAAGGATACTTGTTCTTAATTCTAACTTTGTTCAATTGCTTGTAATCAATGCACATCCGCAAAGTACCATCCTTCTTCTTCACAAATAGAACCGGTGCACCCCAAGGTGACACACTAGGCCTGATAAATCCCTTATCAAGTAGATCCTAAAGTTATTCTTTCAATTCGTTCAACAATGTTGGTGTCATATGATACATTGGAATAGAGATGACCTGAGTGCACGACACTAAGTCAATACCAAAATCAATGTCTTTACCGGGTCGGATGCCAGGCAGATCTGCATGAAACACATCCGAGAAGTCTCTCACTACCGGAACAGACTCAATTGTAGGAGTATCAACACCAACATCCCTCACAAAGGCCAAATATGCCAAACATCCCTTCCCAACCATCCGTTGGCCTTGAAATATGAAACCACTCTACTGGGGACATAGTCCAGAGAACCTCTCCACTCAACCTTGGGAAAACCCGACATTGCCAATGTCACAGTCTTAGCATGACAATCCAGTATAGCATGACATGCTGACAACCAATCCATACCCAAAATCATGTCAAAATCAACTATGCTAAGAAGTAAAAGATAAAATCTCGTCTTTAATCCCCCAATAGTCACCATACATGATCGATACACACGGTCCATAATAATAGATTCACCCATCGACATCCACCCGCGTAGATACATGAACCAACATAACTAAACAATTATAGGGCATATCCAAATAACGAGCAAAGTAGGATGATGCATATGAATTAGTGGAACCAAGGTCAAATAGTATGGAAGCATCTATGTGGCACACTGCAATAATACATGTGATCATGGCGTCTAAAGTAGTGTCCTTCGTCTTGGCGGGAAAAGCATTGCATCAAGCCTGACCACCACCCGATTGACCCCCCCCCCTCCGCTAGGGCAACCTTGAACTAACTGGGCCCCACCTCGAGCTGGCTGTGCGGGTGGTGTAGCTGTTGGTGCCACAATCATAGGATGATATCTCTATTGTGGGGGAAATCCCTCTTGAGATGACTTAAGTCTTCGCACATATAGCAACCCGTTCTAATGGGCTGCTGACCCTGATAACCCGAAGAACTGCCCGTAGAAACCTGGGAAGATGAAGCATGGTAAGAACTCTGTGCCGGTAATGCACTGAATGATGACTGACCCGAACGAGCACTGTATGAACCATGGCTATCTGATGCACCACAATAAACCGGACGAGCCACCTGAGTGGGTCTATAAGGATGCCCTCTGCTGTGATGGGACTGTCCTCCAGATGAGGCACTACTGAAACCACCTGAACTATGAGGCCTCTTGGCCTCTCTCACATCATGCTCCTAATTGCGAACCTGCTCTAGGCGTCTAGCAATATCAACCACCTCATGAAACGTAGTCCATAGTTGAGGCCATCAATGAACCTCATAATCCTCTCCCTCTCAGTGGGAACCAACCATATCGCGTGACGACCAAACTCTGAAAATCTCATATCATACTGAGTCACTGACATACCCTCCTGGAGTAGCTGCTCAAATTGCCTACGCAACTCCACTCTGCGAGTCTGTGGAACAAACTTCTTTAAGAAGAGAATTGAGAACTCATTCCACGTAAGTGGTGCAGCGCCGACTGGCTTGCTCAACTCATAGGCCTCCCACAATCTGTAGGCTACCCCCGTTAAGTGAAAGGTAGTGAATGAAACTCCACTGGTCTCCAAAATACCCATCGTGCGAAGGATCATCTGGCACCTATCTATAAAATCCTAAGCATCCTCTGACTCAACCCCATTGAAATCTGGAGGCTTAAGCCTCCCAAACCGCTATAGTCTCTTCTGCTCCTCATCTCTCAGAGGTAGGCCAACCAGGGCTCGTGCAACTACAACCAGCTGGGATGGTAGCACCCCTGGTGTCTGAAGTTCCTCAACTACCTGGTCTAGAGTACGGGCGGTGGGAGTCTGTGCATCTCCCCCGACCTGAGAAGTGGCTGGTGCATCCGAAACTGTGACTGCCTGAGCCAGACTCGTGCATATAGTCAATATTTGGGCCAAAGCCTCATGAAGGACTAAATCACAATGGCCAAAGCTGGTCCCACCTACTCAACCACATCGGGTATCTTCTCCTCAGCTGGAGCAACTGGTTGATACCACTTTTGTCACGACCCAAACCGATGGGCCGCGACGGGCACCCGATACCTTACTCAACCGAGTACCAACATAACATATCTTTTCGCATCATACTATTATAGGTAAATGAGATGGAAAGACTGCTGTGAGATAACCAGAATAAAACCTGAGGGAATACTAGACATAGGGCGACTCAACATATAATACAAACTTATACATATGACATACGGCCTATAAGACCAAAATGATCACTCGTATACTGAACATAGGCCGACAAGGCCATACAATCTTTCACGTACATGACATATGTCTACAAGCCTCTAAGAGTAGATAAATACCATAAAGGTCGGGACAGGGCCCCGCCATACTAAAAAATACATGTCAAAATGATACTGACCTAATAGGCAACTCTGGAGCAAATGGAGCGCACCAACACCTTCCGCTGACCTGATATCCTACTTGGAGGAATCTCAACCTGTCTATCGGGACCTACGGGCATGAAACGCAGTGACCCCAGGCAAAAGGGACATCAGTACAAATAATGTACCGAGTATGTAAGAAATGAAAATCTGTAAATAAAAGAAACGAGAGAAACACGAAGTAAAAGACTCAATACGTAAGTCTGAATAGCTCTGTGAATCATTTCATATTTATAATGTCGTGCATATGCATATAAATGTCATACTCTGCATAGGTGTATGCGTACATAATATCATCAAGACTCTAAGGGCATCCCATCATATCAACTCGGCCACTATGGGCAAATCATCAACGTATACCAACTGATCAAGTGGTGGTGCGTATATAACATCATAACCTTTTCCCATATCACATATACATATAATATACGCGTATATAACGCCATCTGGTCATGGGTCAATGTACATGTATAAATGAATGAAGTGCATATGAAATATGTTAATAAGATTTCTTAGAATTCCATATGATCAATATGGCTTTGATTAATATCATGAAATAAACTTTATCAACTTTAAGTATTTTCTGAAACCCATGAACAAGTGATAGAATAATAGGACACATGGGGAATCAAGAACGTAGGCACTTCTAGTACTTCTATGAATAGAGTCATTTATGAAATCTATGTTTTTGCTCGTTTAGTTTGTATCGTATGAATCATGCCACAAAGAAAGAAGGGATAGCCTTAAAATACCTGAACCGATTCTCTTGACAATCCCTCTAACACACGTTAATTGCAACAAAGCATGTAACGGTGGGATCGATGTAGGGAAAAATCCGTATGATATTCTCGAGAAAGTTTATACCGTGCTCTCTTAGAATTGCATCCCATGCTGCTATTACATAATATAATCTTCGTATAAATTTGCCTATGCTTTCCTTCCTTACAATGTGATTTAATGAGGCTTTCCTTCATATAAATTTCCTTCCTTACATTTGCTGAAGCTTTCCTTCTATACAAGCATTTCCCTTAAATAATTTAGAGGGATTTTTAATCTTAGTGAGTGTGGGCCCCACTTATATGATGACTAAGCCGCAAAACTCTCTTAAGGTGCCATCTTGTTACATGAATTAGAGTCATATATTGGGCTTTTGATCAAGACTCCCTTTGCTGCCACGTTGGGGGCTTATTAAGCTTATCCAAATAGCTTAATTACTTAGTTAATATCCCACTAAAAATTTATAATTACCCAATTATCCACATAATTAAGAATTATCTCAAATTATCTAAAAAATACTACTCACTTTTAACATACTTTATATACCTTACTATCATGGTCATGTGGTACCTTGTATGGCACAAGGCCATAAATACCGGGTATTATAGATTAGATCGTTTTTTTATCCCAAAATGTCAAACTTCGATGACATTCATTTTTTTCGATTCGCTCACCCTCTCACCTTCATGAATTTACTTATCACTTGTTTGAAATAGCATAATACTTATGAGCCACCCTTGGACAAAATGCACTTCGATAAGTGTCAAGACACAATTAAATAAGAAGTTTAAAGAGAAAATAATAGTATATTGCTTCCGAATGCGTGTTACAATGTCTTTTTCAAGTAATCAGACTCCCTTTATATAGTAGGGGAGTCCTACTTTAGGTATAATTCTATAAAAAGGCAAAAATCTCCTAATTTGCTGATTTGCCAGTTCCTTATTGATACGTGCCGAGATTTCCACCGTAATACCCGACCAGTCACAGATACTTCAGCCTTCTGTTATTTCAGTCTTTTTTTGGTCATACTGGCAATGTTCCCTCCAGCTCGACCGGGGTCAGGGCCGATTCAAGGATCATGGACTCGATGTTCTCGAGGATGGACATTCTGACCTCGTGTTCTGGTTCGATGGGATCCGGGATCGATCTTCAATCCCTCATGTTCCGAGCCCAAAGTCGATCGTATACAGATAGTTCCCTCAATTTTTGGAGAGTAAACAACGAGAAATGATATGAGCTTCTGATTCTCACCTCGATACTCCGCGTCAAAAATGACAAAGTGAACGAAATGTCTCGTCAGTCCTGTCTTAATGGCACTAAATGCTTGTCAGTTACTGGGTGGCCACTCCTGGATTTAAACCGTCATTTGGAAACTATAAATACCCCCTTCTTCATTTATTCAAACTTTACATCCAAATCTTCTATACTCTTGTTCCTTAGAAATTTCTACATTTTCTAGAACTTGCATCTTGATTTCTTCAGATCTTTGTAAGAACATTCGCTTGTTTTCATTCCAAATCATCAAGTGTATCCCTTTAACTTCCTCATTTTCATCTCTTTCCCTCCATTTTAAAAGAAATGGCCAAAACTTAAAAAATAGTTCCCCAAAAAAAACTACTTCTACATCGCATCCTGGCGGGTGCTCGCTGACCACCGATTTTAAGGTTGAAAAACCTTCACCCGTACAGAGCCCGGGTGAGAAGGTCTCGAGGTACATCTGCTCGATTACTAAAGAAATTCTCCCCACGATTAAAAAGGATTGCAACTGGATTGGCAAAGATGTGGTGGTTCCCAGGCCCTATGAAGATATCACTACCCACGTCGAAGGATACTTAAGTGTTTACACTTATCCCTTTACGCTAGGCCCGTTGGACCCGGTAATCATCCATTTCTGCAAAAGGTACGAGGTGTGCCTTGGTCAGATTCACCCTTTATTCTTGAGGATCGTCCTTCTTCTCCGGTTCTTCGTGAACAAGATCGACGGATGCTCGTTCACCGTCGACCACCTTATGCGCTTATATAGTCCCCGACTATTTCAGAGGAGGGGGGGCTGATTAAACTTGCACACCGGGCTAGTAAAGCCCCATTCTCGAGCATCGATGAAGATCGAGATCGAGGTTGGCTAGGTCTTTTTGTCCGAGTGAGGACCTCGAACTTGATCCCAGCCGAGTACATACCATTCCCCAAGAAGTGGAAAATAAAACATAAGTAAACATTCATTTTTCCCAAAATTTTATTTTTCAGTCTCTTTTCCTTCTTTCTTATCGGTGTTTGGTGGCGATGCAGCTATTGCTCGGGTCCCGAACGTAGTTCTTCGACTCAAGGTGGGTCGAGGGCATTGTTTCACAAAAGCTATATTCCTAGCGTGCATGGCGTGAACTCTCGAAAGGCCAGCTGGTAGGAGGCCCGTTCTCATGGTGAGGTTCCTTACCTGAGTGAACAACACTTGGTTTTCTTTTGTGTCACTGAGTTCTTACTCGTTTCATTTCCCATTGCAGGTCTTTCCAAGGACGTCGCAATGAGGACTCCATCCGATGATGAGGAAGGCCCTGCTGAGTCCCCTGCTCCAAGCCAAGGTAATGAGAAGAAAATAAAGAGGGCTCCGAGTTCTTCGATCTCAGAGAAGAATAAAACGAAAAGAAAGCTGGCGCGCAATCCTAAAGAAGGTACCAGTGCTCGAGCCCTACCTTCGGATTCACTCTATCGGCTGAGGGACGAATCTGAAGGAGAAGAAGAAGAAGAATAAGAAGCCTCTGAACTGGTGGCCCGCGTGCGGTCGCAGTTCGAGGGACTAGGGGCCTCCAAATCAGAGAGAGGTGAGGACGATCTGCCTCGAGCCAGGGAAGCCGACAAGGAGGTTGTAGTCGGAGCCAGTGTGGAGACCGGGGTCGAGGCCAATGCGGAGGTCGTGGTCGAGGCTTCCCGGGATGAGGGTAGTGCCTCGAAGGATGTACTCGGTATGATAGACATCACCTAGTCGCCTTCGTTCACTGAGTCTATGATCAATGAGGCTCGGGCAGTGAAACCTCACCCTAACGAGGGGGCCCATGGAACGGCCGACCCTTTCTGCGGCTTTTTTGATGGCGTGGATTCTACCGCCACGGAGGGTGTCACCGGATTGGGTGACTTAGAGGTGCTGAGGAAGAGTCCATCTTCGGGAACAAGCGGGCCTTCCTCAAGCCCGAAATTAATCAACCGGTTCCCAGCTCTAAGCGTGGATCCTAACCGGAAGCGATCGATTATTATGCTCGAGTCTTTTATGCCCCCATAGGGGTGGCCAGTTACCTTCGGTGTTTGGTGAACGATGAGGACCAAGCCAAGATGAACGAGGTAGAAGTGCCCTGCCTGTTCAATGAATCTCAACATATTACACCCCATGTTTGCGTACGTGAATGTACGCCATAAATAAATTGATGGAAGCTCGTAAATGAGATGTTACATCCTGCATTTTCGTAAGTTAAAGTTTCGGCATATGTTAATCGACGTAAAATTCGGGAATGCGGTTATTTTGAAATTATAAGCATTATGCCATTTCAAACACGTGATGAGTAAATTGTGAAGGAAAAATGGTTAGCAAATCGAAGAAAAGGAATTTCGTCAAAGTTTGACATTTTGGGATAAAATATGGCTCGAACTAAAATACCCGGTATTTATGGACTAGTGCCATACAAGGTACTACATGACCATGATAGTAAGGTGTACAAGGTATGTTAAAAGTGAGCAGTATTTTAGGTAAGTTGAGATAATTCTTAAGTAGGTTGAGATAATTCATAATTATGTGGGCAATGAGATATTACCTAATTAATTAGGGATATATCGGATAAGGATTAAAATGGATTATGTGCCCCCTTCAAATTAAGTGACTCATACATTTAGTTGAAAGGTGGCAAACTAAAAGGTTAAGTACAAGACACTACATCTTCCTACGTGTAAAGACATAAAAGTTTGGCATTTGGACTTTAAATATTTAAGTAAGTGATCTTATAATATTTTCCCATTTGCAAAGATTACAAAACATACGCTAAGAATATATAAAAAGAATCCATAACATTTCAACCAACTCCTATCAGGATTATTATTACATAAGTTAAGAGAAAATCACATAAGCTTGAAAAAAAAAGCTTACGAATGAAGCTCTAAATTACAAGAATCTCTTTACTTCACTATTAGACTCCTAATTCACAAAGAAAAGTGAATTAGAACTAAGCAAGGTAACAGATTTTGGGCAAAATTTTCATACAAAGTTACATTGCGTAATAGCAACGGGATTGCAATTCTAAGAGAGCACGGTACAATCTTTCTCAAGAACATCATACGGATTTTCCCCTACTTCAATCCATCGTTACGTGCTTTTTGCAAAAGAAGTTGGTTAGAGGGATTGTTAAGAGAATCGACTCAGGTATGTTAAGGCTATACCTTCTTTCTTTTGGCATGATCAATACGATACAAACGAAATGAGCAAATGCACAATTTCCATAAATGACTCTATTCATAGAAATACTAGAGATGCTTATGTTCTTAATTCCCCATGTGTCATATTATTCTATCATCTGTTCATGGGTCTCAGAAAATACGCAAGTTGATAAAGTTTGTTTCATGATATTACTCAAAGGCATAATGGTCTTATAATGTTCCGAAAGATTTTATTGATGTACTTCTCATGCATTGCATTCATTTATACATGCATATTGACCCATGACCAGATGGAGTTATATACGCGTATATATGTAGATATATGTATATGTGATATGGGAAAAGGTTACGGCGTTATATATACACCACCACCTGATCAGCTAGT
Source organism: Nicotiana tabacum (assembly GCF_000715075.1). Taxonomy (NCBI): domain Eukaryota; kingdom Viridiplantae; phylum Streptophyta; class Magnoliopsida; order Solanales; family Solanaceae; genus Nicotiana; species Nicotiana tabacum. The sequence continues at coordinate 52,683,686 of NC_134088.1, forward strand.
TTACGCTGATGAATTGCCCACAATGGCCGAGATGATATGATGGGATTCCCTCAGAGGCTTGATGATGTTATGAACGCATATACCTATGCATGGTATGACATTTATACGCATATGCATGACATTATAAATATGAAGTGATTCACATAGTTATTCAGAAATACATGTCGAGTCTTTTACTCCATGTTTCTCTCATGTCTATTGTTTACTGATTTTCATTGCTTATATACTCGGTACATTATTTGTACTGACGTTCCTTGTGCCTGGGGAAGCTACGTTTCATGCCCGCAAGTCTCGATAGACAAGTCGATAGTCCTCCAAGTAGGCGATCAGCTCAGCGAAATATGTTGGTGCACTCCATTTGTTCTGGAGTTGCTTGTTTGATCAGTATGATTTAGACGTGTATTTTTTGGTATGGCGGGGCTCTGTCCCAACCTTTATGACAATTATGTATTCTTAGACGCTTGTAGACAGATGTCATGTACGTAAAAGATTGTATGGCCTTGTCGGCCTATATTTAGTGTACGAGTGGTTATTTTGGTCTTATAGGCCCATATGTCTTAAGTATAAGTTGGTATTACATGTTGTATTCTACCTATCTCACGGCAGCCTCTCCGGCTTAGTTATCTATGATAGTATGATACGAAAAGATACGTTATGTTGGTACTCGGTTGAGTAAGGTACCGGATGCCCGTCGCGGCCAATTGATTTGGGTCGTGACACAACAGCCATTAAACCGAGTAACTTCAGATACCTCTTGATGATTTATAGTTTGTACTTAGATCAATTTGTAGATGATCATAACTTCTTTCTATGTGCTTGTAGGCCTCGGTACTTCATCACGAGACTTTTCTCCGATATCGAGAAGAGCTGAACCAGTATGAGGTCGAGATTCGAGGGCTCACTGAGAAGAGATATGCTTACAAACTTCTCAGCGAGCAACATAAAGGGGAGGCTAAGAGCCCCCGTGCTTAGCTAGAGGTGGCTCGGAAGGAGCATGCCGACCTGGTTGAGCAGGTAAGAAGAGTATTTGAGGTTAGTGATGATGAGTCAGACACGGTGACTAACAGTCCGAACCTACAGGTCCAAAAGAAGCATGATCAGATCGAGCAGCTCCGGGTAGTTGTGGATACGGTAAAGGTCGAGGCCGAAGAATGGAAAAAAAATATGGAACGCTTGGCCTCATTAAAGGAGACTACCCAGGAACAATTGGCTTCAACTGAGATCCAGCTTCGAGCTGTGAAGGAAAATGCCTTGGTGTAGGCCAAAAAGATCGAAGAGCTCCAGTCTCAGCTAAATTCGCCCAAGGTGGTTAAAGTCGATACCGATGAGATGGTGGCCGTTTATAAGGCCGATGCAGAGGCGGCTCAGGTTCGAGCAAAGGATATCATCGAGTACGCGAAGCAGCAATCTCGAAGGGAGGTCCTCGAGGAAATTAATGCTCGGGATTTCAACTTATCGGCTGAGATTGAGAGTGCCAAGGAGCTCGAAGCTGAGGCCAAAAAATTGCCTATCCCGAAAACGATGAAGACTCTGAAGATTTGGGTGAGTCCGAGGTTGGAGGAGACCCCGAAGGTTATGATGCGGTCCCCGACAAAGACTAGGACACTTAGGCTCTTTTTAGATATTTTTGTTTTTTTGCTTTTTGTATTACCTTTTTGTTGAGGTCGTTTGACCTTTGTAAAAATTTGTCTCGAGGCCGTTTTTGGCCCTTGTAAAGATCTTTTGATATGTATATAAAGCTTTCTTCCCTTCTGTAATTTCTGAAAGTTTTACTTTGCTTTATCATTTATATTTGCGAAGATTAAAATGCCTTAGCACGAAATAGTTAGGTTATGCTTTGAGGTTCGAACAAGCCTTGCCTTCAATATTATTTTATTTTTAAGGCATCGTGGGGGTTTGGTGTGACCGAAAATCTTTCCCCAGAGTACTTATACTTTTTTAGATTATAGTTTGCCGAGGGTAGCCTTTAGAACCGGTTAAGAAATTTTAAGGCCTTGTTGTTTTTGTTACGGGTCTCGGACGTCTCCGAGCAGTGTTAATATGGTCGTAGCAGTTTTAGTTCAGGTGATGCCCAGTGGGCTCGTTATCCCGAGTTATCTGGGCTTGCCTAAGATAACAGTCCCCGAGTGGGGATGTCCGTAGCCTTTAAAATTCGGGCGTTGCCTAATAGGTCTTGTGCCGCCGAGCTCCGATAGCTCGGACCATCCGATTTTGTTTTCGAACAGCAGTCCCCGAGTGAGAGTGATTGTTCGAACTTGGATTAAGGTGTCCCTTGGGATCGATACCTTTAGGGGATCGTATGTAGGAAATTCCTTGATAAATGCGAGAAAAACTTTAAAAGACTAGATATTTATCTGCAAGGAAGAGACTTCTTTTTATTCTTGTGAATAATAGTTATACATGTGTACATGTTTTGTGTCAGGGCTCGAGCAGTCTATGTGGGCACGGTTCTTTTGACCATTTGGCCCTTACAATAAATCCTATCGATCGAGACCCTTCAATCGCGAAGTTTCTTTCCTTGATAAAGTCGATATTCGATGGTAATGCCCCCCAGTATACAAGGATGATCATAGAGAGAAGCCTCGGATACTGTTGATGTGATCTTTGACACCGATTCACAAACAGCCTTCTATTCTAAGTTAGCACGATTCATTATTGCCTCTTTAAAAAACTTGCCGGAAAACCCATTTGGGACAAAACCGGTTCAAGGGAAAAAAGTGCAACACATATTTTCAGACCTAAAGATCTGTACCGCTCCTTGTTGGTTACCTGCAAGTTTTAGTTCAAAAATAAGTAAAACGGAATGAATGGGGTTGTACCTTAGTAGTTGTATCACATCAAGTAAGTTATGTTCCAGTTATTCGGTAGTCGTTCACCATTCATTGCCCCGAGTTTGTACGATCCTTTTCCGGTGACCTCGAGAATTTGGTATGACCCTTCCCAGTTCAGCCCTAGCTTCCCCTCGTTTGGATTCTGGGTGCTTATTATGACCCTTCTTAACACTAAGTCCCCGATGTTGAAGTGTCGAAGGTTGGTCCTTTGGTTGTAATATCTCTCGATCCGCTATTTTTTGGCCGACAACCGGACAAGGGCGGCTTCTCGCCTTTCATCTAATAGTCCAGGCTTGTACTCATGGCCTCGTCATTCGATTCTTTGGTTGTGTATTGGAACCTAAGACTTGGTTCTTCGAATTCGACTGGTATTACAGCTTCGGCACCATAAACCAGTGAGAATGGGGTGGCCCCGGTACTGGACCTCTAGATCGTACGATATGCCCATAAGACTTCGGGCAGGATTTCCTTCCATTTTCCTTTGGCGTCGGTTAACCTCTTTTTAAGGTTTTGGAGTATGGTTTTGTTGGTCGAATATGCTTGTCCGTTCCCACTAGGGTGATAGGGTGTTGATAGGATCCTTTTGATCTTATGGTCTTCGAGAAACTTGGTCACTTTGTTGCCGATGAATTGTTTCCCGTTGTCACACACGATCTCGGCCGGCATGCTAAACCGGTATATGATATGGTTCCAAATGAAATCGATGACTTCCTTCTCCCTGACCTTCTTGTATGCCTGGGATTCCACCCACTTAGAAAAATTGTCAGTCATAAACAATATAAATTGAGCCTTACTGGGTGCCCATGGAAGCGGGCCAACGATGTCCATTCCCCACTTCATGAACGACCATGGTGACAAAACTGAATGCAGCAGCTCCCCGGGTTGGTGAATCATCGGGGCATGTCTTTGGCATTCATCACATTTTCGTATGAACTCCTTCGCATCCTTTTCCATGTCGATCCAGAAGTAGCCGGCTCTGATCACCTTTCGAACCAATGATTAGGCACCTGAATGATTTCCACACGTGCCCTAGTGAACTTCCCTTAGAACATACTCGATATCTCATGGTCGTAGGCATATCGCTAGTGGGCCATCGAACGTTCTTCTGAACAGGGTTCCGTCTTCGAAAAGGCTAAACCAGGTTGCCTTTGTATGCAGGGCCCTCGATTCTTTTGGGTCCGAGAGCAGTTTCCCAGTCTTCAGGTATTCTACATATTTGTTTCTCCAATCCCAAGTCAAGCTTGTAGAGTTTATCTCGTCCTGACCTTCTTCCACTATCGATCTCATAAGTTGCACGACTGCAGCCGAGTTAAGTTCGTCGTCCTCGACCGACGACCCTAAGTTTGCAAGGGCATCTGCCTCGCTGTTTTGATCCTGAGATATGTGTTACAAAGTCCACTCCTTGAACCGATGTAATTCACATGCAACTTATCCAGGTATCTTAGCATGCGTTCTTCTCTGACCTCGAATGTACCATTAACTTGGTTTACCATGAGGATTGGAGTCTCACTTAGCTTCGATCACCTCTTCCCCCAAGCTTTTGGCTAGTTCGAGACCTGCAATCATTGCCTCATATTCGGCCTCGTTGTTAGTCAATTTCACAGTTCTAGTAGATTGTCTAACTATATTGCCTGTAGGTGGCTTCAATACGATGCCAAGTCTGGACCCTTTATTGTTCGGGGTGCCGTCCGTAAAGAGGGTCCAGATTCCCGAAGACGTCCCCGAGTTTACCAACTATTTTTCGACCTCGAGTATTAGGGACAGTGTAAGTCGGCCATAAAAGCTTCCAAAATTTGAGATTTAATGGCTGTCCGGGGCCGATATTCAATATCGTACCCGCGGATTTCCATGGCCCATTTTTCCAATCGTCCCGAGAGTTAGGGTTTATGCATTATATTCCGCAATGGGTAAATAGTCACAACACATGTATGATGGCACTGAAAATATGGTTTCAGTTTCCTAGAGGTGCTTTACAAAGCAAGCGCCAATTTTTCTAGGTGAGGGTACCTAGTTTCGGCCTCACCCACAGTCCTGCTAACATAGTAAATTAGCAATTGTGTACCATGCTCTTCCCGAACCAGGACTCCACTTATCGCTATCTCTGATACTGCTAAGTACATGTATAGTTGTTCGTCTGCCTTCGGCGTGTGAAGCAGTGGTGGGCTCGATAAATATCGCTTGAGTTCCTCCAAGGACCCTTGGCATTCTGGGGTCCATGAGAAATTGTTCTTCTTCTTCAGTAGCGAGAAGAATCAATGGCTCTTATAGGAGGACCTTGAGATGAATCACCCCAGGGAGGCTATACGCTCGGTTAACCTTTGCACGGCCTTTACGTTGTCCACCACTGTGATATCTTCGATTGCTTTGATCTCGATCCCCCGGTTGGATACCATGAACCCGAGGAATTTAAACGATCCGACTCCAAATGCATATTTCTCCGGGTTCAGCTTCATATTGTACTTCTTCAATATGCTGAAGGTTTCCTACAAATGTTTTAAATGGTCTTCTGCTCGCAGGGACTTAACCAACATATCGTAAATGTAAAACTCCATTGGTTATCCTATTTGTTCCTCGAACATCCGGTTCACTAAGCGTTGATAAGTGGAACCAGCGTTATGTTGTCCGAATGGCATCACGTTACAACAATATGTGCCATATTTTGTGATGAAGGAGGTTTTCTCCTGATCATCCGAGTTCATCCGTGTTTGGTTGTACCCGGAATAGGCGTCGCGAAAACTGAGGATCTCGTGGCCGGTCATGGCATCGATTATGCGATCGATGTTGGGCAAAGGGGAAGTGACATGCCCCAACTCGGGGAGCGCGACCGGCGCTCAACCGAGTGAACCCGGCCGAGCAAGCCTGTTAGATTTCCTTCTACCCAAACTCATCCATGAATAAAGAGGAGAAGTACTACATTAATCAAACATTGAAAAGATTTCATTAGCAACTCTCATTTCATTTCCATTAGCAGCTTCATTCATAATTTCCAAAATATTAAAATTTTATAGATATATAGAAAAACATGTTTGCCAAATACCAACATTTCTAGTTCAATTCCCCATATCAAACACCACCCATCACACTTCCTTTTTCCGAGGGATAGGGAGTTTTTCCAATTTAAGTGACATTATTTAAGAGTCGCCACTCGGAATTATTGAATTACGGTGTTCCGAGTCACCATTTATTTTAAATCCCAAATCAAGGAAATTTGACTCTGAATTATGGTCTGCGAACACAAAAGACCGAGTAAGGAATTCTGTTAACCCGGGAGAAGATGTTAGGCATTCTCGGATTCCGTGGTTCTAGCACGGTCGCTTTAATAATTATACCTCGCTTATCTAATTCTGGATATTTTATGTTCTAGGAAAATTTATGCACTTTTGCCTTAAACCGCTTTTAATTGCTTGATTATTCATAATTTTGGAATTATCTTAAAACGAGTAACGCGTACGTGTACTAATTTTGTTTGGCACATTAAAAATCATGTCACGCATGCATGTACACAATTGATAACACTTTTATTATTATTAAGATTATTCAGTCAAGGTTGCACGAACGCGTACCTTGATTTATTTTAGAAATCCTAATTGTGTCGCGCGAACATGTACATAACTACGATAATTTGATTAATTTAGAGCGCACTTGAAATATACCACCGTGTTCATGAATTATTGTTCCTAAACTAATTTGAAAATCATTGTAAAGTCAAGATTTATGAAATGTAATTGTGTAGAACTAGAAGTATGGAATTTAATTACTAGAATTATTTACAAAAATGAATTACTTTACTAAGTTATGAAAAGTATTTGAAATTATTCATTATGGAAGAAATATGAGCTAGCTTATGAATTTTATTACCATGGGCCATAGTACTTAAACTATCCGACCCAAAAGTTCCTAAAGGCCCGATCTTTCTTAATTTTAAAGTCAAAAAATTCCATGGCCCATTCTTCCTTAACATCAAAATTATTTCATCAACGTTCATATGGCCCAATTCCCTTTATACATTACTGCCTTTTGCACCTTGATTTACTTTAACATGAATTTCTACTTCTTTAAAATTATATTAAACAAATAATGACAGTGAAAGATCCATGCCTTACTAATTCATGGAACTAAATATTCTATAAAACTAATCTACCAAAAATAGATAGAAAATTTAAGAAAAACTAACCAAGAACAGGAAAACTATTGTGTATGGATTAAAAGGAAACAAACATGTTCTTGCTAAAGCTTTAAACCAACAAAAGATGACAAACTAATTTATGCTAACTATGAACAGGAAAAATAACATGCTCAAATAATCAGTAAGTATGAACCATAAAATTTTACTCAACTACTCATCATAATAAAAAAAATCAAAACTTATATATTAATCAAGGATATAGTAAGAAATGGACCTCGATACAGCTTCTCACGAAATCGAATGAAATGAAGAAAGGGAATCTGACCCGAGTCTGGCTCGCCGGAGACCTCAACGAAGACGGAGAGACAAAGTCGGAACCTTGTTATTTTTATTAGGATACTTCAAGGGTGTTTTTAGGCTTGAATAATAAGCATTTTCGAGTCTTATACGGGGTGATGAATTACTGAATTTTTCGAAAGAAAGAATGACAAGAGTAGAAATTCTCTTAGCGTAGAAGAAGAAAATATTCTCTCAATTCCCTTCTCTCGTTTTTTTCTTCTCTTTCTCTCTTCTATTTATAGAAAAATATTTCGGCATTTTTCAGATTTTTGTTAATTATTTTCTTATTTTATTATTGTTTTAATTAAAAATATTCCCACTTCTCATTTTTATTTTTTTTAAACAAAATAAATTCCCCACTTTCCTTTACTTTTATTTTTAAATTTCCCACTTTTTTACTTTTCTTTTTTATTTTCCACTTATTTTACTTTTATTTTTTTAATTTCCACTTATTTTACATTTCATTTTTTTAATTTCCACTTTCTTTTACTTTGTTTAAAAAAAGAAATTCACCTACCTTTACTTTTATTTTTTTAATTCCAACTTTCTTTTACTTTTCATTTTTTAAATTTTTACATTCTTTTACTATTATTTTTTTAATTTTACACTTTCTTTTACTTTTTTATTAAACAATTTCCACCTACTTTAATTTTTACTTTTTAATTCCATACGTCTACTTTTCCTATTTTTTATTCCCATCAAAAAAATATTTTAAAAACATATTTAATTAATTTTTTTTCCTTTTTTTAAATTTATTTTATTTTAAAATAAGAAAAATAAATAAATACAGAAAATAAAAATAATATTAATAATAATAATTGGCCTTTTATAATATTTTTAATTTGTTACCCTATATATAAAAAAATTGTAACAAAGCTAAAAATATATATTAAATATTCTTAAAATATTTACATAGTATAAGGTGAAAAAAATTAAAATATAGTCAAAAATTAGGTGCTCACAGCTGCCCCTCTTTGCTTGAAAATATGAAGAGTTTTCAGGCAAAGACTAGGTGAGCCAAGTGACTAATTGTTTGACCAAACCATTTTTCAAAAGGAAAAGAAATAAAGATAGGATGCAACCGAGTCCTGATTTTGGACATCCAACATATCCCGGGTTATAGGGGAATCAGGTCACGTGTAATTCTAGGAGAATAGTAGAATGATGAGTTGAGGAGTCGAGTGAGGATCCGTCGAGGCTCCGGTCCGCGGTCCTGCTATTATATCAAAATAAAAAAATAAAAAAAGAAACTAAATAAGCATATCAGTTATGAGTTACAAGATTCATATCTGTGAGTCTTTTGAAACTTGATCTTGAGTCTTGACTGGTTCTTAATGCAGACTCTGATCTAAACCTTGATACTCGCTAGTTGTGGGTGCTAGTTCATTGTTCTATAGCTTCTTTTAATCAAAACGGGAAATGTAAAGCTCGTAACTTCAGTTGTCTTGAGAAATCCACATCTTTTCATCCGCTTCTGCATTTTGGATTCACCTCTCTTGTTTTCTTTTCTTTATTCTCGATTGAGAATTCTTCCTTTGGTCATCTCGAATCCTGTGCCTAGAGGAAAAACCTGCTCAGACACCAAAACAAACAAACGAACGAAATTTTTCTGCCCTAGTTTTCAGTAGGAAAGTTTTGTGAGTTATTATAACAAAAACTCTATACAACTTCATTATTAAAAACAATAAAAGGTCAGGATTTGTGTACCCTGGAAAAACATGATTATTTGGGAATGGTGTACCCTGATTGTCTAAATGGTGTCTCAACTAAGGATTGGTGTACCTTATGTTACAGAAAATGTGGTTTAGGAATAGTGTACCCTGCATTTAAGCTCAAATCAACTAGGGATTGGTGTACCATTTGTTACTAAAAGAAAATATAACTAGGGGTTGGTACCCTGTATTACATATATGAAATGTAACCAGGGGTTGGTACCCTGTATTACTGATATGAAATATAACCAGGTGTTGGCACCCTATATTACTAAAAAGATATGTAACTAGGGGTTGGTATCATGTATTACCGATATGAAATGTAACCAGGGTTTGGTGCCCTGTCTTACTGAAAAAGAAAATATAATGAGGGGTTGGCACCCTGTATTACTGGAAAGGGATGTAACCAGGGGTTGGTGCTCTGTATTAGTAAAATGGATGTAACCAGGGGTTGTGCCCTGTATTACTGAAAAATAAAATATAACCAGGGGTTGGCACCCTGTATTACTGAAAAGGGATGTAACCATGGGTTGGTGCCCTGTATTACTAAAAGGGAAATATAACCAGGGGTTGGCGCCCTGTATTACTGAAAAGGGATGTAACCAGGGGTTGGTGCCCTGTATTACTGAAAAAAATGTAAGCATGGTTTGGTGCCCCTAGGGGAAAAAGTTCTATTTAGGTTAAGCTACGTAAAACAACCTAGGCGAAGAGTACTTCTACCCGGAACTATGAGCTGGATCCTCCTAGGCAAAAAGGTTGTACCTGGGTTAAGCTATGAAAAACAAGCTTGGGCGAAGAGTACTTCTACCCGAAAATATGAGCTAGATCCCCATAGGCGAAAAAGGTTCTACCTGGGTTAAGCTACGTAAACCAACCTGAGCGAAGAGTACTTCTACTCGGAACTATGAGCTGGATCCCCTTAGGTGAAAAGGTTCTACCTGGGTTAAGCTACAAAAAATAACCTGGGCGAAGACTACTTCTACCCTAAAATATGAGCTAGATCCTCCTAGGCGAAAAAGGTTCTACTTGGGTTAATCAACGAAACACAAGCCTTGGCGAAGAGTACTTCGACCCAGAAATATGAGCTAGATCCCCCTAGGTGAAAAAGGTTCTACCTGGGTTAAGTTACGTAAGACAACCTGCGCGAAGAGTACTTCTACTCGGAATTATGAGCTGGATCCCCCTAGGCAAAAAAGGTTCTACCTGGGTTAAGCTACGTAAAATAAGCTCGGGTGAAGAGTACTTCTACCCGGAACTATGAGCTGGATCCTCCTAGGCAAAAAGGTTGTACCTAGGTTAAGCTACGAAAAACAAGCTTGGGCGAAGAGTACTTCTACCCGAAAATAAGAGCTAGATCCCCATAGGCGAAAAAGGTTCTACTTGGGTTAACCTACGTAAAATAACCTGAGCGAAGAGTAATTCTACTCGGAACTATGAGCTGGATCCCCCTAGGAGAAAAATTTCTACCTGGGTTAAGCTACGAAAACTAATCCTGAGCGAAGAGTACTTCCACTCAGAACTATGAGCTGGATCCCCCTAGGCAAAAAAATTCTACATGGGTTAAGCTACGAAAAATAATCCTGAGCGAAGAGTACTTCTACATGGAAATATGAGCTAGATCCCCCTAGGCGAAAAGGTTCTACCTTGGTTAAGCTACGTAAAACAGCCTGAGCGAAGAGTACTTCTACTCGGAACTATGAGCCGGATCCCCCTAGGCAAAAAGGTTCTACCTGAGTTAAGCTACGAAAATGATCTGTATGAACAATAGTGATGCATGCTTAAAATAAACGAAAATGGAGATTTTGTGGAACCCTACCTTTGGTGACATTTGTCCTTTAAGAATTGCCATTCTGCACTGCTTTGTTCCTGCTTCAAAACAAAGAAATATTGTGAGTTTTAAAAGTGGTGGTCGGTGTGTGGCCTTGATGTCTTTGGCAGCTTGGCTTTGTGCCCATCTTCTTTTGATGATGATTTCAACCTACCACTAGATGTTTCCTGAATACCACTTGCATTGCTGGCCCCGAAGAGCCTTTGACTTTTCAAACTTTTACATGACGGTTGGTCGCATGGGACTAAACCTTTCAACTTTATTTTACCTTTGTGGCATTTCACTTTCGACTTCTTTCTTCCAAAACTTCCAATTTTAGAGCACTGGGGAATCTTTGGCTTTTCAAACTTTGCCAAAACGGCTAGCCACTTGGGAATTAACCTTTTCCACTTCATTTTGCCCTTGTAGGAAATTTCAATTTGATTTCTTCCTTTCGAGAGTTTTTGATTTCAAAACATCAGCCACCATGGCCAATCAGGGTTGACTTGATGCCCCTGTTGAGGCTGGTGCCTCTTGAATATTAGCTCGTATCAAACAAAACTTGGTAAATCAGTCTTGCCATCCCTTCTTCGCCTTAGTTTTGGAACAAAGTTAGACCGAAATGGATTTAAAGAACAACAAAGAATGGAATGGACAATGAATTTAGACAAGAGGTATCCCTTTCGGGGAAAGGAAAGAAGGACTTATCTGGAGTACATGCAGACTTCAATGAACATGACATGCCTTTTGGACTGGATGCCTGATCTATGTAAACTGTCTAGCTCTTAGAAGTTCATCACAACTTTTACCTCGAAATTAAGAAAACTTGCCCAGGCTTGTGTCGATTCCAATGGCTATGAAGATCCTCTTTTCGATTAGTGGCGCCCTTTGTGGGTTTTCACCAGTTTACCTGTCACGACCCAACTGGAGGGTCATGACTAGCACCCGGGCCATACTTGCCGAGCACCAACGTACATTTTATCTAACCTTCCTTATTATCTTTAAGGGCCGACAAGATCAATATAAATAGTAGACATGGATCATGAACATCCAACAATGAAAGATAATGTCATGAACATACATAACATGGGACGACAAGACTGTCAAGAAACTATATATAAGGTACGAGCTATCATGATGCCATGAAAGACTATACAACAAAAATCAGCCGAAAAGGCATTCTAAACCATACATAAGTCGACACCTGTCTATGAGCCTCTAAAAGAACATAAGTGCTACAACATTGCCGGAACAGGGCCCCGACATACCCATAAGGTCTATAACAAAAATGCATACCAAGACCACGGCAAGTCCGGAGAAGGGATCTCGCCAATAACCGCTGAACTGGATAGCCTACTGTGGTGGGGGAGCTACGTCTACCTGTCTATCAGGACCTGCAGCACGACATGCAGCGTCCACAAATAAAAAGGACGTCAGTACGAATAAAGTACTGAGTATGTGAGGCAAGAAAGCATAAGTAAGAACAGTAATGTAAACATGGATAGAGAATATACAACCTGTGACATCTGGGTACCTCTGAGGGCTACTGACATGAAATACATGATACATACATATATATACATAAACTTTTAAAACATACGCCTTTGTGGGCATCACCATCATCATATCGTACCCGGCCATAATAGGCTCGGTAAAACGTACCCGGCCATCATAGGGCTCGGTAGAATCGTACCCGACCACGTGAAGCTCGGTAAAACCCAACTAATCAGTGGTTGCACAATAGGTGCCATACCCGGCCAACTATAGCGCGGCTCGATAGAGTAAAATAGATACATATAAATGATGCATGCTGGACTCATTGGAATCACATTTTGAACCTTTCGGAGTGACGTAAGGTCGGTATCCTTCGTACACGTTATTAGGATTAACTCTTCATCAAGAAACTTATAAGAATCAGGAACTACCAACAACATTGATAATATAAGAATAAGAGAAGTAACATCAATACCAATCGTTTCATAAGAAGGGCAGCAATGTAAGTACTGCTAGCTTCTAAGAGTAGAGTATCTTTGGGAGCTCGTTCATTACATTATGTACAATCAGAGTCGTGCAAAAGAATGAAGGGGATAGACTCACATACCTTGTATATACTGCCCAACCTCAAGCTATGCAAATATCACGACTCCTTAGTCTACAATAAGACAAATGACACTATCATTATCGTTTAAGCGTCGTAACTATTATGTATCGACCACAACCTATTTTACGATGAAACGGACAGCACCTCCCCTATTTATATGACTTCCCACAAGTCAATACAATCACCAAACAGCCCAAACAACATCATTAATAATCATATTGAGCCTCCAAAACAGTCCACCAACCAACAACATTACTACCAAGCTTTTCGATATATATTTCACAAGTTCTAGCTTCAACGACTTAGCTGCAACTTGGATAATCTTAAATATATATAGAGTAAGAGGTTCCTTACCTTTAAACAGAAAGAACAAATCCAATTTGACCTTAATTTTCCACGAAATATCCCTTCAATTCTGCCACAAGAACAAGGAAGCGAAACTAGCAATTAATTCGGGTTTTTCGGCACTAGAATTACTTTAGAAGACTTGAAATCACCTAGGGTTGATATTAAAAACTTGAAGGTGTATTTACAGGACATAAAACACTTAAAACAACCTCCCACACGAGCTGGAACAACACAAAAATCAGCAACAACAAGAAGAACAAGAAACTTACTAGCGCCACGGGATTCCCGACATTTGATTTGTGTTGTTTGCCCTTTGTTTGGGTCTTGGATCATGAGAGAACCTTGAGAGACTGTTTTTAGGGTTATAAGGTCTGAATATACTGAAAAATAATGACTTAAAACGGGGTTGAGGTATCTTATATATGTCCATATGTCTTAAACCGCCTTTGTGGGCCCCATAGAGAGCAGCTTGGCGCACTCTCGCGAAAACGCGAATATCTCTCTATTCCGAGATCGTATCAACGAACGGTTTAATGCGTTGGAAACTAGACTCATAGATCTTCAATTTGATAGGTAGATCACCCCATAATTCCAAGCACATTGGGAGAAAAATGCAGTAACATTTGACCTAAAGTTTAAGTAAAATTATAAACCTAAGTTGCGACAACTTTTATCAACTTTTGTTTCATAACTCGCTTGACTTCAAGACTTATGATGCGGATATTATATGATTCAAATACATTAAAACAAGACCTCTTGGGACAGTTAATCACCTCTAGTGTGACCCGAAAATACGGGTTACAACATCCTTGATTCGTTTAACTTCTAATATTTGTTAACCACTCTTATACACCCTTGTATCGTTTAAGACCAATAGGATTAACTTCTTATCATCTCAAAGATAATCTCTTCTTGGATTTACATCGACTAACTTACGACGTGATCTATGGTATGCGAATTTGGGTTGTAACACCCTCTCCCCCTTAGGAACATTCGTCCTCGAATGTAAGGGTTTATGGGGTGTCTAACTCATCGTGGATTCCGACGGAGATTTCCGGCTGAGTTTCCCCCATAAAATGGACACTAGCCAAACTTGCAAGCAGTTAAACCCAACCTATGGCCTTACAAGACTATACAAAGCATTATGGATATGTACATTATCTGCATATCACCATTTTGTATTAAAAAAAGAGTATTCACAAGCTATTGCTTACCTCATAGAGCCGTTTCACCTTATAATGCGTCCTTCTTTCCCCCGACATCCTTGTTATCTTCACTCTGGAATAGGTAAGGGTATTTAGACTTCATCTCCTCTTCTGCTTCCCATGTCATTTCTTCTATATTCTTGTTCCTCCATAATACTTTCACGGAAGCTACATCCTTTGTTCTCAGCTTGCGGACTTGTCGATCTAATATAGCCACTGGCACTTCATCATATGATAGATCCTTTGTAACTTGTACATATTTGATAGGGACGACCCGAGAAGGGTCTCCAATACATTTCCTCAACATAGATACATGGAATACCGGGTGGACAAATTCCAATTCAGATGGCAATTCTAACTCGTAAGCAACCTGTCCAATTCGTCGAAGAATTTTGTACGGCCCAATATACCGCGGACTCAACTTACCCTTCTTCCCAAAAAGCATAACACCCTTCATCGGCGAGATCTTCAGGAAAACCCAATCACCAACCTCAAATTCCAGATCACGACGTCGGACGTCGGAATAAGACTTTTGCCTACTTTGTGCCATCCTCAGTCGCTCTTGTATCACTTTCACCTTCTCAATGGCTTGGTGAATCAAATCTGGCCCATATAATTCTGTCTCACCGACTTCAAACCATCCAACTGGTGATCTACATCTCCTCCCGTACAGTGCCTCATACGGGGCCATTTTAATACTGGAATGGTAGCTATTATTGTAGGCAAATTCTATAAGTGCCAGATGGTCATCCCAATTCCCCTTGAAATCTAGAACACATGCTCGTAGCATATCTTCAAGCGTCTGGATGGTACGTTCAGCCTGTCCGTCAGTCTGCGGATGGAATGCAGTGCTGAGATTTACTTGTGTGCCTAAACCCTTCTGAAAAGACCTCCAAAAGTTAGCCATAAATTGAGCTCCTCGGTCTGATATAATAGATACCGGCACACCATGAAGCCTAACAATCTCCTTGATATACAACTTCGCATAATCTTCAGCCGTGTAAGTTGTCTTAACTGGCAGAAAATGGGCAGATTTTGTAAGTCGATCAACTATCACCCAGATGGAGTCAAACTTATGATAAGAGCGAGGTAATCCAATAATGAAGTCCATATTAATCACCTCCCATTTCCAGGTCGGAATCTCTATATTCTGAATCAATCCACTAGGTTTCTGATGCTCGATCTTTACTTGTTGACAATTAGGACACTGGGCTACAAATTCTGCAATAGACTTCTTCATGTTATCCCACCAATATTTCTCCTTAACGTCATGATACATCTTTGTCGAGCCAGGATGGATAGAATATCGGGACTGGTGAATCTCAATCATAATCTTCTCTCGCAACCCTGCCACACTAGGTACACATAATCGGCCCTGGTATCTCAGTGTCCCATCTCCTCCGATCTTGAAAGCTGTAATCTTACACTGCTGAATTCCCTCTCTCAATCTTACTAAGGTAGGATCTTCATATTGCCGTGCTTTTACCTCGGCTACCAAAGATGATTCTGCGGTATTCTGTACAGTAACACCTCCGTCATCAGAGTCCAACAATCTGATTCTCATATTGGCTAGCTGGTGAAGCTCTTTGGTCAACCCTTGTCTACCTGCCTCAATATGTATTAAGCTTCCCATTGACTTACGGCTGAGAGCATCTGCCACAACATTAGCTTTACCGGGATGGTACAATATCTCGACATCGTAGTCTTTCAGTAATTCAAGCCACCTACGCTGCCTCAAATTCAACTCCTTCTGCTTGAAGATGTATTGTAAACTCTTGTGATCTGTGTAGATGTCAACATGGACGCCGTATAAGTAGTGCCGCCATATCTTCAAAGCATATATTACTGCAGCCAATTCCAAATCATGAGTCGGGTAATTCTTTTCATGCTTCTTCAATTGTCTTGATGCATAAGCAATCACCTTCCCACGTTGCATCAATACGCACCCCAAACCTATACCTGAGGCATCACAATATACCACATAACCTTCTGTTCCTTCTGGGAGAGTGAGCACTGGCGCGGATGTCAATCGATTCTTTAGCTCCTGAAAACTATGTTCACAAGCATCAGACCACTGGAACTTGGTAGCTTTCTGTGTTAACTTAGTCAATGGTGCTGATATAGAGGAAAACCCTTCTACAAACCGCCTATAATATCCTGCTAGCCCCAGGAAGCTGCGGACTTCTGACGGTGTTGTAGGTCTCGGCCAATTCTTCACTGCATCGATCTTCTGAGTGTCGATACTAATACCCGCATCAGATATCACATGGCCAAGGAATGCTACTGAGTTCAGCCAGAATTCACATTTAGAGAGCTTAGCATATAACTTATGATCCTGAAGGGTCTGTAATACTATCCGCAAGTGGCCCGCATGTTCCGCCTCCGAACGAGAATACACCAGAATGTCATCAATGAATACGATCACGAACACATCAAGATAGGGCCTGAATACACTATTCATGAGATCCATAAAAGCTGCTGGGGCATTTGTTAGCCCGAACGACATCACCAAGAACTCAAAATGCCCATATCTTGTCCGGAAGGCCGTCTTTGGAATATCCTTCTCCTTAACCCTCACCTGATGATACCCTGAACGCAAGTCAATCTTGGAGAAATACTTGGCACCCTGGAGTTGGTCAAACAGGTCATCAATTCTTGGAAGTGGATACTTGTTCTTTATTGTAAACTTATTCAACTGTCGATAATCGATACACATCCTTAACGACCCATCTTTCTTCCGCACGAACAAGACTGGCGCACCCCAAGGTGAAGTGCTAGGCCTAATGAAACCCTTATCCAGCAAGTCCTTCAACTGTGCCTTCAACTCTCGCAACTCTGCCGGGGCCATCCTGTATGGAGGGATAGAGATCGGTTGAGTGTCAGGCAATGCATCAATGCTAAACTCAATCTCCCTTTCAGGAGGAAGGCCTGGGAGTTCATCTGGGAAAACATCTGGAAATTCATTGACCACGGGGATTAATTGTAGAGTAGGCGGCTTCGCCTCCGCATCCCTAACGCGAACAAGATGATAAATGTAACCTTTTGAGATCATCTTCCTTGCCTTAAGATAGGAAATAAACCTACCTTTCGGCGTAGCAATGTTCCCCTTCCATTCAATGGCGGGTTCACAAGGAAACTGAAACCTAACCATCTTCGTACGACAGTCAACACTTGCATAGCATGAGGCCAACCAGTCCATTCCCATTATCACATCGAAATCAACCATTTCTAACTCAAATAAATTTGCCGAGGTTTGACGACTACAAATCATCACAGTGCAACCTTTATAAACCCTTCTAGCAATCACAGAATCTCCTATCGCAGTGGATACCGCAAGTGGTTTACTTATCAATTCAGGTTCAATGCCAAACTTATTAGCCACAAAGGGTGTAACATATGATAAGGTAGATCCTGGATCAATTAGCGCATATACATCATAAGAAAACACAGACAATATACCTGTAACAACATCCGGAGATGACTCGAGATCTTGTCGACCTATTAGAGCATAGGTTCGATTTTGAGCACCACTCGAACTCGGCACTGAACCTCTACCTCTACCACGACCTGTCGACTGTTGAAAACCTTGTGCTGGAGGTCGAACTGATGAGGAAGAACCAGACACAGATCCAGTCGGTTGAGCCATACCACCACCTCCTCTGTTAGGACAATCCCGCATCATATGGCCACGCTATCCGCAAGAATAGCACGCATCGGAACCTCGACGGCACAGTCCAAAGTGGGCCTTGCCGCACTGATCACAACGAGGTGTTGGGGGTCTCGTCTGACTAGTATCTCTATGAAATTGTGAGCCTGATGCCCTCGAACTCTGACCTGAACCAGAATAGGTAAATCGATCATACCGAGGCCTCTGAAACTGTGGAGGAGCACTAGCTACAGGTGGTGCCGAACTCCTCGAAGATTGGGGCCTGATACTGCCTCTGAACTCATCAGAATACCATGCAAATCTTGCCCTCTTATGCTGGCCCCTATCCTGCTCCCTATCTGCCCTTTGCTGGCGCTTACGATCCTCTAGGGTCTGGGCATAAGCCTGAATACGGGAAATATCCATGCCCTCTACCAAGGAGGCTGTTGTGCACTCATTTATCAGATGTGGTCCCAACCCGTTCACGAACAGATGCACCCTATCACTCATCTCTGACACCATATGGGGAGCATACCTTGCTAAAGAATCAAACTGTATACTATACTCTCGTACACTCATATTACCCTGTCGAAGGTTCAAGAACTTATCAGCTCTAGCTCGTCGTATCTCAACTGGCAAGTAGTGACGAAGAAAGGCCTCAGAAAATTCCTTCCACACGGCTGGAGGAGCGTTCGGACCCCTAGATCTCTCCCAACTATCATACCAGAAAACCGCTAAATCCCGTAACCGATAAGAAGCCAACTCTACTGCCTCCGTATCACTAGCATGCATAACCCGCAATGTACGATGAATCTGATCAATAAATATTTGTGGGTCCTCCTTGGGGTCTGATCCGGTAAACACTGGAGGGTCTAGATTAATAAAATCACGAACTCTCGCACTAACCGGTTTATCAGCAGCACCGGTATTCTGCCTCTGAGCCTGAGCAGCTACCAAGCTAGTCAACAATTGCACCGCACTGCGCATATCATGGTCTGTAGTGCCAGACGGAGGAACTGGATGTACTGGGTGCCTCCTAATATCCTCGGGAGGAGACAGAGAGGTATGAGACGGCATCTCACTCTGAGCCTCACTTTGGCCTGCTCTGGCTGGAGGCACCTGAATGTTACCCTCTCCCACAGCTGTATCAAGCCGTTTACTAATCACTTGCTTCCTAGTCGAAGGCATCGCTGAAAGAAAACAAGGTGAATATTAGATATGAACACTTACTACTCAACTCTACGCACGATCTAGATTCAGGAAGAAGGTAACAACCCTAGATGTCACGTAGCCTCCTGATTATAAATGTGGCGCGCTACACATCCATAATCAAAACTCTACTAGACACGGCTCATAGACAACCCCTAGGACAGACTTGCTCTGATACCAAGTTTGTCACGACCCAACTGGAGGGTCATGACTAGCACCCGGGCCATACTTGCCGAGCACCAACGTACATTTTATCTAACCTTCCTTATTATCTTTAAGGGCCGACAAGATCAATATAAATAGTAGACATGGATCATGAACATCCAACAATGAAAGATAATGTCATGAACATACATAACATGGGACGACAAGACTGTCAAGAAACTATATATAAGGTACGAGCTATCATGATGCCATGAAAGACTATACAACAAAAATCAGCCGAAAAGGCATTCTAAACCATACATAAGTCGACACCTGTCTATGAGCCTCTAAAAGAACATAAGTGCTACAACATTGCCGGAACAGGGCCCCGACATACCCATAAGGTCTATAACAAAAATGCATACCAAGACCACGGCAAGTCCGGAGAAGGGATCTCGCCAATAACCGCTGAACTGGACAGCCTACTGTGGTGGGGGAGCTACGTCTACCTGTCTATCAGGACCTGCAGCACGACATGCAGCGTCCACAAATAAAAAGGACGTCAGTACGAATAAAGTACTGAGTATGTGAGGCAAGAAAGCATAAGTAAGAACAGTAATGTAAACATGGATAGAGAATATACAACCTGTGACATCTGGGTACCTCTGAGGGCTACTGACATGAAATACATGATACATACATATATATACATAAACTTTTAAAACATACGCCTTTGTGGGCATCACCATCATCATATCGTACCCGGCCATAATAGGCTCGGTAAAACGTACCCGGCCATCATAGGGCTCGGTAGAATCGTACCCGACCACGTGGAGCTCGGTAAATCCCAACTGATCAGTGGTTGCACAATAGGTGCCATACCCGGCCAACTATAGCGCGGCTCGGTAGAGTAAAATAGATACATATATATGATGCATGCTGGACTCATTGGAATCACATTTTGAACCTTTCGGAGTGACGTAAGGTCGGTATCCTTCGTACACGTTATTAGGATTAACTCTTCATCAAGAAACTTATAAGAATCAGGAACTACCAACAACATTGATAATATAAGAATAAGAGAAGTAACATCAATACCAATCGTTTCATAAGAAGGGCAGCAATGTAAGTACTGCTAGCTTCTAAGAGTAGAGTATCTTTGGGAGCTCGTTCATTACATTATGTACAATCAGAGTCGTGCAAAAGAATGAAGGGGATAGACTCACATACCTTGTATATACTGCCCAACCTCAAGCTATGCAAATATCACGACTCCTTAGTCTACAATAAGACAAATGACACTATCATTATCGTTTAAGCGTCGTAACTATTATGTATCGACCACAACCTATTTTACGATGAAACGGACAGCACCTCCCCTATTTATATGACTTCCCACAAGTCAATACAATCACCAAACAGCCCAAACAACATCATTAATAATCATATTGAGCCTCCAAAACAGTCCACCAACCAACAACATTACTACCAAGCTTTTCGATATATATTTCACAAGTTCTAGCTTCAACGACTTAGCTGCAACTTGGATAATCTTAAATATATATAGAGTAAGAGGTTCCTTACCTTTAAACAGAAAGAACAAATCCAATTTGACCTTAATTTTCCACGAAATATCCCTTCAATTCTGCCACAAGAACAAGGAAGCGAAACTAGCAATTAATTCGGGTTTTTCGGCACTAGAATTACTTTAGAAGACTTGAAATCACCTAGGGTTGATATTAAAAACTTGAAGGTGTATTTACAGGACATAAAACACTTAAAAAAACCTCCCACACGAGCTGGAACAACACAAAAATCAGCAACAACAAGAAGAACAAGAAACTTACTAGCGCCACGGGATTCCCGACATTTGATTTGTGTTGTTTGCCCTTTGTTTGGGTCTTGGATCATGAGAGAACCTTGAGAGACTGTTTTTAGGGTTATAAGGTCTGAATATACTGAAAAATAATGACTTAAAACGGGGTTGAGGTATCTTATATATGTCCATATGTCTTAAACCGCCTTTGTGGGCCCCATAGAGAGCAGCTTGGCGCACTCTCGCGAAAACGCGAATATCTCTCTATTCCGAGATCTTATCAACGAACGGTTTAATGCGTTGGAAACTAGACTCATAGATCTTCAATTTGATAGGTAGATCACCCCATAATTCCAAGCACATTGGGAGAAAAATGCAGTAACATTTGACCTAAAGTTTAAGTAAAATTATAAACCTAAGTTGCGACAACTTTTATCAACTTTTGTTTCATAACTCGCTTGACTTCAAGACTTATGATGCGGATATTATATGATTCAAATACATTAAAACAAGACCTCTTGGGATAGTTAATCACCTCTAGTGTGACCCGAAAATACGGGTTACAACATCCTTGATTCGTTTAACTTCTAATATTTGTTAACCACTCTTATACACCCTTGTATCGTTTAAGACCAATAGGATTAACTTCTTATCATCTCAAAGATAATCTCTTCTTGGATTTACATCGACTAACTTACGACGTGATCTATGGTATGCGAATTTGGGTTGTAACATTACCTCTCTCTTCTCACCATTGCCTTATAGTGCTCCTTGCGAGTTTTCACTAAAAAGACTCTCTCATTTTAGTTTCTTTACTTACCATTGCCTTACGGTGCACATGAGGGTTTTCACCAATAAGACTCTCTCATTTAGGTTGCACCAGATCCAAGTGACTGTATCCTTCAATTTTGAACATTCTCGTTGATTTATCGGAAGGTCTTGAAAAGGATTTGGATAAAATGTATTTGGATTGAATTACAACTTTGGAACCTCCCAGGAGAGACCATCACCGAACCATTGTAACATCTACCCCAGTTTCAACTTTTGAGGGAATGTGGATTTTTGTTTTGGTGTGACTGGACCTAGAGAGAGGCTGTCTATCCTTTCAGAATCAAGTCGAATGTAGGTCAATGTAACTACTTTTTTTGTTTTTGTTTTATCTTTCTTCTATTTTTTTGTTTTCTCTTTCTTTTTCCTTTTTTCCTTTTTTTTTTTACATTTTCATTCATTTGTTATTTAATAATAACTTCCAAGTTCCAAAGAGGGTAATCAAAGAAAAGGGAACCGGCTCAAAGGGTTTGCAAAAGGTCGATAGTACTTGGATAGTGAGAAAGAAAGCCTTCTTCATCCCAACCGGAGAACATTTAATGTTTTATAGAGGGTCAAACATAGTACCTTTTGACTGCACCTGCGTTGACAGTTGTTTCAGGGACATTTTCTTCGATGTTTCCCAAGTACAACACTCTCTTTTGACAATACTCTCGTTAAAATGTATGGACCTTTTGACATTTCCGATTCTTTATTTTATTTCCTTAAAGTTATCTTCATTGCATTCTGATTTTTGATGCATTATTTCAAAGTCTAACAGCGTTTTAGCATCTGGGCCTGAAGTCCGCAGGCATGTCATGTCATTAAAATCTGCATTTAACAGAATTGAAAAGAGAATGAGAAAAGTGGCAAGATTAAGAAAAGAGACATTCCTAGACAATGAAATAATAATTTCATTTGATTTTTTTAAAAAAAAAAAAAATTTAAAGATAGAAGGTTTTTCATCAGAAAGTAAGACAACAAAGTTAAACATCCGGATCACACCCTGAAATAATCCGAATGCAGAAAGGATAGCAAGACCGACTACTGAGACTCTCGTCTGATAGGGAACTTTTAGGTTTGGCGACTGTTTTTTGGCTTTTCGACTGTCTCGGCAATGGCCTTTAGTGCCGGATCAAATTTCTCATTTTCACAAATCATTCCGACTACTGGCCCAGTGTTGTGAGCAGACAAGGGATTGTTTGTCACATCATGAGCCTCCTCGTCCTGAAGAACTATTGCCTTGACCTCGATGAGGTCTTCCACTGCTCCTTTGAGAGTCCAACAATCTTCAGTATCATGTCCCACTAATCCGGAGTGTTATTCACATCTAGCATCAGCTCGGTATGAGGGTGATTTGGGGTTTGGCCGGTTCGGGGCCACTGGCTGCAGCAGACCTAGCCTGACTAGTTTTTGGAACAAGCTAGAGTATGATTCACCAATAGGGGTGAACTGGTTCTTTCTGAGGGGCTTAGTTTTGGGTATAATGTTGTGGCCGCATGTAAGGTTGTGCATTCATCACCACATAGGGATGCGGTGCCACGACATAAAGAGCACCTTGATGGGCATAATAGTATTGTGGGACCTCAAGAAGCATATATGATTGATTGAATGCCATACGGGACCCCCTCGAGCTGGAAGCCAGCATGGCTCTCTCTTTTCTCCCGTTTCTGTTCATCAAACCCCCCGAACTATTCTGAACGGCCTATGATGCGGCCTTAAAAGTAGCTTGACTAAAGATTCAGCCCGTTTTCAAACCATTTTCGACCATCTCCCCAATTTTGATAGCCTCAGTGAATGGTCTACCCGTAGCAGACATCATGTTCTGGAAATAATCACGCTCTTGAGCCTCTAAAAAAAATGATCAACTCATGATTATCCATGGGTGGATTAACTCTAGCCGCTTGCTCCCTCCACTTGATGGCATACTACCTAAAGCTTTCTGTCGGCTTTTTCTTCATATCGGACAATGAATTGCAAACTGGTGCAATATCAATGTTGTACTGGAATTATTTGACGAAGGCGCGGGCCATGTCATCCCAAACATGCTAGTGAGAGATATCTTGGTCAATGAACCATTCAGAGGCTACTCCCACAAGACTTTCCCCAAAATAAGCCATCAGTAATTTTTCTTTTCCACTTGCACCCCTCAGCTGGTTGCAGTACCTTTTCAAGTGGGCGATAGGGTTGCCGTGTCCATCATATTTCTCAACTTTTGGGGGTTTGAACCCTGGTGGCAAATGGATATGAGGGAACATGCATAGATCACTGAATTAAACACTTTTGTGGCCACCTAGTCCCTGTATGTTCTTTATGTTCTGTTCAAGACTTTTCATTTTCCTGGCCATCTCATCCGGTTCAACCATCTTGGCAGGCTTTACATTTTCCACTGCTGACTCGTACTGAGGAGTCTGATTGTATGGAGCCGAGACCCTGAAAGCTATATTTGGAGAGTAGTATTAGCCATCATAAGCATGCGATGATGGCTCGTTGTTTGGACTCGTCACAGGAGGTGGTGGCGGGATTGTATATACCGGTGTGCCAGACACGACGAGAGGAGTGTTCCTGGCCGGTGCGACTGGAGGTCGTACATTAGAGGTACCATGGGCAGCATGGAGGCTTTAGTTTAGGACATACCCTGGTGGTAGAATGTGATCGCTCATTGCATTGAGTTGTGATTGAGAAGCCTGGGGTACGATGGAAGTTACCTTTGAGGGACCCCGGGGTTGAGGCTGACCAGAAACCCAAGCTTGATATACATTAGACAATTGATGTCTCAATTATCTTATTTCTTCCGACACTTGCTCAACTGACTGACCCTGAGGGTCATCACTGACCAGCTCGATCTCATCATCGTTAGCCATTACTACCGTTCCCTTAGATCTGGTGAAGTAATGATGCGTTGCCAGTTTCACCTCAAACCCAACACCTTAAGCTTACTATATATGAGACAATAAATGTGTTAGGGTTAAGCATTTTATAGATATGAATCACACGTAATATGCCATGCTCCTATCATTATCACTATTTCTAACATGCTTTTGAAGGCTTCATGTTTAATTCCGGCTTATCAGGTTGCTTCTTATAGACGCTCTTATTTTCTTCTCTCCCTTTTATTTTCACTCACGCCTCATTTTACAATCGTTGAAAAATATTTTGATCGAACCTTTTGAGGGTTGCCTACGTATCATGTCGCCGCATGAATCAGATCATTATGTAGTTCAAGGAGATCGGGCATGGAGTAAATAAAATAACTCTTTTTTCTTTACTTTTTTACAATACTCAAACCATGAAAGCGTTTAGAAAAAGAATATATATTTTTGCATTCCGTTATTTTTTCGGAATTTTCGAAAGAAAGGCTTTTAAAGAGGAAAGAAAATATTTTTGAATTTTTGGTTATGATTTTTTTTTTAAAATTTTTTGAAAGAAAGACTTCTAAAGTAGAAAGAAAATATTTTTTTGGATATTTGAATTTTTGGGAAAAAGTCTTCTAAAAAAAGGTAGTTTGAATTTTGATTTGATTTGTTTTCTTTTTTCGAATAAAAGACTTCTACAAAGAAAATATTTTTGGGTTTAAAGTTTGTTTTTTATTATTATTTGTTTGCGATTTTCTAAGAAAAGACTCCTAAAGAAGGAATTAAAGAATAATAATTTTGGATTTGTTTTTAAAAATTGGGGGTCGGAACCGATGAGGTTTGCCTACGTATCTCATATC
The DNA here is from genome assembly GCF_000715075.1 of Nicotiana tabacum. Lineage (NCBI taxonomy): Eukaryota > Viridiplantae > Streptophyta > Magnoliopsida > Solanales > Solanaceae > Nicotiana > Nicotiana tabacum. Next base: position 52,709,492 of record NC_134088.1, read on the forward strand.
CGGTGAGAATCAGACCCGCGTAGTTCGGTCAATATTTTAGGAATGGGATGACACTTTTATTTTTTGGGAAAAATTCAATCTTATTTTGTAATAATCGTTTTGGGGTAAAATTTTGACAGGGTTTTTGGATTTTCAAATACCAAAATTTTTTAAAAACCGGGTAAATTTTCTCTCTCCTATATTCTTCCTTCTGGTTTTATCTTAATTCTTATTTTTATTTTTTAGAAGCAGGTCAACATGTACAAACCGAATGAAACATAATGTACATGTAGCACATAAAATGCATCAGGATGGTCTTCTAGTTATCGGGCACAGCTGTCCTAGACGGACCCAACCCCTGTGTTGAGTCTCCAAAGTCAAATGCACGTGATACAAACAAACATTCCTACCAGGGATCTGGAAAGAGGCTATGTTATTCTAGGTTTAAAATCCTGGGGGAGTGTTTTAGACCTGGCTTACCCAAGCGGACAGCTCGAGCCGAGGTGGGGGCAACGTACCGGGAGCACGAAAGTCTACCCGGCCTAGTTACTGATCTAGCCTCATTCTATTTGATATGACCTCTAACAAAAAAGTAGGCCACGCACGCGTGTGAACCACAAATTCATAAGACTCAGAAGGGAGGCGTAAGAAGGCAGTTTATATAGTTCAAATAATATAAAAGCAGTAAATGAGCGGCAATTAGCACATTAGGCCCACAAACACAGTAATATCAACAATCAAGAAAGCCAAGTATAGATCACATTACAAGCTCGACTTCTGAATCCTGAACCAGAAGTTCTGGGTTCTTATCCCCAGCAGGGTCGCCAGAGCTGTCACACCTCCTTTTTTCCGAGGGATAGGGAGTTTTTCCAATTTAAGTATCATTATTGAAATGGGATTTTTTATTTTTATTTATTAAGAGTTTCCACTCGGAATTATTGAATTATGATGTTCCGAGTCACCATTTATTTTAAATCCCAAATCAAGAAAATTTGACACTGAATTATGGTCCGCGAACACAGAAGACCGAGTAAGGAATTTTGTTAACCCGGGAGAAGGTGTTAGGCATTCTCGGATTCGGTGGTTCTAGAACAGTCGCTTTAATAATTATACCTACCTTAACTAATTCTGGATATTTTATGTTCTAGGAAAATTTATGCACTTTTGCCTTAAATGCTTTTAATTTCTTGATCATTCGTAATTATGGAATTATTTCGAAACGAGTTACGCGTACGTGTACTCATTTTGTTTGGCACATTAAAAATCATATCACACATGCGTGTACACAATTGATAACACTTTTATTATTATTATTATTAAGATTATTCAAAAGTCGCACGAATGTGTACCTTAAATTATTTTAGAAATTATAATTGTATTGTGCGAACGTGTACATAACTACGATGATTTGATTAATTTAGAGCGCACTTGAAATATACTACCCTGTTCATGAATTATTTTCCTAAACTAATTTGAAAATCGTTGTAAAGTCAAGAGTTATGAAATGTATTTGTATAGAACTAGAAGTATGGAATTTAATTACTAGAATTATTTACAAAAATGAATTACTTTACTAAGTTATGAAAAGTATTTGTAATTATTCATTATGGAAGAAATATGACCTAGCTTATGAATTTTATTACCTTGAGCCATAGTACTTAAAACATACGACCCAAAAATTCCTAAAGGTCCGATCTTTCCAATTTTAAAGTCAGAAAATTTCATGGCCCATTTTTCCTTAACATAAAAAATACTTCATCAACGTTCGTATGGCCCAATTCCCTTTATACATTACTGCCTTTTGCACCTTGATTTACTTTAACATATATTTTTACTTCTCTAAAATTATATTAAACAAATAATGACAGTGAAAGTTTCATGCCTTACTATTTCATGAAACTAAATATTCTATAAAACTAATCTACCAAAAATAGCTAGAAAATTTAAGAAAAACTAACCAAGAATAGGAAAACTATTGTTTATGGATTAAAAGGAAACAAACATGTTCCTGCTAAAGCTTTAAACCAACAAAAGATGACAAACTAATTTATGCTAACTGTGAACAGGAAAAGAAACATGCTCAAATAATCAGTAAGTATGAACCATAAAATTTTACTCAAATACTCATCATAATAAAAAAAATCAAAACTTATACATTAATCAAGGATAAAGTAAGAAATGGACCTCGATACAGCTTCTCACGAAATCGAATGAAATGAAGAAAAGAAATCTGACCGGAGTCTGGCTCGCCGGAGACCTCAACGAAGACGGACAGACAAAGTCGGAACCTTGTTACGTTTATTAGGATACTTCAAGGGTATTTTTAGGCTTGAATTTGGGGCATTTTCGAGTCTTAAACGGGGTGATGAATTACTGAATTTTTCGAAAGAAAGAATAACACAAGTAGAAATTCCCTTAGCGTAGAAGAAGAAAAATTCTCTCAATTCCCCCCTCTCCTTTTTTTCTTCTCTTTCTCTCTTCTATTTATAGAAAAAAATATTCGGAAATTTTCAGATTCTGTTTTAATTATTTTATTATTTTTTAATTAAAAAATTCCCACTTCCCATTTTTGTTTTTTTTTTTTAAAAACAAAACAAATTCCCCACTTTACTTTACTTTTATTTTTTAATTTCTCACTTTTTTTACTTTTCCTTTTTTTATTTTCCACTTATTTTACTTTTCTTTTTTAAATTTCCACTTATTTTACTTTTTTTTATTTTCACTTTCTTTTACCTTTTTATTAAAAATAACTTTCACCTACCTTTACTTTTATTTTTTTAATTCCAACTTTCTTTTACTTTTCATTTTTTAAATTTCCACATTCTTTTACTTTTATATTTTTAATTTTTTACTTTCTTTTACTTTTTTATTAAACAACTTCCACCTACTTTTACTTTTACTTTAATATTTCATACTTCTACTTTTCCTATTTTTTATTCCCATCCGAAATTTGTTTTTAAAAAATATTTATTTATTTTTGTTTTCATTTTTTTTAATTTATTTTATTTTAAAATAGAAAAAAATAGTAATAGTAATAATTGACCTTTTAAAATATTTTTAATTTTTTACCCTATATATAAAAAAAAGTGTAACAAAGCTAAAAAATATATATTAAAATTCTAAAAATATTTACATAATATAAGGTGATAAAAATTCAAATATAGTCAAAAATTAGGTGCTCACACCACCCACAACATGTCTACGGAGCCTCTAAGGACAACAGAAGAGTAGCATGAAATTGTCGGCAACAAGGCCCCGGCTATACAACTCGATTGACATTAGGCCCGAAATAGAGTAGGGCTCACCAAAACCTGCTGAATAGAGAGCGACTGCTAACGAGAACCAAAGCTGCCCGCTGATGAACCACCTGCATCCATTAAAGATGCAGCGCCCCCGGCAAAAAGGACGTTAGTACATATGGAATAGTACTAGTATGTAAAGCTAACTGTCCCCTTTCAAAATAGAATGCCAACATAAAAGGGAAAGCATGGAAACAACAATCAATAATCAATGATATCCAATTTCCAAGTTAAAACATAATAATTTTCAAAATACGAAGATAATATTTTTTTTTTGGTTAGGAGATCTTTAGCACTGATATACCACTTTTCACAATATCACCTTTTACAAACCAATATTCACAATACCAATGTTCACAATACACACATCATAACCAACCTCATAATACCATCGTGAATTTAGCACGGAGTTTGATCACGGCCCGATCGGCTAGGCCGTCTTATTTGAAGATATCAACCACAATCACAATCTCTGTGCATATATACCATCGTGAATCTAGCATGGAGTCTGATCATGACCCGATCAGCTAGGCCGTCTTATTTGAAGACATGAACTACAATCAAAATTTCAATTATAATTTCCAGCACAATCACCACCATGTGTGCGGTATGGTGTCCGATCACGACCCGATCGGCTAGGCCATCTCATGTGAGATATCATCCTTTTCTATCATCAATCTCATCCTAATTAAGGGGAATAACTTTGTCACATCAATCCCATCCCAAATAAGGGGAAAAACATTTCTGATTTGCATACAAAGGAAACATAAATATAGATTTCATTTACCCCATGACCTTTCATATCGTATATAGCTTCATTCGTACTTTTAACCACTTACAACATCATTATTTCATTAGCTCTCTGGGCCATACATGTGATTCTTCTTTCATGGCACAGTGGCTGTATTTCATATTCCACACTTTCATTTCTTTCCTTTCATGAGTCATCATCATAAATATCAATATATAGAATATTGCGGAAATCACAACTTTAGGTTCATTGGTAGTGAAGACTTTAAACACAATAGATTTCTTTCCAATAAATGGAGTAAATTGATTGGCAATCGCAGCGCAAGTTAAAATCATAAACAAGTAACACACAATTTATTCTTGAAATACTTTTCCCCAAGAGGGCAATACACAATTTCAATTCATGAATATGTAAGAGCTCAAAACACGCTGGGAATACTTACACGACATATCATTAGTTAGAACAACCACATATGGGCATAAATTGAGTTTATAAACTTTTAGGCAATTCTATTTTTAAAGTCGATTTTGGAACAGTTGAATCAAAGCTCATTTCATAATCTTTCTCACATCATCCTATTTTATTGGCACGATTAGCCACAAGTATAACTTTCGCTCTTGGCACGTTGGCCACATTTTATACCCCCAATTCACTTATTTCACTTCCAACCATCTTTATAGATTATCAACAATAAGACATTTCCAATCAAGACTTTAGGTATACATATGAGCAATTAAGAGTCTTAAGCATATTCAGATTTTCTCACACAATTTGGCATCATAACCTACATTTGAAACATGACTCAAAGACATAGCATTTTAATACACATATCATTCTTGAACACATTCCCAAAGGAAAACATAACGTGATAGGAACATTCGTAACATGTTTTGAATACATAATTCTCGACACTTTGCTTATTCGGGACAATCGAATTTATTGGGAATATCTCGGAACATGAAATAATGAAATTGAGATAACCATACTTGAAACTTACGGGAACATCGTGGAATTCAATTTTAAGAGAGTAGTTTAGCCAACATATCTCGCTTTGAGCTTTTCTTAAATTACTAAGACGTTTCGAAAATGCTAGCAATCCCAATCTAGTTTGAGACATAACAAAATTGAAACATTATTAGGAAGATATTCATGGTTTTAGCTTATTTAAGCATTTTATCAAACACTAGATGTGCAAATTGGTTACAAGTTTCTTCCACAAGATTTCTTTCACTTGACAACCCAATCTTTACCCATTTAGGCTCAACAATCTTCCCACAAACCTTATTGGTACGTGCATGTATACATAATACTCTCAGACCCAAGAATCATACTCCCAATCACCCATACATTACCCCAAACTCGAAATTGAAGACTCGGGGTTAGAACCTTACCTCTTGAGTGAAGATCTTGTGAGATTTCCTTGTTGGATTTCAAAGCTTGGACAAGATCTTGATGAATAAAGGACTTGAGCTTCTTCCTCTCTCTAGAACACTCTCACTTCTCTTTAAGAGTATCAGGTAATCCACCAAAAATGAACCCTTAGGCTAGATAAATGAAATGGGGGTCGGGTTATGAAATTAAAAAATCGGACCCTCACAAATCCGGGCCGGGCTACAGACCAGGCTAGGCACGGTCTATAGCAAGCTACAGACCAGGCTTCGCGAGGGATATAGCACGGTCTAGCGCACAACAGACCTAGCTTCGCGAGGGTTATAACATGGTCTAGCGCGCTACAGACCTGGTTTCGCGAGGGTTATAGCACGGTCACGTTCTTCCCGCCTTTGGGAATTTGAACATAACTTCTTGTAGGAGTGTCCAAATGACAAATGGGTTGAAGCGTTAGAAGCTAGATTCAAAGCATTAGAACATAACTCCTAAGTCTTTATAGTTTGGTAGCAAAATGCTTTTGAAGTAGGATCTTGTGCGAATTAAGACATCTTTTCCACTTATTTTATCCAACTTGTTTCACACGAATTCTTGCCATTCACAAAACTCCTTAGTATGTTTCAACACACCTTAAACATTTTCTTTTCATTTCAAAATAATGTGGTTCTATCCCATTGGTCTCCTTTAATACTCAAACACGTTATTCCCAAATGCCGTTGGCGCACTTTAAAATCTTCAATCAGTAGGAAATTTTTAACGGGTCCTTACATTCTCCCCCGCTTAGGATCATTCGTCCTCGAATGTGGAGTGAAGTTCGTCCCCAAGCACTTAGTATAACACATCTCTTCTCTTTTGCACATCTCAAACTCCCAAATTTGAATAACTCCCAAATTGTTCAGAAATTTCGACAAAGTTTCCTCTGTATTCAGGCCTATCCACCTGTCAGAGAATCACCAAAACCGTTCTAACAACATATCCACAACTCCCAAAAGAATCATAATATATATCAACAACATTAATCTCAACATTACAGGCATCATATTAACAAGAGTTATATTTGGACATGAGCTGCACATACTTAAATCATAACACATAGAAAGTACCTTTCGATCCACAATCATTTGACTATACACTCAAGTGAGAACATTTTATTTCCTTAACATTTTTGGCCCTCAAGGTAGCCTCCTCGACTAACAGACTTCACCATAACACATTAACGAAGGCAATCTCAACTCCTAGACTTTTCTAACAATGATAGCAAATAGTTGCTCCTCATAATACCATTATCTATTGACTTCACCTTCTTAGACATAGACACATGAAATACCAGGTACGCGGAGAACAATAAAAAGGAAACATCATACTCATAGTTTGGCCTATTTCCTAAGGCCTAATTTGACTACACATACTGTGCCTTTATTAACAATTCACATAGCATCCTTATGGAGAAAATATTAAGAATTACCCGTTCACTCTCTTCAAATCTAAATCTCTACACCGAACACCTAAACTAACCCTTTGGCGACCTCTAACAATTAGTCTAAGATGTGCTAGCTTGAATATGACCATGAAATTTCCTATCTAATATATTTGATCATGGGATGACGCTTCTTCTTTGACATGTGACATATGGGAGGCATAATCAAAAGGATAAATACATTAGCGTCAGTTATTCTTGGAAGTCTATGAGTCATGAAAAGGACAACAACAATTGTTTCATTCCATATGTGTCTTGCTCGGCAATAGTAAGCCTCAAAGAGAAATGGCCAAGTACATGACACCAGTCATCTCCTGGAGTGTAGGAAAAATCAGTTCAACTTGAAATGAGAATATTTTGGCACCGCGAATGTGATATGGGTTTCAAAATGCATGAAATTGCATTACGGACTTAACATTAACTGACACAAAGAATCTATGTCACAAGCCCATGGGGATGAAAAAGAAGTTGAACACTTGTGAGATTTTTATCATTCTCACAACTTAACTTTTTCCAATAGTTGTTCCTATACGAGAGGACAAGAGATACGGCGAATTTGTGAAAATCTCAAATTTCCAGAAACGTTTATGCGGACAAGTGACCCCTTTCAATTGACAGCCACACATATGATAGGTGCTGAGATATGCTCTTATGTTACTAGACGGTGAAAAGGATTCATGATAATATACACAAAGGAACAAAGTGAATGTTCAAACCATAGGAGCCACATACACCGGAGAGAAAAAGATTGGCTCAAGAAGGATCTCAACACTAGGCTGCTTTACATTGGATTTGATACCACATAGGTAAACTTTATGACTGTGCATGCATAAGCACAAGTGAGCCGATGTTACCCATTTGAATCAAAACATTCTGTAAGAAATGCATCAGGTATAGTCCCTTATTGAGAATTTAGGGAAGCAAGTGGGAAGTATTAATCCTAGAGTTATAACTCAATTTCAAGGACATAATTATAGATCTCAATTCCACACGAGGTTGTAAATAAAAGAATTTGTGATAGAGTGGCTTCACGAATAATGTGTCTCATTCAGAAAGTAAGTACATGCAATGTTTTGTGATTCAACATTTTGGCTAAGACCATATTTATGTAGGCCTCTTCAATATGGATGTACATATACAACAAGGAAAATAATGTGGTGTTCATAATGATGTACTAAGGAGTGACTTACTTGATGACTTTAGATTGACAGGGAAGTACCTTAATTGATGCCCCTCTATTCCACATCCAAAACATACATTAGTAACATAGTGACACACCCTCGAATGATATTTCATACACTTCACACAACAAGGAACCACTAAACTGACTCTCCCCACTTACTTGATATTTACCCTTTTTGCATACATCATAAGCATTCCCCTTAGTCTTCCTCCAAGCCTTCATAGCGGGAGTAACAATCTCTACAATAGCTCGTTGTATGGACCTTTGGAATTGCCCAAATCTACCACCCCTAACACGCTTCTGAGCATACTCACAACATGCCACCAAATGTTTATTCCCGCACATCGGGCAGATCGGAATGGGTATATCCAACCTAGGGCATTTGTTCTTCTTGTGCCCCCTCTTTCCACAACCATAACATATTTCAAGAATCATCCAACATAAACCCGAGTGGATATTATTTCATATTTAACATTCCGGCTTATTGGTACAAACAACCCTATTTTGTTTCTTGGGTTCTCTCATCACATGATCTAGTGGCGTGGTGACATTAATAGGAACAGGGACACTTCCCCTAGCAACTGGTTCCTTTAATACCTCATCGCTGCCTTGAACCTGCGGGTTAGTCATATGGAAAATGAGACACGACGAGGAAATTAGCTTCCTATCTTGAGCTCTATCGCACGATATGGAGTATCAAAGATGTGTGGATTCCTAAATGTCCAAGTAGCCTCCTCATTATAGATGTGGTCGACAACACACCGATAAGAAGGACTTTACCAGACACGGCTACGAGACATCCTAGGACACTTTAAAACCTTAGGCTCTGATACCAAGTTTGTCACGCCCCAACTCGGGGAGCGCGACTGGCGCTCAACCGAGTGAACCCGATCGAGCAAGCCTGTTAGATTTCTTTCTACCCAAACTCATCCATGAATAAAGAGGAGATTTACTACATTAATCAAACATTGAAAATATTTCATTAACAACTCCCATTTCATTTCCATCAGCAGCTTCATTCATAATTTCCAAAATATTACAATTTTATAAATATAATAAAAAACATATTTGCCAAATACCAACATTTCTAGTTAAATTCCCCACATCAAACATCACTCACAACCTGTCTACGGAGCCTCCAAGTACAACAGAAGAGTAGTATGGAAGTGCCGGCAATAAGGCCTCGGCTATACCTTAAAACATAATGTACAACTCAAATGACATCAGGCCTGGAATAAAGTAGGGCTCACCAAAACCTGTTGATTAGAGAGTAACTGCTAACAAGGACCAAAGCTACCCGCTGATAAACCACCTGCATCCATTGAAGATGCAGCGCCCCCGGCAAAAAGGATGTCAGTACATATGGAATAGTACTATTATGTAAAGCTAACTATCCGCTTTCAAAATAGAATGCCAACATAAAAGGGAAACCATGGTAGAACAATCAACAATCAATGATATCCAATTTCCAAGTTAAAACATAATAATTTCCAAAATACGAAGATAATATGATTATTATTTTTGATTGGGAGATCTTTAGCATCGATATACCACTTTTCACAATATCACTTTTTACAAATCCAATATTCACAATACCAATGTTCACAATATACACATCATAACCAACCTCACAATACCACCGTGAATTTAGCACGGAGCCCGATCACGGCCCGATCGGCTAGGCTGTCTTATTTGAAGATATCAACCACAATCACAATCTCAAGCACAATCACAATCTCTGTGCATATATACCATCGTGAATCTAGCACGGAGTCTGATCATGACCCGATCGGCTAGGCCGTCTTATTTGAAGACATGAACCACAATCAAAGTTTCAATTATAATTTCCAGCACAATCACCACCATGTGTGCGGTATGACGTCCGATCACGACCCGATCGGCTAGGCCATCTCATGTGAGATATTATCCTTTTCTATCATTAATGTCATCCTAATTAAAGGGAATAACTTTGTCACATCAATCCCATCCCAAAAAAGGGTAAAAACATTTCTGATTTGCATACAAAGGAAACATAAATACATATTTCATTTACCCCATGACCTTTCATATCGTATATAGCTTCATTCATGCTTTTAACCACTTACAACATCATTATTTCATTGGCTCTCTGGGCCATACATGTGATACTTCTTTCATGGCACAGTGGCCGTATTTCATATTCGATACTTTCATTTCTTTCCTTTCATGGGTCATTATCATAAATATCAATATATAGAATATTTCAGAATTCACAACTTTAGGTTCATTGGCAGTGAAGACTTTAAACACAATAGATTTCTTTTCAATAAATGGAGTAAAATGATTGGCAATTGAAGCGCAAGTTAAAATCATAAACAAGTAACACAATTTATTCTTGAAATACTTTTCCCCAAGAGGAAAATACACAATTTCAACTCATGAATATGTAAGAGCTCAAAACACGTTGGGAATACTTACAAGACATATCATTAGTTATAACAACCACATATGGGCATCACTTGAGTTCATAAGCATTTAGGCAATTCTATTTTCGAAGTCAATTTTGGAACAGTTGAATCAAAGCACATTTCATAATCTTTCCCACATCATCCTATTTCATTGGCACCATTAGCCACAAGTATAACTTTCACTCTTGGCACGTTGGCCACATTTTATACCCCCAATTCACTTATTTCACTTCCAACCATCTTTATAGATTATCAACAATAAGACATTTCCAATCAAGACTTTAGGTACACATATGAGCAATTAAGAGTCTCAAGAATATTGAGATTTTCTCACACAATTTGGCATCATAACCTTCATTTGAAACAGGACTCAAAGACATAGCATTTTAATACACATATCATTCTTGAACACATTTCCAAAGGATAACATAATGTGATAGGAACACTCATAACACATTTTGAATACATAATTTTTGGCACTTTGCTTATTCGGGAAAATCAAATTTACTGGGAACATCTCGGAACATAGAATAATGAACTTGAGACAACCATACTTGAAACTTATGGGAACATCATGGAATTCAATTCTAAGATAGTAGTTTAGCCAACATACCTCGCTTTGAGCTTTTCTTAAATTACTACGACATTCCGAAAATCCTAGCAATCCCAATCTAGTTTGATACATAACAAAATTGAACCATAATTAGGAAGATATCCGTGGTTTCAGCTCATTTGAGCATTTTATCAAACACTAGATGTGCAAATTGGTTACAAGTTTCTTCCACAAGATTTCTTTCACTTCACAACCCAATCTTTACCCATTTAGGCTCAACAATCTTCCCACAAACCTTATTGGTACATGCATGTATACATAATACTCTCACACCCAAGAATCATACTCCCAATCACCCATACTTTACCCCAAACTCGAAATTGAAGACTCGGGTTAAAACCTTACCTTTTGAGTGAAGATCTTGTGAGATTTCCTTATTGGATTTCAAAGCTTGGACAAGATCTTGATGAACAAAGGACTTGAGCTTCTTCCTCTCTCAAGAATACTCTCACTTCTCTCTAAACATATCAGGTAATCCACCAAAAATGAACCCTTAGGCTAGATAAATGATACGGGGGTCGAGTTATGAAATCAGAAAATCAGACCCTTAAAAATATGGACCGGGCTACAGAACAGGCTAGGCACAGTCTATAGCGAGCTACAGACCAGGCTTAGTGAGCTACAGACCAGGCTTCGCGAGCTCTATAGAGAGCTACAGTCCAGGCTTCACGAGCTCTGTAGCGAGCTATAGACCAAGCTTCGCGAGGGATATAGCACGGTCTATCGCGCTACTGACCTGTCTTCTCCAGTGTTATAGCACAGTCACATTCTTCCAGCCATTGAGAATCTGAACATAACTTGCTGTAGGAGAGTCCAAATGACGTACGGTTTGAAGCTTTAGAAACTAGACTCAAAGGGCTTTAAAACATACAGGAATGTGATGACTGGGGTAGGATTTAGTGGCATCGGAATCATCGAGGACTATAAAGGATCTGGGAACCCCGTAATCATCATCTTCATCAGTCCACTGTTTATCCGATTGAGTCATGGCCGGTGGAAATAATTGATATTTAGCCTCTTGCTTTGTATCAAACTTGGTTCCTTTGATATTGCGAGTGTTGATATCGGAATCACTTCTTCGACTGCAAACATTTCCTTTGCAGCTGGTTGTTCCCCATAGATTGTTTTAGTCCCTCCTGGTGTTGGGAATTTTAACACTTGGCAAAGAGTCGAGGGCACTGCCTCATGTTGTGGATCCATGGCCTCCCGAACAGGGCTTTGTACCTCATGTCTCCTTCGATCACATAAAACTTGGTTTCCTGGATGGTCCCGGCGACATTCACTGGTAAGGTTATATCTCCCTTAGTGGTTTCACGTGCCATTTTGAATATGTTTTGAACACAGACTGTAGGCACAATTTGATCTAGTAGGCCAAGTTGTTCTACGACCCTCGATCGGATAATGTTGACCGAGCTACCTGGATCAATTAACACACGCTTAACACGATATTTATTTACGAGTACAGATATTACCAGTGCATCGTTGTGGGGCTGCACGATCCCTTATGCATCCTCGTCGTTGAAAGACAAAGTTCCTTCTGGTATGTAATCTCGAGTCCATTTTTCCCTTGTGATGGATACTTTGGTGAGCTTTAATATCGGTCTTTGAGGAACATCGACCCCACCGATGATCATGTTAATGACGTGTTGAGGTTCTTCTTGTTCGGTCTGCTTATTAGAATCCCTATTTCAGAAATGATTCATGGCTCGGTCGCTCAGGAATTCTCAAAGATGCCCGTTGTTAAATAACGGGGCTACCTCCTCCCTCAAATGTCGGCAATCCTCTGTTCTGTGGCCATGAGTGCCATGATATTTGCACATCAGGTTTGTATCCCTTTGGGCTAGGTCGGATTGTAGAGGTCCAGGTCATTTGGTGTCTTTTATGTGTCCGATAGCTGGTACGATGGCAGCAACATCAACATTAAAGTTATATTCTGATAACCTTGGTGCTTCTTTAGGCCAGGCCTCTCGAAACCGTTCTTGATCATATGTCCCCTGCTGCTCTAGCCTCGGTCATTTCTTTTTTCATTTCGCATAGAACTCCATTCGGACCCGCTGCTTCTTCGATCCCCATTGTACGACTGGTATAGATCCCTGTTTGATGTTGGTTCATGGTCGATATCTCTCTTGACTCTGTCGATGGGTCTAACAGGATAAACAGACCCGGAATAAGCCCTAAGTTGATCATCTTTGACTCTGATTTTCGATTGATATCGGTTATTCACATCAGCCCAAGTAAAATCTGGATACTCTATCAGATTCTGCTTCAACTGCTGTGAAGCCACTGAACTTCGAACGTTGAGTCCTTGGGTGAAAGCTTGAACGGCCTAATCATCAGCGGCCGGTGGCAGGTCCATCTGGTCCATTTGAAACCGAGACACAAACTCTCTGAGCATCTTATTATCCTTTTGTCTTACTTTAAAAGGTCCGACTTCCTGGTCTATACCTTGATAGCCCCGGCATGTGCTTTCACGAAAGAGTCTGCAAGCATAGAAAATGATTCAATAGAATTAGGAGGTAAGTTGTGATACCACATCCTAGCTCCCTTTGACAGGGTCTCTCCGAATTTCTTCAACAAGACAGACTCGATCTCATCATCCTCCAAGTCATTTCCTTTGATGGCGCATGTGTAGGAAGTAATATGCACATTTGGGTTAGTCATTCTGTTGTACTTAGGAATCTCTGGCATGCAGAATGTTTTAGGGATCGGTTCGGAGGGAAAGGTTTTTGTATGAACTTTTTGGAATCCAAACCTTTCAGTATCGGCGGCGCTCCCTAGATCTGGTCGACCCTGGAATTGTAGGTTTCCACCTTTTTGTCGTTTGCTTCAATTTTCTTCTACCCTGATTATATCCGTTTTGTCAGCTCCTCGAGCATTTTTATTATATCGGGGTTGGTCCCCGACTCATTTTCATTTGACCTCTCCGCGATCGGTTCTTCCCTACGGGTGATTTCCAAGGACGGATCAAGTTCAATTCTATTCGGTGCGCGACTTTGGCTCTGTAACTGAGCTATCGCCACCTGTTGAGCCTGTAACATTTCGAAGATCATCTATAGATTGATCCCATCTCCTGCATTGTTTTGAGTATTTTGTGCTATCGATCGGGCTCCACCACGGATGCTATTCTTGGGGTTGGTAAGCAGGTTTGTGTCGTTAGCCACATGCGAGTTAGCGTCCAATGGGTCCACAGTTGGAATTTCGATGGGATCCACGGGCGGTACCTCGTTACCGGGCACTATGTTGCTATTTTCATCGTGGTGACCGGATTCATTGTCAACATGTAGGGGTCCCAATTGTGAGTTTGACATTTCGAGTTTTAACCTGAAATTAAAGGCACTTCAAAGAATAAGTGTAAAGCAGTGTGTGTTATGAAACTTTGTATCAATTAACCACTATTATCCTTAGCCCCACGGTGGGCGCCAAGCTGTTTACCCTCAAAATCGGATAACAATTGAATTTGTAAGTAGTTTTAAGAATATGTGGATTAAATTTATACAAAGCGATAAATTAACTTGCAATTGAAATAAAGTATGATAAAGTAAATTCAAACCACACAAATTGAACAGTTACAGCCTTGGGAGATGAGCCACCCTTGGGCAAAATGCATTTTGATCAGTGTCAAGACACAGTTGAATAAGAACTTTAAAGAGAAAATAATAGCATATTGCTTCTGAATGCATGTTACAATATTTTTTACAAGTAATCAAACTCCTTTTATATAGTAGGGGAGTCCTACTTTAGGTATAAATCTATAAAAGGCAAAAAATCTCTTGATTTGCTAATTTGCCGGTTCCTTATTGATACGTGCCGAGATTCCCGCCGTAATACCCGACCGGTCACGGATACTTCAGCCTTCTGTTATTTCTATCTTCTGTTGATCATACTGGCAATGTTCCCTCGAGCTCGACCGGGGTCAGGATAGATTCAGGGATCATGGACACGATGTTCTCGAGGATGGATATTCCGACCTCGTGTTCGATTCGATGGGACCCGGGATTGATCTTCAATCCCTCACGTTCCGAGCCCGATCTGTCATGTAGTAGATGAGCCTGATTTCGACCGTATATAGGTAGGGAATTTAATTCTTCCACCAAATGAGCTGAAATTTCAGCTACGACTTCCCAATAGCCTTAAGTTAAACCCTAGTAACCAAATTTGTAACAAGCACTCATGAAATCGACGAACCCTAGGCCGTCTTCTTCTTCGCACAATCGGTTCACAACTTCAAACTAAAAACCTAGAAAATAAGGCTTCAATCGATCCTAATCTTCAATTTTCACTTTGTATTAGTGTTCCCAACTAGAATCTCGGACATCCAATTCGAATTGGAACCCTAATTTCTAGATTTGACAATTCCCAAAACTACGAGAATGGTTCTATACTCTTCGTCAGTCAAATTCCGACTCAAAACAAATAGGATTAAACCGATTTCAGTTCAAAATCAACTATAAACTATCGATTACAACTGCGGTCAACAAATTTCAGTAGATACCAAATTTTCGAATAAAAAGTGAGCTCAGAAACTCAGTTCTAGCACAAAAGAGATACGATTTTCTATTTTTGGAAACCAAACCATCTAATGAACAGTAACAATTTCTATTTTTGGGAATTTTCGTTTTTATTTTTTAATTTTCAGATTAGATGATATTCAAAACAAAGATCCAAGGATTGATATCAATCCTCAACCTCCGCTCTGATACCAAGATGATACGGAATCGTATCGAAAACACGAATAATGCAAAAATATACAGAATTAAAAGATAGAAGATTAGGGTTTAAAATAGAGAAAGACAAAAACCCAACTATGAACTAGTTAGACCCATTTATTTACTATGATAAATATTAATCGGGGAAGAACACTAATAAGAAACACGAATTAAGCTAAGTAAATAATGCTATTCAAAGCCCCTAGAAAATATATCAACTAAAACAACGAATTAATATTCAAATACAAAAGATAATCAATGTATAGAAAATATGGTAAATAAAGAAAAATAAAAGATACCCTAAGTCTCTCAAGGTTTGATATTTGTTTATCAATCCATCATCAAAAGCTTCCTTTCAAAATGAGAGAAAGGTACTATTTATACTAGAGTGTTATTTAGGCTGAATAACCAAAACACCCTTAGCTTAATAAGACTAGCCTAAATAGCTAAATTGCTAATATATCCTTCTTAATCTTGACTCCTTTAAATCACTTCAATGCTATGATGTTGACTTGAAAATTATTCTCATTAAGCGTGCTCATCCGGCATATATCAGTAGTCTTTAATGTTGACTACATTGAACAAAGTGTGTGTAGTTTTCAATGTTGACTATATTGAAGAAAGTGATAGTAGTCTTTATGCACCTAGAGATTTACTAGTTTTTTATTTTTTGACCAGCCCCCTTCTTTACTATTATATAAAGGGGTGCCTTTTTCC
Organism: Nicotiana tabacum; assembly: GCF_000715075.1. Lineage (NCBI taxonomy): Eukaryota > Viridiplantae > Streptophyta > Magnoliopsida > Solanales > Solanaceae > Nicotiana > Nicotiana tabacum. The sequence goes on from NC_134088.1 coordinate 52,726,050, forward strand.
TTCATTGTAACTTAGATGGAAGACCAATTTTAATATAAGTAGCCTTTGTCTTTGTAGAGACCTTGTAAGGTTCTCTTTAAGGTTTGACCGTTTTGTTCTACCTTGAACCATTATTGGGATGTCTTCAATTTTAAGATTCCTTGTTTGAGTTCCCTTCCCTCATATTCTTATTCTTCTTCTATAATTATTCTCTACTTCTTTTACTATTAAGCTTAGGTCCATGTTTCAAATACTTGAGCTTGTGTACTTTTCTTTCAAGAAACAAACCTTCCCTCTTTTCATCTTCTAACTAAAAGACTTCTGATATCTATGTTGTTTTCACATAATAGTATCATATTAAGCTACTCAAGACCTTAAACCATCGAATGAAGTGCAAATGCTCAAAACGAACGGTCGGATCGTTACATTCTCCCCCATTTAATATATGTTTGTCCTCGAACGTGCCAAAAGTCGTTGTATAACCACCAAATCACTGTATAAACTCACCATACCATACTCATGGGTGATCCCATGTCTCCCCAATCCATATAAATCCGAAAATACTACCTAACAAAAAATCCTTACTTTAACCTTAGTCAACAAACCTCAGAACCAAATCTCCAATATCCAAAATTCATTATAAGTCCCGATTCTAGCATCTAAATACTGTATAAATCTGAACAAGTTGTATCAAACTATAACCATATACCAAGATATTTTCACGTGCTATACCACATAACTCAGATGCTCACAGCATTAACTTCCGAACTGGGACAAGAGATCGAAAAATTTGGTACTTTTATTCACGACTTAGGAGCTCAATTGATTGCCAAGGTTGATGTGTCTAACGCCCAACAAAATAGTTCTGATTTGTGTGAAACTGAAAAGGAGCTTATACGCCAAATTGAGGAGCTAAAAGCGAAGATTCAATCATTTGACCATACTTTTATTAATGATGTCCATGTTGAGGGAAGCACTCTAGAGTCATGTGAGGAAGTAGATAATATTATATGTGAAGACTCTAGTCTGTGTACAAATGAGGATGTAAAGAGTGATGCAATTCTAGATTTGGGGCATACTGGTCCTCATTCCATTTGCATCTAGATTTGGGGCATACTGGTCCTCATTCCATCCATTTTTCAACATTGTGTTTGGATGATGATATGGGAATTGAGTCATTCGAGCCTTTGGAGGAGCCAACGGACAAGGAACAAGGTGCTTACATCCTGGAATTTATCGTGCCACAGAGACATAATTACATACCTCATCTAAAGGCCAAGAAGTGTAGAGTGGAAAATTTATTGCTTGGCATGGTTTTCATTATAGCCCCACCGAAGGAGCATAGCCACAGACTGGATGCCCTTTGGGGGCTCAATTCATAAGTTCGAGGTGGAGGCAAAAAATAGTTCAAGTCGTGCCGCGACGTTAAATCAGGTGCTTGCTGGGAGGCAACCCAGCTTTACTGCTTTCTTTTATTTTTATTTTTATTTTATTATTGTTGTAGTGTCTATTTTTGTTTTGTAGGATTATAAGTATAGGAGGCAAAGCCATTGGAAGAGTGCAAAAGCGAGCTAGATGGTGAGAACTAAGTGTGGGGTGACCACATAAAGGACCATGCTTGGGGGAAGTCTTACTACCCGTGAGCCGCTATTGCTTCGGCCTTTGGCCTTTCAGGGAGTTTCTTGTCCACCCTCATTATTATTTTACTTTATTTGTACATTGGGGACACTGTACTCTTTTAAGTGTGGGGTGGGAGAATTCCTCTAAATAGTTAGTAGTAGGATGTTAGAAAAATGTTAACTTCTTATTTTTTGTTTTCGTAGTGGTGTAGTATTTTAGTAGCTTAATTTATTTTTTAAAAAACTGAAAAGAAAAAAGGTAGAAAAATTGGACTATTCCCGACGATGGATCTCCTAGACAGTTTTCTTGAGGGAGTTAAGTCTAAAGAAAAAGGACAAAAATATGTCTTTAACTTTCTTTAGGTAGTAATAATCCCCTATGGTTTTTTTTTGTGCCTCGGTTCTTTTTCATGGGATGTAATTTGAACCGGGTAGTAGTTTTTCCTTTTATTTTTTTTATTTTTATAGTAGATTAGAATTTAGGGAATAAATGGAGGAAGAAAGATGAGATTCCTAGGCACCTTGACTTATTTGATAGTAGCATATTTAGGCTTTGGCATGCGTAGTATCTTCCCTATGTGTTAAAAGTACTTATGATGTCTTGGTTATTTGGATAGCATGTTTTTTGACGCCTATGTCTCATTTTCTTGACTTATGTTTATTTTTTGCTTAATGCTTAACATCTCTTGGCTCCGTGAATATTTGCATTAGTTTGAGAGTCGGAATGAAACCGTCCTTAGTGAGTCATATGCCATGTGTGGTGAGATTTTTGTATAGTCCATGTTATTATGCTTGTGTCTAGAACTTGCCCGCTATGTGAGTCGAAGCGAAATTTTAGGTGATACTCAGTTTGAGAAATAATTTTAGGCTATCTTTGTTCTTTTTGAGTTTAATTCTTATCACAAATAAAATATATCCCTAGTTAACCATTTTGAGCTTATAGACTTTTATTTGGCACCCACATTACAAGCCTAAACCTCTTTTATTCTAAATTGACATTGTTTTGATCCTTTTACCTCTTAAAGCACCTTAATTGTGAGATGAACGCTAAAAGGAGTAAGAAGGGACTAAGTGTGGGGTGGATTTTGAGTGAAACCCGTGAAAGGAAGAAAGGTGCACTTATTTTGTAAAATAATACACCACTAGCGGAAATTGAAAAAGAAAAAAAAATGATGAATAAATTGATATTTTGTTCTTGCTAGTGGGAATGAATTAAAGTAGTGCTTAAAGAAAGAGGGAACATTGTTGGGAGTGATTGAAGTTGTGAAATTAAAGTGGATTGAGAAATTATACGCTTAAAGTTTATCATGTGATGTGTTTAAGTGCTTAGGAGGATTAGCCATTATTCCTAAATTATATCCTACCCGTCCCTTAGCCCACAATACAACCATGAAAAATTTCTAATTGATTTTAGATCGAGTGAGCCTACATTAGTAGAGATTTATATTAAGGGCAAGCCTATGGTACCAATTGCATGCATGTGACTTCTTTTGTAAGAGTGAGTGAAATATTCTTTGATATATATGAGTCCTTAAAATATATTTGAGCATTGGATTTGAATGTATGGATTCAACTTACTCTCTTGTTCTTGTTGTAAGGGCACATGGTTTCACAAGGGATAAATAACGTTATTAAATTTCTCTCTATGATGTTGGGTGTTCAAGCCATGAGTGCATTGTGATATTGAGTTGGTTTTTGAGGCTAGGATTGTTAGGAGCATGTTGTCTTTGTTGTGAATATTAGTGAATTATGGCATAAGAAAACGGAAGTGTATGTGATTGCACATGCTAAAGTTTAATTGTTGCTATAAACCATGGTCATTGGTATAGTGTGCCTCAATTGTGTAAAAATAAAGTGCTCAAGAATAGTATGAATTGTTGGTTAACTCGAGGATGAGCAACGTTTAAGTGTGGGGTACTGATGTTTGGTTATAATTGTATATTTTTTAGTGCATTACTTACCTTACATTTAGGTGCTTTAATGTTAAACTACACTATATTTGTACTTAATTGAGTTTATTTTATATGTAGGTACATTGGAGATGAAATTGGAGCAATGTAAATATTAAAAGTGTAATTATTGCACTGAAACAATGGGCTTATGATTATCAAATGATAAAGTAATTATAGATGACAAGGAAAGGACAATTGAGCAAGAAGAAAGATAAGAAGTGAAATTGAAAAGTTAGGCAACAAATCAAAATGAGAAACGAAGCAGCAAAGAAGCAGGTGAGGAGAGGTAATTTGCTCGCAACAGAGCTCGCGCCATGAGGCTTAAAGTAAGATTCACCGGGCGTTTGAGCTGGCTAGGCGCGGTCTGTCGCGAGGCGATGCGTGTTTCGGGTTTCAAGCCTATTTTGTCTCCTTTTTTGTTTTGGACTTGGTTATTTCGTCTAGGCCCTTTCCCTACACATATAAATAGTCATTAAACACTATTTTTAGAGGAGATCGATTTTAAGACCGACTTTAGACCTAGGGGGAGCACGGAGCCGTCGTGAAAGCCGGAATTCATCAGATTCCATCTTTCTTCCATCAAACTTAGTAATCTTTACTTTTTCTTGATGATTTGTTATTTTTCTACCATGTCTATGTGGAGTTAAACTTCACATTCTAGGGTTGTGGTTGTCATGAATATTGAAGTTTATTAATTATATTACCGTTAATTTGAGTTATCATCTTTGGTTGTTTCTCTAATTTTGTGCATAACTACTTAATTGTTTGGCCAGCAGTTGAGTTTTATTTACTATCTATGCTATGCTTAGGATAGCCGAGCTTAGATTAGAGTAGAATTGGAGAGAGCTTGTTTCTGAACCCGTGGCTCGGGGAAAGATTTCGCGGTTAGGATACAAATATACCTAACAGTCTTGCTTAGTTGAATATCGTATTATATTCGTTCATAATAGATTCAAGACCATGGGAATATAGGGTTGATATATTATAGATGGACGGATAGTATTGTGGGAACATGTTGTTTATATAAATGATCTGGTCAACTAGCAATCATACATGTCAGTTTGCTTAGTTAACTGTTAATCTAAGTCTTTGTGGGTTCGACATCCGACTTTCGAGTCACTTTATTACTTGAAGGCCATGTATACTTGCGTGTACTTGGGGAACCAATAGTGCACCCTCCTCCCAGCTGACTTGGTGAACCCCACTTTATTTCGGGGTCATATATCTTATGCCCTTGTCCATTTAGTTTTGAGGTATAGCCGAGGCCTTGTTGCCGGCACTATCATTGTACTCCTTTGTATGTATTAGAGGCTCCGTAGACACAGTGTGGGTCGTATATGGGTGTTGGGAAAGTCAAACTAGCCTTGTTGTATTTGAATCACTTGTTTCACTTCAACTATGAATGTATATGTATTTTAAGACTATAAAATGAAGTAACTAATGGTAATGGAATTAGTGTGGTTCATGAATCCTCTTGGTGTTAATTAATGAATTTTATTGTCTCTTTATTTATGAGTAAGTTGGGTAAAAGGCAATCTAGTAGGCTTTCTCGGCCGAGTTATCTTGGTTGAGCACCGTTTACGCTCCCCGAGGTTAGGGCAAAACACTAGCGGGTTGGGGTTCGGTGCCATCATGACTAGGTCGATTTTTTGTTGTGACAAACTGGTATTAGAGCTCTAGGTTCATAGGTTCTACAAGTCACGATAAAGTGTCTAGTAGAGTCTTGCAGATAGGTATGATGACGTCCATATTTATCTTCGAGAGGCTACAACGCATGTAGGAAAATTTTCCATCTTTCTTTCCTTATCGTGTGACATTGATTCAGCTTGAAGTGTTTCTCTTTGAATTTCTTCCATTCACTCGTATGTTTGTGGAGAACTCAGTATCAGCTGTGCATCGGCGGCTTGTGATGTCTTGGATGAGGTGCGAGATATGTTCTTTGTGTTGAGGAGATAGGCCAATTAGGAAGACTTGAGGGCAAGTTGGGACCGCAGCTTGGGCTCGGTAGTTTCAATTGTGTGTGTATATGCATTTGGACTTATATGCCCGGTAGTGTCCCTATGAGTAAGAGTGATGGCTCGGTGAGTGGTTAGATAGCTATATGATAAGCGTTATGTGACTGAGAACTATGCTTAGGCGGGTTGGATTTGACGAGAAGAATTTTTCTTGGGATGCGGAAGGACTATGGATGCTTGATTTCTATCTTGATGTGTTGTACTGTCTTGAGCTCTGAGTGTGTTAGGGATCTTGCAGTTGTTCATTTGTTGAATAAAGTAGATTCTTATGTCTTGTTGACGAGTTCAGGCTCGGGAGGATTAAATGATTGCATAGTACTTGTGGCCATGAAAGGGCATAGAGAAAATCCAGTTTGAGGCTAAGCAGGTGGGTTATCTCCTGCAGGATGTTATGAGGTTGTGTGATCCCTATGATGTTTCTATGAAATATTTCCTTTCAACCATTGGGGTGTCTATTGTCGGTGCTACATGAGCACATAAAGGGTTTAGTTAGATTACAGCAGAAATGGAATAAGGGTATTGTGGGTTATCAGATGTTATGTTCTATGGCTTCGAGCCAAGTGGGAAAGTCTACTATAAACGATAATGTTGCATGGTCCTGTGTTATGTTAGTTTTGGTATGTGGCATACTTGTGGATCGGTTATGACTTGAAGAGGTTTATTTTGAGGATTACTTGAGTAAGGAAGTTTCTGGATGCATGATATATTACACATTATGGATAATAGGAAATCTTAGAGTGATTCGGGTTTTCTATTCATGGTGGGCGTAGTGTGCAAGGAGAAGGGATTCGCTCAGTTTCTTAAGAGATAGGGGTTACTTCTTTAGGTGTTTTATGTGCTAATGGAGCACAAGTCTTTCGGCTCGTATGGGCGGTGCATTAGAGAGTGGAGCAAAATGGATGACTCTCGATAAGATTCTAATGAGTTCATGATTCATATGTGGTATTTGAGGTTTTCCCCGTATTTTGTATATGACTAAGATCTAAGATTTGCGTACATGGTGTTGAGACTTGCAGTATTTATGTAACATTAGTGATTGTACATTTTAGTATCAGAGAGGTTAAAGAAATAGCTTCAGATTCACAGAATATTTCTTCAGAGTGGGTATCTTGGTTGCGGAATTATTGGGGTGCTTAAGAGGGAATTCCATGGCTTGTAGGCCTTAGGACGGTGTGGTTTCATGCAGGAATCTCTTGTTGTGAGCTTGGGGTTAAGGATCATAGTGTGTAGGTAGGGATAGGTGTTAACTTGAAGGCAAGTCGAAAGGAACTCAAAGAAATAGGACAGCTTGGTAGTGGGTTGGATCAACATAGTAATAGGAGTGATTGATTCCTTTGGTGTGATAAGACTCTACAGGTGTTTTGTGGCAATACTCTTGGGTTGGGCAATCTACGTGACTTGGTTGAGTTAGAGGGATTCAGTTATAATGGCTTGATTCATTCACTGGTGGTGACATGTCCCAAAAATGCAACAGATTCAAGCCAAAATTCACACTTCGAAAACATTGCATACAAATTGTGTTGATACATAGTCCAAAGAACTGCCTTGAGATGATCGGCATGGTCCTCCTGACTTCGCGAATATACAAGAATGTCATTAATGAACACTATCACGAAAGAGTCAAGAAAAGGCTTGAAGACTCAGTTCATAAGATCCATGAAAGATGTCATGGCATTTGTTAGCCCAAAAGACATTACTAGAAATTCAAAATGCCCATATCGGGTCATGAAAGCTATTTTCAGAATATCCTGCTCCCTGATCTTCAATTGGTGATATCCCGATCTTAGGTCAATCTTATAGAAGTACTTAGCACCCTGCAATTGATCAAACAAGTCGTATATCCTTAGTAGTAGGTACTTATTCTTGATTATGACTTTGTTGAGCTGTCAATAGTCAATACACATTCTCAGTGACCCAAGTTTCTTCCTTGCAAAAAGAATTGGTGCACCCCAAGGGGACAAACTCGGCCGGATGAAACCCTTGTCTAACAAATCCGTCAACTGTTCCTTTAGTTCCTTCAATTCTGTCGGTGTCATTCTGTAGGATGGAATGGATATAGGCTGCGTGCCTGGAATCACATCGATCCCAAAATAAATCTCCCTGCCTGGTGGAATTGCAGGGAGCTCATTAGGAAAGACCTCCGGAAATTCATTCACAATTGGCACAGACTCAAGTGTAGGAGCCTCAGCATCAGTGTCCATAACCCGGACCAAATGGTAAATACACCCCTTGTTGATCATCTTACATGCCTTAAGGTAAGAAATAAACCTACCCTTTGGAACTACATCATACCCTTTCCACTTAACTCATTTAAAAATCCAAACCTAACAGTTCTGGTTCAGCAATCGAGCTTGGCAAAACATGAATAAAGCCAGTCCGTCCTCATTATCACATCAAAATCAACCATCCCTAATTCAATTAGATCGGCCATGGTGTCTCGACCACGCACCGTGATATCACAATCCCTATAAACCCGTGCACCCAAAATAGGCTCACCAACTGGAGTAGATACAGAGAATGACTCATGGAGATGTTTTGGTTCTATCCCAAATTCCATAGCAACATAGGGAGTGACATATGACAATGTGAAACCAGGATCAATAATAGCATATACATCATGAGATTGGACAGTTAATATACCTGTGATGACATTTGGGGAAGCCTTTGAACTTTGGCGACCCCTCATAGCATAAAAAAGGCAGTGTCCTCCCGAACTCTGTGCACCACCCCAAGATGTACCACACCCTACGAGTGCTGGCGTGCCTCGAGATGGAGGAGGTGTTGCGGATGTAGTAGCTGCAGAACTGGCTGTCTGTGTCATACCCCTGTCCACACTCTGGCGGAACGAACGGTAATCCCTCAGAATGTGGCATCTGATACCGCACCCGTAGTATATGGGTAGGTCTATCTAGCAGGCTCCAAAATGCATCTTCCCACACCTAGGGCATGGGGGCCTCAGCTGCTGCTAGAATCTCCCACCAGGCTGACCCTGCTGGTAGGATCCCCCGTTTCCCTGATTGGGCCTGAAGCGGCTCCACTACTACTGACCGGGCCCTGGTGGTGGTGCACTGACTGAGAACTAAGCAAAGGAATAGGATGTCCCGGATCACCCTCCCCTAATCACTAATCTTCCACCACTACCACCACTGGAAGAACCACCGAAGTTGCCCGCGGATCAAGACTTCTTGCTACCTTCTCGCTCCATTTTGGCCTTTAATTTTTTGGTCTCTATGTCTTTAGCAAATGCCATCATCTTCCCATAGTTCATATCAAAATTCAAGGTAGCTGTAGTGGCCTCATTAATAACCAATGAGCTGAGGCCCAGCAGAAACCTGCGCTCTCTAGCCTCCATAGTGGGGAAACAGGTAAATGGCATACTTGGACAGGCGCACAAACTTCATATGGTAATCTCGCACACTCATGCTACCTTGTTTCAGGATCTCAAACTCAGTGGCATGGGCTTCCCTTGTCTCGGCAGGCAAGAAATGATCAATGAAGGTATCGGCAAACTCACTCCACTTCGCCGGAGGTCTCCCCTCCTCCCACAGCTCAAACCAAGAATAAGCCACCTTTTTTAGGTGATAGGAGGCCAACTCCACTGCTTCCCTCTTAGTGGCACGCATAACTCGAAGAGTCTTATGCATCTAATCTATTAAGTCCTGGGGGTCCTCCTTGGTATCAATATCGGTGAACACTGGAGGATCCAAATGAAGAAACCTGTTCACCCTAGAACTGAATCCCCTTGCTAGCTGGAAGAAGTAGGTGCAACATTCGATCTATGGGCATTGGAAGCCACTATCTGATCCAACATATGCATGGCTCACCTAATGACTCATTCAATCAATTGTTAAACTCAACTCTTAGTTAAACAAAAAACTCGTATCCGAATTTTTCAAACAAAGAATATTCAACTCCAATCCTCTTTCAGAATTCTCAGAATTCAAATAAAGCTTCAAACTAAAAGATTTCAAACATGATGCCTTCTGGAATTAGCTATGCATGGACGCGTAGGGACGATGAGTAGGCTATGCAGCTTGAAATTCAACCCCAGAAATTGAACTCAATTCTTCGATGTTCTTTGAGCCTCAACACCAGAAAATCTAATTGTCGATCAATCCTTCACCAAATCAAACTCAAACTTTACGATCGAATTCCAAGTAGCCTCATAATCAAACTTCAATGTTAAATTTGTGCAAATAATCACATGAATCGAAAGACCCCTTTGGTCTTCTTCTTCGCACAAATTGGTTCACAATTTCGAACCAAAACCATAGCATATCAGCTCAAATCGATCTCAAATCTCTGATTATGATATCACAATCAACTTGCCGATGAATTTAAGTAATGCCCAATCGATTTCGAGCACTAATTTTAGGTCTGAAGCAAACACCAATTCTTCGAACGCAATAATAGAATTCATCAACTTTTCTCCAACAAGGCCAGTTAGGGTTCCAACGATTTTAGCTCAACTCATTAATGAGCTATCAATTCCAACTGATATCAAACTAATTTCAGCAGATCCAAGACTTTCAAAGTCAAAATTGATATAAGAGAACACAAACAGCTCGCTTTCTATTTTGGAACAAAGAACAATATTGATTTCCTATATTAGTTTATGGACAGTGACATAATCCTAATTTTGGAAATCTTCTATATTTCTTATTTTATGTTTTTTATTATAATCAAAACAAAGACCCATGGATCGATAGAACAATCCTCAACCTTCGCTCTGATAACAAGATGATACAGAATTGTATAAAAAAAAATATGGATAATGTAAAAATATGCGGAATAAGACATGATAGAATATTAGGGTTTATAATAGTGAAAGACAAGAATTTACTATGAACTAGTTAAGCCCCTTGAATTCCGATAATAAATACTAATCTAGGAATAACAAGAACAAGTAATATGTATTAAGCTAAGTAAAGAATTAAATTCAAAGCCCCTAGTATATATATCAACTAGAACAACGATTAACATTTAAATATAAAAGATAATCCAAGAGTATGAACATGAACTCATACATGATTAACTTCACATCGATAATCTAGAAAATATGTTAAATAAAGTGAAAATGAAGACACTAAGGCCCCGTAAAAGTGCGCCAGGGATTTAAGGTTTTATAGTGACAAAGCCAAGCTAATGTGACTATGCAATACATCGTGAAGTAGGTAGGAGAATTGGCAGAAAAGGGCGATTATGCCGACCACAAATCGGTTCCGTTGACCGCAAAACCATCACAGATCGAGGCGAAACTTAATTTTGAGGGTCATTTTTTGGTGGGTTATGCCGATCCCATAACCATTCCGCAGACCGCATACTCGTCACGGAATCAACATTAGAATATTTGGAAGGAGACTTTGTGTGACGACCCAACTAGTCATTTTGAGCAGTTGTATTTTGTTCAGCTATTTAAAGTCTTGAGTAGCTTCATATGATGTATTTATTACTTGTGTGAATCTTCGATTTTGGATTTTCAGGTGATTTGAAATTGATTTAGAAGAATGAATCTCATGTTAGAAGCTTTAAGTTGGAAGAGTTGACCAAATTTGACTTTTGTGTAATTGAGCATGGGTCGGAGTGTTGATGCTTCCGTTAGGTGCGTAAGGTGCCTTTAGACTTGGGCGTATGCCCGGATTTGTATTTGGATGTTCCTAGAAGGTTTTGGCACTATTTGGCGAAAGTTGGCAATCTGATATTTTGGAAAGTCCATAGGTTTGACTAGTAGTTGACATTGATGATGTCGTGTTTGGATTGTGGTTCCGGGAAATATAATAGCTTCGTTATGTCAATTGAGATTTGTGTGTAAAATTTGAGGTCATTCCAGGTTGATTTGATATGGTTCGGCACGAGTTTTGAAAGTTGAAAGTTCAAAAAACATAAAGTTTGATTTGAGGTGCGATTCGTGATTTTGTTGTTGCTATGTGTGATTCGAGGCCTCAAGTAGGTCCATGTTATGTTTTGGAACTTGTTGGTATATTCGGACAGGGTTTCAAGGGGCTCGGCCATGTTTCAGATCATTTTTTCTTCATGTTTTGATTGCTGGTTTCTGATGCCTCAATTGTTCTTTGCGATCGCGAAGATGAAGATGCAATCACGTAAGGTAATGTCCGGGCTGGGAATTTTCTGCTTTGTGTTCGTGAGAGATTGAACTCGTTCGTGTAAGTTGTGGGGCTAGAGCATCGCGTTCGCGTATCAAGAATCGCGGTCGCGTATTGTTGAGACGAGCAACTGGAAGCTATTTATTTCTCTTGCGATTCACGTGGAACTATCTGCATTCGCAGTGCGGTGGCATCTGTGGGCATCGCATTCTCTTGAGTAGGCTCACGAACGCGTAGAGTGTTTCAGGGTATTGTGATTTTTTCTTCTTTGTGATCGCGATGGTATTTCCGCGATCGCGATTCATATATATGTCCAGTGATTATAAGTACTCTATTTTTGAAGGTTTTAGACATTTTACATATTTTGAGCTATGGAGCTCGGATTGGGGCGATTTTGGAGGCGAAGTTTGCCACATGGATCGGGATAAGTGTTTCTTACTCGGTTTTGAATATATTTTGTGATCCCATCTTCGATTTTGGCCTTTAATTGATGATTTCAAAGGAGAAATTGGGGGGGGGGTGGCTAAACTTTCCTAAAGTGAATTTTTGAGTTCTAAACATCGATTCTGAGTCAGAATTGAGTAAAATTAGTATGGATGGACTTGTAATTTAATATGTTGTTGGATTTTTTGAGTTTTCTCCGGTTCTGAGGTGTGGGCCCAGTTTTGACTTTTTAGTTGACTTTGAGTAAATGAGTAAAGATTCGACCTTTATAATTTGGGATTGTTTCTTTAGGCACTATTTGATGTGTTTGAGTTGCTTTTTCTTGTTTTGAGCCATTCCAAGGTTGAAACGCGCATGATAGCTTTTCTAGAGTGTTGTTTGACTTGCTCGGTATTGGATTTCGCTTGTTCGAGGTAAGTAACATATCTAAACTTGGAATTGAGGGTATTTATCCATGTGGGACGTGTTGTTTGTGTAGTGTTGGGTTGATGCACATGCTAGGTGACCGGCGTGTGAGCGTGCACCGTGGTAAACATGAATCGGGTTGATTTTTGTACTGAGTTGCTATCCAGTCTTGTTTTTGTCTGTAAAATTCCTACATGTTAGAGTAATTGAGTTGTGATTCATGCTAGCAACTATGTTTAGGGTATGTACTTATTCAGTTGAGACCTAATGAGGTTATTTTTGTGGATTTGAGTTATCTCCTTTAACTGCAATTATATACTCAGTCATGGTTCATCATTTGCATATCATATCTCAGTCTCTATTGATCATTCACTGTTACATCACATGTTATCATTTCTTGGGCTGAGTGGTACGAGACCGTGAGCCCTTGAGATTTGAGAGATTGATGATTGAGGTGGGCCTGAAGGCCGTGTTGTGAGTGTTAATATGGATCGGGCTACACGCCGCAGTATGCCATATTGGATCTATCGCTATTATTTTTATTATGAAACGGGTTGCACGCCACAACAGGCCTTAATGGCGTATCTATTATTATGGATCGGGTTGCATGTCGCAATAGGACTTATAGGCTTCTGGTGTCTTACATACCAGCAGTGAGCACATGCACGATGTTATATATACACGTGCTTTGGTCTCGGCTTATGAGCCAGGCACCCGTACAGTACTGAGTGATTGTGCGTGTGTGATGATGTGGGTAGTTGAGACAGACATCATGAGTATGTTTGAGGGTGAGAGTACCTGAGAATATCACCATCAAATCATACATTTGACATGCATACTTGGCATGTAGGCATAGAGATGAATTTTTCCTCATGCTAGACGGGATTGTGACATTCATGATTTGACATGTAGGCATAGAGATATATATTCCTCATGCTAGACGGTATATGAAAATTGATGACTTGACATGCAAATTGACATGTAGGCATAAAGATATACTTTTCTCGTGCTATCTGGTAATGAAATATTTTATTGTTGAATATTTGGGAAAAATCACAGTTCTTCTGATATACTCACATTTTAGTGAATCCGATGAAAGATTTGGGCTTTATTGTTATACCTAAAAAGCATGTCTACTTTTTCTATAATTGTGCACGAGTTGAGCATAATATCTTTCAAGTTATTACTTTACTGCCCTCATTATTTTATTACGAGTAGTTATTGGCTATTAGTGTTGGTCTATGACAATTTTTTAAGCTTGTCACTACTTTTAACCTGAGGTTAGGTTTGTTATTTATTGAGTACATAGTGTCGGTTGTACTAATACTACACTTCTGCACCTTGCGTGCAGATTTTGGAGTTGATGTTGCTACAAATGGCGGGAGCTGGCATTGAAGATGTACCGCATTCTAGATTTTTGCTACCACTAATTCTTTGTAGTTCTAGATTTGAGATTATGTTCATGTACATTTCAAGCAAATGTTGTATCATTTCTCATTTTAGTTTGTAAATCTAAATCTTAGTGGCTGAAGACTTGTACTACCAATCCTTGGGGGGTTGTATAAAGATTCAATTATTTTACTTTTGACTTTTAATTTTATTATTAAGTTGTTTTTACTGTTATTGGCTTACCTAGCGGGTTGGGTTAGGTGCCATCATGGCTACTTGGATTTCGGGTCGTGACAAGTTCGTATCATAACTCTAGGTTCATAGGTTCAATGAGTCATGAGCAAATGTCTGGTAGAGCCTTGCGAATCAGTATGATGACGTCCATACCCATCTTTGAGAGGTTACAGGGCATCTAGGATAAACATCCCATATTTCCTTATTTATCGTGCGATATTGATTCAGTTTGAAGCATATCTCTTTAAATTCCTTCCACTCACCCGTATGTTATGAGAGTGCCCGGTATCGGCTGTGGATCGACGACTTGTGGTTCCATGGGTGAGGTGCGAGATATGTACTCGGTGTTGTAGTTATAGTCCAGTTTGGAGAACTTGAGGCCGCGATTGGACCGCAGATTGGGCTCGATAGTTTCAGTTATGTAAGCATATTATTTTGGATTTATCTATCCGGTAGTGTCCCTGGGAGTGGGATTTATGGCTCAGTGAGTGGTAGGATGGCTATATAATGCGTGTGATGTGACTGCGGGATGTATTCAGATGGTTTTGATATGACGAGAAGATTTTGGTTGGGATGTGAAAGGACTATAAATGCTCGATGTCTGTGGATATGTAATATAGTCATGAGTTATGAGTGTTTTGAGGTATTCTTTCATGTTGTCCATTGGTGGAACTAAGTAGATTCTCATGTCTTGTTGACGAGTTCAAACTCGGGATAATTAAGTGATTGCATGGTGGTGGTGCCCATGGTAGGGCATAATGAAATGTCAATTTAAGGCTAAGCAGGCGGGTTATCTCCTGAGAGGAGGTTTACTGATGTGTGATCCTTATGATATTGTGTGGAGGGTTTCTTTCTATCAGTGGGTTATATGTGTTGCGATTTGAGTTTAGATCTGTTGAGAAATTTGACTTGACTGTCACGAGAATAAATGTGAGCTTAGCAGTTGATTTGAGGTATTTTATGTTTGTGTTGCATTAGCTTATGAAGGATTTAGTTGAATCTCATAATAGTAATAGAGTATGGGTATTGTGAGTTATCGGGTGTTTTGTTCTATGGCTTTGAGCCAAGTGGGTTAGGCTGCTATCAATGATTTGATTGCATGGTTATATGTTTTATTCGTTTCGATCTGAGTCATACTTAAGGATCGGTTATGACTTGCAGAGGTTGGTTTTGAGGATGACATAAGCAAGGAAATTTCTTGATGCATGATGTATTACACCTTATGGATATATGGGAGTCTTGGAATGGTTTAGGTTTCTTGTTCGTGATGGATGTAAGGTACTAAGAAACGAGATTCACTTGATTGCTTAGAGATATGGATTACTTCTTTGGGCATTGGTGTGCTAATGGGGCATAGATCATTCGGCTCGTTTGGGCGGTGCATTGAGATTAGAATAGGGTGGATGACTCTCGAGAAGGTCCTAATGGGTTCAAGATTCGTATGTGGCATTAGAGATTTTTTCAGATTTGTATATGGCTAAGATCTAATATTTACATCGGATGGTGTCGGGACTCGCAGTATTTCTATATCATTATGGATTCTACAGTTTAGTGTCGGAAGGTTAAAGGAAACATTTTCAAATTCACATAAGGTCTCCTAGGAGTGGGTGTCTTGGATCTAGTATTTTTGTGTACTTAAGAGGGAATATAATGGCTTATGGGATTTAGGACGATGGGGTTTCATGCTAGGATCTCTTATAGTGAGCTTTGGGTTAAGAATCGTAGTGTTCTGGCAAGGAGAAGTGTTAACTTGAAGGCAATTCGGAAGGAAACTCAAAGAAATAGATCAGCTTGGTGGAAGATCGGATCAACATGGTAATGTGTATAATCGGTTATTTTGGTTCTTATCATGTGGTGAGTCTCCACATGTGTTTTATGGAAATACTCTTGGGTCTGGTGACCTGCGTGACTTGGTTGAGTTAGAGGGATTTAGTTACGAGGCTTGGTTATGTGCATATAGGTTCATAGAGTTCTCGATGAATTCTACCACAGTTTGAGATGGATATTTTCTACCGGCATAAGGAGTATGTTGCGTATTGTGATTTCCTCCTGGATGGTATCAAGTGGATGGTTTCCGACTAATCAAGTGTGTATTCTACTTATGACTCAGAGTTGATAATGGTGTTCTCGTATTTTCATATGATGGCATGATAGATGCGGTGCATCGTGTGGGATTGAGGTTTGCATGTACTAGGTTGCAGTTAAGTTTTGAATGGAAGGTCATAAATTGTTGACAGTATGAATGGTTTCAGATGTTTAGATGAATGCTAATACTACTTGGTATTACCCGAGAAGGGAGCGTATTTCAGAAGGAAAATTATGTTTTGACTTGCGGATGCATCACTAATATTGCGGTACTCGCCTGGTGGATCGACTGCAGATATTCAGATTTTTCTATGTGGCATGAAGGGATTATGGAATAATTCTCGTAAGATGATTGTTCATGAGAGATGTATAAATCATTTGAGTGATCGAGTCAGGATCAGATGTGGAGATTTTTGTATGCTCGTGATTTGGAGACTACAAGTCTCAGAGATAGATTGTTTCGTGGTCGCGGACTCTGAATATATGGCCAAAGTTGGCCAGCTTGAAGTATGTGTTATGATTAGTATATTGTGGATTTTTGGAGAGTTATTTATCTATTTGAGTATATTCGAAGTTGATTTATGTGCCCATTAGTAGGCCTAATGAGGATATATATTCTACACCGCGTCAAATTTGTTGACTAAGAACTGTTATTGTTGAGGGGTGTGTAATTCAGTTGGAGTTGAGCACGTTTGTAATGCGATATATTCTACGTGTTACTCTTCTATGCTATAATGGGTTGTTATCTATTGGTTATTTGCACTCCATATATGTTTTTGTTTGGGCCTTACGGCGAAATTTAAGGGAGATGGTTATTGGGGTGTTGAATGGTTGATTGCACCTTGGTTATGGTCTTTTCGGGTGGTGGTATATTGTGTTATTCGGTTATCCATGGTTATGGTCATGCACTTCATGTACTTAATGTCGAATTGCGTAGGGTTGTTGATTTTGAGCATTGTGGCTTGAGGTATTTCATATGGACCGGTGTTTGGATGGGGTCACGCATTGCAGCAGGGTTATGTTGGGATATGATCCTTTGTAATAGATTTGTGTGTCTTGGTTCTACTATAGGTGATGGGTTTATAGCATTGCGTTTGTGGTGGTACTTGTTGAGCTTGCGGGATGGTTCCCTAATTTGAGTCATTTTCCATGTTTGAATGTATTTAAATTGTTGCTTATTGGTGCACGGATTGCACAGTTTGTGGCCTTTGGTTGTATTGGTGTGGCGTGTTAGTAGAATAGCTATGCTTGATGAGATGAGGTCACTGGACCTAGAATGGGTGCTATCAGATTTGATTACTGTATGTTTAGAAAAATATATCAGAAGTTGGCTTAGAATTTGGCTTTGGTTCTTGACGGACGAGAGAGAGCTCCATGACTTGTTGATCTGAGGAGTGGCTATGATTTTCTGCGTGTTTTTCATCATCGTCATTGTACGAAGGTTTTGAACAAGGTTTTATTTGATATGAGGTTTATTACCGATACCGGGTTTGTTTTTGAGCAGCTACTGTGATCGGGAATTATTGCTATGAGTATGCGAGTTATGTGGTATATATTGTGATTACATCTTGGGTTATGGTTATGGCTTGATACAGCTTGTTCAAACTTATACAGTGTGTAGATTCGAGGTTCAGGTCTTGTAATGAATTCCTGATATTGGAGAATTGATTCTATGGTTTACGGACTAAGGTTGAAGTAAGGATCTTCAGTAATGTTGTGTTGTTAGGATTATATGGATTGGGGTGATATGGGATAACCCACGAGTTTGTGCATGGTGCTTTTTCACAGTGATTGGATGGCTTTGGAACGACTCTTGGCAAGTTCGAAGACGAACGTATGCCTAAGTGGGGGAGAATATGACGATCCAACCGGTCATTTTGAGCATTTTCATTCCGTTCAGCTGTTTGAAGTCTTGAGTAGCTTCATATGATGTATAATGACTTGTGTGAATCATGATTTTTGTTTTTAGGTGATTCAGAATCGATATGGAAGAATGAATCTCATGTTAGAAGCTTTAAGTTGGAAGAGTTGACCAAGTTTGACTTTTGTGTATTTGAGCCCAAATCATAGTTTTGATGGTTCCGTTAGGTCTGGGTGGTGAATTTGGGCTTGGGCGTATACCTGGATTTGCATTTGGATGTTCCTAGAAGGCTTCGGCACTATTTGGCGAAAGTTATCGATTTGAAGTTTTGAAAAGTTCATAGGTTTGACCGAGAGTTGACTTTGATGATTTCGGGTTCCGATTGTGGATCCGGGAATTGGAATAGCTTCTTTATGTCATTTGGGACTTGTGTAAAAAATTTGAGGTCATTTCGGGTTGATTTGATATGGCTCGGCACGAGTTAAAAGTTTATAAAGTTTGATTTGAGGAGTGATT
Source organism: Nicotiana tabacum (assembly GCF_000715075.1). Lineage (NCBI taxonomy): Eukaryota > Viridiplantae > Streptophyta > Magnoliopsida > Solanales > Solanaceae > Nicotiana > Nicotiana tabacum. The sequence goes on from NC_134088.1 coordinate 52,744,653, forward strand.
CATGATTTTGATGTTGTTATGTATGATTTGAGGCCTCGATTGTTCTTCGCGATCGCGAAGATGAAGATTTGATCGCGTAAGGCAAAACCTATGACTGGAAATTTTCTGCTCTCCGTTCGTGAGAGATTGAACGCGTTCGCGTAAGTTGTGGGGCTATAGCATCGCGTTCACGTATAAAGAATCGCGGTCGTGTAGTGTTGAGACGGGAAGCTGGGAGCTGGTAATTTCTCTTACGTGTTCGTGTGGAATAGTCTGTGTTCGCGAGGCATTGGCATCCGTGGGCATTGCGTTCACTTGAGTAGCATTGCGAACACATAGTGTGTTTCACGCCAATGTGATTTTTTCTTCTTCGCGATCGCGATTCATATACCTGTCCAATAATTATAAGTACTCTATTTGCGAAGGTTTCAGACATTTTAGCATATTTTGAGCTATGGAGCTCATACTGGTGCGATTTTGGAAGCGATTTTCATCACATGGATCGGGGTAAGTGTTTCCTACTCAATTTTGATTATATTATGTGATCCCATCTTCGTTTTTGGCATTTAATTGATGACTTCAAAGGAGAAATTGGGGATTTTTGTCTAAACTTTCCTAAAGTGAATTTTTGAATTTTTAACATCGATTCAGGGTCGGAATGGGTAGTCGTATTTTTTGAGCTTTGTCGGGTTTAAGGTGCGGGCCCGATTTTGACTTTTTGTTTGACTTTGAGTAAATGAGTAAAGATTCGACCTTTAACATTTGGGATTATTTCCTTAGGCATTGTTTTATGTGTTTGAGTTGCTTTTAGCTAGTTTCAAGTCGTTCGGAGGTTGCTACGCGCTGGATGGCATTTTTAGAGTGTTGTTTCGCTTGTTTGAGGTAAGTAACATATCTAAACATGGAATTGAGGGTATTTATCCCTGTGGGACGTGTTGTTTGTGTTGTGTTGGGGTGATGCACATGCTAGGTAATGGGCGTGTGGACGTGCACCATTGTAAACATGAACCAGGTTAATTTTTGTACTGAGTTTCTATCCAGTCTTGTTTTTATCAGTGAAATTCCTACTTGTTAGAGTAATTGAGTTGTGATTCACGCTAGAAATCATGTTTAGGCTATGGGCTTATTCGGTTGAGACCTAATGAGGTTATCTATGTTGTTTTGAGTTATCTGCTTTAACTGCAATTATATTCTCAGTCATGGTTCATCGTTTGCATATCATATCTCAGTCTCTATTTATCATTCCCTATTATATCACATGTTATCATTGTTTGGGCTGAGTGGTACGAGATTATGAGCCATTGAGACTTGAGAGATTGATGACTGAGGTAGGCCTGAGGGCTGTGTTGTGAGTGTTATTGTGGATCGGGCTGCACGACGCAACATGCCATATTGGCTTTGTGAGATTGATAACTGAGGTGGGCCTTAGGGACGTGTTGTGAGTGTTATAAGGATTGGGCTGCACGCCGCAGCATGCCATATTGGCTTTGTGACTATTCTTATTATTGTGGAAGGGGCTGCACGTTGCTGTAGGCCTTAATGGCGTATGTATTATTGTTGATATGGTTGCACGCAGCAACAGGCCTTATATGCTTTTGATTAGCGCTTGGGCAGGATCCGCCCCACCGGAGTCTAACATGCCAGTAGTGAGCGCAAGCACGATGTTATATATACACGTGCTTTGGTGAGGGGCTTATGAGCTAGGTAACCGTACAATGATGAGTGATTGTGTATCAGTGATGAATTGGGCATTTGAGACAGACATCTTGAGTATATTTGAGTGTGAGAGTACCTAGGAATATTACCGTGAAATCATACATTTGACATGCATACTTGGCATGTAGGCATAGACATGCATTTTTCCTCATGCTAGACGGCATTGTGACATTCGTGATTTGACATGTAGGCACGAAGATGTATATTCCTCATGTTAGATGATATATGATAATTGATGACTTGACATGTATATTGACATGTAGCAATAGAGATATACTTTCCTCATGCTATCTAGTAATATAATTTTTTATCTGCTGTTGAAAGTTTGGGAAAAATCATAATTCTTCTGATATACTCATATTTTGGTGACTCTGGTGAAATATTTGGGCTTTACTGATATACCTGAAAAGCATGTCTATTTTTTCCGTAACTCTGCACGAGCTGGGCATAATATCTTTCGAGTTATTACTTTACTGCCTTCATTATATTATTACGAATTGTTATTGGCCATTGGTTGTTACACCCCATGTTTTCGTACGTAAGAGTACGTCTTAAGTCAATTGATGTAAGCTCAGAAATGAAATAATCTTTGAAAGTACATAAAGTAAGTTAATAATGTTAACTTGGAGGTTACAAATATTTAAGATCATGGACTGCAAGTATCAAGAGGGTTGGAAAGCTTAGAAGCTAAACCAATTGAAGAAAATAAGTTTCGTCGAAAGTCGACAAGTTGGGAATGTTATAACATGTACTTTTGGGGTGAGACTAGGGTGCTCAAAATGATAAGGAGTTTATGTTATGAGTTAATTTTGTCTTATGATAGTCTTGTGTTATGCTTTGAAGTCAAGCGAGTTGTGGAACAAAAGTTGGCAAAGATCATCACAAGTTACATTCATAAATGTGTTGAAACTTAGGTCAAATGTAGCTGATCTTTTATCCCAATATTCTTGGAATTAGGGTATGATCTTTCTACCAAATTGAAGAACTACAAGTCTAGTTTCTAACTCATTAAACCATTGGTCGATACGACATAGGAGCAGAGAGATATTTGCAGTTTCGCAAGACTGCGCAAACTGCATAGGTGACAAGTAGGTGTGTCACTAAAGCTTTTTGAGCAATATATTTCGTGTATGATATGAGGTCTTTTTGGGAAATATTTTATACCAAATTTACGGTCTTGGAAAGAAGTTTTTAACGCTCTTAACCGTTCGTTCATATGACATCCAGATAAAACCGTTTGTTCATACGACATACGGATAAAAATATATAAGCATCGGAAGAAGGGCCAATGTTAGGGTGCCAAGCTAGCACCTCTTTGACTTTTCAAAAGTTTATATATATAGGTTTTAAATCGTCTTTCTCTTCATTTTTCATAGAACACGACCAGATAAACCCCATAAAATTACCCATAAGATCTCTACAAGGGTTCCAAAGAAGATTAACATCCCGGGTACGAAATCAAGAAGCGATAATATTAGAACGATCCCTATGACGTAAGTATCGGTATATCGCCTCTCGTTTTCTTTGTAGTTTGAGTTTTGGAAGGTACTTCATAGTTAAAAAAATGCCTACTTTCTATATTTAAGCTTTTAAATGTCAAGGAAGGTTGATAAATTTATTTTCTAATAGTTAGAACTCACAGGACGGTGATCGGAAGCCATGAGTTCGATTTATTTCACTTTTAGTGGGCTGTTTTGTAGTCCACTCGTGTTGGCCTCTTGTGCTGATGTTTTATGGAGTTTTGGAGGAGACAAGATGTAGATAAACACGATATGATGACAGAATCTATAGTCAAGTGAAGGAAAAGAGAGAAGGTGACAGGCCTTGAGACCATAAAGAGTATAGGCTATAAAGAGTCATATCTTCATTTCGAGAAATGAGTTGGTAAATCCAACATGATTACTAGAAGGATAAGTTAGACCTCCGAAGTAATAGAAATTAGTATGGGCTAGTAAACAAGAAAAAAAAAATCGAACAAGATTTGGGGATCGAAGGATTTGATAATAGTCGGCATCGTGAGAATTTCAGAGATCACATTCCGACAATAATAGAATGGACAACGGAAGAATAACCTTTGAGGATCGTTCAGGAAGACGCTTCCCTAAAGCAAGCACTGTGCACAGAGTTAACCTTAAGGAACTAAGTGTGCCAGTCACACTAGGTGTCACCCTCGCGCATAAGAAATTCAGTTATCCCTGGTAGACAAGGGTTACCCCAAGGTGAGTATGAGTCAGTGAAGACGTGAAAAAATGCCAAAGATGAAGAGGTAAAACATATATAGGTAAATCTTCATAGCATTAAATGCTAGTACTCCCCTAAAGGGGGGAAGATGATGTGATCTAGTATTAAGTTAGAGTTATGTAGTTCAAGTAGCTATGGAATAGTAAATAAAGAATGCGGTAAAAAGGCAAAAGGAATGAGATTGCATTTATTCAGATCCGACAGATATGTTACGACTCCAGAACATTATTCAAGCACGATGCCAGGGAGAGGCACCCGACCATGATGTCATTGATAAATACGTGTGAATGGATACTTCATACATTAGGATCTAGTGTGAAAGGCAAGTTAACACAAAAGACATAACCCAAGAGAGGTTATACAAAATATAGATATGAGCATGGACTGACGAGTAGTTAGTAGTTGATCCAGGAAGAGCCTAGTTATGGCTAGACAAGAGGTCTCTAATAAATCAGCAGATCATGCAAGATAAACATAGTGAAACCCAGCATAAGAAATTCAGTCTCACATATATGACATCGTAATCCTTGAGAAATATTCAGATAGGAGTTGAGGTAGTTATAGTTGTCGTGAAAGTGTTACAGAAATAAAAAGAGTGCCACGGGGGAGACAAAAAAATGAGTTCAGAAGTAACCTAATGAGAACAAGGGCACAGAGGTATGTAACTAAGGATATTTATAGGTGAGTAAGAACATCAAAATTCCGTCGGGTATATGATGTGATAAGCTCACAGCTTTTCAAGAGTTAGAGAGTCTTCCCTAAGTGCTATAACGAAAGACTAGCTGAGGAAATAAGGAAGAAGGCTTCAACATAAGCATAGTGACCTAAAGAAGAAATGATCTTGTAACAACAGTCTCACTACGACATTGTATGCACTCCATAACAAAGTGGCACCTATCGTGACTAAGGGACGAGAAGTAAAATCAAAAGTAACATTCGAGATCTTATGAGTTGCACGAAATTCCAATAGATGTGTGTACTAAGATAAGCCAAGTATTCATGCAACAAGTGGCAGAACGGCCAGGAGAAGTAATTGCTTAATTTTAAAGAAAGCTGAGAAGGCACAAAAGGAATTATTCGATCTACGACCCGGAGTTAGTTACACTATGACCGCACTCAAGATTTAAGAGTACTATCCATACAACATATATGTTGGCATTCATACAGTTATAGGAGACTCCGGTATAAGTTAAAAGAAAGAATTGAGTCCACCTCACAAACAAAGGATTGAATTGTTAGAAGATTATATTACGGATGTTCCATAGCGTCCACCAAAGGCGAAAGTAATAACTAATACCCTGAGTCGCAGATCGAAAGATAGGTTAAGGCAACATAAAGGCTGAGCGAGAAGAGGAAACAAAAGAGTTACATCAGCTAAGTAAATCAAGAGTCTGATTATTACACCCAGATAATTATAAAAATTGCGATTGAGAACATTGCAGAATCACTCTTAATATCAGAGGTACAAGAGAGATAGTACACCAGCCATATTTTACAATGGCTATACGATAAAGCCAGTTAAAAAAGTACCAACCTCATGAGGAGTAAGTATGAAGCTCCCGCCGGATTGTGTACGCACTAGAGGTGCAAATTTATAGTAGAGCTTCAAGTTGTGGATGTCAATTCTACCTATATGGAAGGAAGGTTATGAAAGAGACAGAAGATACGATGGGAGAATAAAAGCTAAGTAAGGTAAAGGTTAAGAAGGTACGAGATGCTCAAGTGTAGAAGGTTGTGAATAGTCCATACTTGAGATAGAGGGCTAGAAGCGTCGTTATTCAGTATCCCTAAATGATAGTGGTGCCGTCAGTGACATATCTTCTACCCTATGGTTTCTAGTACCGAGAGGTCTACTTAAGAGAGTGAAGAAGAGTTAGAGATGATTTGATGTCTCGCTTGAAGTTCCAGAATAACATAAATAAATCTATAGTGCCAGCAAGTTAAAGGAAGGTTGCGAGTAGTTTAAAATTATATGTGTAGGTCGTAAGCTAAAGTATGGTAGAGCAAAAAGGTTTTAGATATACATGAGTAAGGATAAGAAAAGGTGAATGAGATGGTGACGAGAATAGGTAAGGCCTTAGGATTAATCCCATCAAAACAAGAGAGTTGATGGATCCTATAAGTTATAGAGAGCGTTGTATAACCTGAATAAACTCGGAGGAGTTTAAGACTAGGAGCATTTGGAAAAGAGGGAATTCTGCCCTGGTAGTAGAATAAGGGTGTAATTGTAATAAATGATAAGTGGATGACATTTAGGCCTTCGATTGAGTAATGATTTAGAGAAAAAGAGATTTCATGAATTCCGCAAAATTAGAATACCCCCATAAGATGAATCACGTTGGGATGCTATGACATACTATTATTGAAGTATAGTATCGTCCCTAGGTGGATTAGGAAAATCACTTCAAATGTTCCCCGATGTGACATGAGACCTAGTGATAATGTATTACGTAAGAGGTTTCAATTTATCAGTGGTAGATTATAGATCAACATTAATGTGAATCACCACTAGATGAATAAAAGTTCCAAAGTATGAAATGAGATTAGGTTGTCATTCTTAAGATGAACAGTAATGAGGATGAACTAAAGGACTTAGATTTATACATATAGGATAAGCAGAGAGAGGGTAACCTGGAGTTGGGTAGCAAACCTCGGTAATAATAAAACTGAAGTAAGTGTTATGGTATAGTATAACCTACCTAGATGTAGTAAAGCCATAAGGATAGATATACAAGGGTACTAAACAAGATATAGCAACAGTCGTAAGTTCAACAAAGTACCGAGCGAAGAACTTCAATACACCTATATATACCGGGAGGAACAACTTGTCATAGTTATGTATATGTTCCCAAAGTGAGGCCTAGAGATAGGATAAAAGTTGAAGGAAAAGGGACAAAAGAGTCGCATACAAAGCCATACAAGCTGCACGACAGAAGGTCGCAATTGTTATGAGATTGAAAGAATTCCGATAACAAGTCGTGGTGTGAGAAAAAGGCCTAAAGGGGGGAATGCCCTAGCCTTTGGATTTGTTCATAGAATAGTTGCCTAGATGGCAAGGATAGTATTAAAATATTCATAATATCTATGGGTTATGAGACTAATAAGCGCATCAGCAAACATTCGAGGACGAATGTTCAAAAGGGGGAATGATGTTATACCCCATGTTTTCGCATGTAAGAGTACGTCTAAAGTCAATTGATGTAAGCTCAGAAATGAGATCATCTTTCAAAATACATAAAGTAAGTTAATGATGTTAACTTGGAGGTTACAAATATTTATGATCATGGATTGCAAGTACCAAGAGGGTTGGAAGGCTTAGAAGCTAAACCAATTGAAGAAAATAAGTTTCGTCGAAAGTCGACAAGTTGGGAATGTTATAACATGTACTTTTGGGATGAGACTAGGGTGCTCAAAATGATAAGGACTTTATTTTTTGAGTTAATTTTGTCTTATGATAGTCATGTGTTATGTTTTGAAGTCAAGCGGGTTGTGGAACAAAAGTTGGCAAAGATCATCACAAGTTACATTCATAAATGTGTTGAAACTTAGGTCAAATGTAGCTGTGATTTTATCCCAATATAATTGTAAACAGGGGATGATCTACCTATAAAATTGAAGATCTACGAGTCTAGTTTCTAACGCATTAAACTGTGAGTCGATACGACATAGGAGCAGAGAGATATTTGCAGTTATGCGAGACTGCGCAGACTGCATAGGTGACAAGTAGGTGTGACACTAAAGCTTTTTGAGCAATACATTTCGTGTATTATATGAGGTCTTTTTTGAGAAATATTATATACCAAATTGAAGTTCTTGGAATGTAGTTTCTAATGCTCTTAACAGTTCGTTCATACGACATCCAGATGAAAAGATATAAGCGTTGGAAGAAGGGTCAATGCTAGGGTGCCAAGCTAGAACCTCTTTGACTTTTCAAAAGTTGATATATATAGGATTTTAAATCGTCTTTCTCTTCATTTTTCGTAGAACACGACCAGAGAACCCCTAAAAACTTACCCTTAAGCTCTCTACAAGGGTTCCAAAGAAGATTAACATCCTGGGTACGAAATCAAGAAGCGATAACATTAGAACGATCCCTACGATGTAAGTATTGCTATATCGCCTCTCTTTTCCTTTGTAGTTTGAGTTTTGGAAGGTATTTCATAGTTAATAAAATGCCTACTTTCTGTATTTAAGCTTTTAAATGTCAAGGAAGGTTGATAAATTCGTTTTCTAATAGTTAGAACTCACGGACGGTGATCGGAAGTCGTGAGTTTAATTTATTTCACTTTTAGTGGACTGTTTTATAGTCCACTCGTGTTGGCCTCTTGTGCTGATATTTTATGGAGTTTTGGAGGAGACAAGGTGTGGAGAAACACCACATAATGACAGAATGGTGGGCTGGTCATTCGTCATTACATTTTTTAGGTTGTTTGATACTACTTTGGTTGTCATTTTATGTATGAAGTGATTAGGGTGTGTGGGCTGTTTTATGGTATATTGTGATAGAGATAAGGTTGGAAAATGATGTATACATGTTGTTATTGTTGTGTTCTTGTTGTTGTTGGTATATGGTATTGGACGAAGGCCTAGTTACAGGGGAGATACTGCCCAAATTTACGTAAACGAGCTACTAGTTTAAGTTGCAGACTTAGCCTTTACTCGAAAAATGCTTCATTGTTTGCTTCTTCGTTTGTTCAGAAAAACATTAAAGTTGGTTCCCTTACTTCCACCAGTATCAAAGCTTTCGCACCATACATGAGAGAGAAAGGTGTTTCTCCCGTGCTCGACTTCGTCATTGTCCGGTATGCCCATAGCACACTCAGTAGCTCTTCGGGCCATTTGCCTTTAGCAGCTTCTAACTTCTTTTTAAGGTTTTGGATAATCACCTTATTGGTTGATTCCGCCTGTCCATTAGCACTTGCATAGCACAGTGAATATGTAATCCTCTTGATCTTCAAATCTTCCAAACATTTCGTGACTTTTGGACCTATGAACTACGGCCCGTTGTCACTGGCCATTTCCTTCGGTATTCCGAATCAGCAGATTATGTGGTCCCATATGAAGTCGACCACTTCGCGCTCACCGATCTTCTGGTAAGGACCCGCTTCAACCCATTTAGTGAAGTAGTCAGTTAAAACTAAGAGAAATCTTACCTTTCCAGGGCCCGGTGGAAGAGGACCAACTATGTTCATTCCCCATTTGATGAATAGCCATGAGGACAACACCAAATGCAAGAGTTCTGCTAGTTGATGCACCAGTTGTGCATGGCGTTGACATTTGTCGCACTTCTAAATGAACGTCTTTGCATCCTGTTCCATCCGAGGTCAATAGTAACCTGCCCTAATAAACTTTAGAACTAATGAATCTGCACCAGAGTGATTCCCGTAAATTCCTTCGTGGACTTCCCTCATCACATAGTCTGCCTCTGAGGCCCCAAGACACCGGGCCAACGATTCTTGGTATGATCTTCTATATAATTGCCCATCCATAAGGTAGTAACAAGTTGTTTTGGTTCGTAGTGTCTGGGATGCCTTCGGGACTTCGGGTAATTTGCCATGACGAAGATACTCGACAAACTCATTCCTCCAGTCCCAGACTAAGTTGGTTGAATTTACTTTGCAATAACCATCCACATCCAATACTGAATATAGAAGTTGAATGACAGTACTAGAGTCAGATCCTTTCATCTTCGTAGATGACCCCAAATTAGCCAATGCATCAGCTTCCACATTTTCTTCCCTCGGAAAGTGTATGATCGACCATTCTCTGAATCGTGCAAGCAATGTTTGAACCTTGTTCAAATACTGTTGCATGCGCTCTTCCTTTGTGTCAAAAATCATGTATACTTGGTTTAATACTAGCTACTAATCACATTTTATCTCGATGATCCCGGAGCCGAGTCCTAGGGCCAGGTCAAGTTCTGTAACCAAAGCTTCATACTCGGCTTCATTGCTAGTTAACAGAATGGTCTTAATGGCCTACCTTAGGGTTTCCCCCGAGGGCGTGACTAGAACTATCCCGAGATCGGACCCTTTTTACATTGGAAGCTTCATATGTAAACAAGGTCCAAACCCCCGATGTCATTTACGACACCAGCACTGCTTAGCAGCCAAAGGCATTAATCCAGAACTGAAATCGGCCACAAAGTCATCCAAAACTTATGACTTGATCACAGTCCTGGGTTTGTACTCAATGTCGAACTCACTAATTTTGATTACCCATTTTGCCAAGAGGCCTGACAACTCAGGCTTGTGAAGGGCATTCCTTAAGGGAAAGGCTGTCACAACGGCTATCGGGTGGCACTGAAAATAAGGCTTGAGCTTTTGAGAGGCGACTACGAGAGCTAAGGCCAGCTTTTCGAGGTGCGGATATTGAGTCTCTACTCATGACAGTATTTTAGTAACATAATAAACAAGAAAATTTGTACCTTCTTTATCTCGGACCAAAACGGCACTTAACGCTACCTCCAAGACCACAAATGTATCAACAATTGTTCGCCTTCCCCCGTTTTTGACAACAACGGGGGGCTGGCTAGGTACCTTTTTAGTTTTTTAAGTGCATGTTGGTATTTCGGAGTCCATGCGAAATTGTTCTTCATTTGTAGAAGCTAAAAGAAGTGATGGCACTTCCCTGAGGATCTCGAGATGAATTTGCTTAAAGATTCTAACCTTTTGGTCAGCTTTGTACTTTCTTCACAGTTGTCAATTTGTCCGAAATGTCCTTGATGGCTTTGATTTTGATGGGATTAAACTCGATCCCTCTTTGCGAGACCAAGAACCCCAAGAATTTACCGAAACCAACTCTGAACACGCATTTCTCCGGGTTAAGTTTCATGTTATGCTTCCTCAGGATGTCAAAAATCTCTTGGAGGTGTTTCAAATGATCTCCTACATTCAAAGACTTGACTAGCATGTCGTCAATGTATACCTCAATTTTTTTCCTATCTAATTTGAAACATTTTATTAACGAGCCTCTGATAAGTGGCTCCGGCGTTCTTAAGCCCAAATGGCATCACATTATCGCAATATATGCCAAAGTTCGTTATGAAAGAAGTTTTTTCCTGATCCTCTGAGATCATCTTAATTTGATTGTACCCAGAGTAAGCATCAAGGAAACTCATTAACTTGTGTCCAGCATCAAGGAAACTCATTAACTCGTGTCCGGTCGTAGCATCAATTATTTGATCAATGTTCGGCAATGGGAACAAGTTTTTAGGGCATGCCTTATTTAAATCCTTATAGTAAACTTATTATTCTTTTTTGGTAGTATAGCTACGTTGGCTAACCATTCTGGATACTTTACCTCCCGGGTTGAACCATTGTTGAGTAATCGGGTTATGTTCCTGATCTCTGCTATCGGGTGTTTCTTTTGCCTTACCGGTTGGAAATTTGGGTCCAGACTCAACTTGTGAACGGCTACCTCCAATGGGATACCTGTCATATCTGAGTACAACCATGCAAAGTAATCTGCATTAGCTTTAAGAAAATTTATAAACCCTAACATGAGCTCGGGATTTAATGCAGTACCCAGGTGAAACTTCCTCTCCAAAAACTCTTCGAATAAGAAAACTTTCTCGAGTTCCTCTATGGTCGACTTGGTCGCATCCGTCTCCTCCGGTACCTAAAAATATCTTGGAACCTGATAGGATTCCGATGACTCCTCGCTCTTATCGTCTTCATTCAAAAATGGAGAAGGCATCAGTTCCTATAATTGTTATTTCTTAGACTCTTTCCCTTTGCTACTGGAAATAGTCACCGCATTCATCTCCCTTGTAGTCGGTTGATATCCTCTTATTTGCTTGATTTCTTCTGGGGTTGGAAATTTCAACAATTGATGATATGTTGAGGGTACGCCTTCATCTCATGTATCCACGCCCTTCCGTAACCCATATCGCCATCTACCACTTCGAATAGAGTAGTCTTTGTTACACCTTCGACGTGTGTGGGCAGCAAAATATCTCCTCGAGTTGTCACGCTTCTCAATTTGAAACCAGCTAAGAGTTTTGTCGTCGTAACGATGTTATCGGTTAATTTTGCTTACTCCAAAACTCTCCATTATATTATGTTGGCTGAGCTTCCTGGGTCAACCAAAACACGTTTAATTTTGAAATCTAAAACATTGATAGAGATTACCAAAGCGTCTCTATATGGCAGAAGAAGTCTGTTAGAGTCTTCGTCCGTGAAAGTGATGCCATCTTATCCGACTTTCTGAAGTCTCTTGTTGTGAGTCACTGATATCTTCGTTTTCTTTGCTACTGAAAAGGTCACACCGTTGACTTCATTTCATCCGAAAATCATATTGATAATCAGTCGGGGGATCCTTCTGCTACCTTCGAGGGCTCTGCATTATCCCTGCTTCGGCCGTAGTTGTTCATGTCTCGTCACTTAAACACTTCCTAAGATGGTCATTCTTCAACAATGTCTCCACCTCTTCACGAAGATGTCCCCAGTTCTATGACCGTGAGTCCCATGGTATTCACACCATAAACTGGGATCCCTCTGGCTTAGATCAGATCTGATTGGCTTCGGGAATCATGCTTCTTTGATATTCCTCATTGCAGATACCAACTCTACTAAACTGATGTTAAAGTTGTAATCTGATAGCGTGGGATATGTAGAGTCGCGGGCCCCTGGCATCTCCCTCACCTGTAACGACCTGCTACTCTGGCCATGATCTATTTTTCTATCGGGAGTAAACTTACCCGATGACCAAAACCATTTGCTGGCTACGACCTTCGATTCTTTCATACGAGAGAAAATGACCCCTAGAGGACCGACAATCCGCATCAAAGTTGCTTTTAAACTTGTCCTGGTTTTTGTCTCGATCCGTCCCTTAGTTGATACCGGGAACTCGAGCTGATCGTCTTCTATCCTTATTTTTGACTCATAACGGTTATGGACATCCGCCCATGTGGTTGCTTAAAACTCGAGCAGTCTTTCCTTTAGCTTTTGGGAGGCGTCGGAGCTCTGTAGATTTAGACCCTTTGTGACCGCCTCCGCTGCCCACTCAGCCGGTAAACAACATTCTCTCTCTCTTAAACCGGATCATGAATTCCCGTAGCAGTTCAGACTCGCCTTGCGCAATCCTGAATATGTCCGCCTTTATGGCTTGAACCTTCTTTGCTCCAGCGTGGGCCATAATAAACAAGTCTCCAAGAATCTCAAAAGAGTCAACTGAATGTTCGGGTAAGAGAGAATACCATGTCATGGCCCCCTTCGTGAGGGTTTCACCAAACTTCTTCAGTAAGACCGACTCGATCTCATGTTGAGCCAAATCGTTCCCTTTCACAGCTATGGTGTAGGTTATGATGTGCTCCTGCGGATCCAAAGTCCCATCGTATTTTGGTATTTCTGACATCTTAAACATTTTTAGAATTAACTCTGGTGCAGCGCTCGGTTTAAATGGCAATTGCGTGTATTTTTTCAAATCTGGGCCTTTAAGTATTGGTGGCGCACCCGGAATCGGATCCATCCGAGCGTGAAAATCCTTCGTATTTTGATCTATTCGCTCGTTCATTTCCCTCATAAACCCTCTTGAGCTCGGTTTTGAAGGGATCATTCCCGTTGTTATTTCCAGATCCGCTGCCGGCCAGCCCTCCAGCTTCGTCGAAACGGACTTCACCCCTTGGGGTATTGTTATCGACCCTCTGAGCCGTTTGGTTTGCAGGAACACTGGGAGGAATCAGACCCCTTTCGTTCATGTTATTGGAGGTGCCTGACAAAGCTTGTTTTAACTCTGTCATCACCCGATCATGCCTTGAGAGGTGTTTCATGATTGCTTTCTACTGTTCTCACAAGATTTAAAGTTTCCACTACATGGTCCTCCTCCGTATTATTGGGAGTCGGTTCCCGCACACGCCGAGGATACTGGCCATCTCGAACCGGGGTCGTCTCATCCTCTTCGTTGCGAGACTCACTGAGTGAGTCATCATGTGGAGACAATTCTTCGTGCCCCTCAACATTGTGTGCGATGTTGACATCATTAGCTGCTATGTCTTTTTTCACTAAGGAAAGAATCAAAACAAGTTAGAAATAAACGTAAGGATAAAAGCAATTACGCAACTGTCTATGTCCCACGGTGGGCGCCAAATTATTTATCCGTAAAATGATATAGTTAAATTTGTTACGTGATTTACATTCAAGAGAACTGATTTGATCCAAAAACGATAAAGAGATAATGTTAAAATTAAGATTAGAAATTAAAATTGAAGAAGATGACAAGCCTGGCTCCGAATACAATGTCTCCGAGGACATCTTGTGTCCTTAAAATGGTTGTTGAGCCTGCTATTTATAACTTTACATAGGGAAACAAGATTCTAGCATCAAGCTCCTCTTAAATGATAATAAAAGAGTCATTGATGAACGCGTAACAGCTGACCATGAATTCAAATATTTTCTGCAACATTTAATCTTAGTAAAAATTCCTTCATTGAATGTTATCCGCTGACAAACCCTTTATCTTATCCCGTCGGCTACGCTCCCTTCGGGATTTATCCGATATCGAATACATTTGTTGTATTCGGAATTGGTTATTCTCTCACTTGCCCTTTGCCTATCTTCGGTTCCACGTGTCATGTTATCATTCGACCATTTGTTATCAACTAATTTTACCCATACAGATAGAGATATAAATTATTATTGTATAAGCAAAATTAACATTTTAATCTGTATGTAACGTAACATCTTAGATAAAATAAAGTGGATGGTGTAGTTTTTTTAATAATAATAATAATAATAATAATAATAATAATAATAATAATAATAATAATAATAATAATGCAAGTTTATAATCAAGCGTGAAGCTTCAAGATTACAGTTGGAATGGTGCTACACCAACGTATTTTCCAATTTGGACGTAACAATAATAATAGGCTATGATGCATACTCTGTAGCCGCTGGTCATGGTTTTGTCAGATCGTGTACTTTGCGCGAATCTCTCCTTCCCATATAATCCCCTTTCCTAGTTCTAGTTTCTTCTACCATCCCCTTTTAGCTTTTACCAATTCTCCTCTCGGTTCCCAGTTTTGGAAAAGACTTTGCTGCAGAAACACCATGCTCTATACGGTTTGGCCAAAGTCTCATCAACCTTGCGTACTCTGTCTTGAGGAGGTATATATAAAATCACAAATATCCATGATTTATATATCTTTTATTTTATAATAATGGTGTATAAGGCATCACCTTGACTAATTCCACCGTAATCTGCTACATCTCCACCACATATATCCAACAGTTTTGCCCACGGCCAGAATTTTTCTTTTCTTTTCTTTTTCCGGTTTTGTTCGTAATTTAGGAAATTGAAATTTTCAAGACACTACCTTTTTTGTGTCTTTTTTTGGTTCCTTTCAAAAGATTTCTATGTTGAACCATAAATATTATGGATCTTTGTCTTTTCTTTATCTGTGTTAGGTTTGTCTTGTTTAACAAACCCATCTTTGTTTTCTTGCTGTTCAGAACAATTTAAGTAATTTAAACAAAGAAGCTCTTTGGTTGCTCGAATAAGGAGAATCAATCTCCTTATAAAATTCAACACAACTCAATACTTTGTTTGATTGCAATTTTACTTCTTCATATAAATAATATATGCATAACAAATGTATGCATTATGTTTATGCAGAATAGAATATCAAGTAGTAATAACATATTAAGTAAAAATACCTCAACAACAACTATCTCAAACCCAAATATGTCCGGCAAAACGACAATATTTAACCGTAATCGTAGTAAAAGAACTTTTATTTTGTTTAAAAAGCAAAATGGAAAAACATATTTTAAAATATACATCGTATACAACAGATTTGTAACATGTTTAAATTTTTCTGCGAATACAAATTTGATGAGGTTCTGAAATTCTCTAGATTATTTTGGGGTTCTCATGGTGGGTTTGTTTTTCAATTTTCATGGATGAGCAGAGGAAGTTTAGGTGAAGATTCTGGAGAGAAGCAGCAGAATCTAACACTCTGGCCAATAATACTCCAGTGAAGTCCTTTTCCCATTTGGTATGGGCAACGGCAGAGGCGAGAAGAAGAACAAGCCTTGGAATTGCATTATATTATTATTTTCCTGCGTCTTCATTGTTCTTGAATTGGGCATTGCTTTGGCGCCTGCCTATTGATTACGGCTAATATTCCACCCAATGTAGAAAGTTCTTTTTTTTTTTTTATCAAACACCCATTCTTTTGTAGTCCACTTGAAGCTCAGTTTTCCAGATGTAAATTGAACGGTTTCAAAGCGTGAAATAGAGGAAAAGAAACTGCAAAAGAAATGGCAAATTGTAGCTGCTTTGGTGGTCTTGTAGGAAGAAACAAGTAGTATAAGGCAAGTATATTATTATGTTTAATATGTTATTACTACAGTTCTCTTTTTCTTTTATTGTCGGTGCAAAAGCTGAACTTTTTCTCATTTCCACGGTTTTGTTGCTTCTAGAGAAAAGAGAGATTTCGAAAAACTGCTAAGGTTCATGCACCAGTTGAAGGTCATATAGAGTGTAGTGACAAAACTGATGAGTTGAAATCAACTTCTTTTGTTATTCCCTTACCTATAGAGATTCCTGGGAATTCAGGGAAGAAGGTCAAGGAATTGAGTCATGAAACCTCCTTTAGAGAAGCTAAGGAGTTTGAATACGAAGGGGAAGATGAGCACGATGAATGCCTTTCAATGAACAGGGACAGTTTTGATTTTGATATTCAAGGCCATCTTGGAAGCATAAATGAGGAATCTGATCGATCAGTTCACAAAAAGATGAATCTTTGTTACAAGCTCAACAATTATGTAAATGATCAGCACCAAAATAAGAAATCTGAGAAAAATGAAGATGTCTTGGAAATCATTAAGACTGGAAACGTTAGTGATCCGGGGATTGGTAAACGAGAATCTTGGACTTGTACAGTACTTAAGCGCTCCTGCTCAGATTTGGCAATGAGGGATACCTTAAAAAAGATTAGTCTGAAGCCGCCACCACCTCCAAAATCCCAGTCATTTGAAGAAATGCAGAGATTAGCTGAGAAGTTGCCTATTGGAAGTCCAGTTTCAGTATCTTCACATTGTAGTGCTGACAAAGTTATGCTGAGAAAACATTCCTCAAGCCAAATCCTACCATCCAGAAGTCGAAAGTTGTGGTGGAAACTCTTTCTATGGAGCCATAGGAACGCAAAAGAAACAAGCAATTGCAAACCACAGCCAATCCCTATTAAAATAACTCTAAGCAAGCAAGGTGGATACTCTTCAGACACTCTAGAACCAGGGCAAGGCATGGACTTAAGCAAGTTGGGATCACATGCTTCATTCACTGGGAAATCGTTGAAAAAGGGGAGCAATAACATCCATGGAGTAACTGGTATGTGGCCACAAAATCAGTGGGTTGCATGCCCTGCTGAATCTTCTACATTCTCAAGAGTTGATGAATGGGTGAAAGAACTTTCTGTTAGTCCACCACACTTAATTGATGAAGATGATGATCACATTGAAGATGACCGTGAGTTCCTACCTTCAGCCCATGCTGGTAAATCAATTGCAAGAAACTCATCGCTCATGATTAGGCGTCCAAATGCAAATGTGCCAGCAGAGATAATACATGCCAACAACGTGATCCAGTCTCTCAATTCATCCTCAACGGTTGCTCACATTGCAGGCATTGGACTTAGAGTTAACCCTGTAATGTCACACTTCTCCAGTCTTCGATCAGTCAATTTATCAGGCAACTCCATAGGTGGGTTATCATGCTTAGTTCTACTAAACGGAAGACAACACTAAAGAAAATGGTTACATGTGACACTCACTGAAAATTGTTTTATGTTTATGTATTGATGCAGTTCAAATAACTCCAGGATCATCGCCAAATGGTCTTCATGTTCTTAATTTATCAAGGAACCAGATTCACACAATTGAAGGTCTCAAGGAATTGACTCGTTTGCGGGTGCTTGACCTCAGTTACAATAGAATTTCTCGGATTGGACGAGGTAAATTTGTACTTCTTTAGACCTCAACCAATTCAATTGTCTTGGCTTCAAAACTCTTGAGTTGATGATTTTGCCTTCAAATTCTATCAGGTTTATCAAATTGTATACTCATCAAGGAGCTCTACATTGCTGGTAACAAAATAAGTTATGTGGAGGGGCTGCATAGGCTTTTCAAGCTGTCAGTTCTTGACCTGAGTTTCAACAAGATAACTACAACTAACGCTCTTCGCCAACTTGTGGCAAACTATAACTCTTTGATTGCTCTAAATCTGTTGGGCAATCCAATCCACATTAGTGATTACCAACTGCGTAAGACAATGTGCAGTCTTCTTCGGAAGCTAGTTTTCCTGAATAAACAACCTATTAATCCACAAAAGGCACGAGATCAAGCTGTTGCAGAAGCAACACTTGGTAACAGCAGCCGAAGCACTAGTAGCAGAACAAACAGGAAAGTCAATCTTGGAAATTGTGCATCTACCAGGACGCACAGGGGCAGTGCCCTTATTGCTCAAAAGAGTAGGCAAAGGCTAAGAAGCCGAACTCAAAATCAATCTTCCAAGGCCAATTTTTCTTCTCTGGCATCTTCTTGTCGCTAAATATTCTCAAACTCTCTGATAGTGCACCTTATTGTTTCTGGTTTGCTTTTCAATTATTCATTTTAAATAGAGGTTCTTCCTTATTCTTCGTTGCATTCTGGATGTCTGGTTAAACGATAGGTACTCATGATTTTCAATTTCTATTGTTTCCATAAATGATGAGTGTATACCGAGTTATCTTGCTTTTCCAGATCGATTGCATTTCTAGACAAAAGTTAGAAACTGTGAGTGCTGTAAACTCAGCAACTTATCTTGATTCTTGTAACCTACGTAAAAATTAGGTAGATATTGTGAAATACTAGTAGCATTACCGCCGACAAGGCGTGAGTCGGTGGATGCTGTCATATCTTAAATTACAGTAAGGCGCTTGCAGCAGTAGTCCCTATATTCGTATTCATAGTGGGAAAAATAACTTATCTACATATCCAGTGCTTAGATCAACCCATTATTTAAGCTATTATATCTTAATCATAGTTAAGTAATGTAAATCTTGCGTCCTTTTATTACTAACCGCGATAAACTAATATAAACTAATATAGTTTATCGGACACCGCATATGAATGTTTTTCGTGCTCATTGAGCTTCAGTGTGCTTCTAGCAGGGGTGCAACTTCAGAACCTTTCTAATATTTAATCAAATATGTCATGAGCGGCTTTCAAGCCATGCTTCATGACCCCTTGGACGCGCCTCATAGCGTCCTGGCAAGCTTCCCAACGCCTAGCGTCATGGACGGCCCCGTGGTCTTGGTCGCGCCAAGTAATAAGAGTGCCTATACCTACGTCGCCCCATCAATATCCCTCGCCAGCGACCAGCCGCAGACAGATGCCAACAACGCCCCTCGGCAGACTGCACCCTAGTGCATGCCCGTTGTCAGGGCAATCGACCCATACCCTACGACCAGCGCCGCGCGCGCAGACCCTGATGTTAAAGACAAGGTTGCCTCCAACAGACCTGCTTTTGCTTTGTAGGAATCTAAGTCCTTTTTGTTGTAAATATAGAGTAGCTTTACTTCTTGTATTTTCATTATTAGTCTCTAGCTTATTTATGTCAAGTCTTGTAACTTTGGTTTATTATTTTAAGCATTATTAAGGGAAATCAAGCAGTCAAACTTTCAAGCAAGAAAATAATTATTTGTATTGGTTCTCTCCCCCTCGACACCGTGTTACCTTTATGTAATAGCTTTCATTAATTCAATCAAGCTTTCTTTTATTCTCATTCTGTTTTATGCTCTCTAGCGCACACAGGGGACCCTAGTTGGCGGATAGTAATCGCACGGACATCGGTTGTTTAGCCTTACGTCGCCCTTCCAAGACATTTCAGGAAGGCGCCATGTAACAATTGGTATCAAAGCCTAGGCTCGACATCAGACGATGGAACATATTGCGATTGCCACCATTTCTGACCATGGTGAATCATGGGGACCACATTACGTCCCTCGAAGAGACGGTTAACGTATTACAATCCATCGCGAGTACGGTTTTGATCTAAGAATCATCCTAGTTCAAAGGTTAGATGACCTAGACCGTAGGATGCGGCAGGTCGAAGGAGACATAGCAAACATCAGTCGCGGCTCTGAAGGAGACCAGCAAACGGCAGACACAGAGGCAGCCAAAATTTTCAGTAAATCCGAGGGGCTCCAACAGAAGCGGACTGAGGATTTAGCCTATAGGGCACAAGAGGTAGACAGGTGACTGTCATGCAACAAACCATATACAACTTGACAGGCCAACTAAATGTTGTCAACGCTGCGTTACAAGGCCTACTCCGAGGAGCCAAAAACCACATCGGCGGTACTGTGAACCTCGCCCCTGCGCCACAAAAGCTGAAGATTCATGAACCAAAGCCCTACAATAGGGATTAAAATTCTAAGGTAGTGGAACAATACTCGAGGTAGTTAGAAGAAGCAAAAAATATAGCAACTGCTGCCATGTATCTTCAGGGTAATGCTAAACTCTTGTGGCGGGTGAAATACGAAGCCATCTGGGCTAGTGAAGAAACTCTTAAGACATGGGGAGACCTGAAGGTAGCCATACGCCTACAGTTCTTCCCCAAAAACGTAGAGTACAATGCACGGAGAAAGCTCCGGGAGCTCCGCCAGACCAATTCAGTCCGGGATTATGTGCGGGAATTCTCCGCACTCATGGTGAACATTCGGGATATGGGTGACAAAGACAAACTCTTCACATTAGTGGAAGGTTTGAAACCTTATGCCCATATGGAGCTGCAAAGACAAAGGGTAGATACTTCACCCAAGTCAGTCCAAGCAGCAGAATGCCTTGGGGACTACCAAGTGGAAGCTCGAAAGGATAGGCCTCAACCGCCTGTCCGAGGAGGATACAAAGGGGGCCAGCCTAGCAATGGTGGCCCTAGCAGAAGTGGAGGAGATCAGAGTGTAACCAAATCTAAGACTCCTTCCTCAGGCAGCAATAGTGTTGCATCTAACAACAATGATCGGGAGAGGAAGCCCCCTTCAGGATGTCATCATTGCGGTGGGCCGTATTGGAAATATGAATACCCGCACGCACAAATGAACGCCCATCAAACTTTTAATGATGGGACGGATAACGACACTGATGATGCTGACCAGACAAAACCAATAGGTGCCTTCAACGCCCTTGTTTGTTCTATTTCTGAGGCCTTAGCTCGAACCACTACCGGCATCTGTAAAAAAAAGGACCCATGCCCAACTACCAAGAAAAGGAAAATGAAGGCGGATGAGGTGCCTCCTCTTAACCAAGAGAAGACATTGATGTTTGTCAAAATGTAAGTTAATGGCAAGCTCATTCGGGCAATGATAGACACGGGTGCTACTTACAATTACTTAGCCTCAACTCAGGTAGAGCGCCTTGGTCTAGTTGTGAGGAAGGGCAGAGGTTGTGTCAAGGCTATCAACTCACCTCCTCAGCTAGTAGGTGGAATAGCCAAAGGAGTGTCAATAAAGCTTGGTCCTTATGAAGGAAAATTCAACTTGCGTGTAGTGATCATAGATGGATTCGAGTTGATAGTTGGATTGGAATTAATGAGGCAAACTAACACAATTCATGTACCTTATGCAGACGTGCTACTGCTAGTGGGAGCAAACGGGGCCAAGCTTTGCATTATTCCATGCACAACCATAAAAATGGCCGCGAAGAACACCTCGGCCTTGTAGTTGAAGAAGGGAGTCAAAAGACATGAACCTACTTTCCTAGCTACCCTCTATATTGAAAATATTGAACGCTCTTTGGGTCCCATTCATGCACCCATGAAAGAACTGCTAAAGGAGTTTGAAGATGTCATGCAACAATACATGCCAAACCGACTCCCGCCTAGGCACACTGTGGACCATGAGATTGAGTTGGTGCCGGGTATGAAGCCACGCCCGGGCGCCTTACAGAATGTCACAACCTGAACTCACCGAGCTTTAGAGACAGTTGACGGAAATGCAGGACACGGGGATCATTGTGCCCTCCAAGTCCCCTCATGGGTACTCTGTGCTATCCAAAAGAAACATGATGGAACCCTATGATTCTATGTGGATTATCGGGCTCTAAATAAAATCACTGTAAAGAACAAGTACCCTATCTCTCTAATGGTGGACCTGTTCGATAGACTGGGTGGTTCTACAGTGTTCACCAAAACAGGCCTAAAGACAGGTTAATGCTAAGTCCGGATTGCTGAGGGAGATCAACACAAGATAACCCGTGTGACAAGATATGGGTCATACGACTTCTTGGTCATGCCATTCGGCTTCAATAATGCTCCAATCACATTTCGCACCCTGATGAACCAAGTATTTCGAGAGTATACTGACAAATTCATAATGGTCTACTTGGATGGCATTGTGGTATATAACAAAACATTGGAGGAGCACCTGGAGCATATGCGGAAGGTCCTAGCTTGATTACGGGAGCACGAATTATATGTGAAGCTATCCAAGTGCGCGTTCGCCCAAAAATATATTGACTTCCTCGGACATGTCATCGAGGAAAGGCAGATCAAGATGGACCAATAGAAGATTCAGGCTGTCATAGATTGGCCGCCGCCTAAGGATATCCATGCCTTTAGGGCATTCCTTATCCTATGCAACTTTTATTGGCGATTTGTGAAAAATAACTCTCTCATTGCATTACCGCTGAAAGAATTCCTAAATAAAGTTAGGCTTTCGGATTAGGGTCCTAGGCGAGCGGAGGCCGCATTGAAAGTGGCTATGTCTAGTAGCCCCATCTTGACCCTTTCTGATATGGCCAAGCCGTTCGAAGTACAAACAAATGCTTTTGACTATGCTCTGGATGGAGTCTTGCTACAAGAGGGGAACCCAGTTGTGTACGAGAGCCAGAAGTTGAACGATGCAGAACGACGCTACGCCGCTCACGAAAATGAATTATCAGTTGTCGTCCACTGCTTATGCCTTTGGAGTTCGTGGTCAAGACGGACAACACAACTGTTAGTCATTTTATGACCCAGCCAAAGCTGAATGGCCGATACGCCAGATGGCAGGAACTCCTAGCAGAATTTCACTTCAACCTGGAGTACCGAAGTGAGAACACTAACCAAGTTGCTGATGCGCTTAGTCGGAGGGCCGACCTAGCATCGGTGTGCCTACTCACCACCCTAAGGGGGAGCAAAATGGCCACCACTATAAAAGACTAGATACAGGATCTATTCATCAAGGATCCTGCTGCATAGTATTTGGTTGATTTTGTAGAACAGGTCAAGACTCGCTAGTTCTACATGGAATATGGGTTCCTGAAAGTGAAAGGGGACTGACTTTATATTCGTAAAGGAAGAGATCTGCGAAGGACTATTCTTCTGGAATGCCACAATATTTTGTAGGCCGGCCAACCAGGTGAAGAATGCACCATGTCGTTGTTGCTCCATGCTTATTATTGTCCTCAAATGGCTGATGATATTGCACAATATGTGAAGACATGCCTAGTATGCCAGAAAGACAAGTCTGACCGCTTGACACAAGCGGGACAATTGGAGCCATTGCTTGTTCCAAAGAGACCTTGGGAAAGCGTGTCACTATATTTCATCACTAAATTGATTAAGGTCGGAGATCTTATAACTATCTTGGTTGTGGTAGATCAGTCTTTGAAATATGCTACATTTATAGCAGCCCCAAAATATATATCAGCATAAGATACAGCTCAACTCTTCTTTGCTCATGTTGTCAAATATTGGGCTCTGCCTAAAGACATCGTTAGTGATTGCTACTCTCGCTTCACTAGCAACTTTTGGACTCAGATCTTTAAGTGCCTCGGGTCCAAGTTGAGCATCAATTCAAGTTTCCATCCGTAATTTGATGGCCAGACGGAGCGGTTCAATGGCATGGTGGAGGAATACCTTCGCCATTTTGTTACCTATTCCCAAAAGAATTGGGTGAAGCTTCCGGATGCTGCTCAATTGTGTTTTAATTCACAAAAGATCTCTAGTACAAATAGAAGCAATTTTGAAATTGTTACCGGACAGCAACCGCTATTCTCACACACTATGAATGCCCCAAACATTTCGAAATCTCCTATAGCCGCTAGCTTCTCGAAAGAACGGAAGCAAAGTTTTGATATAGCGTGGAGCTATCTTGTGAAAGCCCTAAAGTGGATGAAAAAGCATGTTGATCAAAACTGCCGCTTTGTTGAATACCAAGTAGGGGACAAAGTGATGGTGAAAATACCTAAGCGATACCTGTTTGTAGGGGTCTATGACCCTCGCCTATTGCAAAAGTACATTGGACCCTTGTCTATTGAGAAGCGTATTGGGAAAGTTGCATACCAGTTGGACACCCCGGCCTGGTGGATGATTCATCCAGTCTTCCATGTCAGAGGATCCTTCATGGAGCAAATTCATAATACCCAATATTTGAGGCCCCAATTCAACCGAGAAAAGGCATGTAGAAGCTATTCTCGATGATCGAGTAATTCACGCTTCAAGGAAAGATCACCAAGAGTTATTGGTGAAATGGTAGGATTGTGATACGGAGGAAAATACTTATGAGAGGGGAACAAACCTCAAAGCCTACAAGATCCTAATCGATGATTATCTTTCAAGTAAGGCGCCAAGGACGTCGCCAAATCAGACGGGGGAGAATGTCATGGGCGGCTTTCCAGCCATGCTTCATGACCCCTTGGACGCGCCCTATGGCGTCCTACAAGCCTCCCAATGCCTAGTGCCATGGACAGCCCCGTAGTCTTAGCCGCACCAAGTGACAAGTGCACTTGTGCCTATGTCTCCCCATTAATATCCCTCACGAGCGCCCAGCCACAGACAAATGCCAACAACGCCTCTTGGCAGGCCATGCCTCGGTGCACGCCAGTTATCAGCGCAATCGACTCATGCCCTTTGGCCAGCGCCGCGCACTCTGACCCTCATTCTAAAGATAAGATTGCCGCCAATGGACCTGCTTTTGATTTGTAGGAATCTAAGTCCTTTTTGTTGTAAAGTAGCTTTACTTCTTGTATTTTCATTATGAGTCTCTAGCTTATTTATGTCAAGTCTTCTAGCTTTGGTTTTATTTTTTTTAAGCATTATTAGAGGGTATCAAGTAGTCAAACTTTCAAGCAAGCAAACAATTCTCTGTATTGGTATCTCTCTTTCACGATACCGTGTTGCCTTTCTGTAATAGCTTTCATTAATGCAATCAAGCTTTTATTTCATTCTTATTCTCATTTCTGTTCTCTCAATTGCTCTTGATATTGGTATTCTCATACGGCACTTACAGTCTCGTCTAGCATACGGAGGGGATCCCAGTTGGCGGATAGTAACATCATGGACATCGGTTTCTTAGCATATGTTACCCTTCCAAAATATCTCTGGAAGGCGCCAGGAAGGCGCCGCGTAACAATACTTATGCCTAAAAAATAAAAAATAAAGACAAATGCTTAAATGCCGGTAAAGTTTTAGGTTTAGTTGGTGATAGTATGTGGAAGTTTAGCTTTTGCAGAACATTCATATGTTCTTTCCCCTTGAAAAGGAAACGTAGAAAATGCTTGTGCTTTCGAGAAAATGTGCATGGCCAAACACCAGTATATTTGGAAAGGGGAGAGGCAATGACTTATGGTTTCAGAATAGAAAAATAATGTAAAAAAACCTTGTAAGACCGGGGATTCATATGCAAAGATTGGCAATTGGCAAAAAATATGGATAAAAATAAAGGATAAAATAATCCGACATGCCTGATTCAGACCAGCGACCTAAGGATTGCTACGATTTCCAACTACAGTCCTCCGCTCTACCAACTGAGCCGAGGACGTATTTTGGACAACCTTCCTAGTAATAGCCTAACAAATACAATACAAGATACAGTATGCAATTTCGTATCTAAAAATAAGTGCATTGTTAAGTATGTATATACATACTAACATATGTTTCCTAATAAAGCCATCAACTTTTGAAGGGAAAGCAAAGATTTCTTTATAAGACGGTATTATAGAAAAACAAAATATTAATAGGATTGGAAAATAAGTTTGAAGATTATATTATACCCCTAGTGAGGAGAAGCTACATGGTTTGCCAAAAAAGAAGAAGAATATAAATTGAAGAATATTGTTTGAAACAAAATTTCAAGTTATGGAAATTAACTGCAATAAGAAAAATAAGTAAAATAAATTTATTATTTAACTAGGTTTACACCCACGCGATTGTTGGGAAAAATAAGGCACAAATAATGTGCACGACAAGGTAGCAGCGGAATAATATCCAAGTATAACTTTTTCAATCTATTTGAACCAAGAGAACACAAACAAATTCAAGCACAAACTTATACAAGAAGAAAGTATATCAACCAACACGAATATGACAAGGCAAAATAATCAAACACACGAGACACAAAATTTTAAGTGGAAAACCTCTTCAACAAGAGTTACAAAAGTTTTTTAAATTGCACACAAAACAAGTGACGAACCAAGAGCAACAATAGAAAAAGATTGCACCAAAATAATTGAAGAGAGGAGAGAAATCACCCCAAACACTAGCTACTATTCACACCTCCAAAACCAAAGCTATAAGCCTCCAAATTAAATCCCCACTATTGAAGTCCAAGAACTAGATGTTGAGAACTCCCAATTTAAATATGAGCACGATGCATTGGTTAACGAGTCGGGAAATACTATTTGAAGTGAGTTGCTTGAGCGGAGATATTTTGGAGTAAAAGAACACACTCAAGGCATCAAAAACGGATGCACCCTTATGCTTTGTATCTTGTTATGTTTTAGACCTAAAACATGTCACATTTATATGCCTTGGTATTAGTGGGCTATTTAAAAAAGTTGGCTAGGTCCAAAGGACACCTTTTAATCCACATAGGAAGGGAAAGACACAAACAAACTCAACAGTTCTCCCCCTCTGACTATGTACATCCCGGCCATCAAGCAAAGTTTTTCAAACTTTTCTCTTGGCAAAGGTTTAGTCAACATATCGGAACCATTATCATCTGGGTGAATCTTCTAAAATTCAAGCATCTTAGAGTCCAACACATCTCCAATCCAACGGTATCTCACGTCAATATGTTTTGACCTACCATGAAATATAGAAGTTTTGCCAAGATGATTAGTACTTTGACTTTCGCAATAAAGCGCATACATCTTTTAAGCAAAGCTAAATTCCCCTAAAAATATTTTCATCCAGAGCAAGTCTTTACAAGCTTCAACGGTAGCAACAAACTCAGGTTATGTAGTAGATAGAGCAACACATTTTTGCAACCTAGATTGCCAAGCCACAACTCCCTCTACAAAGGCAACCAAGTAGCCTGAAGTATACTTGCGAGTATCAACATTACCTGCCATATCTGAATCAGTATAATCACAAAGAATAGGCTTCCATGTCCCAAAATACAAACTCAGACTAGAAGTCCCAAAAAGATATCTCATTATCCATTTCACTGCATTCTAATGCTCTTTTCCTGGACTAGAAAGAAAACCGGCTAACAATACCAATATCGTGAGCAATATTTGGTATTGTACAAATCATTGCATAGATAAACCGGCCAACAACTGAAGCATAAGAAACTTTCTTCATATCTTCCTTCTCATCATTACTAGAAGGACACTGCTTTGTGCTCAATTTGAAGTGCATAGCTATAACAACCTTAGCTTTATCTATATTAAACCTGTGAAGTACTTTCTGATGTACTTTCTTGTGATAGGCCACAACTTCTTGGCCCTCTCTATCATAGACAATTTGCATGCTAAGAATTTGCCTTGTTGCTCCTAAGTCTTTCAAAGCAAAAGACTTGTTCAACTCTTGCTTCAACTTCTGAATCCTACAAGCATTATGACCCACAACAAGTATGTCATCAATATAAAGCAATAAAATAATAAAGTTATCATTGGAGAATTTTTGCACAAAAACATTATGGTCTGAAGAAGTCATTTTGAAACCCTGTTGACACATAAAAGAACCAAACTTTCTGTACCACTGCATGGGAGCTTGTTTCAAATCATAAAAGTTCTTCTTCAATTTGCAAATATTATTCTATTTTCCCTTGACTTCAAAATCTTCTGGTTGCTCGATATAAGTTTTTTCATCTAAGTCACCATGGAGAAAGCAGTTTTAACATCCATTTTGTCAGCCTCTAAATCTATACTTGCAACAAAGCCTAGAACCACATAAATGGATGACAGATTTACAACAGGAGAGAATATCTCCCCTTTTTCTGATGAAATCTCTTGACAACTAATCTAACCTTGTACCATAGAACTAGGTTGCCATCTTTATGTT
The DNA here is from genome assembly GCF_000715075.1 of Nicotiana tabacum. NCBI lineage: Eukaryota > Viridiplantae > Streptophyta > Magnoliopsida > Solanales > Solanaceae > Nicotiana > Nicotiana tabacum. The sequence goes on from NC_134088.1 coordinate 52,772,838, forward strand.
TCACCTGAAAATCCACCTGTTTATGGAAGCTTTTCTATCTTTAAGAAGTTTAACCAAATCAAAGGTATGATTATCATGCAAAGATTTTATCTCATTTTTCATAGCATCAAACCACTTTTGTTTTTCTTCATTATCCATGGCTTCTTCAAACCTCTCAGGTTCTGCCCCATCAATCAAGAGTACATACCCAGTAAGAGGATGACAAGATAAAGGTATTTTCTCTCTAGTAGATCTTCTAAGAGAACTCTCTGTAGCATCAATAGTAGTTCATTGTTGGCCAACCACATCATCTTTCACAGGAGAATAAACGATATTGTCACGCCCTAAAACAACATGACCAGCACTTCGTACTCTGCCCGAACCGAGTAAATCATACTATAAATTAATAACCCATCTATGTTCCTAATAGGGGAATGCGAAAGCCTTTTCAAATATAATTATTTTAATAAAATAAAAAAGAAAACATGAATAATGTCTTTAACTTAAAAAGAAAGTTTTATTCATACATGCCATATGAGTAACCATAGAATTACAACCCAAAAATGAAACGACTATTATATACGAAATCTCTATGACACGGAATAAAATATTCAACCAAGGCATAACCTCGGGGCTCAAAAGAATAATAATAATGATAAAGTCCTCCACGAGTACAAGTGTAGAGTCTCACCAAAACGTATCAACATAAAGTGTTGAGATGTCCTATCCACACGGCCCAAGCTGCTTATTTCCAGTCCGTTAAAACAAAAATGGAAATGGAGCCAAAAAGCTTAAGATCCAATCCTAGCATGAATCATGAACCATTTTCTCAACGAATAAAGGGCAAGACATAAGAAGATATAAGATATGAAATAACAATTGATATAAGAAAGAAGCATTTATATAAATTAGTAATTTAGATAATAAAATAAAATAATAAGGTAAAAGATATTTCATAGTCTTTCTTTAGTGTTAAGCTTTACAAAATCATGTTATATTTTTCATATACTAGGAGCACTATGCTATCACCTACACGAAATAAAAGTCAACTAGGTTATGTACCTAGTAGCTAATATCATATACCCTACTTGCTCAGGTCATCTCATCGTTGTGTCGCACTAATCGATTCAGCCATGCTAATAAAATAGCACAATAGTACCCCCATATATGAAGTACTCTGTTATAGTTTCCAATAGTAAGGTAGGTTTTATGCCTATACCAACACGTGTAGTTTCATGACCTAATGAGAAAACGTTTCCAAGGCAAATGTCGATGAACTTAAGTAACTCCCAAAACCTTTATATTTATAAATTATGATTTTCATAGCCAAATCAATTATTTGTGAATAGTTAAATATAAGATATTTCACAACTCATGTATTTTCATTTCATAAATACTACAAGTGATATTCCTCCTTCATTGAGGTTTAAAACTAAAATAATATTGCGTTTCAAAAAAATAATATTTATAGCACTTAAATGTAATGATTCGACCGGTCGTTTTGAATATTTACACTTCGCACGATTGTTTAAGGGTATGAGTAGCTCCGTATGATGTACTTTGACTTGTGTGAATCATCGGTTTTGGGTTGCAGGTATTTTGGAATCGAATTGGAAGAAAGAATTTCATTGTTGGAGCTCTAGATTTGGGAGAGTTGACCAAAATTTGACCCTTTAGCATTTGACCTTGGATTGGAATTCTGATGGTTCCATTAGCTTCGTTAGATGATTTTGGACTTAGAAGCATGATCGGAATGTAATTTGGAGGTCCGTGGTAGAATTAGGCTTGAATTGGCGAAATTGGAAATTTGACGATTTCGGTCGGCAGTGAAAAATTTGATATCGGAGTCGGAATAGAATTCTGAAAGTTAGAATAGGTTCGTAGTGTCATTTGTGACGTGTGTACAAAATTTGAAGTCAGTCAGACGTGGTTTGGTTAGTTTCGGCATCGGTTGCCGAATTTGGAAATTTAGAAGTTCTTAGGCTTGAATCTGAGGGTAATTTGGTGTTTGGATGTTGTTTTGAGTGATTCGAAGGTTCGACTAAGTTTGTATGCTAATATATGAGTTGTTGGTATTTTTGGTTGAGGTCCCGAGGGCCTCAGGGTGATTCCGGGTGGTTAACGGATTTGTCGAAGTTGGACTTTGCAGCTGGAGCTGCTGCTTCTGCTATTTCCGCACCTGCGGAAGAAAGGGTCGCAGGTGCGAGGCCGCTGGTGCGCGTGGAGAGTGCGCAGGTGCGGGCGACACTGGGCCAAGGCTGGGAACGCAGGTGCAAATAATTGGCCGCATCTGCGAGCCCACAGGTGCGAGGCCTTGAGCGCAGATGCGGAGATGAGGAGTTTGGCTGGTTTCGCAGATGCGCACCTGGAACCACAGATGCGAGTCCGCAGGTGTGAGGAAGGTGTACGCAGGTGCGGAAGCTAGGTGATTAAGTGAGTTGCGCAGGTGCGGCTTCTTGGACCGCAGGTGCAGTCGCGCGGGTGCGAGAAAATGGCCGCAGGTGCGAAAAACCTGGGCAGAAACCATAAATAGAACCCTTCGCGAATTTTGGTCATTCTTCACAATTTCAACTCGGTTTGTGGAGCTTTTGGGAGAGATTTGAAGAGGGAATCAAGGAAATTTCGTTGAGGTAAGTTACTTGAGCCCTATACTTGTATACTTGTGATTTCCCGTTGTTTTAATCATGGTAATTATTGAAAATGAGGTATTAGGGCTTGAAATATTTGGAAAGTAATTTAAGGATTTGAAGGACCAAACGATATCGGATTTTGATGAATTTGGTATGGTTAGACTCGTGAGTGAATGAACTTTCTAGTTTTGTAAATTTGGTCGGATTTTGAGACGTGGGCCCAGGGGCCGGGTTTGAGCCAATTTCGAGTTTTGGTCTAATTTTGTAGTTTTTCTTGTGGAATTCATTCTATTAGCGCGTATTGATGGTATTGTACTGATTGTGAATAGATTCAGAGAAATTGGAGGCCGAGTCTAGAGGCAAGATCATTGTGGGTTAGAGATTTGACCAGTTTGAGGTAAGTAACGATTGTAAATCTGGTCCTGAGGGTATGAAACCCCGGATTTCGTATCATTCTACTATTTTGAAGTGACGCACATGCTAGATGACGGGCGTGTGAGCATGCACTATTGGGGATTTGTGACTTGGTCTGTCCCGTAGCAACTGTAAAGTTGCATACTTTGTTGAAACCATTTGATACTTATATGTTTTAGAAAGAATTTCTGTAAATTGGGCTGAATGCCATGTTTGGGCCTTGCGCCAATGCTGTTTGGACCCTTAGGTGCTGTTTCTTACCATCCTCTCATTATTTTCGATTGAAAATATATACTCAGTCATGTTTATACTTGTTTACCCCATAACTCAGTTTTATGACTCTATTTTGATGCATATAAATATTTTGGGCCGAATGTCCTATTTTACTGAAATGCCCGAGTGGCTTGAGATATTTATGACTGAGTGAGACCGAGGGCCTGATTTGTGAGGATGAGTGTGTATCGGGGCTGCCCGCCTGCAGCATACTTATGACTGCGTGAGGCCGAGGGCCTGATTGGTGAGGATGAGTGTGGATCGGGGCTGCCCGCCTGCAGCATACTTTATTATTATCGCACGTGAGTTGTCCGTGTAGATTATAGCGCTTGGGATGAAGGAGCCCCTCCGGAGTCTGTACACACCCCCAGTGAGCGCAGGTACCTACTGAGTGCGAGTGCCGAGTGCTGAGCGACTGGGAGGCATGAGTGATTGTGAGGTATGCCCATGTTGCAAGAGTGATTGTGAGGTATGCCTGAGTGGCAAGAGTGATTGTGAGGTATGCCCGAGTGGCAAGAGTGACTCTGAGGTTTGCCCAAGTGGCTGTTTATGATTTCATCATTTTTACTCACCTTTGCATTGAGCCTTTGTTTGAAAAACTGTTGGAAAAATGTCTTTAAATGATTTTTTTTACTGGAACTGGGTTTAAACGAGATGTTTGATTCAAATCCTGATTTTTAAAAGCATGTGGTATTTTACTGACATTTCCTGATATGAACGTTATATGCTTTATTGCTCGTCACTACTGCTTAGTCTTTATTTATTGTTGTTACTTACTGAGTTGGCGTGCTCACGTTACTCCCTGCACCTTGTGTGCAGATTCAGGTGTAGCTGGACACGGTAGCGGTTATATTTAGTGTTCTGGTTGCAGATTTTCTTGAAGATAGCAAGGTAGCTGTTTGGCGATCGCAGCCCCTGCTCTTCTCCCTCTTATCTTCCTCTAGTAGTATTTAGCTATTTTCCTGGCTGAGTTAGCCTTGATATTGTTAGACAAATTATAGTAGATGCTCATGACTAGTGACACCCCGATGTCGGGCTTTTCTTTTCCGCCCTTCTGTTTTTCTTTGATTTGAACTCTTTAAATGGAGGTTTTATGTTAAATAACCATGAAATTATCTTTGAAATGAAAATATCAGTTTTTGTTTGGAAATGAGTCGGCTTGCCTAATTCCACGATAGGCGCTATCACGACAGATTAGGTTTTTGGGTCGTGACATTAAATCTTTTATGATGCAAGAATGTTGTACAATCCTAACTCCCTCATCCCCACAAGTTAGGACTCACATTTAGAATTTCTATTTAAATCGCGTTTCACTATGAGTTTCGAGAATAGTAAGTTTCAACGTATCCCAAATCACTTTCCAGCTTTACCACAAATGATCCAATAATGCCAACGAGTCATAATCTACATATATAGACTCACATAATTAAACAACGCATCACAACAATATCAACTACGTCAACTAACTATCTAACACTTAGGTCAAATTTTATAAGTATATTAACAAATTTTATTTTATCATTTGAAATTCAATCCTTGAATTTTAACTCCAACTCATTTATGGGATCTAGTCCTTTCATTAGAAATTCAACACGACATTGTTCAAGCAAGACACAACACTATTCACCATTCCTACCAACCAACCCTTCATTTTCAAGACTAGCTTCTAGGGTTTCACGAATAGATGTTTAAATACAAACATATCTTTATAAATATACTCTACTACGTCCATGAAGCATAATACATAATATAAGAATGAAAAATTACCTCTTTATCGAACCCTAAAAGCTTCAAGATTTGAGTTCTTGAAGTGTTGAGATTATTTTCGAAAATCTATGAATTCCATGATATTGGAGGATTAAGAGATGTAATAAATAAACCGAATCTACTAATGAAACTATGAACTACTCACCTTAAGGTAATATTTATGGGGTAGGAGTTCTCCCTTCTCTCTAACCTCCAAAGACTTGATCCAAAATAATATAGTTCCTTCTCACCCGAAATGCTTATTAAAGGTTCCAATTAAAGCATAACAGCAAGGGACTCATCGCATGCTCATCGCGCATGTGTCACGACTCTAATTTTCCTCCGTAGGATGTCGTGATGGTACCTAGTCACTAATACTAGGTAAGTCTAACACTTATTGAATATAAGACAGAATTTAACCAGAAATAACTATTAAGCATGAAACTGAAATTTTTATAGTAAACCAATAAATCCCATGTGCAATATAATACCCAAAACCGGTAGTAAAACTCATAAGCTCTACTGAGTTTATTAGAAAATCTCTAAGTACAACTGTTCCGGAATAGAAATAAACTGTACAAATAAAATTTCAGAAGGTGACTCCAAGGCCTGCGAATGCAATAACAGGTTTACCTTGAGTCTCCACAGCAATGCCCGATCAGCTAGATAATGATCAACAAACATCCGAGGTACCTGGATCTGCACAAAAATGTAAAGAAAGCGTAGCATGAGTATACCACAGCGGTACCCAGTAAGTATCAAGACTAACCTCGGTGAAGTAGTGACGAGGGATAGTCAAGACATGTACTAGACTAAATAACCTGTACAAGTATGAATGTGAAACTAAGAGGAAAACAATGTCACTATAAACCTAAGCATGGTAAAGTTAATAAAACAATACTCACAATAAAGCCCTAAAAACAACGATTAATAATAGGGGCAATCATGTAATAATAGCCATAGAGTAATCTGAACACAGTTTAGGTCCGGTGAAATCATGTAGTGGGAACAAGCAACAATTCAATAAGAGCAACCGCTTCTACATAAGATTTGAGGTACTTCACCTCTTAGTCACACTTGACGGGTCCCGATTCGCGAACCCTAATTACTTGGCATCTCGTGCCCACATTAAAATTCATAACCGCACAGACGACTCACGTTCCAAGGGACTGACAGTATCTCATATTCGCACGGACAACTCACGTGCCAACAATAACAGTGACTCATAACCCCACAGACAACTTATGTGCCAATTGGACAACTCGTACACCAAAGGCAAGTAAACGAGAGTACATGTAAATGGTCAATAACATCAGGATTCATCTCTTTTTAAACCGAAATGGGTGATTAAATACGTGTATGCTTGTGCAAGTGTTCTATCACAATTCAAGTCAACAATTAAGAGTAGAGACAATAAATGGCACATAAGAAATGATCACCACAAAATGTACAAGGTAAAACTCACTCAAGGTAGGCACACAACTACTCAAATATCTTCAATAACAATGCACCCAGGCCATCACAAGTCATCACAAATAATTCTCTGACATAGCCCACCCTGTCTTGCCACATGCGCAACAATAAAGTAAATGCCCGCCTTGTCTCGCCGCACGAGTATAATAATATTCCCACCTTGTCTCGCCGTATTCACAAACCCACATATATAGCCCTCCTTGTCATGCCGTATGTGCAAATATCAATAATAACAACAGTATGGATAACTCACGTGCGAACACCTTGACAATCCTCTCAACAATATCACGTGTACCAAAATATAACAATACAATAAAATGACTCAATACATGTGCCCATATGCCACAACGTTTCTCAAAACAATTTCAATACTACAATCACGCATAACTCTCGGCTCAACAACACTGAGTACAACAACGATAACACAAGAGTACGACAGGTAAATCAACACAAGAACTTCAGAACACAAAGAAACGGAGGAACGAGCTCCCAAAGAAAGACACAACAGGGAATAATGGTCTCAACAAGAATAGCTCAACAAGGAAGAGATAATGTGTAACAATGATTTTACAAAAGTAAACTTTGACAATAAGAGAGATAGCATGAATCAATAACCCCAAATAAGAATACGTCAACAATGATAGGAATAACAAACTTCAATTAAGGTTAAGCAATTACGGAAGAGATAATAATAACTGCAATTAACGTTAAGCAATTACAAAAAAGATAATAATAACTACAGTTAAGGTTAAGCAATTATCGAAAAGATAGAATGGCAATAAAAGAGGTGACAATTTTAATTAAGGCACATAAGAGTTTATTGGCAGTAAGGGTAGAACATGAATCAATCAACTTCAATTAAGACATGTAAGGGTGAATTTAGTAAATTAAGGATTTAACATGATTAGACAATTTCATTTTTAATTGAGAAAAATAACCTAAGAGCCTACAACAGTCAAGTTCCCACAAATAAGTCTGAGTACGTACTCGTCACCTCACATACACGGCCTTCACATGACACAATTAGCATAAATGACTCAAATCCTAAAGGGTAGTTCCCCCACACAAGGTTAGGCAAGATATTTACCTCAAGAAGCTAGACCGATACTCTAAAATGACCTTCTTGTGTAAAACAACCTCCGTACGGCTCAAATCTAGCCAAAATAACTTCATATCATAAATAAAACTCATAGGAAACAATTACAGATAATAAAACTTTGGTTTTTAATTAAAACTAAAAAGTAAACCCAAAAGTCAACCCCGGGCCCGCACCTTGGAACCTGATAAAATTCACAAAACCCATACACTCATTCTGATATGAGTCCAACCATACAAAATTATTAAATTCCGATATCGAATCGCCCTTCAAATACTCATTTTATATTTTTGAAAGATTTTAGAAAATTCTCATTTTCTTCCATTCAATTCACTAATTCATGATATAAATAGTTATGAAATCATGAAATATAATCAATTTCGGATGAAAAACACATACCAAATAAAACTCGTGAAGAACCCCTCGAGAATCGCCCAAAACCAAGGCTTCAAACTCAAACGTGATAAAAATGGCCAATCTCGAAATATATGTTCTGCCTAGGCTTTATCGCACCTGTGACACAATTACCCACTTCTGCGACTTGAACTTCGCATCTGCGGAAGCAACTTGGCCCAGCACCCTCGAATCTGCGACCAAAAAATCCGCTTCTGCGGTCGCGTTTCTGTGCTCAAGGACCACACCTGCGATTGTGCTGGTGCGCAAAAAATGTCCGCTTCTACGACCTCACACCCATCCTCATTTTTCTGCTTCTGTGTTCCCTTTTCTCCGCACCTCTGCCCTGTGGTCCGCAGGTGCGACCACACCAGCTCTGCCCAAACCAGCCTCACCCAACATGCTCTAAATGATCTGAAACTCGTCCGAAACTCGTCCGAGCCACTCGGGACCCTGTCCGAATATACCAACAAGTCCCGTAACATAACATGGACTTACTTGACGCCTCAAGTCACATCAAACAATGTCGAAACTATAAATCGCACCTCGAATCGAACTTATAAATTTTAAAATCTTCCAACTTCCAAAACCCGTGCCGAAACATATCAATTCAATTTGGAATAACCCCAAATTTTGCATGTATGTCCCAAATGACATAACAGAGCTAATCCAACTCAGCCTGATATCAATAAAGTCAACCCCTGGTCAAACCTCTCAACCTTACAAAATATCAACTTTCCAAATTTTTGCCAAAATGCATCAATTCAACCTACGGACCTCCAAATCCAAATCCGGACATATGCCTAAGTCCAAAATCACCATACGAAGCTATTGAAATAATCGAAACACCATTTCTGGGTCATCTACACAAGAGTTAAACTTTGGTCAACTCTTACCGCTTAAGTGTCATGACCCAAAATCCCACCACAGGCGTCGTGATTGCACTTAGTCTCTAAGACTAGGTAAGCCGATTAGTATAACAATTCAAGCCATTTTTTTTAATAATCTAAAACATGATATCTAATACAAGTATCAAAACAAAAGTAGAAATAAGCCTACGCGGCAATAATCATAACAACCTCCCACGACTAGTAATACAGAGTCACGAACTCTAGCCGAATACATGGTATGATCTCAAGGATCAAAATACAATACTATTCAAATGATAACTGAAAGTACAACATAAGGAAAAGACTCCAAGGGACTGCGACGACCAAGCAGCTCTACTTCGAATCCTTGCACTCAACAAGCTAACTCTGCCCAAATCCGATATCTCTAATACCTGGCTCTGCACAAAAATATACAGAAGTGTAGTATGAGTACACCACAGTCGGTACCCACTAAGTATCAAGACTAACCTCGGTGGAGTAGTCACGAAGTACATTCAAGACACTGACTAGTCAAAATAAACCTGTGCAATATAGCAGTTTACAACTAATAATGGAAGGCTGGAATCAGTGAATGGCAGCAAAATCAACATGTACATATAAGCAGTAAAGCAATAAGAATACCGGGAAAATATCATTAAAGCCAAATAAGGAACACAAAGGACAACCAATTAATCAAGTTGTCTAATACCAGTTTCATAATGAATTCACTCCGTGATACCTCATATCATAGTCACAAGTCCCGGGTCTCAACCCGCCATCATATACTCACGGCACCTCGTGCCCACATCTCAAAATTACAACTGCACGGACAACTCATGTGCCTAAATCACAAACTGCCTGGCAATAGTCACAGGCTCACAGTCATAATCTGCTCGGCATGATCACATGCTCACGATTAAAATCCTCCCAGCATAATCACAGGCTCAATAGCAACATGAAACGGATAGTACCAGAATGCATGGTCATGATAAATAAATGTCAAATTTCGTACTCATGAGCTAGTTTAAGTAGCATACTATAGTGTATGCTTGTGCAAGTGTACTACTGCAGCCCAAACCAACAAGTAATATCAAGGATATTGAATAGCTCATCGAAACAACAAGACAAGTACGCAAAGTGTATAACAAACACAATAAGTGTCACACCATCACACGAAATTCACCAACACAATGTCTCCAAACCATCACACATCATCCCTGACATTTGCCACCCTTATCTCTCCTATAGACACCCTTATCACTCCGCTCTGACAATATCATTAGCCACCCTTATCTCTCCTATATCCACCTGTATCACTCTGTATAATAGCCACCCTTATCACTCCGTCCTGACAATATTTTTAGCCACCCTTATTTCTCATATAGCCATCCGTATCACTTCGTATATTAGCCTTCTTTATCTCTCCGCCCTAACAATAACACAATAGCCACCCATATAACACAGTACATTCAACAATAGTGAAATGCCACCCTTATGACCTGTATAATATCAACAGTGAATTGCCATACTTATACTCCTTATAACAACAACCTAAATCAAACAACAATTCACATGTACTATCATCGCAACAACACAACATAATCAACTCGTATCACAAATGCCTGTAGGCTAGAACCTCTCCAAAGGTTCCACGATATCAATAATTTCACAACAGATAGCCCACGACTCAACACCATATATATGAAATCTCAATAGCAACAACATCTCTTTTAAACACCACTTCAAGTAAAATAGATTAATGTCTCTTGATACCTTCAATTTCAATAAATTATTTAAGGAGAAACTCAATATTAAAGTATCTTCATCAAATGGCAACTCAACAATAAAAGAAATCACGTAAGGGTTAAAGTAGTAACAACTCCAAATATGCATATAAAACAACCTCGGCAAGTAAAGAATGTGACATATAACGACCATTTCCAATAAAGCGTGTAATAGTGAACATGTGCCAACAATTTCTAATTAAATACATAAAAGATGCCTAAGAGTTTAAATGGACATAAATTTCACATATAAGCCCAGGTATGTACTCGTCACCTCGCGTACACGGCTTTCACATTACACAAATAGCACAAACGACTCAAATCCTATAGGGTATTTCCCCCACACAAGGTTAGGCAGAATACTTATCTTGACAAAGTAAAACCGATATTCTAAAATGACTTCCTCACTTGAAACAACCTCCGGACGGCTCAAATATAGCCAAAGTAATTTCATAACATAATTAAAACCCATAGGAAACCATTACGGATAATAAAACTTTGAATTTTCAATTAAGACTAAAAAGTCAACCCAAAAGTCAACCCCGGGCCCGCACCTCGGAACCCAATAAAATTTCATAAAATACGAACACCCATTCTGATACGAGTCCAACTATATAAAAATTATCTAATTTCGATATTGAATCGTATTCCAAATCTTCACTTTACACCTTTGAAGGATTTTATAAATTTCCCAATTTCTTCCATTTAATTCACTAATTAATGATGTAATCATGTAATATAATCAAAAGCCAGTCAAGAATGCTTACCCCAGTTCACATGGTGAAATTCCTCTCCGAAGTCGCCCAAATCGAGCTCGAAAATCCAAAAGTATGAATAAAACCTCAAACTCCCGAATATAAGCTTCTGCCCAGGATTTCTGCTTTTGCGAACAGGATTTGCGCACATGCGCACTTGCATTTGCGAGCAAATTCCTGCATCTGCAAATTCCACCCAATAGAAGATCTATTGCACATGCGGAATTTTTCTCCGCTTCTGCGCAAGCACAGGTTCGAGGAAGCTATCGCTTTTGCGCTACCTTTGCTTCTGCGAAGCCAAATTCAGCTTCTGCGGAGGCGCGGAGGCGCCCACAATGCCGCTTCTGTGAGATTCTCCAACCGGCCCAATTTTCGCTTCTGCGCTCCCCTTCTCCTCACCTGCACCCATTGGTCCGCAGGTGCGACCGCACCAGAAGTTCTGCCAACAGCCTTAACCAAAAAAATGATCAAAACGATCTGAACCTCGTCTGAAACTCATCCGAGCCACTCGGGACCCCGTACGAATATACCAACCAGTCCCGCAATATAACTCGGACCTACTCGAGGCATTAAATCACATAAAAAAACTTTGAAATTATGAATCGCACCTCGAATCAAACTTATGAATTTTCAAATCTTCCCAACATCCAAAACTCGTACCGAAACATATCAGATCAATTCTGATCGACCTCAAATTTTGCACACAAGTCATAAATGACATGACGTACCTATTACAATTTCTAGAATTGAAATCCAAACCCGATATCAACAAAGTCAACTCCCGGCCAAACCTCTCAACCTTCCAAAACTTCAACTTTCCAATTTTTGCCAAAATACATAAAATTATCCTACGGACCTTCAAATCCAAATCCGGACACATGCCTAAGTCCAAAATCACCATACAAACCTATTGGAATATTCAAAATACCATTCCGGAGTCGTCTACACAAAATTCAAACTCAGGTCAACTCTATTTACTTAAGCTTCTTAAATAAGAATTGTTCTTCCAAATTGATCCCGAATCATCCGAAAATCGAACTCGACCACACACGCAAGTCATAACAAATATTACAAAGCTGCTCGAGACCTTAAACCACCGAACATGTCATGCCCTGACCTCGTGGAGCGCGAATGGCACTCAACCGAGATACTCCGGTCAAGCAAGCCTGCTAGATACTTTCTACCCCACCTGGCACATGAATAGAGTGGATATGTATTCCATTATTTAAACATTGAGAGGATTTAATGATCAACACCAATTCCATTACCATTGATAAATTTATTTATAATTCCCAAAATACATTACACATTCCTAGTTTGAAGTGGAATATGTGATACAAATACAACATTTTCTAGTTTTGACTTTTCCAACACCAATGTATAACCCACGGTATGTCTATGGAGCCTCTACTTGATAGGAGTAACAAGATAGTGATGTCGACAAGGCCCCAGCTATACCTCAAAATGCTATACACATGAAGCCAAAAGACACAAGACCCTGATATGAAGTGGGGCTCACCAAGTCAACTGAGAGGAAGATGTACTGCTATCACTGATCGATGCCACCTGCTATGGAACCACCTGCATCTATTAAATGATGCAGCGCCCCCAGCAAAAAGGACATGAGTACATGTGGAATAGTACTCGTATGTAAGGCAGATAGAACAACATATGGAAATATGGTAACTCAAATAAGAGGCAAATGAAGTACATCAAGAAACTACGAAACGACCCATAGAATCACATGTCAAGTCTTATTATACTTAAATTATTCTGAACTTCTTTTGGGATCAAGTGTGCCATATGAACTATGCGTGGGATACAAAATATAATGTAAATGTAACTACATGTACAAACAAGGGCAATGGAAGTGACACCTATTCTTCATGTTGCCTATGCGTCTCACTAGACCGTCCATAGCCCTCTCTTACTATTCACCTTTGCGTTTCATAGACTGTCCATAGGATCTATCCATACTACGCACCTATGCATTTCATAGACCGTCCATAGGGTTCATTCATATTATACACCTATGTGTTTCATAGACCGTCCATAGGTTTCATTCATACCATTCACCTATGCATTTCATAGATCGTCTATATGGTTCATTCATACCATACTCCTATGCGTTTCATAGACCGTCCATAGGGTTTATTCATACCATTCACCTATGCGTTTCATAGACCGTCCATAGGATTCATTAATATTATACACCTATGCATTTCCTAGACCATCCATAGGATCACCGATATTATACACTTATGCGTTTCATAGCCCGTCCATAGGGTTCACATGACACATCATTATGCACATGACCATATATAAACTAAAAGCAACATGATTAACATAACATTTAAGTTCGTAAGTTTTCGGATCATTTGAATACTTCATGTTCATGCTCAGCATGGAGAAAAATATCTAATTATATTAGCACATGTATGGTGAATTAATAAGTCAGTTTCAATGGCACATGGCCCAAATTCATTTTCCATAAGATTCATCATCGATTAGCATATGATATCTCTCTTTTATCTCGTTATATACTCAATTGTCATCTTAAGTCATTAGCTAAGTTTATCATTTTTGGGGATTTAACATCAAAGTCATTTGCATTTATTATTTTAGAAGCATACCTACTATGATTGAAACCATTAAAACATACAATACCTCATAATTCTCATTTTGGCAAGCGGCCACATTTCATGTTCATGCTATCATTCCTTTTTCTTGCCAGGGGTGACCACAGAACATTAAGAGCATTTAAAACATTTAGGAACACCATAGCCTTTACTTATGAGAACGTAGGAGCGTATAACACATTGGAAATAGAAGTACAAATACGTTCATCTCATAACCTTTCACACCATATATCACTTCATTGGTACTCTCAACCGCTCACAATATCATTATTTCATTGGCTCCCTTAGTCATACATATGATTCTTCATTCATGAAATGGTGGTCGTATCTCATATTCCACACTTTCATTTCTTTACTTTCAAGGATCATCATCATAAACATCAACATATAGAATATTCTAGAAATCGTAACTCTAAATTCTTTAGTAATAAAGGCTTTAAACACAATGAATTTCTTTCCAAAGAAATGGAGCAGAATGATTGGCAATCGAAGCACAAGTTAAAATCTTAAACGAGTAACACCCTATTTATTCTTGAACTACTTTTCCCCAAAAGGGTAATACACAATTTCAACTCATGAATATGTAAGAACTCAAAACATATTGGAACAATACCTACCAAGCATAGCATTAGTTAAAACAATCACATTTGGACATGACGTGAGTACATAATCTTTTTGGCAAATCTATTTTCGAAGTCAATTTGGAACAGTTGGATCAAGGCTCATTTCATAATCTTCCACACATCATTTCATTTCATTGGCACTAGTGGCCACAATGTAATATCATTCCTGGCACGTTGGCTATATTTCATTTTTCATGCTCACCCCTTTCATTTTTAAACATTATCATGGGTTATCAACAACAAGTCATTTCTAATCACGACTTTAAATACACATATGAGCAGTTAAGAGTCTTAAGCACATTGAGTTTTCTTCCATAATTTGGCATAATAACTTTCATTTGAAACACGACTCGAGTTCATAACATTTTAATACATAGTCCATACTTTGAATACATTCCCGAAGGATAACATAACATGATTAGAGAATCCAGAACACATTTTGAACACATATCATTTGGCACAAAGTTTATTCGGCATAGTCAAATATATAATGAATAACTTGGGATATGAGAAATAAGGAATTGGTCCATCATATTTGAGACTTTCGAGAACATCATGAGATTCAATTCTAAGAGAGGAGTTTAGCCAACATACCTTTCTTGAGCTTTCTTTAGATTACTACAACATTCCGGATATCCTAGCAACTTCGATCTTTTAGAGAGATGACAAAATAGAACCATAATTAGGGAGATATTTGTGAGTTCAACTTATTTAAGCATTTCATCAAATACTGGGTGTACAAATTTGACTACAAGGTTCTTCTACAATATTTCCTTCACTCCACAACCAATTCAATACCAATAGTTTACTCATATTAACTCAATTACATCCCCACCATCCTCATAGCTACATGCA
Organism: Nicotiana tabacum; assembly: GCF_000715075.1. NCBI lineage: Eukaryota > Viridiplantae > Streptophyta > Magnoliopsida > Solanales > Solanaceae > Nicotiana > Nicotiana tabacum. The sequence goes on from NC_134088.1 coordinate 52,788,367, forward strand.
TGCATGAATAACAACTCTCATACCCAAGAATCACATTTCTCATTACCTACTATCAGTCCAAATCCCGAAATTTAGGGCTAGAGTAGAACCTTACCTATTAGATGAAGATCTTGTGGATTTCTCCCTTGAATCCCCAAAGCTTGAGCAAGAATTTGAAGCATGAAGATGTTGGTGCCCTTCCTTCTCTCTCTAGAATAGCTCTCTCCTCTCTCTAAAATATCAAATTTTATCTTGTAAAATGACCCCCTAAGGCCTTATATCAAAATTGGGCCGGATAAGAAAATTTCCAAAACTGACCCCCGAAGTCAATTATGTTGTGCAATTATGTGGTAGCAGAACGGATATGTGGCCAGCAGAATTGATATGTGTTGAGCACAAAGGCCACAAAATGGTATGTCAATTATGTGGTGCAATTTCACGGTAGCAGAATGGTTATGCGGCCAGCAGAATAGCCACAAAATGGTTTTCAAGTTCTAAATTGGGTCTGGTCCGTTCCACGATGTAATTTCGCGGTAGTATAATCATTATGCGGCCAGTAGAATCATTATGTGTCCAACAAAAATAATTTTCACAATGGATTCCTTTATCTGTTCCACTCCATGACGGATCTGCGATCCGCGGAGTAATTTTGTGGTCACATAATGGAGCGCAAAAATGCTAAGTTCTACAATAATTTTCCTCCAACTACCCAATGTATTGTACAACCCAAAAAGTCCATACCGCGGCTCATTTTCTACAATCTTCTAACACATTAGCCTACCTCGGCACCACGAAACCCTGGGTTCTAGGTAAAAGTTTAGGGGCCTTATAGAAAAGAACACTAATTCTCAAAACGACCTGTCGGGTCGGTACATTAAGCTTCAAAAAAAAGAATCCTACTTCCAAATTGATCCTGAATCATCCGAAAAACCAAACTCGACCACACAGGCAAGTCTTAACACAAAATACGAAGCTACTCGAGGCCTTAAACTACCAAACGGGATGCTAATTCTCAAAATAACCGGCCAGGTCGTTACATTCTCTCCTTTTTAAAATCCTTGAATGTACTCATCATACATATACTCGCGTGTGATCCCATGTTACCCCAATATACATAGGCCCGACAACACCACCACAACTGAAAAGTATTCCTTCCACCCACACTGGTAAACCTTAGAACCAAATTTCTCACCATCCGATCATTTCCAAAGGACCTAATTTCCACATCAACACACGATATCATCTCCAACCAGATGTAACAACTCATGCCTACACCCACTGGGTAAAAACATATGATGTAATACACTACACATATGTCCATAACAACATCCCTGATCATAATAGCTGCCCACAATCAAATACCGCACCGGTAAATAACCTCATCTCATCTAAAAACTCATTCCGGACCTCGTGAAATCATTCATTTGAGGTCTTATTTTAAGGTATTTGAATCATATTATATTCATATATTATGTTTTGAAGTCAAACAAGTTGTAAAACAAAGTCGACAAAAGTTGTCACAAGATACGTTCATAATCTTACTAAAATTTGGGTCTAATAGCACTAAGCTTTTTCTCAGTATACTTCGATATTATGGGGAGCTCCACCCACCAAATTGAATATCTACGAGTCTATTTTCCTACATATTAATATATTCACATTTTAGCGAGACTGAACAGGCAGCCCCTATAGGACCCATTTGGTCGTAGCCGACCTTCACCTATTTTTATCTCATTTTTGAGATGAGATTTGCTCATGTTTGGACGACCTTCCATCCTCACACTCTCCAAACCCTCCCAAACAGTTCCCCCAAATCTCCAAACAAATTCCAAAAAAATACACCATAATACAACTTCAAGTTAGCCTTAAGAAGGAAGAACACCTCTACAAGATTGTGTTGTCACATTAAGGATTGTTGTTAGCTAAGAGAAGCTTGGATTCGATTTTTAGTTGTTTCATAAGGTAAGTATATTATCTCCTTACTTGTGCTTAAGTTTAATTCCATATTGGTGAGGTTGTTTGAAGCAAAATACTACAAGATAGGAACTTCTGTGCAAATTTTTGTTGCATGCCGAGTTGGTTTGATATGAATCAGACTTTTGGTTGGAAGCTTAGAAGCTTAAGAACTTACGGAGTTAAATTGGTGGTTTGATCATCAATTCATAGATGTGATGATCTTATATATGTATGGAGTCTTCGGATAGGTCTAGGCAGAGTTCACAGACTTGTTGGTGTGATTGGATGGGGTCCAGGGTGGCTCGGGTGAGTTTCAGGCCACCCGGAGCACTTTTAAAATTAAAGAATTTTGTTGGTTTCAGGTGCTTCTTCATGATCACGGAGGTTGGATCAGGATCGCGGAGTGCATTTGAGTTGAGCAGAACTTTCTCCTTCGCATTCACGACACAAGGGTCATGTTCGCGATGGGTGACGCCGACTAGCCTTTGCGTTCGCAACCCGAGCATCACATTTTCTTGGTAGTGAGGTAGTCTGGGGATGGTCATGTCACGCCCCAACCTCGGGAAGCGCGACCGGCGCTCAACCAAGTGAACCCGGTCGAGCAAGCCTATTAAACCTTTCCTACCAGACTCATTCATAATCCAAAAAGGGATCGCATCACCATTTGTAAAATAGGGAAGAGATCAGTTATATAAATATATAAATGTTGCTAGTTCATTTTTCCTTATATATATATTATGCCATAGTTGGGTTTTCAAAATACAACTCGATCCAACGACCACCCAACATACATACATGACCCACATAAACGTCTACGGAGCCTCTAAGGGTACAAAAGAGTAACGTGACAATGCTGGTAACAAGGCCCTGACTATACCTTAAAATATGAAAACTTATACAAAAGAAGGACTACATGACCCCTGGGAGAAATGAGGCTCACCAAGACTGGTGTGAGGAGAGGAAGAGAGCACACTATCTGCGATCGGCACTATCTGCGATGGAACAACCTACATCCATTCAAAGATGTAGCGCCCCCGGTAAAAGGGATATTAGTACTGTCGAATAGTACTAGTATGTAAGGCAAACAACAATCTTAGTAGAATGAACAGTGAAACAAAGAGAAGGCAGTCATAATAATCAATAAGTACTTCATAGAAATACAAAGAAACACCAAGTAAGGATCACATAGTTTCCAATTCAATCTTTCCATCTTTTTCGATTAATAATCTTTAGTGCCAAAGCGACAACTCAAAATGCCACCGTGTTTTTACACGGAGTCAGGTCTCGGCCCGACCGGCTAAGCCATCTCAAGTGAGACATATCCATATCCACCATGTAAATCACTAATTCCAACACAAATGCCACCATATGTACAACATGGCGTCCGATCTCGGCCCGATCGGCTAAGCCATCTCACTTGAGACATAACCTCTTTTAATTGTTCACTCAATTCACATTTCTTTCCCATCTTTCGTTACATGGCACAAACAGCCTCATTTATTAAGTAATTCTTGGCACTTGGGAACATTTTACAATTCAAGTTTTTCCCTTTTTATTCGCTCAAATAACATCATAATTCATGTCGATAAGTACCATCACATAAGGCATTGCACACATAAAGGAAAGAGCTTGGAAAATCATAATTATGTTTTCAAATAGCATGATGACATGGTAACCATCTAAAATAATTAGGGAACATAAATCGTTCAATCCAACACACTAAGGCAAACAATTCTAGTATGATCAAGTTGGAACTTACACCAATTATTCGGACACCAGGAGTTCGATTCTAAGAAGAAGAGAGTTAGCAATACATACGTCAATTGTGCTTCTTTAGACTCTACAATTATCTGGAACCCTTAGCAACCTCAATCTATTTTAGCAATACACAAATTAAACCCAGAATAAGGAAAACGTTCATGGTTCTAGCTCACTTTTTCCCCACACTCTTTATCACACATGCATGCAAGATAAACCACCCTCATACCCAGGAAGTATCACCCTAGTACCCAATTATAGCTATGTTTGAAATTAAGAGCTGGGGTGATGAAGCCTTACTTTTTAGGAAAAAGGGTGCCCCGACACAAGTCCGTAGTCGCATATGCGACCGCATAATAGTTATGCGGTCTGCAAAGTGACCGCAGAAATGGCCCTCAGGGGCCTAAACGTTCGGGCCAGATACGCGACCAGTATGCAGTCCGCATATTTATTCTGTGGTCGCATAATGCACCGCAGAACTCCCTCCGTAGAAACCCAAGAGGAATTATGCGACCAATATGTGGTCCACATAGTGATTATGCGGTCCTATAATCAACCGCAAAACTAACCTCAGATTGGCCAAACTTTCTGCTTCACTTTGCGGCCATTATGCGATCCACAGAGTGATTATGCGGCCGCATAATGGGCTGCAGAAATGTGTTCATCTGCTAAACATTTTTCTCTAAGTCTGTAGGGTACTGTTCAATCCAAAAAGTCCGAACTGCGGCGAGCAAGCTCGCCGCGAAGAATTTCTACTATAGTAACGCGGGAATCTATCTTGGCACCACGAAACCCCGAGTTTTTGGTTAAATATTTTATGGGTCCTTACATCCTCCCCCACTTAAGATCATTTACTAGAATGAAGTTCAAGGTTTACTTAACACAGTTTCAGTTATGCCACATACCATCAGCCCCAAATTTGCCTAACTTCCTAACTTCCTGAAAATGTTGCCAGAGTTTCCTTTGTATTTAGGCCTATCCACCTGTCAGAGAGCCCCGAAAGCACACCTTAGCAACATATATAGAATTAAATGACATAACAGAATGCAAAATAACACCAACCGAAGCCTCATGGGGGACATATAACTAGAAAGGAGTGTCTTTATATTAGCCGAACAAGTGATACAAACTTTAGGGGAAACAACTTCATAAAATTATTGCATGGCTATTCAAATAAATGAGGGTACTTCTCTTTCATTTCATTCTCAGCTTCCCAACTTGCTTCTTCGACTTGCTGGTTTCGCCATAATACTTTTACGGATGCAATTTGTTTGTTCCTCAACTTTCGGACTTGTCTGTCAAGGATAGCAACCGGAATCTCTTCATATGACAGTTCTTCACTAACCTCGATGGTCTCAACCGGCACAATAGCGGACGGATCTCCAACTACCTTCTTCAACATGGACACATGGAATACCGGGTGCACTAATGACATCTCAGGTGGTAGCTCAAGCTTGTACGCCACCTGACCTATCCTTTGAATGATTCTATACGGCCCTACATACCTCAGACTTAATTTCCCTTTCCTTCCAAACCGCATGATCCCCTTCATGGGAGATACCTTCAAGAACACCCAATCATCTTCCTTGAACTCTAAGTCTCTGCGACGAATATCCGAATAGGATTTTTGACGACTCTGAGCAGTTCTCAACCCCTCTTTTATAATCTTAACCTTTTCCATAGCCTGATGCACAAGGTCTTGTCCTATTAGTTCAGCTTCTCCAACCTCAAACCACCCAATCGGTGATCTACATCTTCTACCATACAAAGCCTCAAACGGCGCCATCTGAATACTGGCATGGAAGCTGTTGTTATAAGAAAATTCTATGAGCGGCAAATGATCATCCCAGCTACCCTTGAAGTCAAGCACACACGCACGCAACATTTCCTCAAGCGTCTGAATAGTCCACTCTACTTGCCCATCACTCTGTGGATGGAAAGCCGTGCTAAGATTTACCTGCGTACCCAAACCTTGCTGAAATTTCTTCTAGAAATTAGCTGTGAATTGGGCCCCTCGATCGGAAATGATGGAAACTGGAGTGCCATGAAGCCTGACTATCTCCTTGAGATACAATTGAGCATATTGTTTCGTAGTGTCGGTGGATTTAACCGGCAAAAAGTGAGCTGATTTCGTGAGTCGATCCACGATCACCCAAATTGAGTCAAACTTAAGCGGAGTGCACGGTAACCCTACCACAAAATCCATATTGATCATTTCCCATTTCCACATTGGAATTTCTATACTCTGAGCTAACCCACCGGGCCTTTGATGCTCGGCCTTCACATGTTGACAGTTTGAGCATTTTGCCACAAAGTCCGCCACACCCCTCTTCATTTCAGTCCACCAGTAAACTTCCTTGAGATCATGATACATTTTTGTAGAGCCTGGGTGCACGGAATATCTAGAAGTATGAGCTTCTGCCATGATTCTTTCCCAAAGACCATCTACGTTTGGAACACATAGTCGTCCTTGGTATCGTAATGTACCGTCATCCATGCCAAGAGAAAAAGTCGTAGTCTTATGTTTATGAATCCCTTCCTTCAGCTGCACCAACACTGGATCATTATATTGTTTCTCCTTGACTTCCACCACAAGCGATGATTCCGCCCTATTTCGCACAATCACTCCCCCTTCATTAGAGTCCGCAAGACGAACTCCCAAACTGGCCAACTGGTGAACCTCCCAGGCCAAGGGCCTTTGACATGCCTCTAAGTGAGCCAAACTACCCATAGATTTCCAACTAAGAGCATACATTAGCTTTCCCCGGATGATACAAAATGTCGATGTCATAATCTTTGAGCAATTCAAGCCACCTTCTCTTCCTTAAGTTCAATTCCTTCTGCTTGAAAATGTATTGAAGACTCTTGTGGTCTGTGAATACACTTACATGGACTCCATACAAATGATGACGCCAAATATTTAATGCAAAAACCACTTCCGCAAGTTCTAAGTCATGAGTTGGATAATTCTTTTCATGATTCTTAAGTTGCTTTGAAGCATATGCTATAACCTTACCATGTTGCATTAATACACACCCAAGACCGATCCTTGAAGCATCGCAATACACCACAAACCCCTCGGTACCCTCTGGCAGGGTCAATACCAGCGCCGAAGTCAATCTTGATTTCAATTCCTGAAAGCTCCTTTCACAAGCATCGGACCACTGGAACTTAACCGCCTTCTGCGTCAATTTAGTCAATGGTGAGGCAGCTGTGGAGAAACCCTTCATGAACCTCCTATAATACCCGGCAAAACCCAAGAAACTGCGAATCTCTATTGGAGTAGTAGGTCTAGGCCAATCCTTCACCGCCGCAATCTTTTAAGGATCAACCTTAATTTCTTCTCTAGAGACAACATGACCCACGAATGTAACAGATTCAAGCCAAAATTCACATTTCGAGAACTTTGCATACAAGTGGTGGTGTTGAAGAGTCTGCAGAACTGTCCTGAGGTGGTCGGCATGATCCTCTCGACTTTGTGAATATACAAGGATGTCGCCAATGAGTACTATCACAAAGGAGTCAAGAAATGGCTTGAAGACCCGATTCATAAGATCCATGAAAGCTGTCGGGGCATTTGTTAGCCCGAAAGACATTACTAAAAATTCAAAGTGCCCATACCGGGTTCTAAAAGTTGTTTTCGGAATATCCTGCTCCCTTACCTTCAATTGATGGTACCCGGATCACAAATCAATTTTGGAGAAGAACTTAGCACCTTGCAATTGATCAAACAAATCATCTATCCTTGGCAATAGTTATTTATTTTTGGTTGTGGCCTTGTTGAGCTGCCGGTAGTCAATACACATTCACAGCGATCCATCTTTCTTTCTGACAAAGAGAACAGGTGCGCCCTAAGGAGACACACTCGGTCGGATGAAACCTTTCTCTAGCAAATCCCTTAGTTGTTCCTTTAGCTCTTTTAATTCTGCTGGCGCCATTATATAAGGTGGAATGGATATAGGCTACGTGGCTGGCATCACAACAATCCCAAAATCAATCTCCCTGTCTGGAGGAATTCCAAGGAGCTCATCTGGAAAGACATCAGGGAATTCATTCACAATTAGTATAGATTCAAGGGTAGGCACCTCAGCAGTGGTGTCCGTAACTCAGACCAAATGATAAATATGCCCTTTCATGATCATCTTTGTGTCCTTAAGGTAAGAAATAAACCTACTTTTTGGCATAACATTATTCCCCTCCTACTCAACAGTTGGCTCGTTAGGAAACTCAAGCCTCATAATTCTAGTCCGGCAGTCGAGTTTGAAAAAACATGAATAGAGCCAGTCTATTCCCATTATTACATCAAAATCAATCATCCTCAGCTCAATGAGATCAGCCATGGTATCCCGACCACGCACCGTGAAAACACAATCTCTATAAACCCGTGCGGCCGTAATAGACTCGCCAACTGGGGTAGATACAGAGAACGGCTCATGAAGCTGTTCCGGTTCTATCCTGAAGCTCGTAGCAACATAAGGAGTAACATAGAACAAAGAAGATCCGGGATCAATGAGGGCATACACATCATAAGATTGAACAGTCAATATACCTGTGACGACATCTGGGGAAGCCTTCGCACTCTGTCAACCACTCATAACATAGAATCGGCTGGGTCCTCCCGAACTCTGTGCACCACCCCTAACTGTACCACACCCTACGGGTGCTGAAGAGCCCCGAGCTAGAGGGTGTGCTGAAGATGTAGCAGCTGTAGGACTGGATGACTGAGTTGTTCCCCTGCCTGCACCTTGACAGGATGCACGACACTCCCTCTGAATATGGCCTCTCATTCCGCATCCGTAACATACTGGCATGTCCAGGTAGCAGACTCCGGAATGTATCCTCCCGCACTTAGGGCATGGTGCCCTCTGTTGCTAATGGAACCTCCCTCCTGATCGGCCCTGGTGGTACCCCCTGCTGCCCTGACCGGGCCTAAAGTGACTCCCCTGCTGCTGACCGTGCCCTGATGGCGGGGCACTAGCTGCAGACTGAGCATAAGTCTGGGACGACCCTGATGATCCTCCCCAAAAAGCTGATCTCCTACCTCCAAACGAATCCCCAAGGTTGCTTGCTGATCGAGCCCTACTACTACCTTCTCGTTCCATCCTGTGCTTTAATTTTCGAGCCTCTGTAGCTTGGGAAAATGCTACCATCTTTCCATAGTTCATGTCAGAATTTAGAGTAGCTGTGGCAGCCTCATTAATAACCAAAGGGCTAAGGCCCTGCACAAATCGATGCACCCTAGTCTCGGCAGGCGCATGAACTTCATGTGATATTCCCACACACTTTTACTACCCTGTTTAAGGGTCTCAAACTCCACAGCACGGGCTGCCTTAGTCTCGGTAGGCAAGAAATGGTCTATGAAGGCATCCGCAAACTCACTCCATCTCGCCGGAGGGTTCCCCTCCTCACGAGAATCCTCCCACGTTTCAAACCAGGAATATGCCACCCCTTTCAAACGATAGGAGGCCAAGTCTACTCCCTCCGTCTCAGTAGCAGGCATAACTCGGAGGGTCTTATGCATCTCATCAATGAAATCCTGAGGCTTTGCCCCTGGATCAGTACCTGTGAACACTGGAGGGTTTAACTGGAGGAACTTGTTTACCCTGGAACCAGAAGAATCCCATTGCGAGCTAAATAAGGTGGGTGCAACATTTGACCTCTGGGCCTGAGAAGCTACTAACTGAGTCAGCATCTGAATAGCTCCCCTAAGATCCCCATTAGAAATACCGGGACCTGGAGCTGGGGCTGGAGGTGGAACAGGTATATCGACGGGAGGGATTGTGGCACCCTCCGTGGGTGTAGGAACTTGGGTAGTCTGTTCTGGAGTAGACGAATCAGGCAGTGTGATAGTAGGGGGATTATCCTCATCCGAATTATCAAGTAAGGGATCAACAGCCACTCCTGGGGTGGCATTGGCTTCTTGGCCAATTCTCGCTCTCTTCTTAGGTGCCATTTACTGAAAGTTAGAACAATGCACGAGTTAGGGGAAAACAATCTCACGTTCCGCTCTATCGCATGATATAGAACAACAATGAAGGGTTTCATTCTTAAATGTCCAAGTAGCCCCCTAATTATAGATGTGGTCGACAACACACCAATAAGAAGGGCTCTACTAGACACGGCTCCGAGACATCCTAGGACACTTTAAAATCTTATGCTCTGATACCAAGTTTGTCACGCCCCAACCTCGAAAAGCGTGACCGGCGCTCAACCGAGTGAACCCGGTCGAGCAAGCCTATTAAACCATTCCTACCCGACTCATTCATAATCCAAAAAGGGATCGCATCACCATTTGTAAAACAGGGGAGAGATCAGTTATATAAATATATAAACATTGCTAGTTCATTTTTCCTTATATACATTATGCCATAGTTGATTTTCCAAAATATAACTCGATCCAACGATCACCCCAACATACATACATGACCCACATAAACGTATACGGAGCCTCTAAGGGTACAAAAGAGTAATATGACAATGCCGGCAACAAGGCCCCGACTGTACCTCAAAATATGAAAACTTATACAAAAGAAGGACTACATGACCCCTGGGAGAAATAGGACTCACCAAGACTGCTGTGAGGAGAGAAAGAGAGCACCACTATCTGTGATCGGCACTTTTGGCGATGGAACCACCTACATCCATTCAAAGATGTAGCACCCCTGGCAAAAGGGACGTTAATGCTGTCAAATAGTACTAGTATGTAAGGCAAACACCAATCTTAGTAGAATGAACAGTGAAACAAAGAGAAGGCAGTCATAATAATTAATAAGTACTTCATAGAAATACAAAGAAACACCAAGGATCACATAGTTTCCAATTCAATCTTTCCATCTTTTTAGATTAATAATCTTTAGTGCCAAAGCCACAACTCACAAATGCCACCGTGTTTTTACACGGAGTCCGGTCTCGGCCTGACCGACTAAGCCATCTCAAGTGAGGCATATCCATATCCACCATGTAAATCACTAATTCCAACACAAATGCCACCATGTGTACAACATGGCGTCCGATCTCGGCCCGATCGGCTAAGCCATCTCACTTGAGACATAACCTCTTTTAATTGTTCACTCAATTTACATTTCTTTCCCATCTTTCGTTACATGGCACAAACAGCCTCATTTATTAAGTAATTCTTGGCACTTGGGAACATTTTACAATTCAAGTCTTTTCCTTTTTATTCGCTCAAATAACATCATAATTCATGTCGATAAGTACCATCATATAAGGCATTGCACACATAAGAGAAGGAGCTTGGAAAATCATAATTACATTCTCAAATAGCATGATGACATGGTAACCATCTAAAATAATTAGGGAACATAAATCGTTCAATCCAACACACTAAGGCAAACAATTCTAGTATGATCAAGTTGGAACTTACACCAATTATTAGGAAACCAGGAGTTCGATTCTAAGAAGAAGAGAGTTAGCCATACATACCTCAATTGCGCTTCTTTAGATTCTACAATTATCCGAAACCCTTAGCAACCTCAATCTATTTTAGTAATATACAAATTGAACCCATAATTAGGAAAACGTTCATGGTTCTAGCTCACTTTTTCCCCACACTCTTTATCACACATGCATGCAAGATAAACCATCCTCATACCCATGAAGTATCACCCTAGTACCCCATTATAGCTGTGTTTGAAATTAAGAGTTGGGGTGATGAAGCCTTACCTTTTAGGATGATGAATTTGGTGCTCTACTTGAATATTTCCAAAGCTTTGAGTGATGGTTGAAGATCAATTTGATGAAAAATTAGGTCCTTCCTCTAGAACCCTCTCTCTCACTCTAGAAATATCAGAAAAAATAGACTAAAGAGGTGTTTTAACGGAATGGGGGTCGGGTTTTAAATTAAGAAAAAGGGTGCCCCGACACAGGTCTGCAGTCGCATATGCGACCGCATAATGGTTATGCGGCCCGCAAAGTGACCGCAGAAATGGCCCTCAGGGGCCTAAACCTTCGGCCCAGATATGCGACCAGTATGCTGTCCACATACTTATTCTACGGTCGTATAATGTACTGTAGAACTCCCTCCGTAGAAACCCAAGAGGAATTATGCCACCAATATGTGGTCCGCATAGTGATTATGCGGTCGTATAATCAACCGCAAAACTAACCTCAGATTGGCCAAACTTTCTGCTTCACTCTGCGGCCATTATGCGGTCCGCAGAGTGATTATGCGGCCGCATAATGGGCTGCAAAAACGCGTTCATCTGCTAAACATTTTTCTCTAAGTCCGTAGGGTACTGTTCAATCCAAAAAGTCCGAACCCCCATAAAACTTTAGGAATTTCTACTATAGTAATACAGGAATCTATCTTGGTGCCACGAAACCCCGAGTTTTTGGTTAAAAGTTTTACGGGTCCATACAGGTCAGGTGCTTAGTCGTCGCATTCGAAGGAGGGAGACCGCGTTCACGTAGCCTGTGGAGTTGGTGAATCGCGATCGCATGCTGGAGGCCATGTTTTCGAAGGGTTAACTGGAGGCTGTATTTTTTTATGCTTTGAGAACGCAAGACAGTGGACGCGTTTGGGTAGGGTATCACTAGTCAGACTGATATGTGATATAATTTCGAGACATAAAAGGGTTATTCTTTCTATATTGAGCTATTTGCCTTAATTGTAGTTATATTCTCAGTCATGATATTACATCCGAGTATTACATCTGTATCTCTGTGAATTCTTTATATATTATCTCATATGTTATGGGTACCCCTATATATGCGATACAAGTTGAGCTGAATACTGTAAGATGTGAGCATTTGACACTTGAGCGGTTGATGACTAATCTTGGGCTACAGAGTCGATTGGATACTGATAGTGAGGTGACGCGTGCGTTCCCGATTGTGTCGAGTGGTATTGATTATGAGGTGAAGCATGTGCCAGGCCCCATATTGGGCTAAGTGATATTGATCGTTGACGTAGATCCGGTCAACACTTGGGCTAGGACCCGCCCCTTCAGAATCAGGTATTAACATGTGGGTGCAGGCACACAGACCATATATGTGGTTGGTAAAGGACTTGTATCAGACACCCGTACAGTACTGAGTGTGGTTGTGTGTGATGATTGAAGGGTATTTATCCCATGCAATACATGTGCTGAGATTTGATATACTTTATGATTTAACTGAGATATTGTTGATTTTGACATGTATACTTGTCATGCAGGTATAAGATTACGTTTCGTTCCTTAATTGCTATTCTTGAAAAGCATGCTTATTTCTCCTCTTATTGAGAAAAAGTTAAATTTGATATTACTTGAGCTACTTTTTCCTTTTCCTATTATTATACCATTATTGCTGTTATTAGTTGTTGGAAATGAATACTGGACCTTGCAAAGCTCGTCACTACTTTCAGCCCCAAGTTAGGCTCGTTACTTATTGAGTACATGAGGTCTGTTGTACTCATACTACACTCTGTAGTTTATGTGAAGATCTAGGTGCTGCTGGGAGATGTGATTTCTAAAGAGTGGCATCAGTACCAGTTTTGGAGATTTCGAGGTAGCTACTATTTGTTCCAGTCCTTCAATTCCCTATTCTTATAGTTCATGTTATTACTATTCCATCCTTCAAATAATACTACATTTTTAGTTCAAACTCTGTATTTAAATTTTGTAGAGTTGCTGACTCGATGACATCAGGCCGTGGGATGGTTTTTGATTGTACTATTGCTATTGACTTCTGTTATTTATGTTATTCCACTATACTATTTAATATTGTCATGCAAGTTTATTTCTGCTTATTTGGTTTTGACTTACCTAACAAGCCCCGTTAGGTGCCATCATGGTTCCGGTGGGATTTTGGATCATGAAAAAAGTCGAACTCTCCAACGATGTTCGAAGCCCCGAAAGCAAAGCCTTGGGCCAATGGAAGACCGTGTGTCCATCTCTCCGAAGAAGGTCAAATCAGACCTAGACTGCATGTATAATCTGATATTAATTTCTAGGAACCCCAAATCGAGACATGTCCATTGCATTAAAGGAGAAACATATTGCACATGGGAGAATCATTGATCTCGAAGTCATGGAAAGAAATAGCTGCATCGTGAAAATAAATTTTTCGAACTTCAATGCTGGAAAAACTTTCTCAGTCAAGCCTATCCCAAAGTTTTTGAATATCTTGTTCGAATGTTCTATGCAAATCGTCGATCCCAAAAACCTGATAAAATCATATCTCTGGTTCTTAGAAAACTCGTTGTTCTTGATTGCTCTATTTTCGATTCCATCTTCAATTGAAAGTGATACGGATAGCCCTACCTTGTTTAAGAGCTCTTGGCTAAATGACTTCGAAGTTTCATTTGAACAAGCAAAGAAGTGCATTGCTGAAGCATCCACTAATCGTTCCAAATCAGTTATGTCCTAGTGATATCAATTTTGAAACCAAAATTCTTACTCATATTGTTGCCACCACTATTCTTCCCAGAACATATTCTTTTTCTACTGTCTCAGCTCAGTAAACACAGAGTCAAACTAATATCTCGGGTGATTAACTTTATGCTCGAAAGTGCCGATGACCATAACGAGCCCCCCATATGGCATGATTATCACTCGTCTTTTGGGAGCACATTATATCCCTCTCTCAAACCTCCCGTTCCTTCTGGTGTCTAAGTGCTATAACTCAAGAGAATTTGCTAGCATGGGGTACACATCCGTAGAAGGAATATGGGTTAAAAAGCATGAGAATGAAAGCAAGACCACAACAAATCACTCCAAGGCAAAAGCGTCAACCTCTCACTTGCTTGATCAAGAACTGGCCGCAAGATTGGTGGCCATAGATTAAAAGTTAGACTCTATAAAGGAATTTGTTGCTGATAAAGAGAAAATGGTGGAAGACATCAAGGACACATCAAAGGAAATCATATTTTATTTTCAAAGTTTCGCGTGAAGCTGGAACGAATGGCGCAAGAGGCAGTTGGTGCATTCGGGGGAAGTGCATGACACGATTGATGGAATTTCGGTCACCATGACAACAAACTTCACTAGGCTGAAAGATGTCATCTGCAACACCCTCAATTACTTCCTTTGTTGATTTTATGTGGTTGTTTTAAGAAAATTTTTATTTTTGATTTATTTTGTGGAAGTACAAAATACTCAGTAGACTAGTCGACTACGAACTGCTTAGACTTACATTTTGCATGATCTTACATACCTACTTTAGTTGACTGCCCCATGGTTAATTCGACTATTTCTCTACTTATATTATTATTTCTTCTATATTTTTCTTTTTGCTGATGCCAAAGAGGGAGAATAATCTATATCTATATCAGTAGGAACATCAATCCAGGGAGAGCACATACTCAGGGGGAGAAAATCCACAAGCTCCTATCAGGGAAGTAGCATAAGTTGATCATTAATTAATGTTCTACTTATCATTATAAAAAAGGGAGAGATTTTTAGCCTTGTTTTATTGATGAATTTACTTGTGAAATTGCAGGATTACACCGATGAAGGTAAATATACTTACTCAAAAAGAAAAATAAAATGAAGGATAACTGACGCATAAGCAAAAGGAAGGCAACAGATTACAAGGAAAGAAGAATCAATCGAGAGTTGGAAGATAGCGGCTTACAAGGAAAGAAGAATCAATTATGGTGATTCAACCAATGAGGAATCTCGCCAGCACAAATCAAACACTTGATGGAGTTTTTCACTAAGAATGTCCTAAATAAAAGCAAACCACAAAGAAAGCATATATGCGATAATCAAGCAGTATCTTGGAAGGCTCCCAACTTTATTCTTGGAATATCTTCCAAAGATCAAATCTCTTGGGTTTTAACCTCTCTGTTAAGCAGAGATTAAGGAAATGATCTGAGAAAAATAATTGTGAAGTGTGAAGAAGTCACACAACCGTTTTATAACAGTTTTAATAAGGATCCATCGCAGAGAACCCTCTTGCAACCCAAGAGGACTAGACTAGAATTTACATTGAATTTGAACTACTATAAAAATATTATTGTGCAATTTACTTTACTGTAATTTATTATTTTGCATCGCACTTATATTTACAGATAGTACCATAGTCAACTATATTGGTTAAGTAGTTTGCTAAAAGACATAAAAGTCAAAAATAATTTAATTCACCTCTTCTTATAATTTCATAGTTTTCATTCTACCCTGTACCATTTAGGTGTAGAGTTCAACTCAATTATAAGGTCTTCCTCTTTTTTATGTTTATCATGTTCTAGTATACACAAACCAACTTATCCATCACCACAAGAAAAAAGAATTAACATGTATATTTTAATAATTGGCAATGCAAAATGTCTGGACTTCTTTCATATTTGAACTCAATATTGATCATTTCTTCGGGAAGATAAATGAGAAAATAAATTACCTATATCTAAAGAAAACATATTTAAAAGCTTCTTTGTATTAAGAATGCTGTCCTATTACATTTTGCATTTAAGGACTTGTTCAAAATCAACTACTTAAACCCACCTACTACCTTGCAGTCATTTTCTTATTAGCTTGAGAAGGAGTCTTTTCCTTTTTTGTCCTCAAAGATTACCCAAATTTCCTCTATACTCTTGCCCTTATTTTCAGGCAAGAAAAAGTAAAATAAGATAGTTGCTAATACAATGATTCCACAAAGCACAAAAAATATTCATGCAAATGTTATCGTTTTCTATATTCTTTTTTGAACGAATGGCGCAAGAGGCAGTTGGTGCATTCGGGGAAGTGCATGACATGATTGATGGTATTTCGGTCATCATGACAATAAACTTCACTAGGCTGAAAGATGTCCTATTCAACACCCTTAATTACTTCCTTTGTTGATTTCATGTGGTTGTTTTAAACAATATTTTGTTTTTTGTCTATTTTGTGGAAGTGCTAAACACTCAGTAGACTAGTCGACTACTAGCTGCTTAGACTTATATTTTGCATGATCTTAATTACCTACTTAAGTTTACTTCTCCCATGGTTAAGTCGCTATTTCTCTACTTATATTATTGTCTCATCTATGTTTTTTTTATTCTGATGCCAAAGGGGAAGAAGAATCTATATCTATATCAGTAGGAACATCAATCCAAGGAGAGAACATTCTCTGGGGGAGAAAATACACAAGCTTCTATCAGGGAAGTAGCATAAGTTGATCATTAATTAATGTTCTACTTATCATTATCAAAAAGGGAGAGACTAATTGCCTTGTTTTATTGATGACTTCACTTGTGCAATTGCAGAATTACACTGATGAAGGTAAATATACTTGCGCAAAAAGAAAAAAAAAAGGATAACGGATGCATAAGGAAAAAGAAGACAACAAATTACAAGGAAAGAAGAATCAATCGAGAGTTGGAAGATAGCGGCTTGCAAGAAAAGAAGAATCAATTATGGTGATTAAACCAATGAGGAATCTCGCCAGCACAAATCAAACACTTGATGGGGTTTTTCACTAAGAATGTCCTAAATCAAAGCAAACCACAAAAAAAAGCATATATGCGATAATCAAGCAGTATCTTGGAAGTCTCCCAACTTTATTCTTGGAATATCTTCCAATGATCAAATCTCTTGAGTTGTCATCTCTCTGTCAAGCATAGATTAAGAAAATAATCTGAGAAAAAAGAATGTGAAGTGTGAAGAAATTACAGAACCCCTTTATAATAATTTTAATAAGGAGCCATCGCAGAGAACCCTCTTGTAACCCAAGAAGACTAGACTATAATTCACATTGAATCTTAACTAGTATAAAAATATCGTTGTGCAATTTACTTTACTGTAATTTATCATTTTGCATCGCACTTATATTTACAGATATATCATAGTCAACTATATTGGTTAAGTAGTTGGCTAAAGGATATAAAAGTCAAAAAGAATTTAACTTACCCCTTCTTGCACTTTCATAACTTTTAGTACTTTCATAGTTTTCATTCTATGCTGCACCATTTAGGTTTAGAGTTCAACTCAATTATAAGGTCTTCCTCTCTTTTATGTTTGTCATGTTCTAGTATACACAAACCAACCTCTCCATCACCACAAGAAAAAAGAATTGAAATGTATATATTAATAATTGACAATGAATGTCCGTGCTTCTTTCATATTTGAACTCAATATCGATCATTTCTTCGGGAAGATAAATGGGAAAACAAATTACCAATATATAAAGCAAACATCTCTAAAAGCTTCCTTGTATTAAGAATGATGTCCTATAGCATTTTGCATTTGAGGACACGTTCAAAATCAACTACTTAAACCCACCTACTACCTTTCAGTCATTTCCTTATCAGCTTGAGAAGGAGTCTTGTCCTTTTTTGTCCTCAAAGATTACCAAAATTTTCTATAGACTCTTGCCCTTGGTTTTAGGTAAGAAAAAGTAAAAGAAGATAGTTGTTAATACCATGATTCCACAAAGCACAAAGAACATTCATGCAAATGTTATATTTTTTGATTTTCCTTTTTGAACGAATGGCGCAAGAGGAAGTTTCTGCATTCAGGGAAGTGCATGACACGATTGATGAGATTTCAGTCACCATGACAACAAACTTCATTATGCTGAAAGATGTCATCTGCAACACCCTCAATTACTTCCTTTGTTAATTTCATGTGGTTATTTTAAACAATATTTATTTTTAGTTTATTTTGTGGACGTGCTAAACACTCAGTAGACTAGTCGACTACAAGCTGCTTAGACTTATATTTTGCATGATCTTACTTACCTACTTAAGTTGACTGCTCCCATGGTTAAGTCGACTATTTATCTACTTATATTATTGTCTCTTCTATGTTTTTCTTCTTGCTGATGCCAAAGGGGAAGAAGAATTTATATCTATATCAGTAGGAACATCAATCCAGGGAGAGCACATACACAGGGGGAGAGAATCCCCAAGCTCATATCAGGGAAGTAGCATAAGTTGATCACTAATTAATGTTCTACTTATCATTATCAAAAAGGGACAGATTGTTAGCCTTGCTTTATTGATGACTTCACTTGTGAAATTGCAGAATTATACTGATGAAGGTAAATATACTTGCACAAAAAGAAAAACGAAAAGAAGGATAATGGACACATAAGGAAAAGGAAGACAAAAAGATTACAAGGAAAGAAGAATCAATCCAGAGTTGGAAGATAGCGACTTACAAGGAAAGAAGAATCAATTTTGGTGATTCAACTAATGAGGAATCTCGCAAGCACAAATCAAACACTTGATGGGGTTTTTGACTAAGATTATTCTAAATCAAAGCAAACCACAAAGAAATCATATATGCGATAATCAAGCTGTATCTTGGAAGGCTCCCAACTTTATTCTTGGAATATCTTTCAAGGATCAAATCTCTTGGGTTGTCATCTCTCTGTCAAGCAGATATTAAGGAAATAATCTCAAAAAAAAGATTGTGAAGTGTAAAGAAGTCACACAACCTCTTTATAACAATTTTAATAAGGAGCCATCACAGAGAGCACTTTTGCAACCCAAGGGGACTAGACAAGAATTTACATTGAATTTGAACTAGTATAAAAATATCGTTGTTCAATTTACTTTATTGCAATTTATCATTTTTATTGCACTTATATTTACAAATAGTACCATAGTCAACTATATTGGTTAAGTAATGAACTCTCTTGCAACCCAAGAGGACTAGACAAGAATTTACATTAAATTTGAACTAGTATAAAAACATCGTTGTACAATTTACTTTACTGCAATTTATCATTTTGCATCGCACTTATATTTACGGATAGTACCATATTCAACTATATTGGTTAAGTAGTTGGCTAAAGGACATAAAAGTTAAAAAGAATTTAATTCACCCCTTTTTGTACTTTCATAGTTTTCAGTACTTTCATAGTTTTCATCCTACCCTGCACCATTTAGGTGTAGAGTTCAACTCAATTATAAGGTCTTCCTCTCTATTATGTTTGTCATGTTCTAGTATACATAAACCAACCTATCCAACACCACAATAAAAAAGAATTAACATGTATATATTAATAATTGACAATGAATGTCCGTGCTTCTTTCATATTTGAACTCAATATCGATCATTTCTTCGGGAAGATAAATGAGAAAATAAATTATCTATATCTAAAGCAAATATCTCTAAAAGCTTCCTTGCATTACGAATAATGTCCTATAAAATTTTGCATTTGAAGACATGTTCAAAATCAGTTACGTAAACCCACCTACTACCTTTCCGTCATTTCCTTATCAGGTTGAGAAGGAGTCTTGTCCTTTTTGTCCTCAAAGATTACCCAAATTTCCTCTAGACTCTTGCCCTTGGTTTCAAGAAAGAAAAAATAAAAGAAGATAGTTGCTAATACCATGATTCCACAAAACACAAAGAACATTCCTGTAAATGCTATCTTTTTTTTATATTCTTTTTTGAAGGAATGGTGCAAGAGGTAGTTGGTGCATTTGGGAAAGTGCATGACATGATTTATGGGATTTCGGTCACCATGACAACAAACATCACTAGGCTGAAAGATGTCATCTCCAACACCCTGAATTACTTCTTTTGTGGAAGTGCTAAATACTCAGTAGACTAGTCGACTACAAGCTGCTTAGACTACTCAGTGTAATCTCTCTATCAAGCAGAGATTAAGAAAATAATCTGAGAAAAAAGATTGTGAAGTGTGAAGAAGTCACACAACCCCTTTATTACAATTTTAATAAGGAGTCATCACAGAGAACCCTCTTGCAACCCAAGAGGACTAGATTAGAATTCACATTGAATCCGAACTAGTATAAAAATATCACTGTGCAATTTACTTTACTGCAATTTACTTTACTGCAATTTATCATTTTGCATCACACTTATGTTTATAGATAGTACCATAGTCAACTATATTGGTTAAGTAGTTGGCTAAAGGATATAAAAGTCAAAAAGAATTTAACTTACCCATTCTTGCACTTTCATAACTTTTAGTACTTTCATAGTTTTCATTCTATGCTGCACCATTTAGGTTTAGAGTTCAACTCAATTATAAGGTCTTCCTCTCTTTTATGTTTGTCATGTTCTAGTATACACAAACCAACCTCTCCATCACCACAAGAAAAAAGAATTAACATGTATATGTTAATAATTGGTAATGCATAATGTCCGGGCTTCTTTAATATTTGAACTCAATATCGATCATTTTTCGGGAAGATAAATTAGAAAACAAATTACCTATATCTAAAGCAAACATCTCTAAAAGCCTCCTAGTATTAAGAATGATGTCCTATAACATTTTACCTTTGAGGACATGTTCAAAATCAACTACTTAAACCCACCTACAACCTTTCAGTCATTTCTTTATCAGGTTGAGAAGGAGTCTTGTCCTTTTTGTTCTCAAAGATTACCCAAATTTCCTCTAGACTCTTGCCCTTGGTTTCAGGCAAGAAAAAGTAAAAGAAGATAGTTGCTAATACCATGATTCCACAAAGCACAAAGAACATTCCTGCAAATGTTATCTTTTTTGATATTGTTAGAAATGTCATTGCCACCACCCCACTTACCAACCGGTTGACTGAAACTGCCAAACTCGAACCTTGGGCCCTTAGCCTAATAGGAAATATTTCTGATGAATAGACCCATGTTATTGGCCCAAGTCCAATTGAGAAAAATGACACATCAGCACAAACTGCAACAACACATAATGCGATGGCCCATAGTGGCTTATGATGGGAATTGTGTAGATACATTGAGCCCAAGCCAAGACCAGCTAGAGAAACAGCCATTCCTGTTGTACCCAACAACAGCATGGGCCGCCTTCCGAAATTATCCAAGAAAAGTGCTGATACAATACAAAAAGATGTCTTGGCTATCCCCATGAGGATAGTCACACCTACTAGTCCTTTTCGATTGTGAATTCCAGCAGCATTAAACACGGATGGCGTGTAGTAAACCACCGCATCATTTCCGGAAGCTTGCATGAAGAAGTTTATACCGATGGCAGCGACAAGAATCCGGCGAAGCGGCCTGCTTGGCCTTAGGAGTTCTTTCCAAACCCCTTGGCCTTTCCATTTACTTGGAATTGATCCTGTGCTATCACTTGGACTTGGGCCTACAAGCGAAGCAGCTTTTGTTATTTCTTCTAGTCTCAAATTGGCCTCATCATCGTTCTCTGAGGTTTTACGAAGCACTCTTTTCGCTTCTTCTATACGTCCTTTCATAACAAGCCACCGTGGGGATTCTGGCATTTGCAATACACCAATGCCAATGCCAATAGCTGGAACGGCAGCAATTCCAAGCATTAGCCTCCAGTTGATGTGGGCTGGTAAACCAGCTAGTGCATAGTTGAAAATATAGCCTAGTAAAATACCAACATTGATGAACACTTCAGGGAGCGATGTGAGCAAACCACGTGTCATGGCCGGCGATACTTCGGCAGTATAGACCGGAGCAATCATCAGTGAATAGCCAACGCCGATTCCGGCGACTACCCTTCCTGCCATGAGGAATGGGTAAGAAGGAGCCAGTCCCATCAGGACTGCACCGATCAAGAAAGTAGCTGCTGCCAAAATAATTGTGTATCTTCTACCAATCATATCTGAAGTCTTGCCAGATGCAAACGATCCAATTAGAGAACAAACATTCAATGACCCCACCAAGATTTCTACTTGAGAAGATGAAATCTTAAGATTATCCTTTATGAAAAGCACAGCTCCACTCATCACTCCAATATCTGCAACATTAAATTGCCAGGAGTCACTAATTTTTCAAATTAAACTGGTCAATAATTCATCTATTAGACATAGTTTCATTCCACGGCCCCTCGAGGCAACATTCTTAAAGCCAAGTAATGGGTGGATGAGCCATCAATATATTAACATTAAGATAATCAAGATTACCTCTTGTCATTAGTTGCATGTCCCAACCACCATTTCTTTTTATTTTCAATATTTTGAGATCAAAGATCTCGTTACGATATATCTCATACTATAGTGTAGTACAAATATTAAAGCAAATGATTGTACAACCACATGAGAAAAGTAAGGATACTGGCTATAGAAAAAAGAAGACTCACCATATCCCAAGAGGATGGAATTGGTGGAGGCCAAAAGGGCGCAAGCGAGAGCATACTTGTTCAGAGGAGCCTTCTTCTTAGAAGATTGAGATTCAACTTGACTAGTGTGTTCAGTTTCGACCTTATGCTCATCCATATGTGGATTGATAAAGCTCGAGTACTCTGCTTTAGATCTGTTTTTGTGTGTAACAAAAATGAGAGATCAATATATTATTACTTTGAGTATATATGAGACTGAAATGGATTATAAAGAGCTGATTTGCATGAATGGCTAACTTGTAGGATGGCATGACACGTTTGTTTAGGATTTCAAAAGTACTTGAAAGAAGCGCAAGCTGCGTTTTCGCCTTCGTAATATGTCTTTATCCAAACTAACTTTTATGTGACTCACTTTTTCCTTTAAAGACACCACGTCATTAACTCCCCAAATTCATAAATATACTTGCTTGAGCACTAACCGCGTGTTAGTTACACTGCACTTAGTTTGGATTTTTTCATTGTTCAAACTTCACAGAGATCTGGTGTCGTAATATGTGTATACGGTTAAAATTAGGCCCACTCGATTTTTCTATGCTGACCGAGACCAATAAGTTGCATCGAAGGTCAACCCCGAAGTGGATCGGGTCAAGGCACGAAGACAACGTACCGAGCTCGGGATTCGAGACACCTGCCAGATCGAGTCCGACAACAATCGAGACCGAACAAGACAGGCATCGAGCAATACCGAAGATAGCGTAATAACGGAAAAGCGAGATATCCGCGACTGGTCGAAGATCATGATGGAAATCTCGGAACGGATCGAATCAAGAACAGTTGTTTAGTTTATCATGGGATTTCCTTCTGTAATTAGAATTATACCATATATAGAATTCCTCTACTATATAAAGGGGAGTTCTATCCATTTGTAAAGACACAACTGATACGAAAGCAATATAATTTTCTTTTTCGCTCACGCTCTTGTTCTTCAGCTTATTGTATTTTTATTGTCCTTGCATCAACCGGTTCGAGGATACTCTAACTCAAGGGTTGAGTTCTATTCAAACACTGGTTTGATTTACTTTATTGTACAATTCTGTCATTAACCTTCATATTTATCAATTGGTATTAAGTGAAGTCACGTATCCTTAAATCCACATTATAAGTTTAATTGTTATCCAATTTTAAAGGTAAACAGTTTGGCGCCCACCGTGGGGCTAAGGATCATAGTTATTGCTTAATACTAATTTCAATAACACACACTACTTTACACTTGTTCTCGTAAGAATCTTTATTTTCAGGACAAACATGTCAAACTCACAAGCAGCACCTACACATAGTGACAACAGCCTTGGATTTTACGGGGAAAGCGACAACACAACCGCCTCAGGAATCGAGGTGCCTCAGGCCGACCTCGAGGGAGCACCAATTGCAAATCCCGTCGATGTTAGTTCACATGTCGCCCTAAATGCAAATTTGGACGTTGAGCCCGAAGGTAGTATGCACAGGGAAGTTCGATCAGGTGGTCGAGGTACGCAGGGAGGAGAAGATGGTGAAGTTAGCTTCCAATTGATATTCGAAATATTACAGGCTCAATAGGCCGCTATAGTACAACTACAAAATAAACACCGAGCACCGACTAGGATCAAACCAAAAGTCGTTCAAAGGACCGAGCATGTGCCGAAAAGGTCGAATGCCAACGAATCGGGGACTGACCCCGCCATTATGAAAATGTTCGAGGAGCTCACTAACGGATTGAATCGGGAGAAAAGAAAATCGAGGCAAATGACAAGAAAGAAGAGACATACAACTCCCGGGTTGACCAAATAGTGGGGGCGCCGCCGATTCTAAAAGGTATGGATTCAAAGAAATTTGTACAGAAGCCTTTCCCTCCGAGTGCGGCACCAAAACCCATTCCGAAGAAATTCCGAACGCTAGAAATTTCCAAGTACAACGGGACCACTGACTCTAATGAGCATATCACTTCTTATACATGCACAATAAAGGGAAATGACTTAGAAGACGATGAGATTGAATCTGTTCTACTGAAGAAATTTGGAGAAACCTTGTCAAAAGGAGCAATGATATGGTACCACAATTTGCCGCCTAATTCCATCGATTCCTTCGCCATGCTTGCAGACTCCTTCGTAAAGGCACATGCCAGAGCAATAAAGGTTGCGACTAGAAAATCGGTCCTATTTAAGGTGAGACAAAAAGACAACGAAATGTTGAGGGAATTCGTATCTCGGTTTCAGATGGAACGCATGGAACTAGCACCAGTCACAAACGATTGGGCTGTTCAGGCCTTTACTCAAGGTTTGAACGAACGAAGTTCGGTGGCATCACGACAGCTAAAGCGGAATTTAATTGAATATCCAGCGGTAACCCGGGCCAATGTACATAATCAGTACCAGTCGAAGATCAGGGTCGAGGATGATCAATTGGGGACCCCTTCCGATTCCGCTTATCCAAACAGGCCCGTCGGCAGAACTCAAAGGGATATCGACAGAGAACCCCGGTCGAGCAAAGATCGGTATCTACCATACAATGCAGATCATAGAAACAGCGGCCCAGGACGCAATCCCAACCGAAATAATCGAAGGAACGATCGAAGACAGAGCTCTCGAGGGCTCATGAGCAAAAGTGTCTTCGATAAACATGCCAATCCCACAGAAGCACCACGATTGTCAGAATATAACTTCAGCATCGATGCATCAGGTATTGTGTCGGCCATTGGGAGAATCAAAGACACTAGATGGCCCAGATCCCTATAAACCGATCCATCCCAAAGGAACCCCAATCAAACATGCAAATACCATGGTACACATGGTCATAAAATCAAAGACTGCAGACAACTAAGGGAGGAGGTGGCCCGTCTATTCAACGAGGGTCACCTTCGAGAATGCTTGAGCTACCGAGCTAAAAACCATTTCAGAGAAAGAGACGCAAACAGGAAAAACATGCAGGAAGAACCACAGAACGTGATTCACATGATCGTTGGTGGGTTGGATATTCCACAAGGGCCCGTGTTCAAACACACTAAAGTATCAATCACCAGGGAAAAACGAACTCGAGACTATGTGCCAGAAGTCGCTTTATCATTCAATGATGAGGAAGTAGAAGGGATCTCACAACCCCACAATGATGCTTTGGTAATCTCTATCCTTATGAATAAAATTTAGGTTAAACGTGTTTTAATTTATCAAGGAAGTTCAGCCAATATTATTAGATCGAGGGTCGTGGAGCAGCTCGGCCTACAAGATCAGATCGTTCCCGCAACTCGGATTCTCAATGGCTTTAACATGGTAAGCGAAATAACTAAAGGTGAAATCATCCTACCAGTAAATGTAGCCGAAACTATTCAAGAAACAAAGTTCCATGTGATCGAAGGTGATATGAGATACAACGCACTGCTCGGAAGACCCTGGATTCACAATATGAGGGCGGTCCCCTTAACCCTTCACCAAATGATGAAGTTCCCAACACTGATGGAGTAAAAAAGGTGTATGGGGAACAACATGCTGCCAAAGAGATGTTCGCGGTCGATGAAGTGATACCGGTATCGGCGCCTTCATCGACAAAAGGATCGGAGTCCAAAGAAAAACAGGAAGCTAAATAGCAACCACAGCTACCAGCCTCGACTCAATCGGAGAAGCAGGGAATGGACGAGGACGATGACTATTGGATCCCTCGATACTTCATAATCCCCGAGGATTCCGACGCCACCAAATCGACAGTCGAGGAGCTGGAGCAAGTCATACTGATCGAGCATCTACCCGATCGAAAGGTATACCTGGGTACGGGGTTAACCCCCGAGCTCAAGGAAAACTCATTAAATTTCTTATCAATAATATGGATTGTTTTGCCTGGTCCCATTTAGATATGACAGGGATCCCGCCGGAAATCGCTACACATCGATTGAGCTTGGACCCGAAGTTTCGCCCGATAAAACAAAAGGGAAGACCCCAGTCCGAGGTAAAATATGCATTCATCAAGGACGAGGTAACCAAACTTCTCAAAATAGGATCTATTCGGGAGGTAAAATATCATGAATGGTTAGCAAACGTAGTCGTAGTGCCTTAAAAGAGAAATAAACTTAGAATTTGCGTAGACTATAAAGATTTAAACAAAACATGTCCTAAAGACTCTTTTCCTCTGTCGAATATCGATCGCATGATCGATGCCACGGCCGACCACGAGATCTTTAGTTTTCTCGATGCCTACTCCGGGTACAATCAAATACAAATGAACCCGGAGGATCAAAAAAATACTTTGTTCATCACTAAGTACAACACCTATTGTTATAATGTAATGTCGTTTGGACTAAATAATGCTGGCGCCACTTATCAACGCTTAGTAAATTGAATGTTCAAAGAACAAATAGGTAAGTCAATGGAAGTTTATATTGACGATATGCTAGTTAAGTCCCTGCGAGCAGAGGACCATTTGACACATTTGTAGGAGACCTTCGATATATTAAGGAAATACAATATGAAACTCAACCCGGAGAAATGTGCATTCGGGGTCGGCTCGGGCAAGTTCCTCGATTTTATAGTATCAAATCAGGGTATCGAAATCAACCTTGATAAGATCAAGGCGATCGAAGACATCACAGTCGTGGATAATGTTAAGGTCGTACAAAGATTAACATAGCGCATAGCCTCCCTAGGCCGATTCATCTCAAGGTCTTCAGATAGAAGTCACAGGTTCTTCTCACTGCTAAAAAAGAAGAATAATTTTGCATGGACCCCGAAATTCCAACAAGCATTGGAGGAATTAAAGCGGTACCTCTCGAGCCCGCCACTGCTTCATACTCCGAAAGCAGACAAGCAACTCTACTTGTACTTACCAGTCTCGAAAATCGCGGTAAGTGGAGTCCTAGTTCGAGAAGATCAAGGTACGTAATTTCCTATTTACTATGTTAGCTGAACTCTAGTTGAGGCCGAGACCTGGTACCCACACTTAGAAAAATTAGCGCTTGCCCTAATAAGCGCCTCTAGGAAATTAAAATCATATTTTCAGTGTCATCTGATCTGTGTGGTAACTACTTATCCCCTTCGCAATATTTTGCATAAACCCGAACTTTCGGGCCGACTGGCCAAATGGACCGTCGAGATCAGTGGGTACAATATCGAGTATCGACCCCGAACGACCATCAAGTCTCAAATCTTAGTGGACTTCATGGCCGACTTTACGCCCGCCCTCGTACCGAGGTCGAAAAGGAAATGTTATTAAAATCAGGTACATTATTGGGAGTGTGGATCCTCTTCACAGATGGCACTTCGAACGTGAAGGGGTCCGAGCTAGGCATCGTTCTGAAGCCGCCCACGGGTAATACAATTAGACAAGCTATCAAAACTTCCAAGTTAACTAACAACGAGGCCGAGTATGAGGCCACGATTGCAGGACGTGAGCTAGCTAAAGGTTTGGGAGTAGATGTCATCGAAGCCAAATGTGACTCCCTGCTCGTGGTAAACCAAGTCAACAGAACTTTCGAGGTCCGAGAAGATCGAATGCAGAGGTACACAGATAAATTACAGGTGACTCTACATCGGTTTAAAAAATGGACCTTACAACATGTACCTTGAGAACAAAACAGCGAGGCCGATCCCCTTGCATATTTGGGGTCATCAGTCAAAGACAGCGAGATTAACTCGGGGACTATCGTACAACTTTTAAGGTCAGTAATGGAAGAAGGCCATGCCGAAATCAACTCCACAAGTCTGACCTGGGATTAGAGGAACAAATATATCGAGTACCTAAAGAACGGGAAGCTTCCATCGGATCCTAAAAAATTGAGGACTCTATGTACGAAGGCCGCACAATTCACATTGGCCAAAGATGGAATACTATATAGAAGGATGTTCGATGGACCATTAGCGATATGTTTGGGACCAGGAGATACAGACTACATCCTATGAGAAATCCACAAGGGCACCTGCGGAAATCATTCCGGCGCAGAATCATTGGTTCACAAAGTCATCAGAGCATGATACTATTGGGTCGATATGGAAAAGGATACAAAAGTGTTTGTTCAAAAGTGCGACAAATGTCAAAGGTATGCGTCGATGATTTACCAACCCTGAGAACATCTCCACTCAGTCTTATCCCTATGGCCATTCATGAAGTGGGGAATGGATATCGTCGGCCCTCTGCCATCGGCCCCAAGTAAAGCTAAATTTATTTTGTTTATGACTGACTATTTCTCTAAGTGGGTTGAAGCACAGGCTTTCGAGACAATTAGAGAGAAAGAAGTCATAGACTTCATCTGGGATCACATTATATGCCAATTCGGGATGTTACCGAGATCGTATGCGACAATGGAAAGCAATTCGTCGGCAGCAAAATAACAAAATTTCTCTAAGATCACAAAATAAAGAGGATCCTGTCGACGCCGTATCATCCTAGTGGGAACGGGTAGGCCAAACCGACAAACAAAACCATCATTCAAAATCTAAAGAAAAGATTGAGCGACGCTAAGGGAAAATGGAGAGAAATATTACCCGAAGTCCTTTGGGCGTATCGAACAACGTCAAAATCTAGTACGGGGGCAACACCATTTTCTTTAGTATATGGCACTGAAGCATGATCCCGGTTGAAGTCGGGGAACCCAGCGTCAGGTTTCGATATGCAACGAAAGAGTCAAATCACGAGGCTATGAATACAAGCCTCGAATTTCTAGATGAAAAATGGGAAGCCTCCCTTGTTCGAATGGCCGCATAGAAACAGCAGATCGAAAGTTACTACAATCGAAGAGGCAATCTTCGATACTTCAAAATCGGGGACTTGGTTCTGAGGAAGGTTGCCCTCAATACTCGAGACCCAAACAAAGGAAAACAAACTATATCTGAAGTCTCGACTATTCACAACCTTTTGTAGTTGAGTATCTCGAACCTTCTTCACCTCTACTTTACCTTACTTACTTTTCAATCTCGCATCGTATTTGTTGTTTCTTTCATAACCTTCCTACCACATTATGCATTAAAGCTCTACTGTAATACTTGCACCTCTAGTGCATACAAAATCTTGCGAAAGCTTCATACTGACTTCTTACGACTCAGCTCTATGGAACGATCGGGAAACAAAAGAAGGGTAACATTTCCTAAATGCCTTATAGCCTCTCAATTATAAATGTGGCGCGCAACACACCCATAAGTGAGACTCTACTAGGCACGGCTTTGTAGACTTTCTTGGATACGACTCGCTCTGATACCACTTTGTCACGCCCCAAACCTGGGGAGGCGTGGCTGGCACCCGGTGCCGTGCTGGCCCGAGGGAACCACTCTGTAACTCATGATCGTTCGGCCAAAACTAGAACATACATAGGTCGAGTTGGCTGAACTCATTCCTTTTGTAACTATCATGGGCCAACATGGCCACGACTCATAATGTACAAGCGTAAGTGGGAAAACACTGTATCACAGAAACATTTTTTTCTTAAAACATAAATACATATGGGCCGTCAAGGCCTCTGACATACTATACAAAATGAACCTCTGTCTACAAAGCCTCTAAGTTTATTTGACATCAAATGGGATAGGGTACCGGCATACCCATAAGTCTGTAGAAAAACTCTGACACGATGACTCATAGACTCGGCTGCACTCCGAATGAGGTGGAGTCTTACTGATCCTTTGCTGAATGCCAATTTCGTCTACCATGAGGGCTCGTCAAACTGATTCTACCCATCTATCAGGACCTGCAGCACGACATGCAGCGTCCACAAATAAAAAGGACGTCAGTACGAATAAAGTACTGAGTATGTAAGGCAAGAAAGCATAAGTAAGAACAGTAATGTAAACAGGGATAGAGAATATACAACCTGTGACATCTGGGTACCTCTGAGGGCTACTGACATGAAATACATGATACATACATATATATACATAAACTTTTAAAACATACGCCTTTGTGGGCATCACCATCATCATATCGTACCCGGCCATAATAGGCTCGGTAAAACGTACCCGGCCATCATAGGGCTCGGTAGAATCGTACCCGGCCACGTGGAGCTCGGTAAAACCCAACTGATCAGTGGTTGCACAATAGGTGCCGTACCCGGCCGACTATAGCGCGGCTCGGTAGAGTAAAATAGATACATATATATGATGCATGCTGGACTCATTGGAATCACATTTTGAACCTTTCGGAGTGACATAAGGTTGGTATCCTTCGTATACGTTATTAGGATTAACTCTTCATCAAGAATCTTATAAGAATCAGGAACTACCAACAACATTGATAATATAAGAATAAGAGATGTAACATCAATATCAATCGTTTCATAAGAAAGGCAGCAATGTAAGTACTGCTAACTTCTAAGAGTAGAGTATCTTTGGGAGCTCGTTCATTACATTATGTACAATCGGAGTCGTGCAAAAGAATGAAGGGGATAGCCTCACATACCTGAGCCGATTCTCTTGACAATCCCTCTAACACACATCTTTGCGAAAAACATGTAACGGCGGATCGAAGTAGAAAATATCCGTATCAATAATGTCCAATTAGCATAAGCTACCAACAATGATGTTTAACAATACTTTCGAGCAAAATTAAAGATCCAACCACTATTGTACGGTGATGGCTTCGACAGAATAAAAGACAAAGGCAATCCAAGGAGTTTACCCAAAAGTATTCCCACTTCTTTCTGAATACCATCGACCAAAGGGCCCAACTGGGATTGAAAGTCAGTGCACCATTTATTCTAAAATGGTGATATCTAACAGTGAAAGAAACCAGTCCAAACTATAATCAAGTACTGCAAAATCACTAGAATCATCGGAAAGTTTCATAGACGAAATAGTAACAAAACAGTGCTGCCTCAACAACACTTCCAACATGAGAAACAAGGCGTCCAGTGAGACAAGGTGCCTAGATTTCACAAGCTATCAGCTGTGGCTGCATCTACGAACAAAGAAAAGCAACAGTGACATGGACAAGAAAATGCTCAGCCGCAAATAACAAATCCGGCGACGGTGGTGGCTAGAAACAGAATCCAGCGAGCCATAAATCCTAAACGCCACAAATTATTAGCAACAATGAACTTTCGTAACTAATATGAAATTTCTGCCATGTATTTGAAGTTAGGATAGCAATAGTAGTATCTATAGGTGTGGGCCCCACTTTGATTGATGACTTGGCCACATAACTCCACTAAATATGCCACCTCATTAAATGAACTTAGGAGTCATATTTTCCAAAGGCATTTGCTGCCAAATTTCTAACATCCCACGTGGATGTTACCCCCTTTAATTATCCACAAATCTCACATAAATATTTATCCACAATTTTCTAATTAATTTGATAATTTTCCACTCAAATCAATAATTAACCAATTATTCATATAATTAAGATCTATCTTAAATTACTTATAATACTACTCACTTTTAACATACTTTATATAACTTACTATCATGGTCATGTGGTACCATATAAAATAAATACCTACACTATTATTTTTATCAAAACATCCATGTAAAATACATATATTTTCTCAACTTATAATTTTTCTAATCTCATATAAAGAGTAAAAATTCTCGTACGCTTAATTCTTAAAATGGTAAAAAGATAACCTTCTTTTCTTGTGAGAAAATAACTTCTATTTTTACAATAAAGAAAATCTCATAAACTTCTTATATTATGTGTATAATTTACCATATCCGAAAATATTAATAACTATATAAAATCATACTTTTTAAACATTTTCTATAATAAATGTTTCACTCAAAATAAATACCATATCAATATGTATCTAACGGTATCAAAGTTGTAAACTTACGGGGTCTTATGGTCACAAATTCTCTGTAGAAAAGTACGGGATGTAACAACCTTACCCCCTTTAAAACATTCGTCCTCGAATGTTCACTCTTAGAGATTTACAAAATATTCACTAGGGTCTCCTCTGTAAATTAAACTAAAACCCAAACTATATCTGAAGTCTCGACTATTCACAACCTTTTGTAGTTGAGTATCTCGAACCTTCTTCACCTCTACTTTACCTTACTTACTTTTCAATCTCGCATCGTATTTGTTGTTTCTTTCATAACCTTCCTACCACATTATGCATTAAAGCTCTACTGTAATACTTGCACCTCTAGTGCATACAAAATCTTGCGAAAGCTTCATACTGACTTCTTACGACTCAGCTCTATGGAACGATCGGGAAACAAAAGAAGGGTAACATTTTCTAAATGCCTTATAGCCTCTCAATTATAAATGTGACGCGCAACATACCCATAAGTGAGACTCTACTAGGCACGTCTTTGTAGACTTCCTTGGATACGACCCGCTCTGATACCACTTTGTCACGCCCCAAACCTGGGGAGGCGTGGCTGGCACCCGGTGCCGTGCTGGCCCGAGCGAACCACTCTGTAACTCATGATCGTTCGGCCAAAACTAGAACATATATAGGTCGAGGTAGCTGAACTCATTCCTTTTGTAACTATCATGGGCCAACATGGCCACGACTCATAATGTACAAGCGTAAGTGGGAAAACACTGTATCACAGAAATATTTTTTTCTTAAAACATAAATGCATATGGGCCGTCAAGGCCTCTGACATACTATACAAAATGAACCTCTGTCTACAAAGCCTCTAAGTTTATTTGACATCAAATGGGATAGGGTACCGGCATACCCATAAGTCTGTAGAAAAACTCTGACACGATGACTCATAGACTCGGCTGCACTCCGAATGAGGTGGAGTCTTACTGATCCTTTGCTGAATGCCAATTTCGTCTACCATGAGGGCTCGTCAAACTGATTCTATCCGTCAATCAGGACCTGCAGCACGACATGCAGCGTCCACAAATAAAACGAACGTCAGTACGAATAATGTACTGAGTATGTAAGGCAGGAAAGTATAAGTAAGAACAGTAATGTAAACAGGGATAGAGAATATACAATCTGTGACATCTGGGTACCTCTGAGGGCTACTGACATGAAATACATGATACATACATATATATACATAAACTTTTAAAACATACGCCTTTGTGGGCATCACCATCATCATATCGTACCCGACCATAATAGGCTCGGTAAAACGTACCCGGCCATCATAGGGCTCGGTAGAATCGTACCCGGTCACGTGGAGCTCGGTAAAACCCAACTGATCAGTGGTTGCACAATAGGTGCCGTACCCGGCCGACTATAGCGCGGCTCGGTAGAGTAAAATAGATACATATATATGATGCATGCTGGACCCATTGGAATCACATTTTGAACCTTTCGGAGTGACATAAGGTTGGTATCCTTCGTATACGTTATTAGGATTAACTCTTCATCAAGAATCTTATAAGAATGAGGAACTACCAACAACATTGATAATATAAGAATAAGAGATGTAACATCAATATCAATCGTTTCATAAGAAGGGCAGCAATATAAGTACTGCTAACTTCTAAGAGTAGAGTATCTTTGGGAGCTCGTTCATTACATTATGTACAATCGGAGTCGTGCAAAAGAATGAAGGGGATAGCCTCACATACCTGAGCCGATTCTCTTAACAATCCCTCTAACACACATCTTTGCGAAAAACATGTAACGGCGGATCGAAGTGGAAAAAATCCGTATCAATAATGTCCAATTAGCATAAGCTACCAACAATGATGTTTAACAATACTTTCGAGCAAAAGTAAAGATCCAACCACTATTGTACGGTGATGGCTTCGACAGAATAAAAGACAAAGGCAATCCAAGGAGTTTACCCAAAAGTATTCCCACTTCTTTCTGAATACCATCGACCAAAGGGCCCAACTGGGATTGAAAGTCAGTGCACCATTTATTCTAAAATGGTGATATCTAACAGTGAAAGAAACCAGTCCAAACTATAATCAAGTACTGCAAAATCACTAGAATCATCGGAAAGTTTCATAGACGAAATAGTAACAAAACAGTGCTGCCTCAACAACACTTCCAACATGAGAAACAAGGCGTCCAGTGAGACAAGGTGCCTAGATTTCACAAGCTATCAGCTGTGGCTGCATCTACGAACAAAGAAAAGCAACAGTGACATGGACAAGAAAATGCTCAGCCGCAAATAACAAATCTGGCGACGGTGGTGGCTAGAAACAGAATCCAGCGAGCCATAAATCCTAAAGGCCACAAATTATTAGCAACAATGAACTTTCGTAACTAATATGAAATTTCTGCCATGTATTTGAAGTTAGGATAGCAATAGTAGTATCTATAGGTGTGGGCCCCACTTTGATTGATGACTTGGCCACATAACTCCACTAAATATGCCACCTCATTAAATGAACTTAGGAGTCATATTTTCCAAAGGCATTTGCTGCCAAATTTCTAACATCCCACGTGGATGTTACCCCCTTTAATTATCCACAAATCTCACATAAATATTTATCCACAATTTTCTAATTAATTTGATAATTTTTCACTCAAATCAATAATTAACCAATTATTCATATAATTAAGATCTATCTCAAATTACTTATAATACTACTCACTTTTAACATACTTTATATAACTTACTATCATGGTCATGTGGTACCATATAAAATAAATACCTACACTATTATTTTTATCAAAACATCCATGTAAAATACATATATTTTCTCAACTTATAATTTTTCTAATCTCATATAAAGAGTAAAAATTCTCGTACGCTTAATTCTTAAAATGGTAAAAAGATAACCTTCTTTTCTTGTGAGAAAATAACTTCTATTTTTACAATAAAGAAAATCTCATAAACTTCTTATATTATGTGTATAATTTACCATATCCGAAAATATTAATAACTAGATAAAATCATACTTTTTAAACATTTTCTATAATAAATGTTCCACTCAAAATAAATACCATATCAATATGTATCTAACGATATCAAAGTTATAAACTTATGGGGTCTTATGGTCACAAATTCTCTGTAGAAAAGTACGGGATGTAACATCTTCGGTGGTCGGGATCACCACCTCTTTATCCCCTTAGTTACTGTCTTTCTTTTCCTGCTCGAGGTATTTCTCTATTATCGAGCATAAATATCTTGACACATGTTCGCATCGACCTGGAACCGACCTAGCCTTATCGGTTTTAAAATCAGAGTTTAACGCGCACCTCCCGGGAATGCACTCCTCAATACGGGGTTCCACCGGTATTTTCCCGCCGACCGATTGAGAAGATGAAGCAGCTTCTTTTTATGGTACCGTTTTTTATGTTTTTGCCATTTTTCATATGACTTTGAAAAAAGAAGGAAGTAGTAGGACTTGGTGTTTTGAGAAGGGGTTAACAACAAACCCTGAGGATTTTGCAAAATAGAGAAACTTAAAAGAGGTAAAGGCTTTGGAGAAGAAAGTGAAAGTAAAATTTGAATCAATGAAGATAGGGCCTATTTATGGGATTTACAGTGACGGTTCAAAAGCACTAGTGGCCGACCACCAACTGACGCTTATTAATGACTTGGGGAACCGTACTGACGGGATATTTTCGGTCATTTACGAGGATGATGTCATGACAATGATGATGTCATGATAGGTCAATCTAGATAATCGAAGACTCGGTTCATTCCTTGTCGTTATAGTCCAAAAAATAAGGGGACTATCTGTATACGGTTAAAATCGGGTCCACCCGATTTTTCTATGCTGACCGAAACCAAGAAGTTGCATCGAAGGTCAACCCGGAAGTGGATCGGGTCAAGGCATGAAGACAAGGTACCGAGCTCGGGATTCAAGACACCTGCCAAGATCGAGGCCGACAACAATCGAAACCGAACAAGACATGCATCGAGCAATACCGAAGATAGCGTAATAACGGAAAATCGAGATATCCGCGACTGGTCGAAGACCATGGCGGAAATCTCGGAACGGATCGAATCAAGAACGGTTGTTTAGTTAATCATGAGATTTTTTTTTGTAATTAGAATTGTACCATATATAGAATTCCTCTACTATATAAAGGGGAGTTCTAACTATTTGTAAATACACAACTGATACGAAAGCAATATAATTTTTTTTTTCGCTCACGCTCTTGTTCTTCAGCTTATTGTATTTTTATTGTCCTTGCATCAACCAGTTCGAGGATACTCTAATTCAAGGGTTGAGTTCTATTCAAACACTGGTTTGATTTACTTTATTGTACAATTCTATCATTAATCTTCATATTTATCGATTGGTATTAAGTGAAATCACGCATCCTTAAATCCACATTATAAGTTAAGTTGTTATCCAATTTTAAGGGTAAATAATATGTCATTGTCAATATTTTCTTTGTCATTTGGAATTTTCGTTTTCCTGTAATTGACCTTTAGTACGTACTAGTACTATTTTTCATGTTTGATAATTTCCCAAAATCTACTATAAAGAAACACAAGCACCTTAGGAGTCATTCACCACCTAATAGTCCTGCGGAAAAAGGTTTTAAAAATTAGGGGTGTCTATGCGCGTGTTTACAAGTTAGTGATACTCAAGCGTAAAAACCATTGGTCCCATTCCTAACTTTCAAGTTTATTCTAGAGATGCTTTTAGTTAGGATCTTGGATAGAATCTTTTAGGCTGACTGGTATGGTAAAATCAGCAAGAGCTTCAAAGATCATACTGAGGAACGGTAAGAATAATCGCTATCTATACTATATAATATTTATAGCATTCACAAAGTAACCTCAAATAGAGATTTTATAATTTAATCTGGCTATGTGCATGCTGCAGTTGTGGAAATTCCAACTTTCTAATTTCTGCCAAGGTGCTTTCGAACCAATATTATTGATTTTTTTTAGATTTAAATCAAACACCTAAGAAACTAATTTTTCTTCATATTAAATGTATTTATCTTCAAAAAACTTGTGAACCAGAAACAAGATCAAAGGAGTAAGAAAAATTAATTTTTCCTTATCCTTAAAGATCTATGATCCCCTCTTCTTGTTTTCTTTCTTGTCTTTGGAAATAAACACAAACAATATCTGATATCTTGAAAGCAATATGATTCCCCCTTTTTTTTGAAAGATTTTTTTATTTATTATTTTTACTTTTTTTGATAGTGTACAACATTAACTTTTTTTTTGTTCTTTTGTTCAAGACTTCTCTCAATTTACCAAGAATAGAATATTGATACAACCGTTATGATACCACTTGATAACAATGAGGTTACGCAGATCCCAAATTTATAATTAAAATATAAGACGTGTGGAAGAAAATATAGAAAATAATCTGAAAACTAGAAAATAAAAGATATGGGAAATTCGAGGGAACTATCCAAGAATTTCCAAGAACGTAAGTTCTAAAGTCTTTATAAGATCCGAGTAAAACGTATAGATTTATTGATAAAATCTAACGCCTTTACTTGAGATAACGAATCAAAAATAATAGATTTGGATCTTGACCACTTCGTGAGTAAATTAGGACAATAATTAGTATTTATAACTAATCTCCTTCGAAAGAATACCAAAAAAGAAAATCAAAGATATCAAAGAAGAAGTTATACTACCTTAAACTATGAACTAGTAGATTGAAAGATAAATCCCAAGGAAATGTCACAAAGGTTCAAAAGAACTCTCAATATAATATATTCTTCAAAATCTCAATTACAATGAAAGACAAGCACCCCTTTATGTAGTAATAAAGAAGGAGCTAGTCAAGACTTCAATAAATTAAAATTATATTCCCTATAAGCATAGAAGACTATCCACACTTAGACCAATTTAGTCAACATACACATAGACCAATGCAAACCAACATATATTAAAACAACTATTAAATATATATTCTAGAAACTATTTTTGGGCTGATTTGGGTTCTTGAAATTTTTTCTTTTTTGAGGCATATTTGAGGCTCATTCCATCTCCTTTTGGACTTTAATTTGGACCTCCAAATAGTTGTAAGAGTTGGCCCAAAGATCCTCCTTGTGTTGGAGCTCTTCTTCTATCATAAGACATTTTTTAAATTTCCAATTGAAGCCAATTAAGTTTTTCTTGAAGTTTCTTTATTTGAGATCTTGTCACGGGCCTTCTTGGAGCTTCTTAAACTTCATCCTTGTTCTTTAATAATGTTGAGCTTGCATGGTTGCTATCATTCCCTCTGTTTGATTCTTTAAATACATGAATTTATAATGACGTGACTTGCAAAGGTTGTTGGTTTGGTTTCGGGGAAGTGTCAGATTGAATTGGGACACTTAGTCCCAAGGTTGGATGTTTAAGTTGTAAAAGTTGACTGTAGTTTGACTTTTATGTAGACTACCCCAGAATGATATTTTGATGGTTAGAATAGGTTCGTCTAGTGATTTTAGACTTAGGTGTATGTCCTGATTCGAATTTGGAGGTTCCTAGGTCGATTTGGTTCTATTTGGCGAAAGCTAGAAAGGTGAAGGTTTAGAAGCTTGATAGGTTTGACCGAGTGTTAAATTTGATGGTATCGTGTTTAGATTGTTATTACGGGAGTTTGAATAGGTCTATTGTCCATTTGGGACTTGCATGCAAAATCTGAGGTCATTCCGAGTTGTTTAGGCATGTTCGGTGTAAGTTTTGAATTTGAAAATTTGGATTGGTTCCTTAGGCTTGAATTGAGGCGTGATTCGTGGTTTTGATGTTGTTTTGTGAGGTTTGAGGCCTCGAGTTGGTTCGTGTTATGTTTTAGAATTGGTTTGTATGTTTGACGGGGTCCCAGGGGGACTCGTGGGTGTTTCAAATTGATTTCGGATTATTTTGGATATTGGTGGCATAGTTAAAGTTTTGAGTTCTGGTGTTTTCGCACCTGCGAAGGATGGGCCGAAGGTGTGAGTCCTCAAATGCAGGACTGGAGCCGCAGGAGCGAATTGGGCTGGCGGGCTGGTGAAGATCGCAAATGCAGAAGGCTAGGCACATGTGCGAGGTCGCATATGCGATGAAGGATCGCAAATGCGGGCGCACAGGTGCAGTGAGTTGGCCACAGAAGCGGGAGGCCGGGAGTTGAGTGTGGACCGCAGATGCGGGCTTCTATCCGCAGAAGCAGAACCGTAGATACAGTCAAGTGTCCGCAAATGCGGAATAGATGGGTAGGTTTATATTTCGAAGGGTTTTGGTTATTGCTTATTTTTGGAGTTGTGAAGCTCGGTTGGACAATTTTTGGAGGGCTTTTCATCACAATTGAAGGGATAAGTAATCATTACTTGATTTTGGTGTTAGATATCAATTACCCATAGATTATTATACTTAATATTTATGAATTAAAGGTGGAATTTTTGAGTTTTGGACTATGATTTTGAAGAGTGAGAATTGATAATTTAAGGATCGATTTGAGGTTGGAATTGGATGAAATACATATATTTAGACTTGTATCGGAATGGGTGTTTAGAATTTGTGAGTTTGGTCGGGTTCAGGGTGCGTACCCGGAGTTAAATTTTTGGGTTGACTTTGCATAATTTATTCAAGATCTTAGCTTTATTATTTGGAATTATTTCCTATGGCTTTTAGTGATGATTTTTGATAGATTTGAGCTATCTGGAGCTTATTCACGCGGGAAGGGCTTTTTAGAGTACTAATTTAGATTGCTTGAGGTAAGTATCTTACCTAAACTTGGTTGATGCACTAGTTGCCTGAGTATTTGTGATAGCTACGTACTATGGGTAGCGCACATGTGTGTGGTTGAGCCCATGTGAATGCACCGAGGTATTATTTATGCTCGTGGTAGTGCTTAGTCTATGTTATGCCTTGAGTTGATTTGCTAGCCTTCATGCTGTGATGCTTCTTATATTTGTAGCCCTTTGTGAGCTATTTGAACTATGTTTTAGTTAAGTAGAGGTTAATCTCCTTAATTAACTTGATAATTGCTACTTTCATGATAAAATTGCCTGATTTGAGATATAATAGCACAACTTGCACATGCATACTCTTTAGCATGTCACTTATACCAGTCTAGGAGTATGAAATTGATATTCATTGTTCATACACATGTATCCTTGTATATTTGCCTTGTGTGTGATATGGATTGGACTGGTGGCACGTGAACAAGCCGTGCGGTTCATATTTATGGCTCGTGAACACGTCGTGTAGATTGCGATTATTGGCACGTGAACACACTGTGCGAGTTGATATTATTGGCACGTGAACACGCCATGCGGTTTGTGATTATTGGCACGTGACTACGCCGTGCGGGTTGTGATTACTGGCACGTGACTACATCGTGCAAGTGATATTTATGGCACGTGACTACGCTGTGCAGCGTGTGGATATGGATCCCTCCCCTTAGGGTCACACTCTCATGTTTCTCTCTTGATGGTATCCACGCGGTATGAGGAGAGCTAATCAGTGGTTTGATTCAGTTATTGTTGTTATGAGGAAGGACTGGCGAGTGTTGATTTGGTTATTGTATTTCATCTTTACTTGTAATTTTTTTAGTTGTTTACCTGATTTATTTGCATATCTTCTCCATATGGCCGAGTACAATATTACCAAGCCTAATGATGGCTAGATACGTTTTTACCGAGCCTATTATGGCCGGGTAAGATATGATGATGATGATGCCCACAGAGGCACTCAGATGTTACAAGTTGTGTCTACCAGTAGCCCTCAGAGGTACTCAGATGTTATAGGTTATATCTTTTCTATCTCTTTTTACATTATTGTTCTTATTTATGCTTTTCAGCCTTACATACTCGGTACATTATTTGTACTAACGTCCCTTTTTCCTGGGGATATTGCGTTTCATGCCCGCAGTTCCCGATAGATAGGTTGACCATCCTCCTAGTAGGCTATCAGCTCAGCGAAAAATATTGGTACACTCCACTATCGGCATATGTTTTGAGTGTACAAATGGTCATGTCGGCCTTATAGGTTCGTATGTCATATGTACAAATTTGTATATCATGTTGGGTCGTCGTATGTCGGTTATTTTCTTATATTTTATTCTGGTTATCTCATGACTGTCTTTCCGGTCCATTTACGCATGATGGTATGATAAGAAAGATACATTACGTGGGTACTCGGTTAAGGCACTAGGTGCCCGTCGCGTCCCTCTGCTTTGGGGCGTGATAATAACTCCAGTTTTAGAAAGAGCTTCATCGCTAAACAAGCTTGTCACCTATGTATGTAGGGTTTGGAATCCAGAACACAAGAGGTATGTAGGGTTTTCGTTTCATTTTTGGCATGATTTGGGTCACCTATGTTTTAGCCTTTATTCTTGATCTTTCAAGAGTTGTTCAAAGGAAATTTCAGCATGTATTGTATCCTTGTATAGTATTAAATTCCATATATAAAGTGTGGAAGAAACTAGTTTAGGTTGGAACTTCAAAATGCAACAAAAACAAAAAGGGTGAATCGCCCATTTGGCCTATGCCATCCGAACTTCTGTTTGTTCTGTTCCTTTAATATTTTTATGTATACCTAATCCCCCATATGATCCTAATAGTTTCAATTAAGACTATATAAGCTTAATTATCGTGTGTTGATGCTTAGATTATTCCTAAATTATATTTAGACTTTCATGTCACAAGTTAGATACTATGAGTCGACATTATGTTCATAATTCTATTTTACCGACCGTTTGACACTATTTGGTTAACTGCATATCCTTTAGTTTGATGTTATCATCTTGGATGAGTATCCATTCCCGTGTATATTGTGGTGCTTGCTATTTTTCTTTGGGGATCATCCAGTTTTAGGGAAAACTATTTTTGAAAAGTCAAATAGTGAGAAAACGTTTGAGTTCCTTGGTCCTAAATTGATTCTAGAGGGATCCTAATGAGTTAATTAGCCTTATTATATCGTGTACATACTCAGTTTGTCCCAAAAATGAGGATAGGCTCCTCCATCCAACTTATGGACGACGAGCGTCAGATTACGTTTGTTATTCCGTTTATGGTTTACTGCATGATCTCTTGAGTCCATATGATGCTGCCACATGTATTATGCCTCATACATGCCATTGATTATACTGGTAGGATATAGCCCATAACGCCAGCGAGGCCTATTGATTATATGCTGGGGGAGATAGCCCATAACACTTGTCATGCCTATTGATTATATATTTACCTGCTTGGGGATATAGCCCTTAACACAAGATAGGCAAGTTATATACGCATATATAACTACAGTTTGCATTACATGACTATACATGAGGCTAGTTCAGATGTACAATTACCTGATTGGGGGGGAATAGCCCATAACGCCAAACATGTAACAGTTTAGATAGTAGTTCAGTTTCAACACAATTTTAGCTTAAACTTTGATTCAGTTCCAGATCAGTTGCTAGTTCAGAAGCTTGTTTAGCTTTCAGCTTATATTCATATTTCTAGCTTGTAGTCATACTTTAATATGCTTTCCAACCTACTTATTTTTCACATATAGTACTCATGTCCCTTCTGGCGCGTTACGTTTCATGCCGCGCAGTTACAGATAGATCAGCGCTTGGGACATCAGTAGGCCATCCACCAGCTATTGGAATCACTTTGCTTACTCCCGAAGTTACATATCTTTTGGTATGTGTACAGTCATCTATGGCGGGGCCCTGTTCCGTCCAGTACTTATTCATTTCAGCACTCCTGGAGGCCCGTAG
This sequence comes from Nicotiana tabacum, assembly GCF_000715075.1. Taxonomy (NCBI): domain Eukaryota; kingdom Viridiplantae; phylum Streptophyta; class Magnoliopsida; order Solanales; family Solanaceae; genus Nicotiana; species Nicotiana tabacum. Next base: position 52,831,459 of record NC_134088.1, read on the forward strand.
ATATGCACATGTGCAATTAGTATATTTTTATACGTCAGATTGTGTTAGCCTTGTCGACTTTCTAGATTGTACAGTTCTTATCAGTTATGCTTATGCTTGTCCAGCTTATCAGTTTATATTCATGTTAGTAGTGTCACGTCCCGACCTCGGAAAGCGTGATCGACGCTCAACCAAGATTACCTGGTCGAACAAGCCTGCTAGATTTCCTTCTACCTAACTCACCTATAAATGAAGGGGAGATAAATTTCATTAATTAACACTAAAAGGATTCATGAACAACATTAATTCCATTACCATTAGTTACTTCATTTATAAAGTGTCAAAATACATACACATTCATAGTTTGAAGTGGAACATGTAATACACATACGGCATCACTAGCTTGACTTTCAAATACCAATACACAACTCACACCATGTCTACGGAGCCTCTAATAGATAAAAAAGAGTACAATGATAGTGCGATAACAAGGCTCCATCTATACATCAGAACATAATACACACAGATCAAAAGATGTACGACCTCGAAATGAAGTGGGGTTCACCAAGTCAACTGGGAAGAGAGTGTACCGCTATCACTAGTCAATGCCTTCCGCTGTAGAACCACCTGCATCTATTAAAGATGCAGCGCTCCCGGCAAAATGGACTATAGTACATATCGAATAGTACTAGTATGAAAACCAAACACCTATGCAAGGACTTGGAAATACAACATGAATATGATGAATCATGGTAACAATAAAAGACTTAGATAGATGTTAAAGCCATATAAATTTATTAAGAGCTTTCAATAATATTTATAAATTTTTAAGTCGGGGATCCTCTGAAACTACCTTTTTCACAAAGCGGTTCTACCGCCTCACCCCAATGTATGCGGGTGGAGGTATAATCACAATACCCGTAACTCTACACAAAGTGGCCCAGACGCCTCACCCCAATGTATGTAGGTGGAGGTGTAATCACAATACCACAACTCTACACAAAGCGGCCCCGCCGTGGCCTCTTCAACCTGCTGGTTCCGCGAAGAATTTCTACAATCCTCAAACATATTAGCTTACCTTGGCACAACAAAACCTCGGGTTCTAGGTTAAATTTCACGGGGCCTTACAAGTAGATTATTAGTAGGTTATCCATCGTGGACCTAGCATGGGTCATGACCGTTTTGGTGGTGCCTCGTAAGGAGGCCAGTTACATTACAGCAGAGGTCATTGTTTTAGGCCTGCTCAGTCTCGTAAGATTCCTCGTGTTTCATCAGTTAGCCACAGTTCATATAGTGCTCGCCCAGTTCATTCATCATTCAGTGTATTGCTTGCACAAAGCTCTTACCGTGCTCCATCTGCTTAGGGTTCCACAAGCAGTTATTTTGGTTATCAGGATCAGCAGCCTTTAGGAAGGGTTATTATGAGTGTGGAGACTTGAGCTATCTCAAGAGGGATTTCCCCAGACTTCTAAGTAGGGCCCGACAACAGAGCTCACAACCTATGGTTTAAACACTAGTAGCTATACTACCCGCACATCCAGCTAGGGGTTGGGCTCAGTCAATTTGAGGTCGCCCTAGAGGGAGAGGTCGGCTAGGTGGTGGTCAGGCCCGTTGCTATACATTTAATGCCAGGCCAAAGGCAGTTGCTTCTGATGCCGTGATTATAGCTATTGTTTTAGTGTGCCACAGGGATATTTCAGTATTATTTGACCCTGGTTCCACTTACTCTTATGTGTCATCATATTTTGCTTGTTATTTGGATATGCCTCATGATTTTTTAGATATCACTATTCATGTATCTACACCGGTGGGTGATTCTATTGTGGTGAAACGTATATATCAGTTGTATGTGTGGTTATTATCATGCCAAGATTGTGACGTTGGGGATACCGGGGTTTCCTAGGTTGGCGTGGAGAGGTTCTCTTGGTCACACTCCTAGTAGAGTGATTTCATATTTGAAAGATCAATGGATGGTTAAGAAGGGGTGTTTTGCGTATTTGGCCTTTGTGAGGGATGTTAGTGCCGATACTCCTACTACTAAATCAGTTTTAGTAGTGAGGGAGTTCCAAGATATATTTCGTGTAGATCTGTCGGGCATGCCACCCCACAGGGGTATTGATTTTGGTATTAAGTTGGTATCGAGAACTCAACCCATCTCTATTCCACCATATCACATGGCTCAAGTGGAGTTAAAGGAGTTGAAAGAGCAGTTACAAGAATTGCTTGATAAGGGTTTTATCAAGCCTAGTGTGTCGCCTTGGGTGCACCAGTACTATTTGACTACAGGAGAAAGATGGTTCTATGAGGAAGTGCATTGACTACAGGCAGTTGAACAAGGTTACTATCAAGAACAAGTACCCACTACCGCGTATCAATGATTTGTTTGATCAGCTTCAGGGTGCTAGGGTATTCTCAAAGATTGACTTGAGATTGAGGTACCATCAGTTGAAAATACGAGCTTCAAATATTCCTAAGATGAGGTTCCGGACTCGTTATGGTCACTACGAGTTTTTGGTGATGTCTTTTGGGCTGACCAATGCCCCAGCAGCCTTTATGCACTTGATGAACAACGTATTTTAGCCGTATTGGTGTATTCTCGTAGTTGGGAGGATCATAAGAAGCATTTGAGGATCGTGCTCCAGAGTTTGTGGGAGACGAAGCAATTTGCTAAATTTTCCAAGTGTGAGTTTTGGGACACGTGGTGTCCAGTGAGAGGATTAAGGTGGATCCTCGCTTGAAACAACCTCCGGACGGCTCAAATCTAGCCAAAATAATTTTATAACATTTATTAAAACTCATAGGAAACAATTCCGGATAATAAAACTTCGGTTTTTCAATTAAGACTAAAAGGTCAACCCGGGCCCGCACCTCGGAACCCGATAGAATTTCACAAAATCCGAACACGCATTCTGATACGAGTCCAACTATATAAAAATTATCTAATTTCGATATCGAATCATCCTCCAGATCTTCATTTTACACCTTTGAAGGATTTTACAAATTTCCTAATTTCTTCCATTCAATTCACTAATTAATGATGAAAATAATGATGTAATCATGTAATATAATAAAAAGCGAGTCAAGAATTCTTACCCCAGTTCACATGGTGAAATTCCTCTCCCAAGTCGCCCAAACCGAGCTCCAAAATCCAAAAGTATGAATAAAACCTCAAACTACTGAATATAAGCTTCTGCCCAGGATTTCTGCTTTTACGGCCAGGATTTGCGCACCTGCGCACTCGCATTTGCGAGCAAATTCCCGCATCTGCAAATTCCACCCAATAGAAGATCCATCACACATTCAGAATTTTTCTCCGCTTCTGCGCAAGCGCAGGTGCGAGCAAGCTATCGCTTCTGCGCTGCCTTCGCTTCTGCGAAGCCAAATTCCGCCTCTGTGGAGGCGCGGATGCGCCCACAATGCCGCTTCTGCAAGATTCTCCAACTAGCCCAGCTTCCGCTTATGTGCTCCCCTTCTATGCACCTGTGCCCAATGGTTCGCAGGTGAGACCGCACCAGAAGTCCTGCCAATAGCCTTAACCAAAAAAATGATCAAAACGATCCGAACCTCGTCTGAAACTCATCCGAGCCACTCGGGACCCCATCCGAATATACCAACCAGTCCCATAACATAACAAAGGATCTACCCAAGGCCTCAAATCACATCAAACAACATTAAAATTACGAATCGCACCTCGAATCAAACTTATGAATTTTCAAATCTTCCAACTTCCAAAACTCGTACCGAAACCTATCAAATCAATTCCGATTGACCTTAAACTTTGCACACAAGTCATAAATGACACAACATAACTATTTCAATTTCTAGAATTCAAATCCAAACCCGATATCAATAAACTCAACTGTCGGTCAAACCTCTCAACCTTCCAAAACTTCAACTTTCCAATTTTTGCCAAAATGCATCAAATTATCTTACGGACCTCCAAATCCAAATTCGTACGCACAGCTAAGTAAAAAATCACCATATGAAGCTATTGGAATATTCAAAACACTATTCTGGAGTCGTCTACACAAAAGTCAAAAAAGTTAAACTCCAGTCAACTCTATTCACTTAAGCTTCTAAAATAAGAATTGTTCTTCCAAATTGATCCTGAATCATCCAAAAACCAAACTCGAACACACACGCAAGTCATAACACATATTAGAAGCTGCTCGTGACCTTAAGGCACCGAACATGTCACGCCCTGACCTCGTGGAGCACAACTGGCGCTCAACCGAGATATCCCAGTCAAGCAAGCCTGCTAGATACTTTCTACCCCACCTGGCACATGAATAGAGTGGATATGTATTCCATTATTTCTATGGCCCATTTGGTCAATCGACCCGAAAGCTCGGGTTTGTGTAAAATATTTCGAAAGGGATAAGTTGTTACAACACATATCGAATGACATTGAAAATATGGTTTTAGTTTTCTAGAGGCGCTTATTAAAGCAAACGCTAATTTTTCTTAGTGTGGATATCAAGTTTCGGCCTCACTTAAGGTCCGACTGACATAATAAATAGGGAATTGTGTACCTTGTTCTTCTCGGACCAGGACTCCACTTACCGCTATCTCCGAGACAGCTAAGTGCAGGTAAAGCTATACGTCCACTTTCGTGGTGTTAAAGCGGCGTGCTCGATAAATACCGCTTTAGTTCCTCCAAGGCCTACTGGCATTCCGGAGTCCATGCAAAAATGCTCTTCTTTTTAAGCAGTGAGAAAAATTGGTGGCTCCTATCTGAGGATCTCGAAATGAATCATCCTAGGGCGGCTATCCGCCCCGTCAGCCTCTGCACGGCCTTTGCATTATCCACTACCGTAATATCCTTGATAGATTTGATTTTATCGGGGTTGATCTTGATTTCTCGATTGGACACCATGAAACCAAGAAACTTGCCCGAGCTAACCCCGAATGCACACTTTTCGGGGTTGAGCTTCATATTGTACTTCCTCAGTATATCGAAAGTTTCCTACAAATGCTTTAAATGGTCCTCTACTCGTAGGGACTTAACTAACATGTCATCAATATAAACTTCCATTGATTTTTCTATTTGTTCTTCAAATACTCAGTTTTCTAAGCGTTAATAAGTTGCACCAGCATCTTTTAGACCGAATGGAATTACGTTATAACAGTAGGTACCGTACTTAGTGATAAACGAGGTCTTTTCCTGATCCTTCAGGTTCATCTGTATCTGGTTGTACCCGGAGTAGGCATCGAGAAAACTGAGAGTCTTGTGGCCGGCCGTGGCATCGATCATATGATCGATATTAGGCAAAGGAAAAGAATCCTTGGAGCATGCTTTATTCAGGTCTTTATAATCTACACTCATTCTAAGTTTGTTTCCCATCTTAGGGACTAGCACCACGTTTGCTAGCCATTCTTGGTACTTTACTTCTCGAATGGATCCTATTTTGAGAAGTTTGGTTACCTCGTCCTTGATGAAGGCATGTTTGACCTCAGACTGGGGCCTTCTTTTTTGCTTCACCGGATGGAATTTCGGATCCAAGCTTAGTCTATAAGTGGTGATTTCTGGTGGGATCCCTGTCATGTCAAGATGGGACCAAGCGAAACGGTCCATGTTAGCTATAAGAAATTGAATAAGCTTTTTCCTGAGCTCGGGACTTAACCCCGTGCCCAGGTATACCTTTCGATCAAGCAGATGTTCGATTAGTATGATTTGCTCCAGTTCTTCGACCGTCGATTTGGTAGCGTCGGAATCATCGGGGAACATGAAGGATCGAGGGATCCCATAATCATCATCTTCGTCAATCTTCTTCTTCTCTAATTGGGTTGAGGCTGACGTTTGTGATTGCTATTTGGTATCCCATTTTTCCTTCGAATTTGATCCCTTTGTCGATGAGAGTGATGATATCGGAGTCACTTCATAGATGGAAAACATTTCCATTGCGGCTGGTTGCTCCCCGTAGATTGTTTTGATTCCCTCTGGTATTGGAAATTTTAGAACCTGGTGAAAGGTCGAGGGGACTGCTCTCATGTTGTGGATCCACGGCCTCCCGAAAAGGCGTTATACCTCATGTCACCCTCGATCACGTGGAACATCATTTCTTGGACGGTCCCGGCCATGTTTACTGGCAGAATTATCTCGCCCTTAGTAGTTTCACATTCCATGTTGAATCTGTTTAGTACCAGGGTTACGAGCACGATCAGGTCCTGTAGACCGAGTTGCTCTACGACCCTTGATCGAATGATGTTGGCCGAACTACCTGGATCAATTAACACACACTTAACTTAAGTTTTATTCATAAGTACAGATATTACCAGTGCAACATTATAGGGATGCATGATTCCTTCTGCGTCTTCGTCATTAAAGTACAAGGTTCCTTTTAATATGTAATCCTGAGCTCGAGATTGCTTCTCTCTTACAATCGACATCTTAGTGCATTTAAGCACTGGCCCCTAGGGGACATCGATCCCTCCGATGATCATGTGGATAATGTGTTGTGGCTCTTCTTGTTCGTTTTGTCTATTGAACTCTCTATTTTTGAAACGATTCTTGGCCCGGTCACTTAAAAACTCTCAAGGTACCCTTCATTGAATAACCGGGCTACCTCTTCTCTCAACTGCCTGCAATCTTCCATTCTGTTGACATGGGTGCCATGATACTTGAACATTTGATTGGGATTTCTCTGGGCTGCATCGGTCTGCAGAGGTCAAGGCCATTTAGTATCTTTTATGCATCCGATAGCCGATACGATGGCACATAATGTTGAAGTTATACTCTGACAACCGCGGTGCTTCCTTAGGTCCGGTATGCCTGTCGAAACCATTCTTGTTCATCAGCCCTCGAGACCCTTGGCCTCGATCACTTCTCCTTTCACCTCATACGCAGTTGCGTCCTAGTTCGCTACCCCTATGATCTCCATTATACGGTCGTTATTGGTCCATGTTCGACCTTGGTTCTCGGTCGATGTACCTTTTAATAATGGACCCAAAAAGGGGCCTCTAACTGGTCATCTTCGACTCTAATCTTTGATTGATATCGATTATGTACATCGGCCCGGGTAACAGCCAGGTACTCAATCAAGTTCTGCTTTAACTGTTGTGAAGCCATTGAGCTTTGTTCGTTTAGTCCTTGGGAGAAAGCTTGAACGGCCCAATCGTCCATGACCGATAGTAGATCCATTCGTTCCATTTGGAAACGAGATACAAACACTCTTAGCATCTCGTTATCTTTTTTCCTGACCTTGAAAAGGTCCGACTTCCAGGTCTCGACCTTTATAGCTCCGGCATGTGCTTTTATAAAAGAATCTGTAAGCATGGCAAAAGAATTGATAGACTTAGGTGGTAAATTATGATACCATATCATTGCTCCCTGTCACACCTCCTTTTATACCCCCAAAATAATATGTGTTATGGATTGTTGTGGGTTAAAGAGTTTTTCCAAATAAAGTGACATGTTTGAAGTAGGAATTATTTTATTATTCAGAGTCACCACTTGGAATTTGATTTTTGGGTGTTCCAAGTCACCTTTTATTTGAATCCTTATTCAAAGGAAGATTTGACTCTTTTATTATTGGTCTGCAAAAATAAAGTCCGGGTAAGAAATTCTATTGACCGGGGAGAAGGTGTAAGGCATTCTCCGAGTTCCGTGGTTCTAGCATGGTCGCTTTATTGACTTATACTTCGCTTAATTATATAATTTATTATATGTTTAAAAACCTATAGTGCATTTAATCATTTACCGCTTTTAATTAATTAACCGCTTTTAGTGTTTATGGAATTTATTTGAACGAGTCGCGATGTCGCGCACTCGTTATTTTTGTACATATTGTGAATCGCGTCACGTGAAACGCGCCCGCGATTTAGAACATGTTTATTTTTTATTAGTATTATTTGAAGTTATGATCGGGTCACATGAAATGCACACCCGAATTGGGGTTACATATCATGACTATGCCACGGGAACCGTACCCATAGTCACGATGATTTATTTAATCTCACATTACTAGTAATAAAGTAGATAACGACCTTGTTTACATATTTAACAACGATTATAGCTATAACTATTTAATCATTTCAGTAATGAAACAATTCATCAATTTCTCTAAAGCAATACATAAAAGGTCTGCAGCTTTTCATTTAATCACTTTGTTAAATAACCGAAATTCATGCTTCAAGTAATTGCTAATTAACAAACCCAACTATTTCCTTACTGAGCCTAATCCCCTTTTAGTATATTACCTATTTAAAACAACCGAAAATTAAAACATTTTATTCTAATTAAACTCAAAACTTAAATTCTGTCCAAATTCATTCACAATGAGGCATCATGAATTCATCAAGAATGCATTAACATAACCCAAACAAAACACATAGAAAAGATTCATGAACAAACAAAAGTTTTAGGAAAGGTAAGAATGAACCTTTATACTCAGCAAATAAATTTCTTCAATAGATCAAAACGCAAAGTTTCTAACGTAATTAAAATATATGAATCCCAGAGATTACAACCTGGATAAAGAACTCGAACAAGACCCGCGGTAGGAGCACTCGAACGGCGACCTCCATGATTTTGATAAATGAAAGGAAACTACGTTCCGTTCGGGTGCTTTTCGGAATGTTTCATAGAGGCTTCAAGAAGGTTTCATGGCTGCGTACGGAGATCAATTTTTGGAGCTCGGTTCATGGTTGTTTTTTTGGCAAAGTTTGGGCAGGTTTCATGGCAGTTTTCAGCTTTTTTTGGGCTGGATTTTGCTGCTTTTAGACTGATTTCGTGGCTTCTAAATAGCTGATTTTGTAGCAGCTATGGTGTTTTATTGGGATGGTTTATGGACTGGTTTTGAGAGCTGGTTTGGAGGTATTTTTTGGGGTTACTTTCAGCTGATTTTTCATGCTGATTTGGCGTGATTTTGGGGCAAGTTCAGGATGGTTTTAAGGGCTAATTCATGAAGGGGTTTAGAGGGGGTTACACTGTGGCATTTTGGGTTGTTCAGAAATGTTTGGGGGTGGTTTGAGGGCAGTTTTTGGAGCTGTTTAAAGCTGGGTTTTGGGGGGGAGTTTTAGGATGGTTTTATGCTAATTTTTTTTGGTGAAGAATATGAGCTTTGTATAGCTATCAAAATGGCCGCAGGTGCTGGAGTTGTGGCTAATTTTGGGTATGGGGTTTGTGAGTGGGGGACAAGCATGGGGAACAAGGAAAAGTGGAGTGGGGACAAAGTGTGGGGAGATATGAGCGGGAAAGATGGAGTGAAAAGTGATGTATTGATAAGATGAGTGGGGAAAAAAATTCAAATATGGTCAAAAATTAGGTGTTCACAGCATGCCCCTCTTTGCTTGAAAACATGAAGAGTTTTTAGGCAAAGAAAAGATGAGCGATATGACTAATTTTTGGCCATACCATTATTCAAAAGGGAAGAAAATAAAATATAGGGTGCAACCGAGTCCTGGTTTAGACAGCCAACATATATCGGGTTATAGGAGAATCTGGTCGCGTGTAGTTCAAGGAAAGTGATGGAATGATGAGTTGGAGAGTCAAGTGAGGTTCCGTCAAGGCTTTGTGGTCCTGCTACTACATTAAAATCGAAAGAAACTAAATAAGCCTATCAACTCTGAGTTACAATATTCTTATCTATAAGTCTTTTGAAGCTTGATCATGAGTTTTGACTGGTTGTTCATGCAGGCTCTGATCTGAACCTTGATGCTTGCTAGCTGTAGGTGCTAGTTCATTCTTCTACTGCTTCTTCTGAGCAAAACGGAAAATGTAAAGCTCGTAACTTCAGTCATGTCTTGAGCAATCCATATCCTTTCCATTTGCTTCTGCATTTGGATTCACTTCTTTTCCTTTTCTTTTCCTTATTCTGAATTGAGAAATCTTCTTTTGGTCATCTCGAACTATGTGCCTCGAGGTAAAACCTGCTCAGACACCAAAACAAATAAACGAACAAAATTTTCTGCCCCAGTTTTCACTAGAAAAATTTCGTGAGTTATTGTAACAAAATTCTAAACTACTTCTTTACTGAAAGCAATAAAAGAATGGGAATGGTGTACCCTGAAAAGGTCATGATGATTTTTTTTTATTGTCCCAAAAGAATATCTCAACTATGGATTGGTGTACCTTATGTTGGAAAAATGTGGCCAGGGAATGGGATACCCTATATTGGAAATGATATCAGGGAGTGGTGTATCCTGCATTTAAGATCAAATCAACTAGGGAGTAGTGTACCCTATGTTGGAGAACACAGCTAGGGATTGGTATACCCTATACTAGTAAGGAGATCAGGGATTGGTGTACCCTATACTGGTAAGGAAATGTAACCAGGGGTTGGTGCCCTGTATTACTAAAAAAGAAATGTAACAAGGGGCTGGCGCCCTGTATTACTGAAAAAGAAATGTAACCAGGGGTTGGCGCCCTGTATTACTGAAAAAGAAATGTAACCAGGGGTTGGCACCCTGTATTACTGAAAAAGAAAATGTAACCAGGGGTTGGCGCCCTGTATTACTGAAAAGGAAAATGTAACCAGGGGTTGGCGCCCTGTATTACTGAAAAGGAAATATAACCAGGGGTTGGCACCCTGTATTACTGAAAAGAAAATGTAACCAGGGGTTGGCGCCCTGTATTACTGAAACAATGCTGAATCCCCTGGGCGAAAAGATTCTACCTGGGTACGAAAAGCAAACCTGGGCGAAGAGTACTTCTACTCGGAAATATGAGCTGGATCCCCCTAGACCAAAAGGTTCTACCTGGGTTGAGCTACGTAAAAACAACCTAGGCGAAGAGTACTTTTACCTAGAAATATGAGCTGGATCCCCCTAGGCGAAAAGGTTCTACCTGGGTTAAGCTACGTAAAACAACCTGAGTGAAGAGTACTTCTACCGAAAAACTATGAGCTCGATCCCCCTAGGCGAAAAGGTTCTACCTGGGTTAAGCTATGTAAAACAACCTGAGCGAAGAGTACTTCTACCCAGAAACTATGAGCTGGATTCCCCTAGGCAAAAAGGTTCTACTGGGTTAAGCTACGTAAAACAACTTGAGCGAAGAGTACTTCTACCCGAAAACTATGAGCTGGATCCCCATAGGCGAAAAGGTTCTACCTGGGTTAAGTTAAGAAAATAAGCCTCGGCGAAGAGTACTTCTACCCAGAAACTATGAGCTGGATCCCTCTAGGCGAAAAGGTTCTACCTGGGTTAAGCTACGAAGAACAGCCTGGGCGAAGAGTACTTCTACCCGGAACTATGAGCTGAATCCCCCAAGGTGAAAAGGTTCTACATGGATTAAGCTACGAAAATAATCTGTAATAGTGATGCATGCTGAAAATAAAAGAAAATAGAGATTTTGCGAAACTCACCTTCGGTGACATTCGCTCTTTAGGAATCGCCATTCTGCACTGCTTTGTTCCTGCTTCAAAACAAAGAAAAATTATGAGTTTTAAAAAGTGGTGGTCGGTGTGTGGCCTTGATGCCTTTGGCAGCTTGGCTTTGTGCCCATCTTTCTTTTGATGATGATTTCAACCTACCACTGGATGTTTCCTGAATACCACTTGCATTTCTGGCCCTGGAGTGATGTTTCCAACTTTTACATGATGGTTGGTCGCGTGACACTTAACCTTTTCAACTTTATTTTGACTTTGTGGAATTTCACTTTCGACTTCTTTCCTCAACACTTTCAATTTTAGAGCATTGGGGAACCTTTGGCTTTTCAATCTTTGCCAAAATGGTTAGCCACCTGGGACTTAACCTTTTCAACTTCATTTTGCCCATGTAGGCACTTTCAGTTTGATTTCATCCTTACAAGAGTTTTTGATTCCGAAGCATCGGCTGCCATGGCCAGTCGGGGTCAACTTGATGCCCCTGCCGAGTTTGGGTTCCTCTTGAATATTAGCTTTTATCAAACGAAAGCACTGTAAATCAGTCTTACTATCTCTTCTTTGCCTTAGTTTTGGAACAGAGTTAGACCGAAAGGGATTCAAAGAAAAACAAACAATGGAATGGACAATGAATTTAGACAAGAGGTATCCCTTTCGGGGAAAGGAAAGAAGGACTTATCTAGAGTACATGCAGACTTCAATGAATATGATATGCCTTTTGGACTGGATGCCTGATCTGTGTAAACCGTACGACTCTTAGAAATTCATCACAACTTTTGCCTCGAAACCGAGAAACCTTGCCCAGGACTATCAATACCAATGGCTGTGAAGATCCTCTTTTCGATCAGTAGTGCTATTTGCGGGTTTTCACCAGCTAATCTCTCTCATTTCTCTTCTCACCATTGCCTTATAGTGCTCTTTGTGGGTTTATACTAACAAGACTCTCTCATTTTCATTTGCTCTGCTCGTCATCGCCCTATGGTACCCGTGAGGGTTTTCACCAATAAGACTCTCATATTTTATTTCTCTTATTTTGGTGGCATTTGATCCAAGTGACTGTATCCTCCAATTCTTGAGCATTCTCGTTGATTGATCAGAAGGACTTGAAAAGGATTTGAGTAAAATGGATTTGGATTGAACTACAACTTTGGAACCTCGCAGGCGAGACCATCACCGAACCATTGTAATATTTTCCCCAGTTTCAACTTTTGGGGGAATGTGAATTTTTGTTTTGGTATGATTGAACCCCAGAGAGAGGCTGCCTACGTATCCTTTCGGAATCAAGTCGAACGTAGTTCAAGGACATGAACTATTTTGATTTTCTTTTGTTTTTCTGTTTCTTTTTTTTCTTTGTTTTGTTTTTCTTCTTTTTTTTCCTTCTTTGTTTTGTTTTTATTTTTTATTTTTTAAATAACATCTTCAGGTTCCAAAGAGGGTAATCAAAGAAAGGTAACTAGCTCAAAAGCGTTGATGATATTTGGATAGCGAGAATGAAAGCCTTCGTTATCCCAATCATAGAACATTAATGCTACATAACATAGTACCTTTTGACTGCATTCGCGTTGACGGGTTTTTCAGGGACATTTCCTTCGTTGCTTCCCAGGTACAACGCTCTCTTTTACAGTACTCTATTTACAATGTATGTACCTTTCCAATTTGGAGTTAATTTTCCTTTAGCTTCTTCATGAGGTGGGAAGATACATCTCAGAATGAGTTATCCTATTTCAAATTTCCTAGGACGCACTTTCTTGTTGTAGACAAGGGCTATTTTTTGTTGTTACAACTGCCCGTGGAAAACTGCAACTAATCATTTTTCATCAATCAGTGTCAATTGTTCCAAATCGGCTCATGACCCAATCTTTATCATCAATCGCGGCTTCAACAATGATCTGAAGAGGAGGAATTTCAACTTCTTTCGATTTCATTCGGACTTGGCTTAGGTCTACTGTTCCAATTCTTTTTTATTTTCTCACTAGCTTTATCTCCAACACATTTTGTTTCTTGACTCATTATTTTGGGGTCTGACAGCATTTTAGGATCTGGGCATGAAGTCCGCAAGCATATCATATCATTAAAATCTGCATTAAAAGAACTGAAAAGAAAATAAGAAAGGTGACAAGATTAAGAAAAGAGACATTCCTGGATAATGAAATATTTATTTTATTTTATTTTATTTTTAAATTTTTAAAGATAGAAGGGTTTACATCAGAAAGAAAGGAATGAAGTAAAACATCCGGATTACACCCTGAAATAATCTGGACACAGAAAAAATAGAAAGACCGGCTACAGAGACTCCCATCTGACAAAGAATTTTCAGGTTTGGCGCCCGTTTTTAGGTTTTTCTTCTATCCCGGCAATGGCTGCTATGGCTTTCAATGCGGATCAAATGCCTCATCTTCACAAATCATTCCGACTACTGGCCCAGTTTAGTGAGCAGGCAAGGGATTGTTTGTCACATCATGATTCTCCTCATCCTGAAGAACTATAGCTTTGACCTCCATGAGGTCTTCCACTGCTCTTTTGAGAGTCCAACAATCTTCAGTATTATTTCCCACTGCTCCAGAGTGGTATTCACATCTAGCATCAGCTCGGTGCGAAGGGGACTCAAGGTTTGGCCAGTTCGGGGCCACTGGCTGCAACAGACCTAACCCGATTAGCTTTTGAAACAAACTTGAATATGATTCACCAATAGGGGTGAACTGATTCCTTCTGGAAGGCACTCTGGGGTGAGGAATATTTTGTTGGGGATTATAAGGAGCTTGGTATGGACGTGCATTTCTGGGAGGTGGAGCTCGGTTTTGTGGATAATGTTGTGGCTGTGGGTAAGGTTACACGTTCATCATCGCATAGTGAGGTGGTGCCACGGCATATGTAGCATCATGATGAGGGTAATAATGGTGCAGGGTTCTTGGCGGCACGTATGATTGGTTGAATGACCTGCGGGGGCCCTTCGAGCTTGAAGCCATCATGGCTACCTCTTCTTTCCTGCTTCTGTTTATCAAACCCTCTAAACCATTCTGAACGGCCTGCGATGTGGCCTTAAAGGCATCATGACTCAAGATTCGACCCATTTTTAAACCATTTTCGATTATCTCTCCAATTTTGATAGCCTCGGCGAACGGATTACCCATAACGGACATCATGTTCTGGAAGTAGTCCGCCTCTTGGGCCTATAAGAAGACCATAACCATTTCTGCTTCGTCCATTGGAGGCTTTACCCTGCGGTTTGCTATAACTATTTCGTTGTTTTCTTTGTCAAACTGGACACAATGTTCTCTTTTTGTATTTTTCACTGTTTGTTTTTTTGCGCTCTTTGTTTTTCTTTATTATTTTAGTCACTCTTTTCTTTCTTTCTTTTTTTTCACTCAATTGTTTTATTTCTCACTCAAATTTTTTTCTTTCACTTTATTTAGTGGCAATGATCGAATCCTATGGGGATTGCCTATGTATCATGACGCCGCATGAATCAGATCATTACGTAGTTCAGGAAGATCGGGAATAGACTTACCCATTTTTCTTTTCTTTTTTTAATATTTTTATAAAGACCTTTAAATATATTATTTTTTGAGTTTTTTATTTTATGTTTTGATGGAATTTGGAATTTTTTCTTAAAAATAAATTCTAAAGAAGAAAGAAACTATTTTGAATTTTAATCTGATTTTTTTTTCGAATGAAAGACTTCAGAAAAGAAGGAAATTATTTTTGGATTTAGTTTTTTTTTTTGGATTTTCTAAGGAAAGAATTCAAAAGAGGAAAATAAGGAAAAGGAAATTTTTTTTTTATTATTATTATTTTGTTTTGAAAATTGGGGCCGGAACCGATGAGGTTTGCCTACGTATCTCACATCCGGTGAGAATTAGACCCGCGTAGTTCGGTAAAATCAGAAATAAAGTAAATAAATTAACTCTTTTGTTTTTACTCATATACAGATAATCCCATAAAAGTTCCTAACAAGGAAAATATTTTGAATTTGTTTTTGGAATCTTCGAAAGAAAAAGAAAGAAACTATTTTGTATTTTCATTGTTTTTAAAATTTTAAAAAGACAGAAAATATTTTTGGATTTTGATTTTTTTTTCGAATTTTTGGAGAAAGACTTTTTTTTTAAAAAAAGGAAGAAAATATTTTTGGATTTTTGGATTTGACGTCTCAAAGAAAGACTTCTAAAGAAGGAATTAAATAAATATATATATATATATATATATATATATATATATATATATATATATATATATATATATATATATATATATATATGTTTTTGGAATTTTTTGAAAATTGGGGGCCGAAACCGATGAGATTTGCCTACGTATCTCACATCCGGTGAGAATCAAACCCGCGTAGTTCGGTCAAACTGAGTATTTTTCTCTTTTGATTTTTATGAAAATTAATCTTTACACCTCACGCTAGACTATTGCAAAATCTTAGTAAAAAAAAGATTATGTGCACTAAACTAGGAGAATAATTTTCTTTTTTCTAATAATTCTGCTCAACTAATTTTCTAAAGCTAGTCAACTATGCAAGCAATCCTTCCAAATGATGTAACAAGTAGCACATAAGTGAACATGATAATCTCAAAGAGGATACCTGTCTTATACTGTCACGACCCAAAATCTCACTCGTCGTGATAGCGCCTATCTCAATACTAGGCAAGCCGAAAATCTCAATAAACCACAATTTCTCTCAAGATTGAAAATATAATATTTAAATACAATTCAAACACTCCCCAAAACCTTGTGTCACTGAGTACATGAGCATCTAATATGAATACAAGTCTGGAAAAAATAGTCTATAATAGTCTGAGACCAAATACAGTGAACAAATAGATAGAGAAGGAGAGACAAGGTCTGTGGAACACGGCAACTACCTCAAAATCTCCTGAAATTCAACCGTGTGAAAGGATCAATACCCGCTATATCCGGAAATACCTGGATCTGCACATGAAGTACAGGGTGTAGCATGAGTACAACCAACTCAGCAAGTAACAATAATAAATAAGGAACTGAAGATAATAACGAGCTACACAGTTATAGTTCACTTCTAGTAATTCCAGCAAAGAATAGACATGCTATCAAATCTGGCAGTTTAATGTCAAATCAATTTTTATACAGTTCTTGTTCATGTAATCCGTATATCAACAATCTTTCAGAGATTTCACAACAATGACAGATAGTAACTAAGTGCAACAACAAATGAAAATCAAGTACAACCTCTTAGGACAACAATCACTCTCTGGGCTCCCAGCTCTCATCACTCCCTGGGCTCCCAGCCCTCATCACTCACTGTCAATGGGTACCTGCACTCACTGGGGGTGTACAGACTCATGGGGGGCTCCTACAGCCCAAGCGCTATAAGCACGGACAACTCACGTGCTGCACTGACAACTCACATGTCATAATATAAGTATCTGGATCCGCATGGCCAACTCACGTGCAATAACAATATAAGGATCTGCACGGCCAACTCACGTGTTGCACGGCCAACTCACGTGCAATAATAAGCAAATAAGGTCTGCTGCAGGAGGGCAGCCTCGATCCATAAAATATCCTCACAATCAGGCCCTCGGCCTCCCTTAGTCATAAATCTCTCCAGTCTCTCGGGCTCTCAATAATCATGAAATCAGCCCAAACAACAATGATATGATGTATCAATAATAATAATAATAGAGACTAAGATAAAATGTGCAAGTAAAAACTGAGACTGAGTAAATATAGCATTTAACAGGCAATTCAACAAGTACACGACCTCTGTGGGTACCAATAGTACTATCACATAGCCTAAGCATGATTTCTAACATGATTCATAGTCAAATGTTTATCAACACATAGAGGGCATATTGCTAACAACAAATTATTCAACTTTACAGTTTTCCGGGACGGACCAAGTCAAAATTTCCTCGGTGCATGCCTACACACTCATCACCTAGCATGTGCGTCACCTCCAAAATAATCACATGATACTAAAATTCGGGGTTTAATACCCTCAGGACCTGATTTAAAACTGTTACTTACCTCAAACTATGTAATTATTTATTCCACTATGCCCTTTCCACAAGAATTAGTCTCCGAAACCTCGTATCTAGCCACAATTAATTCGAATCAGTCAATAAACTCCAAAATTAACTCAAAAATCGCCCGTAGGACCCACATCTCGGAACCCGAAAAAAGTTACAGAATATTAATGCCCATCCAACCATGAGTCCAACCATATAAATTTCACCAAAATCCGACATCAACTCGATCCTCAAATCTTCAATTAAAGTCTATGAAGATTTCTACTATTTTCAACCCAATCCTTACCCATTTAAACTTAACAATCTTTCCACAACCTTATTGGTATGTATACATGATACTCTACACCCAAGAATCATACTATTAATCACCCATCTTTACTCCAAACCCGAAATTGAAGGATTGAGAAAAGCAATTCTTACCTCTTTGAAGCCCTAGCAAGATCCTTGTGAAATCTTCAAACCTTGAACAAGAATTGATGGATAAATGACTAAGTCTTCACTTTCTCTCTCTAAATTGCTCTCACCTCTCTCTAGAATATCATATTTTGGCTCAAAAATGAGCTTCAAGGGCTATAAATCGAAGTTGGGTCGGGTCAAAAATTAGAAAGAATGGAAGCTCCGACGCAGTTATGCGATTGCATAACAGGTACGCGGTCCGCATATCCGCCGCATAATTTGGCCTCAAAAGCTGGGCGTTACTAATCCGGTCTGCGGTCATTATGCGGTCCGCATACTTGTTTTGTGGTCGCATAATGCACCGCAAAACAGGTCTGCGGTCGCATAGTGCACCGCAGATTTTTCTCAAATCTTGCCCCTCTACTGATCCACTTTGCGACTATTATGCGGTCCGCAGAGTGACTCTGCGACCGCATAGTGGTCGCGGAAATGACCTTTTTCCGACAAAATTTTTCTTTACACATCAGTGCATTATTCAACCCAAAAAGTTCGAGCAAAATTTGTTCTATAATCTTTGTATTAATTAATCTACCTCGGCATCACCAAACCTTAATTTCTTTAGCAAAATTTCTCTGGGGTCGTTACACATAAGTTAACATCCGGTCAATCTTTTCAACTTAAATTCTAAACCTTGAAACTAAGGCTCCAAATCATTTCAATACCTCACCTAACCCAAACCAATTACCCCGGCAAGCCAAATAACAACTGTAATTCACAATTTGAGCAGTAAATAGAGGAACGGGATTGCAATAGTCAAAATGACCAGCCGGGTCATTACATATACGGACCCGACCCTTGTGCCGAGCTTCGGTAAGTCAAATGCATGTGATACAAATAAAGCGAACCTACTAGGGATATCCGGCATGAGGTTTGTTCTTCTAGGTTTAAATCCTATTGGAGAAAGTATCTAGACTGGCTTACTCGAGCGGATAACTTGAGCCGAGAAGGGTCAGCGTACCGGTAGCATTGCTTTCCGGCTTAGCTGGTGGTGCTCCTTTACCGGGTGACAAGCACCTCGGCTATCTCAAAGAAAGCGGGCTATGTCAAGCAAATGCCTAATTTTTCTTTTCAAGAAAACTCAGAGGGGGTGCGTGAGAAGACAATTTATATGTACAATTCAACCATATCAAAGAGGTAAAAGCGAACAAATAGAACATTAGGCCCAAATAAATCACAGTATATACAAAAATTAATAAAGCCAAATAAAGTCAATGTACAAGCTCAAATTCTTGAGAATCCCTAGCAGAGTCGCCATAGCTGTCACACCTCTTTTTATAGCTGTCACAATTGGAACATACCACACCTCAAACGATATTACTGCTAAGGTACTACCTTCTCCATTTTCATTTATATTTTATACTAACCATTTGCAAGTGTTTAATCGAAGACATCAAAGGATTCTTCAAATGCGGAGTCCATGGGTATGAAAGCACGCGTTGCACTCTTTTTCCCTTAGACCGGTTTTTATCCCAAATAGGTTTTTTCCGGCGAGGTTTTTAATGAGGCAACCATTGTTTGTGCTAACTTAGAATAATTCAACAGTATCCGAGGCTCCTTTACAATCAACCTCGAATACTGGGGGCATCACCCTCGGATAGTTACAAGGAAAATACTTCGTGTCGACAGGGTCTCGATAGGTAAAATTTATAGAGGACCAAATGGTCAAATGAACCGTGTCCATGTAGATTACTCGAGCCCTAATGGAAAAACATGTATGTATGTATAATCTATTGGAAGAAGTATTTTTCCTTACTAGATGCTCCATGCTTTAGAAAAATTTACACTTATGATCTATGGTGAAAACTGGCTTAAGCGCCGATCACAACTGAAATTCAAACAATTTACCCGATACTCGGGGACTGCCGTCCAAACAATCGATACGATCAAATTATTAAACCTCGAGAACGTAAGACCTTAAAAAGGAAATCCTCGATTATATAGGCCACGGACACTCCACTCGGGGAGTGATACTTTGAACAAGTTTGAAGTATTACAGGGGAACAAGCCCAAAAGGCGAATCCCAAGTTAAAGGCTACGGCCAAATCAACACGGTTCGGAGACGCCCGATTTCCGTTAATTAATAGGCCTTCGAATATTTTCACAAACAGGTTAATAAAAGGCTACCCTCGGCTAAATTTCTAAGGGTATCGATAATATCGACCCTTGAAAACCCTAATGGATACAAAGGTGTTCGAACTCTCGAACTTTATTTTATGCTAAGACATTATGAAACAAAGGGTCTCGATAATATCAACCCTTGAAAATTCTAATGGGTACGGAACCGTTCAAACTCTCGAGCAAATCCTTTATTTCATGTTAGGGCACAACATAATTTATATGATTAAACGATAAACTTTTCAAGTAGAAAAGGGGGAGAAAGCCATTCTTTTTGCTATGGACGTATCAGCCTAATTCTAGAGTCTAAAGGGCCAGTTTATTTTTGAGTTCGAAGAAATCATCCTCACTCAATTAAAATCTAAGGGTCACCCTACTCCGAGTTCGAGGAAGTACTCACTCGATTATAAAAACTACACTAGTTCGGTTTCGTTCAAATAATATGTGACAGCTATGGCGACTCTGCTAGGGATTCTCAAGAATTTGAGCTTGTACATTGACTTTATTTGGCTTTATTAATTTTTGTATATACTGTGATTTATTTGGGCCTAATGTTCTATTTGTTCGCTTTTACCTCTTTGATATGGTTGAATTGTACATATAAATTGTCTTCTCACGCACCCCCTCTGAGTTTTCTTGAAAAGAAAAATTAGGCATTTGCTTGACATAGCCCGCTTTCTTTGAGATAGCCGAGGTGCTTGTCACCCGGTAAAGGAGCACCACCAGCTAAGCCGGAAAGCAATGCTACCGGTACGCTGACCCTTCTCGGCTCAAGTTATCCGCTCGAGTAAGCTAGTTTAGATACTTTCTCCAATAGGATTTAAACCTAGAAGAACAAACCTCATGCCGGATATCCCTAGTAGGTTCGCTTTATTTGCATCACATGCATTTGACTTACCGAAGCTCGGCACAAGGGTCGGGTCCGTATATGTAATGACCCCCCAAATAATATGTGTTATGGATTGTTGTGGGCTAAAGAGTTTTTTCAATTAAAGTAATATTTTTTAAGTAAGAATTATTTTATTATTCAGAGTCGCCACTTGAAATTTGATTTTTGGGTGTTCCAAGTCACCTTTTATTTGAATCTCTATTCAAAGGAAGATTTGACTCTTTTATTATTGGTCTGCCAAAATAAAGTCCGGGTAAGAAATTCTGTTGATCGGGGAGAAGATATAAGGCATTCCCCGAGTCCCGTGGTTCTAGCACGGTCGCTTTATTGACTTAAACTTGAGCTTAATTATATGATTTATTACATGTTTAAAAACATATAGTGCATTTAATCGTTTACTGCTTTTAATTAATTAACCGCTTTTAGTGTTTATGAAATTTATTAGAACGAGTCGCGATGTCGCGCACCCGTTATTTTTGTATATATTGTGAATCGCGTCACGTGAAACGCACTCGCGATTTACGACATGTTTATTATTTTTTTATTATTATTTGAAGTTATGATCGAGTCACATGAAATGCACACCCGAATTGGGGTTACATATCATGACTATGCCACGGGAACCATACCCATAGTCACGATGATTTATTTAATCTCACTTTACTAGTAATAAAGTAGATAACGACCTTGTTTACATATTTTACAATGATTATAGCTACAATTATTTAATCATTTCAGTAATGAAACAATTCATCAATTTCTCTAAAGCAATACATAAAAGGTCTGCAGCTTTTCATTAAATCTCTTTGTTTAATAACCAAAATTCATGCTTCAAGTAATTGCTAATTAACAAACCCAACTATTTCCTTACTGGGCCAAATCCCCTTTTAGTATATTACCTATTTAAAATAACTGAAAATTAAAACTTTTTATTCTACTTAAATTCAAAACTTAAATGCTGTCCAAATTCATTCACAATGAGGCATCATGAATTCATCAAGAATGCATTAACAGAACCCAAACAAAACACATGGAAAAGATTCATGAACAAACAAAAGTTTTAGAAAAGGTAAGAATTAAACTCAGCAAATAAACTTCTTCAATAGATCAAAACGCAAAGCTTCCAATGTAATCAAAATATATGAATCCCAGAGATTACAACCCGGATAAAGAACTCAAACAAGACCCGCGGCAAGAGCACTCGAATGGCGACCTCCACGATTTTGATAAAAGAAAGGAAACTAGGTTCCGTTCGGGTGATTTTCGGACTGTTTCATGGAGGCTTCAAGCAAGTTTCATGGCTACGTACGGAGATCAATTTTTGGAGCTCGGTTCATGGTTGTTTTTTGGCAATGTTTGGGGCAGGCTTCATGGCCGTTTTCAGCGTTTTGTGGGCTGGATTTTGCTGCTTTTTGGACTAATTTCGTGGCTTCTAAATAGCTAATTTTGCAGCAGCTGTGGTATTTTAGTGGGATGGTTTATGGACTGGTTTTGAGAGCTGGTTTGGAGGTATTTTTGGGGTTACTTTCAGCTGATTTTTCATGCTGATTTGGCGTGATTTTAGGGCAAGTTTAGGATGGTTTTAAGGGCTGATTCATGAAGGGGTTTAGAGGGGGTTATGCTGTGGCATTTTGGGTTATTCGGAAATATTTTGGGAGTGGTTTGTCACGACCCGAAATTTCCACCTTCAGACCGTGATGGCGCCTAACATTTCACTTGCCAGGCAAGCCAATATTAGAATAATATTAACCAATTTTTTAAAATAATTTTTAAATTATTAATAATCAAAGAAATAAATGCGCAAGCATAGTTTGAAATATAGTGAATAATCCAAAAAAATAACGGTGTCTAAATACCATCCTAGATTTGGTGTCACAAGAGTACGAACTTCTAGAATAATATAATTAAAGGTCTGAATAAAATGTAGTTGTCTGAAAATAAACACACAACTAAAGTAAAATAGCGGGGACTTCAGAACTGCGGACGCCATGCAGTTATACCTCAAGTCTCCTCCGAGTAACTGAAATCCGAACAAGTCTATGGCACGCCGCTGGGACCAACTCTGAAATCTACACAAGAAGTGCAAAGTGTAGTATCAGTACAACCGACCCCATATACTGGTAAGTGCTGAGCCTAACCTCGACGAAGTAGTGACGGGGCTAAGGCGGTTCACTTACATTAAGCTATACGCAATATTAGTAACAACAGCAATAATAAAAATAAATCAGGTAACTCATTTATAATGATTGGAGACAACTCAGCAGTTATAACCAATTATCATTTTCATCAATTCTGTTGCAGCGTGCAACCCGCTCTCACAATATATTCACATTCAGTTCTGTTGCAGCGTGCAACCCGCTCTAACAATATATTCACATTCAGTTCTTTTGCAGCGTGCAACCCGCTCTCACAATATATTCACATTCAGTTCTGTTGCAGCGTGCAACCCGCTCTCACAATATATTCATTTTAATCAAGTCTGTTGTGGCGTGCAACCCGATCCCCCAATATATATATATATATATATATATATATATATATATATATATATATATATATATATATATATATATATATATATATATATATGTCGACTTTTAAATAAGTCTGTTACGGCGTGCAAACCGATCCTCCAATATGGACTTTTAATAAGTCTGTTGTGGCGTACAACCCGATCCTCCAATATGGACTTTTAATAAGTTTGTTTGCGGCGTGCAACCCGATTCTCCAATATGGACTTTTAATAAATCTGTTGCGGCGTGCAACCCGATCCTCCAATATATTCATTATAATCAATCTTGTTGCGGCGTGCAACCCGCTCCTCCAACATATTCATTTACTAATTCTTATAGAATAATTTTCCCAATAAATGCAACAATTAATATTAAATTATAAGACAACAAGCATACAATAATTATGATTTAATTACGAAACAAACAAAAGAAAATAGCAAATTATTATAGAAATCAGAGAGAAAATATGCAGTTTAAT
The DNA here is from genome assembly GCF_000715075.1 of Nicotiana tabacum. Taxonomy (NCBI): domain Eukaryota; kingdom Viridiplantae; phylum Streptophyta; class Magnoliopsida; order Solanales; family Solanaceae; genus Nicotiana; species Nicotiana tabacum. The sequence goes on from NC_134088.1 coordinate 52,855,221, forward strand.
ATTTAATATGTTAAATGTCAAATAACAATTAAGGCACATAATTCAAATAGCATGTAACAATTAATGCAGGAATTCAAGAATTAATATTTGACAAAGAATAGGAGAGAAACAATTATTATAATAACTAATTCATGATTTAAAATAATTTATGATTTTTCAAGTAAGCATGCAAACAATTAATTTGTCGAGTATAGACACTCGTCACCTTGCCTATACGTCATTCACAGGCAATTCACATAACAATTAATTTAAGGGTTCTATTCCCTCAAGTCAAGGTTAACCACGACACTTACCTCGCTTTGCAAATTCCAATCAATTACTCAACCACAGCTTTTCCTTTTAAATTTATCTCCGAAAGCTTCAAATCTATTCACAAATAATTCAATATACTCAATACGAATCATAGGAATTAATTCCATATGAATTTACAAGTTTTCCGGATAAAAATCCGAAATTTATTTAAATATTCGACAGTGGGACCCACGTCTCAAATCTCAAAAAAATTTACAAAATCTGAACACTCATTCCGAGGCGAGTCCAACCATACAAAAATTATCCAATTTCGATGTCCAATGGACCTTCAAATCTAAATTTTTCGTTTTTTGAAAGTTTTACAAAAATTCTAATTTCTTTCGTCTAAATCCGAAATAAATGATGAATATAGACTTAGATTTATGAAATATAATCACTATATGATAAAGAACACTTACCCAGTTCGAAATCATGAAAAACTCCTTAGAAATCGCCCCTAAGCCGAGTTATAATTGAGGGTTTGTGAAAAAAGGGGAAAAAATCCTGTTTTTGTTCTGTTTTAAGTCACAAGCATTAGGCCTTCTTCGCGTTCGCGAAGGGCCTGTCGCGTTCGCGATGAATAGCAGCTCGTAGCTTTCGCGTTCATGAGTCCTCCTTCGCGTTCGCGAAGGCTTTTTCCCCCTGGTCTTCGCGTTCGCGTGCCAGTGCTCGCGTTCGCGTAGAAGGACAACTGACCCCTCCCCCAGGCCTCTAAAGCTTCGCGTTGAGCTGGTCGCGTTCGCGAAGGGTAAAGTCCCCATAGCTTTGCGTTCGCGACCCAATCTTCGCGTTCGCGAAGAAAGAAAATTCAGCCAGCCCATTTTGCTCTTCGCGTTCGCGAGAGTACATTCGCGAACGCGATGAAGGAAATACTAGAAGCCTGAAGTTGCAGAAAAACCAGATTTTCTAAGTTTCAAATCATCTAGTATCCTATCCAAAACTCACCCGAGCCCTCGGGGCTCCAAACCAAACATGCACACAAGTCTTTAAATATCATACGAACTTGTTCGCGCGATCAAATCGCCAAAATAACACCTAGAACTACGAATCGGACACCAATTCAAAGGAAATTTTCAGGAAAACTTTAAATCTTATATTTGTACAACCTGACGTCTGAATCACGTCAAATAAACTCTGATTCTCACCAAATTTGGCAGACAAGTCATAAATATTATAGTGGACCTATACTGGGTTTCAAAACCCAAATATGAACCCGAGGTAAATAAATCCAACTCCAGTAATTTCTTAAAAATCATTAAGCTTTCAAGCTTTTAATTTTTCATCAAAATTCTATATCTCGGGCTAGGAACCTCGGAATTCGATTTCGGGCATATGCCCAAGTCCCAAATCACAATACGGACATACCGAAATTGTCAAAATACTGATCCGGGTCCATTTGCTCAAAATATTGACCAAAGTCAACTCAGTTGAGTTTTAAAGCTCTATTTCACATTTTAATCCATTTTTCACAAAAAACTTTTCAAAAAATTATACGGACTGCGCACGCAAGCCGAGAAATTATACATGGTACTTTTTTTTGAGGTCTTAGAATACAGAATTACTTATTAAATTTAAATATGATATTTTGGGTCATCACATGGTTTGAGGGCGGTGTTTGGAGCTGTTTAAAGCTGGGTTTTGGGGGGATTTTTAGGATGATTTAATGTTGATTTTTTTGGGTGAAGAATATGAGCTTTGTATAGCTATCAAAATGGCTGCAGGTGTTGGAGTTGTGGCTGATTTTGGGTATGGGGTTTGTGAGTGGGAGACAAGCATGGGAAACAAGGAAAAGTGGAATGGGGACAAAGTGTGGGGAGATGTGAGCGGGGAAGATGGAGTGAGAAGTGAGGTATTGATAAGATGCGTGGGGAAAAAAATTCAAACATGGTCAAAAATTAGGTGCTCACACTCCCTTTGACAGGGTTTCCCCGAATTTCTTTAATAATACGGATTCGATCTCGTTGTCCTCTAGATCGTTCCCTTTAATGGAATATATGTAAGAGGTGACATGTTCGTTGGGGTCGGTCGTTCCATTATATTTAGGAAGCTCAGGCATGCGAAACTTCTTGGGGATCGGTTTGGGAGCTGCGCTCGGGGGGAAAGGCTTTTGTACGAACTTTTTGGAATCCAAACCCTTCAATATTGGTAGTGCCTCCGGGATCTGATCAACCCTGGAGTTATAAGTTTCTACTTTTTTGTCGTTTACTTCAATCCTTTTTTCTCCACTGACTCTATCCATTTTGTCAGTTCCTCGAGAATCTTTATAATTTCGGGGTTAGTCCCCGATTCTTGTTCATTTGACCTTACTATAGCTGGCCCCGTTCTGTGGGTGACTTCTTGGGGTGGACCGGGCTCAGGCCTGCTCGGTGCATGTGTTTGGCTCTGCAACTGAGCTATCGCTACCTGTTGAGCTTACAACATTTCAAAAATCATATGCAGGTTGATCCCATCTTCTCCAACATTTTGGGTATTTCGTACTGCAGATCGAGTTCCACCATGAATGTTGTTTTCGGGGTCGGAATGTTGGTTTGCTTCAATGGTCATATGCAATTTAACGTCAATTTGATCCGCTGCCCGAGTTCCAATGGGGTCAACGAGTGACCTCTCATCCCCGGGCATCAGGTTGTTATTCTCACCTTGATGACCAGCTTCGTTGTCGATAGATAGGGCCATTAATTAAGAGTTTTTCATTTTTAGCCTCAAATCAATGATACTTTCAAGAGCAAGTATAAAGTAGTATGTTTTACAGAGATTCGTACCAAATAAACACTATTATCCTTAGTCCCACGGTGGGCGCCAAACTGTTTACCCGAAAAACGGATAGCAATTGAATTTATACGTAGTTCTAAGGATACATGGTATAACTTGGTACAAATTGAAAAAATAAGTAAATGTATATCGAAATTAACTGTAAAAGAAATAAATGTATACCTGTTTACCCGATAAACAGATAGCAATTGAATTTATACGTAGTTCTAAGGATACGTGGTATAACTTGATACAAATTGGAAAAATAAGTAAATGTATATCGAAATTAACTGTAAAAGAAATGAAGGCAAGCCCAAATTGAATGGAGAGTGATTGATAAGAGAACAATATGAATCAATATCAAAGCCCAAAAAAGGATAGTATTTGCTTGATGTTCTGTAAATCTCAGTGAATCTGTCCCCTCTACAAATGATAACAACTATTAATATAGTAGGGGAATCCCATTTTGGATATAATTAAAAATACATAGTGGGATCCCATGATAGATTAATTAATTAGCTTTTTCTTGATTCAAGCCGTGATTTCTGCCGAGATTCTCCCCCTAATTGCGGCTATAACGGCTTTTTTATTTCTTGGCTCGATCTTGATCTTGGCCGATCTCGATCCTGATTGATTTATGGGGCTTGAGATCGATCTTGGCCGATCTCTATTTGTTTGACCTCGATGTCTCGAGCTCGATCTTGGCCGATCTCTATTTGTTCGACCTGGATGTCTCGAGCTCGATCTTGACCGATCTCGATCTAGATTGGTTTCTAGGGCTCGATCTCGACCACCAAACTCCGCATCATGGCTCGATATTACAATGACGAACCTTGGTCCATCATGTTCCAATCTCGAATGGCAAACCCAATTTTGACCGTATACAATTTTGAAAACCAAGAAAAGGTACTAACCTTAACAACAGGACTCTAAATAACATAAAAAAAATTATAAAGCAAAGTAGGTTGCAATTCGAAAATTGTTTGGTTTGAACTCGAAGACAACTAAATGTTCAGAAAGTAAAGTTGATTAAAATTGATATGTAAGATGCACATTTTGATGCCACTCTACTAGGAAAACTGAATTAATCAAAAAAGTTGAACTACGTAAAATTCACATACTGATATAGTAAAATAGAACAGAGAACATAAATCAAATCACGAATAATACTTAACATGGACAACATCATAACCGTTAGGCTAGTTATTCCTCCATCTGTGCAAAAGCTTCGCAAATAGGCATTTCTAAAATATTTATAGGCATTTAGGTAGAACATTACATGCAGAATGAACAAAATTAAATTGCAACAATCACAACTCAACAAAAGACCTCCAGAGTTAAATAATTAATCAATCAATTTAGTAAACAAAATATAATAAGACAAATTCATCAACTTATATCGAATTATCGATGACATAATGGGTAGTTTGACGAATCACACCTGCAAGTAAAAGATGTTTTTAAAATAAGTTGTTTAAAATTAATTAAATCAATATTTTCATATTTCCCAAAAAAAATGTTAAATTATGAAAGGACAAATTAACATTTCAAATAGTTACTAATCTCCTAAGCCTTTTGAAAGTTGCACTTGAAGTAGAAAATCGAATTCAAAGAGAAATATCAAGAGACTTGTGCTGATAACATATTACAAAATGGTAGAAATTGTTATGTCGAGGAAGAGGCAAACCCGAAAATAAAGAAGATAAAGAACACCAAATTTTAACGTGGAAAACCCTTCAAATCGAAGATAAAAACCACGGGATCACAAAAATCCAAAAAGCTCCACTATAATAATAAGAGAGTTACAAAAGTTCTCCAAATTGACTACACAACAAGTGCCAAACACGAAGCAACAATAGCAATAAGAGCAACAACAAATCAATTGAAGAAAGAGGAGAATCCACAAAAATGAAGCTGTTGTTCGAGGCTCGAAATCAGATGCTACGAGCCTTAAAATCCGATCTCCATTGTTCTAATCAAAGATCAGGATGTTACGAATACTCAGTCGAAATTTCAGCACGATCCAACTGTTAACGAATCGAAAAATGTAATTTGAATTTGGCTGGTCGGAATTAAAATCTGCAGCAAAACGAATATTTTTCCTCTCTCCTCTCTCTTGATGAAAGCTCTCTCAAAAACCACTCTTATGTGATTAAATCTTTCAAAGGCTTGTACCAATGAGCATAGAATAATTCTCCAAGGTTGTCCTATTTATAGATAATGAGTGGTGCTTTCTCTTAAAGCAAAACCAACTCTAAATAAGAATAAAAAACCGAATCCAATTCCAAATAGGAATGGAAACCAAAAGAGAATAGGATTAGGTCGTTGGACCTTTGGCTGGACAACATGGGCTATGCCCAACAAACTCCCCCTCCAGCCAAGGGGTCAAATGTGTCTTCAAGTAGAGGAACTATTGACAGGTTTCATGCCTGCCAATTTTCTGCAAAATTCATGTTTATCTGCAACCACCTCATCTAAATCACCATGAAGAAAAGCAGTCTTGACATCCATCTGCTCAACCTCTAAATCTAGACTTGCATCTAAGCCTAGAACCACACGAATAGAAGATATCTTCACAACAGGGAAGAAAATTTCATCAAAGTCAACTCCCTTCTTCTGGCCAAAACCTTTAACAACTAACCTTGCCTTGTATCTAGACACAGAGGTATAGTTATCTTGCTGTATTCTGAATATCCATTTGTTAGATAAAACTCTCTTACCTTTTCGGCAACTTCACTAACTCATATGTGCCATTTTCATGGATTGACTTCATCTCATCTTTCATGGCTTCGATCCACTAATCTTTGTGAGTATATGGCATGGCTTTATCATAATTCTTAGGTTCTCCCATGTCAGTCAAAAGTACATACTCATCAGGAGGATAGCGCATGAATTTTTGTTTCTCTCTTGTAGATCTTCTAATAGAGTTTTCAGGAGCGTTCGAAGTAGTTACCTGAGCAGAAATTGGTTGCTGATCAACCGCAACTTCATCAACTGGAGCATCTATAACATCTACACCATGATGATCATTATGATCTTGATCACTATCTTCATTATTGTCTTGGGTTCCTTCATGTACAATAAGTACCTTAGCAATAGAAACTGGATTAATATCAACTTGAGCTCTCATTACTCTGAGAATCTATCTTCTCAGCTTTGTCAATATCTTCAATAGTCTGGTCTTCAAAGTATATTGCATCGCGACTTCTAATAAGTTACTGTCAACTGAATCGTAAAAACGATATCCAAACTCATCTTGACCATAACCGATAAAGATGCACTGCTTAGTTTTCACATCCAGTTTCAATCTCTCATCTTTAGGAACATGCACACAAGCTTTACACCCAAAAACTCTCAGGTGATCATAAAAAACATCTTTGACAAACCAAACTCTGTCTGGGACATCACCATCCAAAGCAACAACAGGAGACAAATTGATAACATAGGCAACAGTGTTAAGTACTTCCGCCCAAAATGTATTTGGAAGTTTAGCTTCTGAAAGCAAGCATCTAACTCTCTCAACTAGAGTTCTATTCATCCTCTCTGCCAAACCATTCAATTGAGGCGTCTTGGGCGGAGTTTTCTGATGACGAATTCCTTGTTCCTTGCAATAGTTATCAAAGAGACCACAATATTCACCACCATTGTCAGTGCGAATACATTTTAATTTCTTCCCCGTCTGTCTCTCAGCTAAGGCCTAAAATTCCTTAAACACGCCAAGTGCTTGATATTTAGATTTCAAAGGATACACCTAGAGTTTACGAGAATGATCATCAATGTATGTCACAAAGTAAAGTGCACCACCTTTTGACTTTACTTTAAAAGGACCACACAAATCAGAGTGCACTAGCTCCAATAAATCGAACTTTCTTGAGAGAGGATGGCTATGAAAGGAAACCCTTTTCTGTTTGCCAGCTAAATAATGGATACACCTTTTCAGCTTTGCTTGTTTCACTCCAGAAAGCAAACCTTTCTTAGCCAAACACGTAATCCCCCTCTCGCTCATATAACTCAATTTTCTGTTGTCACTTTCCACCAGATTTATGGAGTCATTAAGAATAGAGCCATGTATCACATATAAATGACCAGACTTGACTCCTCGAGCCACTACTAACGAGCCCTTGGTGAGCTTCCATTGGCTATTAAAGAGGGCATTATGGTAACTTTTATCGTCTAATCTTCCTGCAGAGATCAAATTGAAAGAAAAGTCTGGAGCATGCTTGACATCTTGAAGAACTAACGTTGAACCATTATTAGTTTTCAAATAAACTGTACCAACACCAAACACCTTAACTTCACTGGCATTGCCCATCTTTAAGACTCCAGAATCAACAGGAGTATAAGATAAGAAAAAAAAAATTTTTTTGGTGTGACATGTGAGGTAGCTCCAAAATTTACTATCCAGATCATCTGATGGGATACCAAATTGATGACATTTTCATCATAAGCAAAAAGAAGATCATCTCGAACAATAACAGCAACATTGTTCTCGTTATTTTCAACTTTCTTTCCTTCTCTAATGTCTTGCAACCATTTGTGGCAAAACCTTTTGATGTGTCCTTTCTTGCCACAGTGGTTGCATATAATATTATGGTATTTAGACCTTGACTTACTTCTACTTTTACCTCTATTCCTCGAGCCTCTTGTTCTATCTCTCCCTCGGTCTTCTGTAACCAAGATATCTGCTTGTGAGGACGAACCCTGAGATTTTCTCCTTACTTCCTCGTTCAACACACCACTCTTGGCATATTCTATGGTCACCTTACCTCCAGGAGCTGAATTTATCAAAGAAACACGAAGAGTTTCTCAAGAGTCTGGCAGAGTATTACGAAGCCAAAGTCCTTGTATCTCATCATCAAAATTAACTCTCATTCCAAACAGCTGATCAAGGACGCCCTGAAAATTATTTATGTGATCAAGGATAGGGCTGCCTTCCTTATATTTAAAGGTCATCAATTGCTTTAGCAGGAACAACTTGTTGTTCCCAGCTTTTGAAGCATAAAGAGTCTCTAGCTTTTCCCACAATGATCTCGCATGTATCTCGTTTACAATATGGTTGAGAACATTATCTTCAACCCATTGCCGTATATATCCACATATTTGTTGGTACTCGAAATTCCAGTCTTCATCAGATATACTCTCGGGTTTATGAGCTGCAAAAATGGGCAGATGCATCTTCTTCACGAACAATAAATCTTTCATCTTGCTTCTCCAAATATTATAATTTCTCCCATTAAAATATACCATCTTGCTCAAATTCGCCTCTATTCCATAGCAACTTGGATAAATAACCAAGGCTCTGATACCACTGTTATGTCGAGGAAGAGGCAAATCCGAAAATAAAGAAGATAAAGAACACCAAATTTTAACGTGAAAAACCCTTCAAATCGAAGGTAAAAACCACGGAATTACAAAGATCCAAAAAGCTCCACTATAACAATAAAGAGGGTTACAAAAGTTCTCCAAATTGGCTACACAACAAGTGCCAAATATGGAGCAATAATAGCAACAACAAATCAATTGAAGAAAGGGGAAAATCCACAAAAATAGAGTTGTTTTTCGAGGCTCGAAATCAGATGTTACAAGCACCGTCACCATTCAAATCAAAGAATAAGATGTTACGAATACTCAGTCAAAATTTTAGCCTGATCCAACGGTTAACGAATCGGAAAACGTAATTTGAAGTTGGCTGGTCAGAATTAAAATCTGCAGCAAAACGAATACTTTTCTTCTCTCTTCTCTCTTGATGAAAGCTTTTTCAAAAATCACTCTTATGTGCTTAAGTCTTTCAAAGGCTTGTACCAATGAGCATAGAATAATTCTCCAAGGTTGTCCTATTTATAGATAATGAGTAGTGCTTTCTCTTAAAGCAAAACCAACTCTAAATAGGAATAAAAAAACCGAATTCAATTCCAAATAGGAATGGAAACCAAAAGAGAATAGGATTAGGCTATTGGGCCTTTGGCTGGACAACATGTGCATGTGCTCGGCAGAAATGAAGATAATTCGATATTAAGAAGATTATGCATGTCTTTTCAAATCACGTTTCACAAGATTGACACCATATGTTTATAACAAACTATTAACAAAGGTTATTAATATGAATTATGTTAAGAAGAACACGTGAAGGAAGTTAGTTCTAGGAATATGTAGTTCGTATAATACATATATATAGAACTACCTTTATAAATTTACTCAAGCATATTTATATACTCACTCTATAAATTTCTAATCAATGGTGAATCATAGTGAAGTTTCAAAGATCATTAATTGATAGATACGAAGTGAGAAAAATAAAAGTAAATAATTGAATGTTAATGAAGAAACGTGAAACTGATGTTCTATTTATACTCTTCATGATATATTTAAAATTTGTAACTATTAACATCCAAAATTTCGTTTCCTTTTATTTCTTCAAGAACCCGATGTAAGAGGTGCCTTTTCAAAACAAAAAGTTGCCACCGTTATCCGTTAAGTGACTTTATTCTTTTAGGCGTGACTTATTAATTATAAAATTAAGGTATTAGGATAATTTAGAAGGGCAATTAGGCAATTCAACTCCCTAGTTCTGGGCTTTCCATCTATATATATACTAGTTTTAGCGTACGTGCGTTGTACATGTTTAACGCGTCATTCAATAAAAATTATATACCCCACACATGAAGTATATGACTTAAAGAAATTACATAATAGTTATTAAATAAATATCATAGAAAAAAGAGTAAATTCTTAAAAATGATCACTATTGATTTGATTTAGCTAAGGTTAATAAAGATTTGACAGGATGAGGAGAATTTATTTTATATTTGTTCTAGTATAAAGATATCTTCTTTTTAAAGTCATTATATTCCGATTTCCTCCATAGTTTAACTAAAGAAATTAAGGAATTAGTAAAGAAAATTTTAGCTGATTTCAAATTTATAATGTTAAGATTTAATTTATCTTTAAGCATAATTTTTTGTATCGAAAATTGCCGATGACCAAGGAGAAAGAAGGAAGATATCAAACATATTTAGAACGGAAGAATTGAATCAAACACGAAAAAGAAGTAAAAAACTTACCTAGATATTAACTGTTGGCTTTTGAAAACCAAGGAGGCTATCCTCCCTGTAATAACCAAGAAAGAATGCAATAGTTGTCCCTTAATATGCATACAAACAAAACCTAAATTTTCTTAAAAGACAGAAAAACCTAAATTTTCTTAAAAGACAGAAACTCTATTACGTAATATGAAACGAAGAAACAAACCCAAATGTTTAATCAATCATGTCAATACATATAAAAGTTTAAGAAAAATAGAGCTTATTTTATAATTTAATTAGATATAATACTCGAACGTTTCTTTTGAAGGAAGTATGCACCGTTCTTTAAGGACAGAAAGAGGGAGTACTCTGAGTCCAGGACAGTTTAGAAAGGGTTTAAGAAGTAGAATTCACTTAGTATTAGAAGGTGAAAACTAAAATTTAGAGTTCAACTCGGATATTAATGCTATAAATTTATTTAGCTTATTATTAAAAGAACAAAATTGAAGGAAAAACAAAAAGCATCACGACTAAGGCTGCTCACCAGAAACCAAAAAAGCATGCTCTCTTTGATTTAAAAAAGACTTTTGAACGTTATTCTTGAGATTTTAGCCTATTACCTATAAAAAATAAAGTGACCTCGAAATTAAATATTCATCTTAATCATAATCAAGATAACAATTCAATTTTTGTCTGCCTAGATCTCTTTTTTCTTACTTCCATGTCGACACCTTTTCATTCTAGTTTACAGTTCTCCCTCAACCATAAATTTGGCTTCACTTGAAGATGCAGTAAAGAAAGAGAATTTTCAAACATCGACTCTCAAACTTTTCTATGCATGTGTTATATGTATATAATAAAATGTTTTCTTCTCATTTACTTACGCATAGTTATTCGATATCTCTATGCTCGTAGGAGATAATAGATTCGATAAATATTTGAGATGCGCGAACAAAACATATATATTAGATCGATCAATAATTTTTCTATAGAATAGATCATAGGCATGAGTTGAAGAAAATCATCAGTATTAACATAATAAAAATCTGTCGATAATGTCACGATCCAAAATCCATTAAAGGTCATGATGGCGCATAACACTGCTGTCAGGCAAGCCAATAATAATTGATTAACTTGATTACTCATTTTAATATTTTAAATTCATAATTTTTTCTTCAATTAAACAGTAAAAGATGGAATCTATAGTGTAAATAATAATATTTTACAACAATTTCAATACAGTGCAACCCATGATCGCCCAAAAACCCGGTATCATAAGTGCATGAGCATCAACTAGGAATATAAAATAAAATACAGCATCAGTCCGGAATACAAATTGGACAGAAAAAATATAAATACTCTGAGGGAGACTCTGCTGGTTGCGAATCGTACTATGGAATGCAGCTCACCTAAATCTCTACATGCCTACACGCCTCTGCTCTCACAAGGCCGCTAAACATAAATGTACCTACACAAAAAAATGTGCAGCAAGTATATTATAAGTACGTAAATCAATGCATACCTAGTAAGTATCCCGTCTAACCTCGAAGAAGTAGTAACGAGGGGTCGACTCCGATATTCACTATGGGCCATCATTAACATGCCGATATTATAATTGAACAAGAATTATTTGAAACAGCTGAAGGCTCAATAATCAAGAAGTAAATAAGCATATCCTTTATTATTTAGGAAATCTCCATTTCTGGTTTCGTCATTTAATAATTTATATCTCAAGTTAATGAAGCAATATCAATTATTATTAGTTCCGAAGATCTAACATGTGCAAGTCATGCCGAGGGCGTACGGCCCGATCCAATATATAAATGTAAATTGTGCACTGCCGAGGGTCGGACGGCGCGAACCATAGATGCATATATTTAACCTGCCGAGGCGAACGGACCGCTCCCATGAGAGTAGTGAAAATTTACCCCACTCGCAAAAATGTATTTGTGAAGCGGTTGCACATAGATTTATCAAATTATTTTATTATAATATTCTTAAATTCTTTTCAAAAATATAAAATTCAAATGAAAACTTTCGAGTCCCTAAAATCCTCAATTTCAACTCTTTTCAAGGCATTCAATAAGCATATTCGATCTCAATTCCTTTCAAGGCAAATAATAAACAAAATCAAATAACGGTATCAACAAAGCATGGTGTAAACCTAGAACTACCCTGACATAGGCATAATTAGTAGCTACATACAGACTCTCATCATTTCTTACCTACGTAACCCCCGCAAGTAAGAGTACATATAAAATCAATTCACCTATGGGGTTAATTCCCTCTTACAAGGTTAGAAAGGAGACTTACCTAGCTCTGAAGTCCCATAACCAGCTCCAACGTCTTTCCAACATCTCCAATCGATGTCCAACACTCCAAAACTAGTCAATAAATATTCTAATCCATAAATATATACTCTAATACTCCTTATAATCCAGTTTATAACAATTCCTAACTCCGCTTGAAAAGTTGATAAAAATCACCTGCGGGCCCACGTGCCCGAATTCCGAAAATTTTTGAAGATAAACTTTACCCATAACACCATGAACTCAAATATATAATTTATTCCAAATTTCATGTCCAATTTCGTGGTCAAAATTTAAAAATACCAATTTCTAGGTTTTTTTCTTCAAAATTACAAATTTCCACAAATTTTCAAGTCTAAATCCATATATAATCCAAGTATTTAACTTGCAATGGGTGGGAATCACTTACCTTGATATAGATGACGAAAATATCTCTTCCAAGAGCTCCCAATATCGCCCAACCAAATGAAAAATGGAGGGAAATGGCCAAATCTTGTCTTTTAAAAACCTCACTGCCCAGACGACCCTTTTTCGCGAATGCGGCACATCACTCGCGTTCGTAAGGCTCAACAACCTCATGCCCAGAAATCTCTCTTCGCGTTCACGATACTCTAATCATGTTTGCGAAGGCCAGCTGCCCAGACCCCTCGCGTCCGCATTCCCTTCTACGCGTCCGCGTAGGCCAAATTGCCTTAGGCCCATCTCTCACTTTCTTCTTCGCGTTCGCGTTGCCTTGGCCGCGGTCGCGAAGGCTTGCCCAGCTCTTGCCTCGCATTCGCGTCCACTTGCTCGCGTTCGGGAAGGCCAACCCAGCAGCCTCGCAATTTCCTCTACACGAACGCGGGACTTCCTTCGCGTTCATGAAGAAGGACATCAGACACCAGCAACAACAGTCCAAAACAGACCGAAATGATCCGAAACCATCCCGAAATACACCCGAGGCCATCGGGACCCCGTCCAAATCGCACAAACCAGTCCCATAACATAACACGGAGCTGCTCGAGGCCTCAAATCACATCAAACAACATCAAATTCATAAAACACACCCCACTTCAAACTTAATGAACTTTAGAACTTATATATTCGATGCCGAAACCTATCAAATCACGTCCGATTGACCTCAAATTTTGCACACAAGTAACATTCGACATTACGGACCTACTCCAACTTCCGGAATCAGAATCCGACCCCGATATCAAAAAGTCCACCCTCGGTCAAACTTCTCAAAAACCATCAAATTCCAACTTTCGCCAAATGACCTCAAAATGACCTACGGGCCTCCAAATCCACATCCGGACGCGCTCCCAATACCAGAATCACCATATGGAGCTATTCCTACGCTCAGAATCCCAAACGGACATCGATAGCATTGAAATACACTCCAACCCAAATTTATGAAATCCTTCCAAAATGCAAACTTCCACAATAGGCGTCGAAACGTTCCCGAGTCATCCAAAATCAGATCCGGACATACGCCCAAGTTCAAAATCATCATACGAACCTGTTGAAACCTTCAAATCCCAATTTCGAGGTCGTTTAATCAAAAATCACACTTTAGTCAATTCCTCCAACTTAAGGCTTCCGAAATTAGAATATTTCTTTCCAAATCAACTCCGAACTTCTTAAAATTAAATTTCGACCACGTGTAAAAGTCATAATACCTGAAGTGAAGCTTCGCATGGCCACAAACTGTTGAACAACGTGCTAGAACTCAAAACGACCGGTCGGATCGTTACATTCTCTCCCACTTAAACATATGTTCGTCCCCGAACGTGCTAAGAATTGTTCTGGAGTTGTCCGAAATCATTGTTTAAAACCTCGTGCACCTACCCGTGCTACCACAACCCAGTTGAGCATATTAGCTCGAGCAAACCTGAAAATTCCCCTTTTTATCTAGTCAAATAAGCCTTAAAGCCAAATTCCAACATCTGAAATTCTCTACCAGGTCTGTTTCCAACATATGAACACCGTATCCATCACTACCTGATGTACCAATGTATGATTGTATACTCTTACCGAATCCACACCATGCACCGCATTGTTCACATGACCATAATGGGATCCCCCGGCAACAATAGTCAGAACCCCACAAATTCGATACCCACAACACACCTCATGAAGCATATAAGTCCCGTTTCCGCTCTCGCAATACTGCCACGACATAAGAGATATGTAGAAACTCATAACCACCTGCCAAAACACAACTCATGGAGTCTCTCCTCCCGACAGAAACCATTATCTCATTCTGGACTGAATGTCAGTATTTACTCTTTAATGTGCCTCATATAAATCTGATCGCACTAATCCCAGGTCCAATGATCTCGTCTCGCCCAGTACAAGATGCTCAGACAATAAGCCGCCTCAGACACTGCTAAAAGTCTCATATGATGCCATAATATGCCAACAAGCTACAAACTCGAATGTGATACATAAGGAAACAAACTCTAAAAAGAATTTCTCAACCCACGTAACTAATTTAAACAACCGAAAAGATATTATGGGCCTTCCTCAGAAAAATAAGAAGCAAAACACACAATAAAAGATATGGGATACTGTACTCTACATCACATTGTTGCGGCATGCAACCCGATCCAACCATGATACTGTTGCGGCGTGCAACCCGATCCAACCATGATACCCGTGGCAGCGTGCCACCCGATCCACACATAATAATCTATAAGAAAATACTTACCGAGCTAAAATGCTCATAACTAAGAAATACTCGAATATCGACCACAAACACGTGAAGTGCATAATACAAATTCTGGGGAGACGGATAGCGCCATACGCTACGAAACTCAAGCACAACTACGATGCAATAAATGACCTGTATCTCGAGAGCCATCCTGCTCTCACAACACTACCGATTACACGGGATCTCAATATAAGTGTGAATAATCAAACCGCCTCACAACCCACCTGGCATAATATAGAATTACACAGAATTACTGACGACATAAATAACATCCAGGGCCCGAAGATTCCTCCGCATACAATGCTAAGCTGAAATGAACACATCCGGCCTGATATAGAGCCCACATTCACATTTAGGTCCACCCACGGACCTCAAGCTGATTCTGACTGTGCCGCACTGGGCTAATAACCTTTCAAGGATCCACACTAACCCTTTTTCCCATGACACACAAGAACAGCCGCCAATACGGCACTAACACCCACAGTCCGCAACCCAATGAATAGAGTGCCTTCCAGGCCTAAACTCTCATATTAGCGATAGTACTAAAATCTCCATACTTTGTTCCAATCTTCAATCAATCAAGTGACTACAGGTCTCACTTATACCATCTTCCCGTGGGATACACTCCCACGACCTTCCGCACCAGGTAACAAGTCTGCACAACCATACCATCGGCCATGCAAATGTTGTAAAGCAAATCGGAAATCCGCAAATCAGGACACAAAGCCCCTTACACAAGACACCATTCTCAAATAAATTGTATTTAGTTTAGGCTTCCAAATATAATGGTTAGGTCTTTCACCGTATTTCTTCTCCCTCCAATATCCACCCATGGAAAGTGCACCAATTCTAAACAAACGATGTATGGGTATGTCTCCTTATTCTGTCTTGCAATATAGTTCTTCTTCGTTTTTCTGAAATTACTAGATGAGGAAAGGCCCGCATACGGGCCCAACATTATAATTTTAAAATTGTTATTTGTCAGTGCTCAGTTAATTTTTTTTATAAATTAATTATTATTATTATTATATACATTTAATTATGGATAGAAAATGATATTGGGGATCACAATAATTGTTTTAATAAATAATAATTTACATAAAAGTAAGCTACAAATTATAACATGTTTAAGTTGCTTCAATTAACATAAAAAGATTACGTGCTATAATACTCATTTTAACCTCCGGTTAATGTCAAACACAAATATCATATTGAAAAATTGATATCAATGGTATTATTTTCCCAATATATTTGAATATTTAACAAAAGAATACATTGAAAAAGTTGCAAGTGTCGTCTATATTAATAATTTTCAAGAATAAAAAATATACCAATCTATCTTTTGTAAACTAATCTGGAATACATCCAAATTGGTCTTGCAAGTGTTTCGACAGTGGAAACAATTAGCTACTTGATGAAAGAAATATCATTCTTTATAATATGATAAAAGATGAAAAAGAAACTATGATTTTACTTCATATCTTGTATACATCACAACAACAACAATAACAACAACCAAGTATAATCCCACTAGTGGGATATGGGGAGGGTAGTGTGTACGCAGACCTTACCCCTACCCTGGGGCAGAGAGACTGTTTCCGATAGACCCTCTGCTCCCTCCCTCCAAGAACTCTCCACCTTGCTCTTGGGGTGACTCAAACTCACAAGCTCTTGATTGGAAGTGGAGGGTGCTCACCACTAGAGCAACCCACTCTTGTCAATAATATCTTGTATACATCAAAATTAAGAATATTTTTAGTACAATAAGCAAAGAGAACTTCCAAGAGGATTTGCATTCCTAATGAGGCAATTAACTACTACAAACTAAGAGAACAATAGGCACTAAAACAAGTATTAACATAATATAAATTATTTTTTTTATTATTACATATTCTTACATGATATAAATTGTAGGAATTCAATATAGCAGTTCAAATTATATTTTATTATAACTCATTTAAAATGATGTTAACTGGTGATAAAATAATAAATATTTGATAGAGGTCTATATAAATTATACGATTTTTAATATTTTCCTCAATTTAAGGATATGAGAGAAATATTTTTATTTTTTATAGAATTATCATATGTTAATTTTCATAATGAAACAATATAAAAATTGTAACAGGTAGTATTTAAGACAATTTATTGATAGTTGAAAACTTATTATGGAAGAATGGAGTTCAATCTATATAGATTATATTTTTACATCAATTAAGTATATAAAAGATAGCCTCCCAGTAAAAATCTCATTACTTAAATTAACTTTTGAGGTTTAACAAACTATACTTTTTAAAATTATTTTTGAATATAAAAATTTTTAGTTTGAAATCGCTTTCAAATAGTGTGGATAAATGAAACCATTTAATTTTTATTTTTAAATTGCTGTAAAATAATATGGGTAAATATGAAAACCTTGTAAATATCTATCAATACTTCTTTTTGTTGCCTTATTATTTAAAATTAATGTTCCTATCTCTATGAAAACTTCTATTTGACTAAAACAAAATTAATCATTTTATCAAATGAGGAAAAAGGTTCACAGTACTTCCTGTAAAATAGTCTAATTGCAGTGACATACATTGCATTTAAGAAAAAGTCTCACGATACTTTATACAAAAAGGAGAGTTGTGGCTAGGCGAATGTGGGGTACTGAGGTCCACTTATATCAGACATTACCTGTTAAGAAATGCAATATTTAGAAAATGCAAACAATGCAGGAATTTGTTAAAATAATATATATGCCCTTGGTCGACCATCTTTTTATTTCTATATAATAGTATATAGAAATTAACAAGGATATGATTGCTTAAATTAAAGTACGGCTATTCTTCTTTATATGTAGTTTCAATTTTGCAGAAATGAAGAGATTTGCCCACCACCGAAAGTTTTAATTGCAACGCGTCTTACTAATTTTCTCTATCTCAGAGTCGTTTTACTTCTGTGTAGAAGAATTATACCTTCTCCATTTTCAATAGACGCTTTTTATGATTGCCTTCAATTTTATGTCCTTTTCATCTACTATTAGTCATGACCCACACTATAACATTCCTTTGACCATGCTCCCTCACCTCTAATTTTTTATCCATATTTCATAACCCCAACAACAACAAAAAATTGTACCAGGTTCTTTCAACCTTATGTCAATTTACAGTAAAGATGGGAGATTTTCCATACAGGACAAGAGTGGGTCTCTGCAAACTTCAATCTGTTTATGTGATGACACTTCAACACTTGAACGACACGTAAGCATTTGTTTTTGTTGATCAATTCTAATTTTTGATTGGTTAGGTTTTTAATTTTGTTAATACTTCCACAATATTTGCTCTGTAGATAATTAATTTGTCAATTGTTACAAAATATTTGCTCTCTAGGTCGTAGTATTATGGCGAATTTCTCATTTTACTCTATTATGTATAATTTCTTTCAAGATTCCCTCGGAGAAGTAATTGAAAAATTGGCTCTTTTATGCTAGACAGGTACCATCACCACTGTTTCATTCGTATGTTACTGATCCTAATGATCCTTCAATGCTTTAGTTGCCTCGATACTACTCTGCTTAATATGAAAATTAAAGTTGCACATATATATATATATATATATATAAATATATCGTCGATGCTGTCATTTCGAAATGTCCGCTTGAACCGATGTTTCACTTCCCAAAGAGCAAAGTTGAGGGGCCCGAAAGCCCCCAAAGAACGGAAACGGAATTCGATTCACTCCCCATTCTCTCTTAAATAAATAAAGCTCGCCCTGAGCCGGGTCTTCCCTTGTTGTTCGTATATATATATATACACACACGCTCTAATCTTTTTTTATGCGTGATTCAATGTTAATACAATATACTCGACCTTTCCGTCTATTTGAGGTAATTCTTTTTGCCAACAGTGTCTGACAACTTGCGAAATTTGGTTTGATTTCTGCTTTGTCATGATTTTTTATTTTCATGTGCACAAGCATCTATAGCTTGTTGATCATGGGAATTTGGCTAAAAAGATCATAAGACAGTCGATGTGGAAATTATAATCTTTCTACTGAAGAAATGCCTTAAATTGCTCGAGGCAAATTAATTGACCAAAAATTGGTTCGATTTCTGCTTTCTCATGATTTTTTATTTTCATGTGGACAAGAATCTATAACGGGTTGATCATGGGAATTTCACTAAGATCATAAGACAGTCGATGTGGAAATTATAATCTCTCCACTGATGAAATGCCTTAAATTGCTTAGAGGAAAATTAATTTACCTTTCTTTTAACTTCATATGTTGTTTAATTTTGTTCTTAGAGTCCGTTACTAAGATAAACTAATCTTAGATGATTTTACCTTGGAAAAGTGTTTATGGTGAAACATCAATTGCATCTTTCTTGACACCTAGATTTTCAGTTCCCATTTTCTACGAGCGCTTCTACTATTTATTGTTTCAGTGTAATTAGCTATGCTTCAAATTGGATTGAAGTTTGTGCTTCTACTTTGTTATTTTTAATTTTTCAGAATGCAAAAAGTGAATACTTTCTGTTCGGCTTCATTTTATTGCTCATTTGCTTCATGTTGGGCTTTTCTATGTGCTATGGATGTGAAGGTGATCATGCTTTGCTTCATTTTATTCTTATTTTTAAAGTGAGATAATCAAGACCATTAATCTTGTCCTTATTGCTTGCTCAATCTCCCCAACGTGCACCAATTTTGTGTCTATTGTAGTCGATAATTATCTTTAATTATGATCTTTGATTATGAAGACCATTTCCCTCTCTCGAGCTTGCATTATGATCTTTGCATTATGTTAGAATCTCATGATTGTACTCAATATACTTGCATTCTGTAAATATATAATTGAAAATGAAACCTCCATTGGAGATACTGTTAGCTTCTTTGGAAATTCTCTATGAGTTTTCGCTCTAAATGTTTTCTACCTTCACTTTCTCCCCTCCCTTTAGTATCTTTGTTGGTTCAGTATTTTAATATTTTCCTTCCTGATTTGAATTTTTTTTTTTTGGAGTGTTAGATAGCGGGACCGATCTTGTCACGATCCAAAATCCACTATAGGTCGGGATGACGCCCAACACCGCCGTCAGGCAAGCCAACATTGATTTATCGATTAGATTACCCATTTTATTACTTTGAAATTATTAATTTCCAATAATTAAACAGTATAAAATCGAATTTACAGGGTAAATAATGATAATTACATGATCTACGATAACAAACAACCAGTAGGAACTCCCAAAATCCGGTGACACAAGTGCATGAACATTTTTCTAAGGAGTACAATAATAATACAACATCTGTCCCGAATGTAATAAGATAGAATAAAATAAATAATATAATGGAGACTCGGAGGACTGCGGTGCGTAGCCTGGAATGCAGCTCACATAAAGTTTCCTCAACAGGTGCGCCTACGCGCCAAGATGATCACCGAATGACCTATCAGATCCTGCACATTTAGTGCAGAAGTGCAACATAAGTACGTAAATCAACGCATACCCAGTAAGTATCTAGCTTAACCCCGGAAGAGTAGTGACGAGAGGTCGACATCGACACTTACTAAAGGTCCAATAAAGCAATATAATAAAACATAAGCAGATATGAAGCATACAACAAGGATAGGGTAAATCTGTAAGTTACATAATCTTCCAAATATTTTCTTTAGAGCATGAATTTCTAAATCTCGTATTCTACATTAACATCTCATAAATGTCAAGTGCCAACATCAAATAAATATGAAACACCATATAAAGAGCCTCTCATCAGTGAAAATATTAGTTCGTGAATATTCGGACTACTAGCGATATACGCACGATACTGCCGAGGTCGTTCGGCCCGATCCAGAATAACGTGTACACTGCCGAGGGTCGTGTGGCACGAACCATAGATGCATCTATATACTGCTGATGCGTTCGACCCGCTCCATAAGAAAAGGAAAGAAGTTATCGAATTACGAGACACGTGCTTACAATACAATACATGAGCACAATATGAATATAATCTTTACCGTTCCTCAAATAACTCGCCCACAACTCAGAGTAATAAGGCTCGGTCTATTATACATATATTTATTTCTAAACCAAATTTAGTTATAATTTCAATTAATTAAGCCATGAGAATGAGTTCAAATAATTCAAATATTACATGTTAGGATCCTAAGTCTACCCGGACATAAACGTGCTTTAGCTACGTATGGACTTTCGTCACCTCGTGCGTACGTAACACACACAACCAGTTGCACATAACAATAAATATCACCTAGGATGTAGTTTCCCCCTCACAGGGTTAGACAAGAGACTTACCTCGCTCTGAAGTTCTATAACCGGCTCCAACGCCACTCTAACACCCCAAACTGATGCCCGTCGCTCTAAAACTAGTCAATCAATGTGCAAATCCATTTTTAATTTATACTCTAATACTCATAATAAATCAATTTATAACAATTTTCAACTCCGTTCGAAAAGTCGATAAAATCACTCTCGGACCCACGTGCCCGGATTCCAAAGATCTTCGAAGATAATCATTACCCATAACACCACGAACTCTAATATATAATTTATTTCTAATTTCATTTTCAATTTCGTGGTCAAAAATCTAAAAATACCAAATTCTAGGTTTCTTTCAAAAATTCCCCAATTTCTAATATTACATGAAATAGCTGATGACGAAAATAACATCCAATGCCCGAAGACTCCTCAATAAGAAATGCTATGCTGAATGAACACACCCGGCCTAGTGTAGAGCACACATCTATATTTAGACCCATCAATGGACCTCAAGCTGATTCTGATCATACCATACTAGGCTAATAACCTTTCAAGGATCCACAATGACCTATTCATGAAACATAAGAATAACCGTCAAATCGGGAACAAACTCACACGGTCCACAGCCCAAGGAATAGAATGCCTCTCAAGCATAAACTCTCGCATTTGCGATATTACCATAACCTCCATACTTGGTTTCAATATTTAACAATCAAGTGACTAAGATGTAACACTTATACAAATCTCTATGTAGGGTACGCTCCCACGACCTTCCATTTAGGTAGCAAAGTCCGCACATCCATACCACCAATCGTTCTAATTCTGTAAAGCGAATCAAAAATCCGCAAGTCAATACACAAAGCCTCTTCCACAGAACACCATTCTCAGGTGACACTAAAGAAAATGCCAGCTTACTCTGAACATCTGAATCCACCCCTGCTCATCCGAGCTCGTGACATTCTATCAATACCGAACCACAACCTTGACGTTTAAATTCCAGTTTCCCATACCGCTCACTACACCTATCTTGCCGACATGCGATAATACACGTATTCACGATAACCCTTGAAAAACTAGTGGAATAAACACTTCATTGGCTAGAAACATTTCACTTAGCTCATTTCAAAAGAACCAATGCAACACGCAACTGAATTCTCAAACCGCAGAAAAATACAAACCTCAAGTCACGATCTAAACCACCACGACTCTTCCGGAATTCATTTACACAATAAGGCCATTTGAATTAAATACCTCCCAAATCAATCAAGTTGTGGTGGCGCTCAAGCCCACGCGTA
This sequence comes from Nicotiana tabacum, assembly GCF_000715075.1. Classification (NCBI taxonomy): domain Eukaryota; kingdom Viridiplantae; phylum Streptophyta; class Magnoliopsida; order Solanales; family Solanaceae; genus Nicotiana; species Nicotiana tabacum. The sequence continues at coordinate 52,877,834 of NC_134088.1, forward strand.
CAACCACAAACCACATGTATAACATCACGCTGAAGGAACTGATCACTGCTACTATCATGCTGGTTCAACCATTACTAATCGACCCAACTTCTTCCAATTTATTCTTGACTTGCCTTAGAAATAATAATAGCTCCATTCAAAAACATAACGAACCAAATCCGCACTCGTCCCGAGTGACTCGCATCACGAGGCCACATCGTCTCATTACTCATGAATCATCTCATATTCTCTTTATGCGCACAATAGCATCTCCAACTGGCACACCCATTTTGCAAAACCTCCCGCGAATCTGAAGATATTTCTTCCTTTTCTCCTATACTGCACTGCATACCCAATGATAACATAGAATATTCCAAGTCCTTAGGCACTGCACTTAAATTCTTGAACCCACTAGGACCACTGTTTAGAGTCACCCACTCTGACTTGGTACCAAATATAAGCCATACTCAAGTGCGCTGCTAGCACGTGAACACCCTATCAAAGAAGAAACCGATTGAATTCTTTTCCTTGTACATTACACCCACAAGAAACATAAACTCTGAGTCTTCCCAAAATCTGAACATGAATCGATAAGGCCAAATATAGCACACATTCCTCAAATCCTTTGCTCGAATTACCTCTGATGTTTTTTCCCTTAGTCAAAATAACCCACCAACACACCGATAACCAAAAACCGCACAAGCAGACAACCACGTGATCCAATCATAGACAGTGTGGCTCCCCCACTTAGCTTGAAGCTACAATTACATAACCCTGAAACCCACCAAGATTCCTCCTTCCCAATTACCATGATCTCGCACAATTAACCCACTAAATTTCTTGTAGTTTCTTATTAAGCTTTTCATGAACATTCCGAATTATCATCCATAATCGCCTGTTTGACCTCCCGCTGGATAGTAAGTAGAACTCTTCGTAGAAACTTCATCAAAATCATGCAACTGCCAACCTGCTCACAGGAGATGTCCCACCTGTGGAATTCCCTACCTACATCTCCCAACGACGATGCACATGGTACAACTACCACAAAATTAGTAAACCCCTCGTGAGCCCATGCTCATCCACCAGCTGTAAATGTCTATCCCTTCCCCATTGACATTAACTTAAAGTCCAACAACTGTGATGACCCAAAATGTCATCTTAAATTTAATAAGTAATTCTATGTTCTAAGACCTCAAAAAGCAACATTTATCATTCCTTGACTTGCGTGCGCAGTCTGTAAAAATTTTCGGAAAGTTTTCATGTGAAAAATAGATTAAAATGTGAAATAGAGCCTTAAAACTCAACTGAGTTGACTTTGGTCAATATTTTTAATAAACGGACATGGATCAATATTTTGACAGCTCCGGTAGCTCCGTATCGTGATTTGGGACTTGGGCGTATGCCCGAAATTTAATTTGGAGGTCCCTAGCTCAAGTTATGGCCATTTAAAGGAACTAGCAATTTAAAGGCTAAAGACTTTCAAGTTTAACCACAGGGTTAACTTTTTGATATCGGAGCCGGAATCCGATTCAAGAAATTTGAATAGCTCCGTCATGTCATTTATGACTTGTTTGCCAAATTTGAAGCCATTCCGGATTCATTTAATATGTTTTGGCACAAAATTTGCAAATTGAAAAGTTTAAAACTCAAAGTCTGAATCGAGGTGTGAATTACAATTTCGATGTTATTTGATGTGATTTGAGTCCCCGAGTAAGTCCATATTATGTTACGGGACTTGTTGGGATATTTGGATAAGGTCCCGAGGGGCTCGGGTTAGTTTCGGATAGGCCACGAGATATTTTGAACTTAGAAAATTTTGCTGGTATAACTGAACCTGTTGCAGGCCTCTGATCTCGCAATTGCGAGATCAGGCATCGCAAATGCGAACCTAGCAGGTATGGCAATTGCGAGATTTTTATCGCAATTATGAAGAAAGCCTAGGCCAGCAGTTCTCGCAATTGCGAAGGGCCAATTGTCGCAAATACGACATAATCTTCGCATTTGCGAAGGTAGCGGGATTGTGAAGGGCCTCGCAATTGTGAGTGTTTCTTCGCATTTGCGAAGCTCAGGTCGCAATTGCGACACCTGCAGCTTAACAAAATGACTTTTGGATGGAATCTTTGACATTTAGCATATTATACATTAAACCGTCTATTTTCTCTCTGATTTTTATAATAACTTGCTATTTGTCATTGTTTGTTTCATAATTAAATTATAATTATTGTATGCTTGTTGTCTTATAATTTTATATTAATTGTTGCATTTATTAGAAAAATTTCTTCTAGTAGAATTAGTAAATGAATATATTGGAGGAGCGGGTTGCACGCCGCAACAGAATTGATGGAAATGAATAAATTGGAGGATCGGGTTGCACGCCGCAACAGACTTACTAAAAGTCAATATTTGGGGGATCAGATTGCACGCCGCAATGGACTTATTGAAAAGTCAATATTGGGGGATCAGATTGCATGCCGCAACAGACTTATTTAAAAGTCTATATATATTTGATTGAAAAAAAATATATGACAGACTTGATTAAAATGAAAATATTGGGAGAGCGGGTTGCACGCTGCAACCGAATTGAATGTGAATATATTGTGAGAGCGGGTTGCACGCTGCAACAGAATTGGTTGAAATAATAATGGATTATGACTGCTGAGTTGGCTTCAATTATTATAAATGAGTTACCTAATTTATTTCTACTATTTGTTGTTATTAATATTGCGTACAGGTTAATGTAAGTGAACCGCCTTAGCCTCGTCACTACTTCGTCGAGGTTAGGCTCAGCACTTACCAGTACATGGGGTTGGTTGTACTAATACTACACTCTGCACTTCTTATGCAGATTTTGGAGTTGGTCCCAGCGGCGTACCATAGACTTGCTCGGATTTCAGCTACCAGAGGAGACTTGAGGTGTAACTGCATGGCGTCCGCAGTTCTGAAGTCCCTGTCTATTGTACATTAGCCGTGTGTTTATTTTCAGGCAGCTTTATTTTATTCAGACCTTTATTTGTATTTATTCCAGAACCTCGTGTACTTGTGACACCAATTCTGGGATGGTATTTAAACACCATTATTTTTATGGATTATTTCATATTTGCTTTCGCATTTGCTTCCTTGTTATTAATAAATTTAAAATTGTTATAAAAATGGATAATATTATTCTAACATTGGCTTGCCTAATAAGTGAAATGTTAGGCGCCATCACGGTCCGAAGGTGGGAATTTCGGGTTGTGACAGTTGGTATCAGAGCACTAGGTTATATAGGTCTCACGAGTCACGAGCAAGCTTAGTAGAGTCTGAAGGATCGGTACGGAGACGTCTGTACTTATCTCTCAGAGGCTATGAAGTTTAGGAACAATATCACTTCTTTCTTATTCTATCGTGCGAATTAATTCTATCATCGATGATTGAACCATTCTACTCTTCTTCTCTCGCAGATGGTAAGAACACGTAATACCTCTACCGATGGACAGAGACAAGAACCCCCGGTGGTAACTATGGCCAGGGGTAGAGGTTGAGGCCGAGGTCATGCTAGAGGCTGAGGCAGAGGCCGAGGTAGAGCTCAGTCCAGAGCTCGAGCAGTTGCACCTGTTGAAGAACCTCAGGTGGACCTTCAGGAGGAGGTTCTAGTTCAGAATGTACCAGTTGGACCAGTTCAGGTCCCGGAAGGATTCATAGCCACTCCAGTACTTCAGGACGCTCTAGTCCATTTGGTAAGTCTTATGGAAGGAGCTGGCCTAGAACGGTACATTTCCAGTGGCACCAGCCGTCTCACAGGCTGGGGGAGGAGCACAAACTCCCACTACTCCCGCTCCGTAGCAGATGGCTCCCCAAAATCAGGCTCCAATAGCCCCGCCAGTTGGGGTAGTTCAGCCAGTTGTTTCGGCACAGACCGATGATAGGCCCGCCATGTCTTTTGAGGCCTTATTGAGATTGGATAAGTTTACCAAGCTCTTTCCAGTTCACTTCAGTGGTACATCTTCTGAGGACCCACAGGATTATCTTGAACGCTGCCATGAGGTGCTGCGGAACATGGGTATAGTTGAGACCAATGGAGTTGATTTTGCTATGTTTCAGATGACAGGTTCTGCCAAGAGGTGGTGGAGAGATTATACATTGACCCAACCAGTCGGATTGCCTACACTTACCTGGGAGCAGTTCTCTCAGTTATTTATGGAGAAGTTCCTCCCTATCACACTGAGAGAGAAATTCCGCAAGCAATTTGAGCATCTACAATAAGGCAGTATGACTGTTACTCAGTATGAGTCCCGTTTTGTGGATTTGGCCCGTCATGCTCTCCTTTTACTACCTACGGAGGGAGAGAGAATGAGGAGGTTTATTGAGGGACTCACTCACCCTATCAGACTTCAGATGGCCAAGGAAATCGGAAGTGAGATTTCTTTTCAGGCGGCTGCTAATGTCGCCAGGAGAATCGAGATGGTTCTTGCACAGGAGAGAGGGCAGAGGTCTAATAAGAGGCCTCGTTAGTTCGGTGGTTTCAGTGGTGCCTCGTCTGGAGGCAGGGGTAATTTTTGTAGGGGTCATCCTCCTAGATTATTTCATTCAGCACTTCATGTATCTCCCGGTGCTTCAGGGAGTCACGGTCCTATTATGCCTTACTCTGGACAACCAGTATTCAGTGCACATTCAGCTCCTATCAGTGCACCACCACTCTAGAGTTACTACAGTGGTTATCCGGCCCATCTAGGTTAGCTTCAACTTCAGCAGCCACGGCATCAGGATGGGTGTTATGAGTGTGGAAACATTAGCCACATAAGGAGGTATTGCCCTAGATTGGCGAGTAACAGGTCTCGACAAGATTCTCGTGCCATCATACCGGCACTGGTTGCTTCACCGCTTGCTCAGCCAGCTAAAGGTAGGGGTCAGGGAGTTAGAGGTAGAGGTCAGGCTATTAGAGGTGGAGGTCAGGCCATTAGAGGTGGAGGTCAGACCGTTAGACGTGGAGGCCAGCCAGTCAAAGGCCGTCCTAGAGACGCAGTTCAGAGTGGTGGGACCCAACCCCAATTTTATGCTTTTCTAGCTAGGCCTGAGGCCGAGTCATCTGATGCTGTGATCACAGGTATTATTCCAGTTTTCCATAGAGATGCTTCAGTTCTATTTGATCCAGGATCTACTTATTCCTATGTGTCCTCCTATTTTGCTTCATATTTGATTGTGCCTTGTGATTCTCTGAGTGCTTCTGTGTGTGTATCTACACCGGTGGGAGATTCTGTTGTAGTAGATTATGTCTATCGTTCGTTTGTGGTTACTATTGGTAATCTTGAGACTAGTGTGGATCTTCTACTTCTTGATATGGTAGATTTTGATGTCATCTTGGGTATGGATTGGTTGTCTCCTTATCATGCTATATTGGATTATCATGCCAAGACAATGAACCTAGCTATGCCGGGGGTTACCTAAGTTAGAGTGGAAAGGATCTCCTGGCCATTCTGCCAGCAAGGTTATTTCTTATATGAAAGCTCGGCGTATGGTAGAGAAAGGATGTCTAGCCTATTTGGCTTATATTCGCGATCCCAGTGCGAATGTCCCTTCTATGGACTCATTACCAGTTGTTCGTGAATTCCCAGAAGTATTTCCTGCAGATTTTCCGGGGTTGCCACTCGACAGAGATATTGACTTCTCTATTGATTTGTCTCCGGGAACACAACCCATTTCTATTCCACCATACCGTATGGCCCCGCCAGAGTTGAAAGAATTGAAAGAGCAGTTGCAAGACTTGCTTGACCAGGGATTCATTAGGCCCAGTATCTCGCCCTGGGGTGCACCAGTATTATTTGTAAAGAAGAAAGATGGCTCTGTGCGGATGTGTATAGACTATCGGCAGTTGAACAAGGCCACTATCAAAAACAAATATCCGCTGCCAAGAATTGATGACTTATTTGATCAGCTTCAGGGTACCAAGGTATTTTCGAAGATCGATTTGAGGTCTGGTTACCATCAGTTGAAGATTAGGGTCTCTGATGTCCCTAAAACAGCTTTTCGAACTCGGTATGGGCATTACGAATTCCTAGTGATGTCATTTGGGTTGACAAATGCTCCAGTAACATTTATGGATTTGATGAATCGGGTGTTCAAGCCTTATTTGGATTTTTTTGTGGTTGTATTCATTAATGATATCTTTATTTACTCCAACAGTCGAGAGGAACATGAGCAGCATCTTCGAAGTGTGCTTCACACCTTGAAGAATAATCAGTTATATGCCAAGTTTTCAAAATGTGCATTTTGTTTAGACTCAGTTGCCTTTTTTGGGGCATGTTGTATCGGCAGAAGGCATAAAGGTGGATCCTAAGAAGATTGAGGCTGTTCAGAATTGGCCTAGACCTACTTCAGTTACAGAGATTCGGAGTTTCCTGGGTTTAGCAAGTTATAATCGTCGGTTCGTGGAAGGGTTTTCATCTATCGCAAGCCCATTGACCAGATTGACCCAGAAAGGTGTTCCATTCAGATGGTCCAACGAGTGTGAGATGAGCTTTCAGAAGCTCAACACCGCTTTGACTACGACGCCAGTGTTGGTATTATCGACAGGTTAAGGATCGTATACGGTATGTTGTGACGCATCTCACATTGGGCTTGGTGCAGTATTAATGCAAGATGGCAAGGTAATTGCATATGCGTCGCGGCAAATGAAAGTTCACGAGAAGAATTATTGTGTTCATGACTTAGAATTGGTAGCCATTGTTCATGCACTGAAGATTTGGAGGCATTACCTCTACGGTGTCTCGAGTGAGGTATTTACTGATTATCGTAGCCTTCAGTATCTGTTCAAACAAAAAGATCTTAATTTGAGGCAGAGAAGATGGTTGGAGTTGTTGAAAGACTATGATATCACTGTTTTGTATCACCCCGTAAAGGCCAATGTGGTGGCCGATGCCTTGAGTAGAAAGGCTGTGAGTATGGGCAGTCTTTCATATATTCCGGTTGGGGAGAGGCCATTAGTTGCAGATGTTCAAACTTTGGCTAATCAGTTTGTGAGGTTAGATATTTCAGAACCCAGTCGGGTTCTAGCTTGCACAGTCGCTCGGTCTTCTTTATATGAGTGCATCAGAGAGAGGCAGTATGATGATCCTCACTTACTTGTCCTTAAGGACACGGTGCGGCACGGTAATGCCAAACATGTTGCTGTGGGGAAAGATAGGGTTCTGCGAATGCAGGGTAGTATTTGTGTGCCTAATGTGGATAGGCTTCGTAAATTAATTCTTGAAGAAGCACACAGTTCCAGGTATTCTATTCATCCAGGTACCGCCAAAATGTATCAAGATTTGCGGCAACATTATTGGTGGAGGAGAATGAATAAGGATATAGTTGCACATGTAGCTCGGTGTCTGAATTGTCAACAAGTTAAGTACGAGCATCGGAGACCTGGTGGTTTGCTTCAGAAGTTAGAAATTCCTGTGTGGAAGTGAGAGCGTATCATTATGGATTTTGTTGTTGGGCTCCCAGGACTCAGAGAAAATTTGACGCAGGTTGGGTCATTGTGGACAGGTTGACCAAGTTAGCACATTTCATTCCAGTGGCAGTTACCTATTTTTCAGAGAGGTTAGCTGAAATTTACGTTCGTGAGATTGTCCGCCTTCACGGTGTGCCCGTGTCTATTATTTCAGATCGAGGTACGCAGTTTACCTCACATTTCTAGAGGGCTTTACAGTATGAGTTAGGCACGCGGGTGGAGTTGAGTACAGTATTTCATCCACAGACAGACGGACAGTCAGAGCACACTATTCAAATATTGGAAGATATGCTCCGCGCTTGTGTTATAGACTTTGGAGGTTCTTGGGATCATTTCTTGCCACTTGTGGAGTTTGCTTATGATAATAGCTACCAGTCGAGTATTCAGATGGCTCCATATGAGGCATTATACGGAAGGCGATGCCGATCGCCAGTTGGCTGGTTTGAACCGGGAGAGGCTCGGTTGTTGGGTACCGATTTGGTACAGGATGCCTTGGATAAGGTCAAGATTATTCAGGATCGACTTCGCACAGCTCAGCCTAGGAAAAAGAGTTATGCCGACCGTAAAGTTCGTGATATTGCATTCATGGTTGGAGAAAGAATATTGCTCCGGGTTTCACCTATGAAAGGTGTAATGAGGTTCGGGAAGAAGGGCAAGTTGAGCCCTAGGTATATCGGACCCTTTGAAATTCTTGAAAGGGTGGGTGAAGTAGCCTACACGCTTGCATTACCACCTAGTTTAACAGCGGTTCATCCGGTGTTCCATGTGTCTATGCTCCGAAAATATCATGGTGATCCGTCCCATGAGTTAGATTTCAGCTCAGTCCAATTGGACAAAGGTTTGACTTACGAGGAGGAGCCGGTGGCTATTCTAGCCCGGTAGGTCCGACAGTTGAGGTCTAAGAGTTATCCTTCAGTTCGGGTGCAATGGAGAGGTCAGCCGGTAGAGGCATCTACCTAGGAGTCCGAGTCAGACATGCGGAGTAAATATCTACACCTTTTCACCAGCTCAGGTATTTTTTTTCTAACTCCGTTCGAAGACGAACGTTTATTTTAGAGGTGGAGAATGTGATGACCCAAAATGTCATATTAAATTTAATAAGTAATTCTGTGTTCTAATACCTCAAAAAGCACCATTTATCATTCCTCGACTTGCGTGCACAGTCCCTAAAATTTTTCGTAAAGTTTTCAAGTGAAAAATGGATTAAAATGTGAAATAGAGCCTTAAAACTCAACTGAGTTGACTTTGGTCAACATTTTTAACAAACGGACTCGGATCAGTGTTTTGACAATTTCGGTAGCTCCGTATTGTGATTTGTGACTTGGGCGTATGCCCGAAATTTAATTTGGAAGTCCCTAACTCAAGTTATGGTCATTTAAAAGAACTAGCAATTTAAAGGCTAAAGACTTCCAAGTTTGACCATGGGGTTGACTTTTTGATATCGGAGCCGGAATCCAATTCTAGAAATTTGAATAGCTCAGCTATGTCATTTATGACTTGTGTGCCAAATTTGAAGTCATTCCGGATTCATTTAATATGTTTTGGCATACAATTTACAAATTGAAAAGTTTAAAACTCAAAGTCCGAATCGAGGTGTGAATTACAATTTCGATGTTATTTGATGTGATTTGAGACCCCGAGTAAGTCCGTATTATGTTACGGGACTTGTTGGGATATTTGGATAAGGTCCCGAGGGGCTCGGGCGAGTTTCCGATAGGCCACAGGATGTTTTGAACTTAGAAAATTTTGCTGGTATAACTGAACCTGTTGCAGGCCTCTGATCTCGCAATTGCGAGATCAGGCATCGCAAATGCGAACCTAGCAGGTATGACAATTGCGAGATTTTTATCGCGATTGCGAAAAAAGCCTAGGCCAGCAGTTCTCGCAATTGCGAGTTTATCTTCGCAATTGCGAAGGGCCAATTGTCGCAAATGCGACATAATCTTCGCATTTGCGAAGACAGCGGGATTGTGAAGGGCCTCGCAATTACGAGTGTTTCTTCGCATTTGCGAAGCTCAGGTCGCAATTGCGACACATGCAGCTGAACAAAATAACTTTTGGACGGAATTTTTGATTCATTTCCCAAATCTTCAAAACCTAAAACCTCAAGAGGCGATTTTGGGCGATTTTTAGGGGAAAATATTGGGGTAAGTGTTCCTTATCCTATATTGATTATATTTCATAATTTCATACTCATTTATATCATGAATCCATGAATTTATGGAAGAAAAATCAGATTTTTCTAAAATCTTCCAAATACAAAAATTTAAGATTTGAAGGTCCATTTGATATCGGAATTGGATAATTTTTGTATGGTTAGACTCGTCTCGGAATGGGTGTTCGGATTTCGTAAGTTTTTCCGAGATTTGAGACGTGGGTCCCACTGCCGAATATTTTAATAAATTTCGAATTTTATCCGGAAAATTAGTAAGTTCATATGGAATTAATTCCTATAATTAGTATTGAATATATTGAATTGTTTGTGAATAGATTTGAAGCTTTCGGAAATAAATTTAAAAGGAAAAGTTGTGGTTGAGTAATTGATTGGAATTTGCAAAGCGAGGTAAGTGTCGTGGTTAACCTTGGCTTGAGAGAATAGAACCCTTAAATTAATTATTATGTGAATTGCATGTGAATGGCGTATAGGCGAGGTGACGAGTGTCTATACGTCGCCAAATTAATTGTTTGCCTACTTACTTAAAAAATCATAAATTATTTTAAATCATGAATTAATTATTATAATAATTGTTTCTCTCCTATTCTTTGTCAAATATTAATTCTTGAATTCTTGCATTAATTGTTACATGCTATGTGAATTATGTGTCTTAATTATTATTTGACATTTAGTATATTATACATTAAACCGTCTATTTTCTCTCTGATTTTCATAATAACTTGCTATTTGTCATTATTTGTTTCATAATTAAATTATAATTATTGTATTCTTGTTGTCTTATAATTTTATATTAATTATTGTATTTATTGGAGAAATTTCTTCTAGAAGAATTAGTAAATGAATATATTGGAGGAGTGGGTTGCATGCCGCAACAGAATTGATCGAAATGAATAAATTGGAGGATCGGGTTGCACGCCGCAACGGACTTACTAAAAGTCAATATTTGGGAGATCAGATTGCACGCCGTAATAGACTTATTGAAAACTCAATATTGGGGGATCAGATTGCATGCCGCAACAGACTTATTTAAAAGTATATATATATATATATATATATATATATATATATATATATATATATATATATATATATATATATTGAAAACTCAATATTGGGGGATCAGATTGCATGCCGCAACAGACTTATTTAAAAGTATATATATATATATACTTGATTGAAAAAAATATATGACAGACTTGATTAAAAGGAAAAAATTGGGAGAGCGGATTGCACGCTACAATAGAATTGAATGTGAATATATTGTGAGAGCGGGTTGCACGCTGCAATAGAATTGGTTGAAATAATAATGGATTATGACTGCTGGGTTGGCTTCAATTATTATAAATGAGTTACATGATTTATTTCTACTATTTGTTGTTGTTATTAATATTGCGTACAGGTTAATGTAAGTGAACCGCCTTAGCCTCGTCACTACTTCGTCGAGGTTATGCTCAGCACTTACCAGTACATGGGGTTGGTTGTACTGATACTACACTCTGTACTTCTTGTGCAGATTTTGGAGTTGGTCCCAGCAGCGTACCATAGACTTGCTCGGATTTCAGCTACCAGAGGAGACTTGAGGTATAACTGCATAGCGTCCGCAGTTCTGAAGTCCCTGTCTATTGTACTTTAGCTCTGTGTTTATTTCCAGACAGCTTTATTTTATTCAAACCTTTATTTGTATTTATTCTATAAGCTCGTGCACTTGTGACACCAATTTTGGGATGGTATTTAGACACCGTTGTTTTTATGGATTATTTCACATTTGCTTCCGCATTTGCTTCCTTGTTATTAATAAATTTAAAATTGTTATAAAAATGGATAATATTATTCTAATGTTAGCTTGCCTAACAAGTAAAATGTTAGATGCCATCACGGTCCGAAGATGGGAATTTCGGGTCGTGACAACAATACATTCCAAACTCGATGTCATGTTGCATCCCAACGATAATCAAGTGTTTTGTTTCACCCCCCATCATTTCAAGCAAACTCCTTTCTGCCATTTTCAATGTTCCTTAGTACAGTAGCCACCATCCCAAACACAATCTGTAGACCTAGTCACTTTTCTACCATGATTCCCAAATCGCTCTAAACTTTCTTCAAACAAGTGGCTTCCTACCACATAATCCATATGCTACTCTGCCACTCCTACTTCGGTTAAACCATTTACTACTTTGAAATTAATAATTTCCAATAATTAAACAGTATAAAATTGAATTTAAAGGGTAAATGATGATAATTACATAATGTACGATAACAAACAACCAGTGGGAACTCCCAAATCCCTGTATCACAAGTGCATGAGCATTTTTCTAAGGAGTGCAATAATAATACAACATCTTACCCGAATGTAATAAGACAGAATAAAATAAATAATACAATGGAGACTCGGTGGACTGTGGTGCGTAGCCTGGAATGCAGCTCACATAATGTCTCCTCAACAGGTGCGCCTACGCGCCAAGATGATCACCAAATGACCTGTCAGATCTTGCACATTTAGTGCAGAAGTGCAGTATGAGTACGTAAATCAACGCGTACCCAGTAAGTATCTAGCCTAACCCCGGAGTAGTACTGACGAGGGGTCGACATCGACACTTATTAAAGGTCCAATAAAGCAATATAATAAAACATAAGCAGATATGAAGCATACGGCAATGATGGGTTAAATTTGTAAGTTACATAATCTTCCAAATATTTCCTTTAGAGCATGAATTCCTAAATCTCGTATTCTACATTAACATCTCATAAATGTCAAGTGCCAACATCAAATAAATAAGGAATACCATATAAAGAGCCGGGCATCAGTGGAAAGATTAGTTCGTGAATATTCGGACTACTAGCGATATACGCACGATACTGCTGAGGTCGTTCGGCCCGATCCAGAATAATGTGTACACTGTTGAGGGTCGTGTGGCACAAACCATAGATGCATCTATATACTACTGAGGCTTTCGGCCCGCTCCACAAGAAAAGGAAAGAAGTTACCTAATTACGAGATATGTGCTTACAATACAATACATGAGCAAAATATGATTATAATCTTTACCGTTCCTCCAATAACTCGCCCACAACTCAGAGTGATAAGGCTCGGTCTATTATACATATATTTATTTCTAAACCAAATTTAGTTATAACTTCAATTAATTAAGCCAACAGAATGAGTTCAAATAATTCAAATATTACATGATAGGATCCTAAGTCTACCCGGACATAAACATGCTTTAGCTATGTACGGACACTCGTCACATCGTGCGTACGTAGCACCCACAACCAGTTGCACATAACAATAAATATCACCTAGGATGTAGTTTCTCCCTCACAGGGTTAGACACGAGAGTTACCTCGCTTTGAAGTTCCATAACTGGCTCCAATGTCACTTTAACACCCCAAACGGATGCTCGTCACTCCAAAACTAGTCAATCAATGTGCAAATCCATAAATATTGTCACGACCCAAACAAACCCCTGTCGTGATGGCGCCTATCGTGGAACTAGGAAAGCCGACTCATTCCCAAAACAAACCGATATTTTCATTTCAAAGATAATTTCAGAGCCATTTAACATAAAAACCTTCGCAAAGGAGTTCAAATCAAAACAAAAGTGCGGAAGGAAAAGCCCGACATCGGGGTGTCACTAATCATGAGCCTCTACTATAATCTGTCTAACAATATCAAGGCTAACTTAGCCTGGAAAATAGCTAAATACAACTAGAGGAAGATAAGAGGGAGAAGAGCAGGGGCTGCGGTCGCCAAGCAGCTACCTTGCTATCCCCGAGAAAATCTGCAACCAAAATAATCAACAACCGCTACCGTGTCTAGCTACACCTGGATCTGCACACAAGGTGCAGGGAGTAACGTGAGTACGCCAACTCAGTAAGTAACAACAATAAATAAAGACTAAGCAGTAGTGACGAGCAATAAAGCATATAACGTTCATATCTGGAAATCTCAGTAAAATAGCACATGTTTTTAAAATCAGGATTTGAATCAAAGTATCTCGTTTAAACCCAGTTCTAGTAAAAATCATTTAAAGATATTTTTCAACAATTTTCAGACAAAGGAAAAATGCAAAGGTGAGCAAAATGATGAAATCATAAACAGCCCCTCGGGAAAAACATCACTCATATACAGCCCATCGGGCAAACCTCACAGTCACTCGTGCCAATCGGGCATACCTCACAATCACTCTTGCCACTCGGGCATATCTCATAATCACTCATGCCTCCCAGTCACTCAGCACTCGGCACTCACGCTCAGTAGGTACCGGCGCTCACTGGGGTGTGTACAGACTCCGGAGGGGCTCCTTCAGCCCAAGTGCTATAATCTGCACGGACAACTCACGTGCTGCACGGACAACTCACATGCTATAATAATAAAGTATGCTGCAGGCGGGCCCTCGGCCTCACTCAGTCATAAACCTCTCAAGCCACTTGGGCATTCCAGTAAAACAGGGCATTCGGCCCAAAACATTTATATGCATCAAAATAGAGTCATAAAACTGAGTTATGCGGTAACCAAGTATAAACATGAGTGAGTATAGATTTTCAATCAAAAATAATGAGAGGATAGTAAGAAAAAGCCCCTAAGGGTCCAAACAGCACTGGCGCAAGGCCCAAACATGGCATTCAGCCCAATTTACAGAAACTCTTTCTAAAACATATAAGTATCATATAGTTTCAACAACGTATTCAACTTTACAGTTGCTACGGGACGGACCAAGTCACAATCCTCAACAGTGCATGCCCACACGCCCGTCACCTAGCATGTGCGTCACTAAAAATAGTAGAATGATACAAAATTCGGGGTTTCGTACCCTCAGGACTAGATTTAAAATCGTTACTTACCTCGAACCGGTCAAATCTCAATCCCGCAATGTTCTTGCCTCTGGACTCGGCCTCCAAATGCTCCAAATCTATTCACAATCAGTATAATACCATCAATATACGCTAATGGAATAAATTCCAATGGAAAAGCTGCAAAATTAGACCAAAACCCGAAATTGGCTCAAACCCGGCCCCCGGGCCCAAGTCTCGAAATATGACAAAAGTTACAAAACTAGATAGCCCATTCACTTAAGAATCTAACCATACCAAATTCATCAAAATCCGACATCGTTTGGTCCTTCAAATCCTTAAATTACTCTACAAAAATTCCAAGCCCTAACCACTCATTTTCACTAATTACATGATTAAACAATAGTAAATCACCATATATACGAGTATTAGGGCTCAAGCAACTTACCTCACTGATAGCCCTTGAATCACCCTTCAAATATTACTCCAAAAGCTCCACAAACCGACTTGAAAATTGTGGAAATGTACCAAATTCGCGAAGTGTTCTATTTATGGTTTCTGCCCAGGTTTTCGCACTTGCGGGCTCTTTTTCCGCGCCTGCGGGACCGCACCAGCGGGTCAAGGTGCCGCATCGGCGAACTCCACTTAATTCCCCAGCTTCCGCACCTGCGCGTTTCCTCTGCTTCTGCAAAGCCTGCCCAGCATCTCCCTTTCTGCATCTGCGCCCCAAGTTTTGCACCTGCGGGCTCGCAGATGCGACCTCCAACTAGCACCTGCGCAACCTGCCTAGCCCAGCATTTCCCGCACTTGTGAACTCCCCACGCGCACCAGCGGCCTCGCACCTGCGACTTTTTCTTCCGCAAGTGCAAAAATAGCAGTAGCAGCAGCCTCAACAGCATTTTCCAACTTCGACAAATCCGTTAACCACCCGGAATCACCCCGAGGCCCTCGGGACCTCAACCAAAAATACCAACAAGTCATATATCAACATACAAACTTAGTCGAATCTTTGAATCACTCAAAACAACATCAAATCATCAAATTACCCTCGGATTCAAACCTAAGAACTTCTAAATTTCTAAATTCGGCAACCGATGCCGAAACTAACCAAATCACGTCCGAATGACCTTAAATTTTGCACACACATCACAAATGGCACTACGAACCTACTCCAACTTCCAGAATTCCATTCCGACCCTAATATCAAATTTTTCACTGCCGACCGAAATCACCAAATTTCTAATTTCGCCAATTCAAGCCTAATTCTACCACGGACCTCCAAATCACATTCCGGACGCGCTCCTAAGTCCAAAATCACCTAACAGAGCTAACGAAACCATTAGAATTAAAATCCGAGATCGTTTACACATAGGTCAACATCCAGTTGACTTTTCCAACTTAAGGTTCTAAATAAGAGACTAAGTGTCTCATTCCACTCCGAAACCACTCCGGGCCCGAACCATCTAACACGGTATATCATAATATAGCTTAAGAGAATAAAGGAAACAGAAATAGGGGAAACGAGGCTATAACTCCCGAAACGACCTGCCGGGTCATTACATCCTCCCCCACTTAAACATACGTTCGTCCTCGAACGTGCCGAGAGTTGTTCCAAAAGCCAAGAAATGGCTGTGTAACCTTCCCATGCACTCCAAGGGTAATCCCCCATAACCCTATCCCATACAGGTCTGATAGCACAGCATAACTGAAATTTCTCAATTCAACCTAGACCACAAACCTTCGAATCAAATTTCCAACATCTGAAATTTCCTATAAGATCAGAAGTTCGCATCTACATACCGTATACATCTGAACAAGCTGTACCAAAAGCCGTAATCATAACTCCAATACTCAAATTCAAATACTGCATAGCTCGAATGCTCGAAGCAATGATTTCTAATCACAATATCGGCTCAAATCAACCCAGTGCCAGTAATAAACCTCGTATCAGACAAAACCTCGTTCTAAAACCTTCGTACACTGCCGATGATGAAAGAAACATACCGAATTCATAACCATTCATTCTAGGCCCAATGATCTCGGCTCATTCAACACGACCACTCTAGTGACATGACACATCAATACAATCTAAAGCCACAACCCGTGCAATCCGTGCACCAGATAGCAATATTCTAAATGTACCCAATCGTAACAATGACCCAAACAGGAGAACCGTTCCGGAAGCTCGATGAGTACCACCCCGATGCAATGCTATGAACCCATCACACTCTGTAGAACCATAACACACGAATCTTACATGAGGGATCATATTTTCACATAACTCTGCTGCAATACGTGACCCTATCCAAATACTGGTCCATATGAAACACCTCAAGCCACCCTGCTAAAATCAATAACCATGCGCAATTCGACATCAAGTACCCAAAGTGCATTACCATAACCACAGAGAAGCAAATGACACCATGCCACACAAAACCCGAAAGAACATGACCAATACGCCATCAACCAAGCAATATCCAATACTATTCTTGCTCAAATTCTGCTATAAGGCCGCAATAGAACCGCACCATATGTGCATATAATAAACAAATCACAACTCCTCGTAGCGTAGAAGAGTAACTCACAGATTATTTCAGAACACGAATAAGTTTTACATCAACCGAATGGCACATCCTTCAACAATAGCAGTATGGAGCCAATCAATCCGGCTCGGTGTAGAATACACATCCTAATTGGGCCTACCAATGGGCCCCAAATCAACTATGGTCAGCCACCTATAGAAAAACAACCTCCGAAAGTCCACAATGACGGAATCATAATACCTTCTATCATCTGACTAGCTTCGGCCACAACTTCACAGTCCACAACCATGAAACAATCTGCTCCTGAGAACTCCCAATCTCCAATTCCATAGAACACATGAATCACCATATTTGATTCCACCTCCACTGCCCGAATGCCTAACACCTCTCTCATACACAATCATCCCACGAGAAATACGTAAAAAAAATTCTTCAGTGCCACCTCGCAAAAATTTGAATATCAACAGTCGATCAACTAGGAGAGTGCCGCAATACCAGTGAAGTACCCATAAATCAAAACACACTGCCCCTTCTAAAATGTACACTCTCATCAAGCTATACCAGATAGTAATATCATTTATCTAGTCATCGGAAACCGTTCATGCTGCCTAAGTATTTATGTCCTTCCCTTCAAAACTGAACTGTGACCTTGTACATGTAAATCCTATTCCCGCACAACACACCACATATGTTATGCCATCATATGACAAACATAAGAATTCGATTATCAACTCTGAGTCACTAGCAAATTACATACCTTATTAGTTAGAAACCTCTTTCTTGCTTCTTTTTAGGAGGAAATCATAACACACAACACGTTCCGTACATCGGTAGAAAATATTCGGTTCAAACCATGGTAGAACCCATCATGAACACTTTAAAATCCATTCGCACATAACCAAACTATCTGAACTGAATTCCTCCAACTCCACCAAGCCACATAGGTTTCCAAATTCGAGAGCATTGCCACGAAACACCTGTAGATACTAGCCACATCATAAGTACCCAAAGAATCGATCATACCCATTACTGTGCTAACCCAACCTACTACCAAGCTGTCCTATTTCTCCACGTTCTTTCTAAATTGCCTTTAAATTGCTACTTTTTCCTTGTTAGAACACTACTATCCTTAACTAAAACTTACCCCACGAACTCTAGCATAGAATCACGCCGCCCTAAGGCTTATAAGCCGCCGAATTCCCTTTTTATGTATCCCAAAGGTTCCACAACCAAAAATGCTTACTCCGAAGAGACTTTATGTGAACCTAAAACTGTTTCCTTCACCTTCTTGATACTGAAATTCATAATTCACAATGATATAAGATGCCACGAGTCTCAACACCGTTCAATGCAACTCCCAGTTTTCTAGCCATAATAATAAATCTGAATCCATTGGAACCATTCTCGAGAGTCATCCACTCTACTCAATTCTCGAATTAACCGACCAAACGGACCAAAATGACCTGTGCCCCATTAGCACACCAACACCCAAGGGAATAATGAGTAACTCACACTCCTACGTAATAGAGCAAATTTCCGCTCCATGTACACTACATTCTCTGTGAATAACCACTCAATTATTTTATGGTCCTCCTATAACCATAGAGTATAATACAACTTGTGTCCAGAAATACCTTTACCCGAGTCATCCTCGATCTCGACCTCTGCAAGTCATAACTGATTTACCGGTATACCCCGAACCGAAACTAATACGACCCATAACCGTGCAATCAACTCGTCGATAGCAGACTCCCCCACTTAGCCTTAAGCTGTAATTATATAAAACTAGAACCCGTAAAGATTTCTCCTTCTCAATTACCAAGGTCTCGCACCGTTAACCTGCCAGACTTCTCAAAGTCTTTTATTAAGCCTTTCATGAACATTCTGAATCTCCAGCCAAAATCATACACATGACCTCCTACCGGGTAACAAGTAATATTCCTCGCAAAAGCTTCATCAACATCACGCCACCGCTAGCTGCACACAGGAGATAACCCACATGTGGAATTCCTTACCGACATCTTCCAATGACACTGCACTGAGTGCAACGACCACTAAATCCGTAAATTCTCCTGAGTTCATGCTCGCCCACCATTTGTATAAGTCTGCACTTTCCCTATTGACATCAACTGTACGTCAACAATACCTTCTGAACTCATGTCATATTACACCTGACACGATAATCAGATCTTCATGCCTCTATTCATTTCAAACACACTCCTTTCTGCCATATTCATTTTTTTCCTTTGTACACTAATCATTACTCCAAATAGAGTCTGCGGGCCGATTCACATACTAACATGATTCCAAACCATTCTACACTTTCTCAAGGCGCACGACTACCCTACTAGTGAAATCATATGCTAATCTGCCACTCTTACTTTGGTTAAAATATCTCCTTTAAGAAACTTCTCAACCTCTACTTCTCCTACTTGACCTTCTAGTACTTCAATCACTGCGAAACACTTCCCGTCATGTCTTCCCTCATACTTTGCTACCCAACTGCTGTATCAAATAGAAATGTATCTCTGTCGCACCTTAACCAATAAAATGTTACCGACTCTAAGTCTCTTCGAAGATCATCTTTCTCGAGCCATCAATATCAAAAATACCCATTCGCAACCACAATTACTATACAATCACTTACTCTTCTTGAGTCCAAACTCATTGACAAGACATGAGAATTTAATTTGCCCCAAAATTTAACAACGTGAAAGATCCTTCAAAACATTCACACTCAAGACCGTACGTCATATCAAAATGAAAATCAAGCGCCCAATGGCCTTCCTTTACATTTCAAGGAAACATTTCTCGTCACATTCAAATCATCTTAACACATCCCACAGTTACATCATACTTATTACAAAGCCATTCTACCGCTCATCGAGCCACGAATTCCGCTCGTAGGGGCATTACCGGACATATGAGTCCAAATGTACAGGTTACAACTGAAGCTACGGAGCCAAAGCTACGATTTAAACCTGGCATTAAGTCTTCCAGACTAGCCCATCACCAAAACACATAATACACATCTCGAACCTCATTCATAGAATCACAAGCTGGCGATGCACAACTGATACCGAGCGCTTATGTGCGCATACGAATGCGTGGAAGAAATTCAAAGAGTTATGTTTTAAGCTGAATCAATTTCGCACGATAGAATACAAGAAAGTGAAATTTTCCTAAGGGTTCTGTAGCCTCTCAAAGATAAGTACAGACGTCTCCGTACCGATCCGCAAGACTCTACTAAACCCGCTCATGACTCGTGAGACCTATGTAACTTAAGCTCTAATACCAATCTGTCACGACCCAAACAAACCCCTGTCGTGATGGCGCCTATTGTGGAACTAGGCAAGCCGACTCATTCTCAAAACAAATCGATATTTTCATTTCAAAGATAATTTCAGTGCTATTTAACATAAAAATCTTCGCAAAGGAATTCAAATCAAAACAAAAGTGCGGAAGGAAAAGCCCGACATCGGGGTGTCACTAATCATGAGCATCTACTACAATCTGTCTAACAATATCAAGGCTAACTTAGCCTGAAAAATAGCTAAATACAACTAGAGGAAGATAAGAGGGAGAAGAGCAGGGGCTGCGGTCGCCAAGCAGCTACCTTGCTATCCCTGAGAAAATCTGCAACCAAAATAATCAACAACCGCTACCATGTCCAGCTACACCTGGATCTGCACACAAGGTGCAGGGAGTAACGCGAGTACACCAACTCAGTAACTAGCAATAATAAATAAAGACTGAGCAGTAGTGACGAGCAATAAAGTATGTAACGTTCATATCAGGAAATCTCAGTAAAATACCACATGCTTTTAAAATCAGGATTTGAATCAAAATATCTCGTTTAAACCCAGTTCCATTAAAAATCATTTAAAGATATTTTTCAACAGTTTTCAAACAGAGGAAAAATGCAAAGGTGAACAAAATGATGAAATCATAAACACCCCCTCGGGCAAAACATCACTCATATATAGCCCCTCGGGCAAACCGCACAGTCACTCGTGCCAATCGGGCTTACCTCACAATCACTCTTGCCACTCGGGCATACCTCACAATCACTCATGCCTCCCAGTCACTCAGTACTCGGCACTCGCACTCAGCAGGTACCTGCGCTCACTGGGGGTGTGTACAGACTCCGAAGGGGCTCCTTCAGCCCTAGCGTTATAATATGTACGGACAACTCATGTGCTGCACGGATAACTCACGTGCTATAATGATAAAGTATGCTGCAGGTGGGCAGCCCCGATCCACACTTATCCTCACAATCAGGCCCTCGGCCTCACTCAGTCATAAACCTCTCAAGCCACTCGGGCATTCGGCCCAAAACATTTATATGCATCAAAATAGAGTCATAAAACTGAGTTATGCAGTAACCAAATATAAACATTACTGAGTATAGATTTTCAATCGAAAACAATGAGAGGATAGTAAGAAAAAGCCCCTAAGGGTCCAAACAACACTGGCGCAAAGTATCATATAGTTTCAACAAAGTATGGAACTTTACAGTTGCTACAGGACGGACCAAGTCACAGTCCCCAACAGTGCACACCCACACGCCCGTCATCTAGCATGTGCATCTTTAAAAATAGTAGAATGATATAAAATACGGGGCTTCGTACCCTCAGGACTAGATTTATAATCGTTACTTACCTCGAACCGGTCAAATCTCTATCCCACAATGCTCTTGCCTCTGGATTCGGCTTCCAAATGCTCCAAATCTATTCACAATCAGTACAATACCATCAATATACGCTAATGGAATGAATTCCAATGGAAAAGCTACAAAATTAGACCAAAATTCGAAATTGGCTCAAACCCGACCCCCAGGCCCACGTCTCGAAATCCGACAAAATTTACAAAATTATATAGCCCATCCACTCACGAATCTAACCATACCAAATTCATCAAAATCTGACATCGTTTGGTCCTTCAAATCCTTAAATTACTCTCCAAAATTTCCAAGCCCAAATCCCTCATTTTCACTAATTACATGATTAAACAATGGGAAATCACCATATATACGAGTATTAGGGCTCAAGAAACTTACCTCACTGATAGCCCTTGAATCACCCTTCAAAAATTACTCCAAAAGCTCCACAAACCGACTTGAAAATGGTGGAAATGAACCAATTTCGCGAAATGTCCTATTTATGGTTTCTGCCCAGGTTTTCGCACCTGCGGGCTCTTTTTCCGTGCCTGCGGGACCGTGCCTGCGGGACCGCACCTGCGGTCGAGGCGCCGCATCCGCGAACTCCACTTAATTCCCCAGCTTCCGCACCTGCGCTCCAGGCCTCGCACATGCGGGCTCGCAGGTGCAGTCAAATCTTTCGCGCCTGCGCTCCAGCCTTGGCCTCACATTTTTCCGCATATGCGCAGAAATTCTTGCGCCTGCAAAAGCGCACTTGCGCGTTTCCTCAGCTTCAGCGAAGCCTGTCCAGCATCTCCCTTTCCTCATCTGCGCCCCAGGTTTCGCTCCTGCGGGCTCGCAGATGCGACCTCCAACTCGCACCTGCGCAACCTGCCTAGCTCAGCATTGCCCGCACCTGTGAACTCCCCACGCGCACCAGTGGCCTCGCACCTGCGACTCTTTCTTCCGTAGGTGCGAAAATAGCAGTAGCAGCAACTTCAGCTGCATTTTCCAACTTTGACAAATCCGTTAACCGCCCGGAATCACCCCGAGGCCCTCGGGACCTCAACCAAAAATACCAACAAGTCATATATCAACATACAAACTTAGTCAAACCTTCGAATCACTCAAAACAATATCAAATCATCAAATTACTCTCGGATTCAAGCCTAAGACTTTCTAAATTTCCAAATTCGGCAACTGATGCCGAAACCAACCAAACCACGTCCGAATGATCTCAAATTTTGCACACACATCACAAATGACACTACGAACCTACTCCAACTTCCGGAATTCCATTCCGACCCCGATATTAAATTTTTCACTACCGACCGAAATCGCCAAATTTCTAATTTCGCCAATTCAAGCCTAATTCTATCACGGACCTCCAAATCACATTCCGGATGCGCTCCTAAGTCCAAAATTACCTAACGGAGCTAACAGAACCATTAGAATTCAAATCTGAGATCATTTACACATAGGTCAACATCTGGTTGACCTTTCTAACTTAAGGTTCTAAATAAGAGACTAAGTATCTCATTCCACTCCGAAATTACTCCGGGCCCGAACCAACTAACCCGATATATTATAATATAGCTTAAGAGCATAAAGAAAATAGAAATGGGGAAAACGGAGCTATAACTCTCGAAATGACCAGCCGGGTCGTTACAGATATATACTCTAATACTTATAATAAATTAATTTATAACAATTTTCAACTCCACTCGAAAAGTCGACTACTGGCACTATATGATCTTGTAACCCCAACTGCTCTACGACCTTTGATATGATAATGTTGGCCGAGCTACCTGGACCAATCAACACACATTTAACTCGAGATTTATTGATAAGTACGGATATTACCAGTGCATCATTATGAGGTTGCACGATGCCCTCGGCATCCTCGTCGTTGAACAAAATGGTCCCTTTTGGGATATAATCTCTGGTTCATTTTCCCCTCATGATAGATAATTTAGTGCATTTTATCATCGGCCCTTGAGGGATATCGACCCCTCCAATGATCATGTTGATGATGTGTTGAGGTTTTACCTGTTCAGTCTGTTTGCTGGCGTCTCTGTTTTTGAAGTGGTTCTTGGATCGATCACTCAGGAATTCTCCTAGGTGCCCGTTATTAAACAACCGGGCAACTTCTTCTCTCAATTGCCTGCAATCCTCGATCCTGTGGCATGGGTGCCATGATACTTGCACATCAATTTAGGATCTCTCTGGGTAGGGTCAGATTGTAATAGTCGAGTCCACTTGGTATCCTTGATGTTCCCGATGGCCGACACGATACTGGAATCATCGATGTTGAAGTTATATTCTGACAATCTTGGTGCCTCCCTGGCCCCGAGTGATCTGTCGAAACCATTTTTGCTCATCAGACCTCGGCTATTGGTCCCTCGATCATTTCTCTTTTTGTTCCTCGTAAGGTGACGCCCGAACCTGTTTCCCCTGCGATCTCCACTTTATGGTTGATACCAGTCTCGGGTCGATCTTGATTCATGATCGACGACTCTCTTAGACATGTCGTCGGCTCTAACGGGATAAAGGGACCCAGAAGGGGTGCCGAGTTGGTCGTCCTCGACTCTGATTTTTCAATTGGTACCTGTTGTGGATGTCGGCCCAAGTTACTGCATTCTACTAAATTTTGTTTTAGCTGCTGCGAAACCAAGGAGTTTCAGGGGTTAAGTCCTTGAGTGAATGCCTGAACGACCCAATCATCGGTGACCGAAGGCAAGTCCATCCGTTCCATTTGAAACCTTGACACGAACTCCCTGAGCATCTCGTTATCTCTTTGCTTAAACTTCAAAGGGTCTGATTTTCTGGTTGTGACCTTGATGGCCCCGGCATGTGCCTTCACAAAAGCATCTGCAAGCATAGCAAACGAATCAATAGAATTTAAGGGTAAGTTGTGATACCATATTATTGCTACCTTTGATAGGGTTTCCCTGAACTTCTTTAGCAAAACCGACTCGATTTCATCATCTTCGAAGTCGTTTCTCTTGATGGAGCATGTATAGGAGGTCACATGCTCGTTTGGATATGTGGTTCTATTGTACTTTGGAATATCGGGCATACGAAACCTCTTTGGGATCGGCTTTGGTGCAGCTCTCGGAGGGAAAGGCTTTTGGATAAACCTCTTAGAATTCGGTCCTTTTAATATCGGAGGTGCTCTCGGAATTTTATCGACCCTGGAGTTATATGTTTCCACCTTTTTATCGTTGGCCTCAATTTTCTTTCGCCTGATTCCACCCGCTTCGTCAGAGCTTGGAGCATTTTCATTATCTCGGGGCAGGCCCCGGGCTCAGCTTCACCTGACCTTTCGGTGGTTTGCTCGTTTCTTCGGGTGTTCTCTCGGGATCGTTCGGGCTCGACCCTACCAAGGGGTTGCCTTGATTCTGTAGCTGTGCTATTGTCTCCTGTTGAGTTTTCAACATTTCAAAGATTAGCCGCAGACTTATCCCATCATCTTCGCCTTCAGGCGTTTCTCGGACTGTTGGTCGAAGGCCTCTACGGATGCTATTTTCGGGGTCAGTTGGCAAATGTGCATCGATGGCGACCTGTGAATTGGCGTCGATTGGATCGGCAACTGGGGCTCTGTTAGGATTAGAAGGGGCACCTTGTTGCTAGGCACCAGGTTGTTGTTTTCGCCATGATGGCCAGATTCAGCCTCAACGTTCAAATGAGCAGGCTAAGAATTTGACATCTTTAAGCAAACTTGAAATTGAAAACTTAAAGAACAAGCGTAAAATAGAGTGCGTTATGGAAATTTGTATCAAATCACCACTATTATCCTTAGCCCCACGGTGGGCGCCAAACTGTTTACCCTTAAAATGCATAACAATTGAATTTATACGCGGTTTTAAAAATATGTGGATTGATTCAACACAAATGATCAAGAATGTTAGATAAATGAATTAAAGGTACTGTGGATAACCAAACCAGTTGTGACGTTGAGTCCGGGCTCAGATTTAAGCTTAACAATAGTTTTGCCCTCAATCGGACCCTTGATTCGGCGCCAAATGCGTATGATGAACTATGATTAAAATAAAAACTTTTCAATAACTAGAAAGCAGAGAAACAAGTTTGTATTGCCTTGATATGCATGTTGCAGTGTGTCTATTGAATAAGAAACTTCTCCTTTTTATAGTAGTGAAGTTTTACCCCTAGTACAATTCTAAAAAAAGTAAAAATCCTCCTTGCACATCAATTACTGATACGCTACCGACATCAGGCGAGATCTGCGCCGTAATATTCGATTGGGTGCGGATATTACGATCTGTTAATCGTGTGCAATCGTTTGTAGTGCTTTTCGAGGTATTGGAGCTCGTACCGGGTTCGGGGGGTGTTGTCTTGTCGGGCCCGATAGCGAGCACTCCGTTCGGGCCTTAGTACGAGAAGTTCCCAACTTCGATTCCGATCCCATGTAATCATGTCCTTGCTTTGTTTGACCCGTCTGAAAATCGGGATATTTATTAGCCCCGATTTTACCCGTATACAGGTTATTTGTGTAAAGATCCCAACTTAATTTACATTGCTGGTTGTCATGTGGGTATTTAATTCTCTCCGGTGAAATAATTCTGAATTTTGCAGGAGAAGAATGATGCTGTAATATGTTTCGCTGTCCAGTTACATAAATAAATGCAGTAATGAATGTGTGCATCTAAGCAGAAAATTGTGAGCTTGGAGATTAGGTGTGAAATGTATTATGCAGCTATATATACTTTAAAATACAATACCTGAACAATCGCAACATTGAATAAAAATGAACTATATGATAATGACAAAAATTTGACTAGGCTAAGCTAGAGAAAAGGCTTGCATGCATTAGGTGTTTATATCAAATCAAAATATTTTCGCCACTAATTAAGTGATTTGAGGTTACAACATGCATCCATTAATTATACATGATTTAATGATAATAATGTATGTAGAGATATATATTTATTAAATTAGTGTACAAAATTGAGTGTGTAAGAATTTTTCTAAAGAGTTGGTCCAACAATCCAAATCTGGAGTGAATTGATAAAAATAACTTATTGACACTTGATGTTTATCAAATAAAAATATTTTGGATACAAAAATCCATTTTTTAACCACGATTAAGTATTATATATTCTCACTTTTATGACATTGATATTCTTTTTTGACGTAAACACCACATACTGTCAAGTACTTATCGTGAATGAATTATAACAACAAAAATTCTAGAAATAGGTCTCATATTTTGGACAAGCTGTTTTCTCCGGCTATTACATATTAATAATTTATAAATCAACGAGCTATGCTCTTTCCGTCTTCTCTTTACTTCGATTTTGATTTCTGCTTTTCTTCTCCTTTGTTTTTTGAACTGCAAAAGATAGATTAAAGAATTTGATAAAGAGTGAAAAATACAAATGATATAACTGAATAACTAACGCATATTATTCTTGCAGTTGAATTTTTGTCAGCTTTGTAATGTTATATGTTGTACTGATTTTGTTTACCATATTTGATTTTTCTATTCTTTGAAGGAAGGACAATATATTTACCATAATTGATTTTACTTTTTACGAAAAGAAAAATATAATTCTTTCATATTTAACTAGTCATTTTTCTTGAAGGAAAATGTTTTGACTTCTATAT
This sequence comes from Nicotiana tabacum, assembly GCF_000715075.1. NCBI lineage: Eukaryota > Viridiplantae > Streptophyta > Magnoliopsida > Solanales > Solanaceae > Nicotiana > Nicotiana tabacum. The sequence goes on from NC_134088.1 coordinate 52,905,061, forward strand.
ATTAAGGATCCTTCCTTCTTATTTAGTAGTATCCATAATGTAGCTATAAGGTATTTGAGAGTCTTGTTTAAGAGGAGAATTGTTGGGACAACTGTTAGCCTGCTACTTGTGTATGCCTCTTTGTGAAGTTGTTCTCTCGATATTTTGTACTCTCTTTTGTATAGTAGATTGTTCATCTCCACCTGTGGACGTAGGTCAATTGATCGGATTATGTTAAATATTTGTGTCTCTTTTGGTATATTTCTCTTTTGTTGTCTGATTTATCGTCGTTCAAGATTTGTTTTACTAGTTTCCGCATGACTGCTGATTAGTTTGATCCTAACACGTATGCTGTAAACTTGTATTTTATCTTGTGAGTTTGGATTAGTTTTTTTTACTTTACCTTTACTTAACAATCATGTTTTTTTTTTGTCAAAAGAAAAATATTATTACTACTAAGTTTTAGTAGATAACTAGATTTGTTTAGGATAAATCATACCTAGAAATGATTTTAACAAGAAAATAAAGTTTAAAAAAAAAAGGAACGGTCATTAAGCTTTCAAAAACTTCCAATTTACTTATGTATTTGGCTAGATCGTCCAATAGGACTAATAAGCACTAAGCAGTGGGGTCGATCATTTATTAATTGTAAGGAGTTGGCTTTGCTTTCTTTTGTGTTCTTTTAGTTTTGATTATGTAATTAAACCAAGGCTATCTCTTATTTATTTTTTTGGTCAAACGAAAAAATTGTATTTAACCATGTATAAATATGTACAACTAGCTCTTTTTGGACTCTTGAGCTAGATCCTCAAACAGACCCCATATAAAATCTAAAAAGACGGACTACTTCATAATCTATTCCTACACAACTCGATAACTATTGAGTATCTAGTGATCTAGACCATTTATATTTTTTTTAAACGATACAACCGGTCATTTTGAGTTTTAGCGTTTCATTAGGTGGTTTGAGACTTTGAGTAGCTTTATATGATATATTATGACTTGAGTGTATGGTCGATTTTGGTTTTTGAGTGGTTGGGGTTGATTTGGAAGAATAACTCTTGATTTAGAAGTTTTAAGTGGGAAGAGTTGACCAAGGTTTGACTTTTGGGAAAATGGACTCGGAATCGGGTTTTGATTGTCCCGATTGGTTCATATGATGATTATGGACTTGTACGTATATTCGGATTTGGTTTCGTAGGTTCCTAGAAGAATTCGACACTATTTGTCGAAAGTTGGCAATTTAAAAACTTAAGAGTTCATAAGTTTGACCAAGAGTTGACTTTGATGTTATTGGATTCCAATTGGTGTTCCGACACTTTGGATAGGTCTATATATTTGAATTGAATTCGTGTGCAAAGTTTAGAAGTAATCCTAAATGTTTAAGATTCGAACACTCTTTTGAAGTGTTTGAGCCTCGATTCATTGTTTTGATGTTTTCATGGGTGTTTTGAGGCTTTGGATAAGTTTGAATAATATATTTGTACTTGTTGGTATGATTGGATGGGGTCCCGAGGGGCTCGGGTGTGTTGTGGATCATTGGTTGAAAGACTAGTTAAGTTAAGGATTTGGAGTTTGATCATGGTCAATAACAAGTTAAGATGACCTCTTTTCGGTGTTTTGAGTGTGTGAGCCGGTTCGTAGTATATTTTATTATTGAAATGCATATATGATTTGTGTTCGGGAGGTTCCGAATGAGTTTGGGTGCTAAAACGAAGATTTTTTAATTGCTGGTTTTTTTAGTGTAAATAATTACAAAAATACCAGTTATGTCCCTAAAATTTTCAGACTTCCTTTAAACTTTAAAATATCATAATTTTAAATTCAAATTGGGTAATTCAAATGGCTATCTTGGTAGTATAGGATGAACACATAAGGAAATCCTAAGCTTTAGCGATAGGCAAAAAGAGACGACTGCACACGAAGCTATCGTGAAGCCATTAATGGCTGCTCCGGCCACTGACCAGCCTCCTCTGCGCGATTAGTAAAACTTACAATATTAAATGCTGCCATGCAGGCGTCGACTCACGTAACCCTAAAACTAATTGAGTATCTTCATGGAAAGCCCATTGTACGTTGGAAGAAGAATGAAGTGAAGCAATCCATAGCCCAGCAAGGATTACAATTGGCTGTTCTTGGCAAGTTTTCTTATGGCAAACCAGTTATTCAAGAACTATGCAAGGCAATACCAATTCAATATGAACTGAAGGGTCCTTGTTCTATTGGTTTGATCGAGGATAGTCATGTTCTTATCAAGCTTTCATTAATGGAGGATTATATTCAATTATTGTCGAAGCCATCCTTTTATTTAAAAGTTCAAGGAGATATGTAGCAGATGAGATGCACCAAGTGGAATCCATGGTAGAAACCTGAAGAAAAAACTCCTATAGCCATAACATGGATATCCTTTCAAGACTTGCCTCCCAACTTCTTTGGTAAGGAGTTCGTATTTTCTTTGGCTACGGCAGTTGGAATACCTTTACATGTTGACTTGGCTACACAAAATGGTACACAACCTAGTTGTGCTAAGGTTAAGGTGGAGGTAAATTTATTATCCGATCTTCCTCAAAGAATCAAAATCGTAGAGGAGGAGGATGAGACAGGACCAGAAGAATCAAAGTGGATTAAAATTAGGTATAACTACATGCCTAAATATTGTAAAACTTGTAAAAAATAAGGGCATAAGGAGAGTGAGTGCTGGGTAGTTAATCCTGAGCTTAGGCAATTTGAAGAAACTGTAGTTGAAGAGGGCAAAGGAAAGGAGCAGGTTGGTACTGCAACAGCTACTACAAAAGTTCTAACTAGCGGTAAAGTCCTGGGGAAATCACTTTCTAATACTGCTAGGCAAGAATGGATACGAAAGAGGAAGAATAAATATCAACGAGATAAAAGAGGGCACATTATTGATGAAACGGTGGGTAAAGAGGTGATCAATGTGGAGGATAAGGTCAAGGAGCAAGGTATGTCAACAAAGAATAAATTTGCTACTTTAGAAGTTAAAGAAATTGACCAACCAACATTGAGAATCACTGATGGAAAGGGAGATGATAAGGGCAAGGAAAAGGAAAAGAATCAACTGGAAAACGAATCAAACAAAGCAAAGGAGAAGAATCACTTGAAAAAGGTTAGAGATTCCAGCTCTAATCCTAAGGAAACTGGGATTACTTTAGAGGCAAAGGAAGGTACTTCAAATCCTTCTCGAGAAGGGGTTCATAAGGAGGCAGCTGTTTCAAACCCTAATCCCAAGGATATTGGGAATGAGGTCGATATAAAAAAAAGAAAGAACAGTAACTGGGTTGCTATAAGGTTTGGAGCTGCTCGTAAAGACATCAATGTTATCACAAATTACTCATGCCAAGAGACACCTTCACAAACAAGAGATGATTGTTCAAGGGGATTGGGAGCTACTGAAGCTACAAGTGATAGAAGAGCATCATGGGGGGAAGAAGTAGAGGAGCTGGAGATCAACAATGAAGCTGGAAAAAAATGCAAAAAATAATGCCCTAACTAGCAACCTACAAACAAAGCAACAGGGTGGTTTTGAAGAACTTGCTATAGGAAACTCTAGTGCAGGAAACTAAGGTTGATGTTTTATAAACAACCACAATGCAACATACAACAGGTTCAATTGGAGTAGGTAATGGGTCATCTAAAGAAGCTAGAAGCAATGAGGGAGCAGGTGGAGAAGGTACAATGATGAATAAAAGCAATGGAACAGTGAACCCTAACATAACTAGGCAGGTATCTTCCACAGCTGCAGCTCAAGCGATTGATGAATTAGGAGTAGGACCTATTGACAACACTCATACAAGGGTCTTAAATGAGTTAGTGGGGTCAGAGCATCAAACAGTTACTGGTAAGATGGGTGATCTCAATGGAACAGTAAATTCTGCAATTGGTGCAACAATGACTCCTAGTCTAGGGTCAGTTTATGAGCTTCAATTCATGGCTATTAAGGAGGCTATTTGTGATAAAGAGCAGAGCAGGCAAGTGATAAATCAGGAGCAAATTAAGCAGTCCATTATTCATAAAGCCTCAGGTGCTATTGAGGCAGTTGCCGTAGCTTGTGCCTCAGGTGTTGCGCAACCAATGCAGATTCAGATCAATGTGCTATTAGTGTCACCTAATCAGATTCTACACGACATTATCAAACACAATGTGGTACCTATGGATATTCAGAATACAATGTTAGGGCAAGTGCAGTTTGAGGATGAAGGTAAAGATGAGTCTGTTGCTGGCAACTTTAAGTCAATAACTAGAGAGGCAGATCTTTCTCCTAGAGTTGGAGACAAGAGCTGCAAGAAAGGAAAGAAGCAAGGATAGCATAAAGAAGTACAACAACCTAAAAGAATTTTGCCCAAGAGGTCAGTATGACAAACCCAATGATGATCAAAGCTTTGATATGGAACATAAGGCATGTGAAGACTCAACAGGCCTTCCAGATGGTGATCAATATGCAAAGGGAATTTGGATTCTTTGTGGTTGCTTTGATGGAGCCATTTTAGAATTCTAGACACATTCAAAGATATAGAATAAGACTCAATATGGAGGTTGTTTTTGCTAAGCTAAATGGGAAGATTTGGTTGTTTTTTGATGCTGTAGTAGTATGGAAAATAGTCATGAACACTCATCAGCAAGGTACTATCAAACTGTATCACCAGGACATTGGCCAACACATTATGTGTACTTTTGTATATGTTAAATGTTCTTCATTGGAGAGATTGGAGTTGTGGGATAGTCTTTATTACCTTGCAAGTGATATGGAGTTGCCTTGGATGGTAGGTGGAGATTTTAATGTGTTGCTTCATGAGGATGAGAAGATAGGTGGGCTTCCAGTCCATCCTCCTGAGTATGAAGACTTTGCATTTTGTGTGAATTCAAGTAGGCTGTTTGATCTAGGCTACAAGGGTAGTCCCATCACTTGGTGAAATGAAAGACCAAATTGCAGAATGTATTTTCAAGAGGTTGGATAGAATCCTTGTGAATTTGCCTTTCCAGAATTTGTTCCCAACTATTAAAGTTGAACACCTAATCAGAATTGGCTCAGGTCATGCTCCCTTGTATATGAGTTATGGTGAACAACGATCTAACTATATTAAGCCGTTTACGTTCTTAAACTTCTGGGCTAAGCATGAGAACTTTAAAGAGGTTGTGAGGCAGAATTGGTTTGCAGACTTCCTTGATGATCTTTTCCTCATGTTCAAATAGAAGTTGAAGAGGGTGAAGGCTGCATTGGCTAAATGGAGCAAGAATACCTATGGAGATATTTTCAAGCAACTTGCAATCAGGGAAGATATTGTAAGGGTGAAGGAGATGCTATTTGAAGAAGAGCCAACTGTGGAGAATAGAATTGTTTTACAAAAAGCTCAAGCTGAATTGAAGAGTTACCTAAGTATTGAAGAGCAATATTGGAAGCAGAAGGCTGGTATAACATGGTTCACTGAAGGAGACAGGAACACTAGATTTTTTTACAATTATGTAAATGGCAAGAGGAAAAAACTACAGCTGAAGAGGATTCAAGACAACAATGGAGCATGGGTTGAAAATCGAAAGGCTTTGGCTAAGGCTGATGTGGAGTTCTATGAGAGACAGTTCACACAAGAGGAAGATCCTGCAGATTTATCTTTGCTAGCTAATGTACCTACCATGGTGACAGGGGAGCAGAATTTTGAACTTGTAGATATCCTACTATGGAAGAAATGAAACAAGCTGTGTTTGAACTTAGTGGAGAAAGTGCTAGTGGTCCACATGGATTCACTGGTACCTTTTATAAAGAGTGTTGGGAGATCATTGGCAAGGACATTTATGATATGGTGCTACACTTCTATGGGGGAGCTGTATTGCCTAAATCTATTACTCACACTAACCTAGTGCTGCTGCCAAAGAAGCCTATGTTTCAAACTTTCTTAGATTTGAGGCCTATAAGCTTAAGCAATTTCATTATCAAAGTGATATCAAGAGTGCTTGGCAGAGTTGAATGACTATGAGAAGATTTCAGGGCAGTTGATCAATAAGGCAAAGAGATTATATTATATGCACTCTAAGGCAGCCAATGCACTGTTCCAAACAGTTGGGGATCTCACAGTCTTCACTAGAGGTGCATTTCTTATTACTTATCTAGGATGCCCTATATTCTATACCAGGGGGAGGAAGGACTATTATGATGATCTTATTAAAAAAGTGAAAGCTAAATTACATTCTTGGAAAGGGAAGCTGTAATATTTTGGAGGCAAGGCTGCTTTGATAAGTGGTGTTCTTCAAAGTATGCCTATAAACATGCTCTCAATACTAAATCCACCTAAGAATATCATAGAACATTTACATAAACTATTTGTAAGGTTCTTTTGGAGTACAAAGGAGGAAGGGAGAAGCAGGCATTGGGTATCATGGCATGAGTTGTGTCTTCCAAAGGAGGAAGGAGAGCTGGGTTTAAGATCATTGTTTGATGTCTCCAAAGCATTGTTTGCAAAGCTGTTGTGGAGGTTTAGGACCATAAAGTCTTTGTTGTCAAATTTTATGTGGAATAAATAATGCAAAAAAGAGTTGCCTACAGTAGTAACCTCAAAAAATCTCCAGATTTTCAGCCATCTGTTCTTGAACAAAAATGGTTCGAAACTCGTCGGAAACTCACCCGAGCCCCTCGGGGTCCCAAACCATATATGCACATCAGTTCAAAAACTTAATACGAACTCGCTCGCGTAATGAAAATACTAAAATAACACCTAGAACTACGAATTGGACACCAAATCAAATTAAATTTTTAAGAAAACTTATAGAATTTCTTTTTTAACAACCGGACGTCTGAATCACGTCAAACTAGCTCCGTTTCTCACCAAATTTGGCAGACAAGTTATAAATATAGTAATGGAGCTATACCAGGTTCTGGAACCAAAATACGGACACGGTATAAATAAAGTCAAACATTAGTCAAATCTCTTAAGTCATTAAACCTTTAATCTTAAAATTTTGACAACATGCGATAACTTAAGCTAGGGACCTCCGAATTCGATTACAGACATACGCCCAAGTCCCAAATTGCGATACGGACCTACCGAAACTGTCAAAATACTGATTCGGGTTCGTTTGCTCAAAATGATAACCAAAGTCAACCCAATTGAGTTTAAAGCTCTACTTCACATTTTAATTAATTTTTCACATAAAACCTTTTCGAAAAAATTTAAGGATTGCGCACGCAAGTCGAAAAATGATGAATAGTTCTATTTGAGGTCTCAGAACATAGAATAGTTTATTAAATTTAAAGATGACCTTTTGGGTCATCACATCATACTACACTCTGCATTTCGTGTGCAGATCCAGGTACTTTCGGATACGGCAGTTGCTAGATTTGTGGATTTATTTGTTGGAGACTATCGAGGTAGTTGTTTGGCGTTTGCATACCTTGACTCTCTTTCCTTTCAGTTATTTGTATTGTTTTATATTTCCACACAGTGTTTTATCAGTCACACTATGTTATCACTTAGATGCTCATGTACTCAGTGACACCGAGTTTTGGGAGTGTATTTGTATTAGTAAGTGTGGGGTTTTTCTATTAAATTTAAATATTATGTTTTCAAACGTAAGAGAAATTGTGGTTTATTGAGATTGTCAGCTTGCCTAGTATTGAGATAGGCACCATCACGACATACGGATTTTGGGTCATGATAAGTTGGTATCAGAGCCTAAGTTACATAGGTCTCACAAGTCATGAGCATGTTTAGTAGTCTTGCGGATCGGTACAGAGACATCTGTACTTATTTTCGAGAGGTTGTCGAACCCTTAAGAAAATTTCACTTTCTTGTATTTTATCATGTGAATTTGTTAATTCCGAAAACTAAATTTCTGTTATTTTATTCTCTCACAAATGGTGAGGACACATACTACCGGATCGGATGGCCAGCCACCGGTGCCACCAGTTAGGGACGCGAGAGGTCGGGAGGTCGAAGTGTAGCTCGTACAACAGTTCGAGCAGCACCTATAGAACCACCAGTTACTCCAACTCAGGAGCAGGTTCCAAATATAGTCGAGACAGTGGGGCTAGCTCAGGCACCAGTTATGCCTATTGTGATTCCAGGCCTTCATGAGGTTTTAGCACAAATTATGATTGTTTGCACTGGCCTTCCTCCGGTGGTTTCGGTTCAGGCCGCATCATCCACTTCTTAAGCCGGGGGAGGTACTTATATCCCTGTTGCCCATACTCTAGAGCAGGTATTGCAAGGACTTCAGATATCGGGGACACTACCAGTCCAGCCGTTGAAGCTGCTCAGGCTCAGGTGGGTCCTATTATGAATGAAGAGGAACATAAGAGGTTGGAGAGGTTTGGGAGACTCCATCCTCCAACTTTCAGTGGAACTGAGTCAGATAATGCTCAGGATTTATTGGACAGATGCCAACGGATGCTTCGTACAACGGGTATTCTGGAGACCAGTGGGGTCTCATTTACTACTTTTGAGATGACCGAGGTAGCCTTCATATGGTGGGAGACTTATGAGAGGAGCAGACCAGTTAGTGCAGCACCATTATCATGGTATGAGTTCTCCGTATTATTTTTGGAGAAGTTTGTGCCACAGACCCGCAAAGAGGAACTACACAGGCAGTCGAGTATTTACGTTAGGAGTACCTGTTCGTGACTCAGTATGAGATGCGATTTTCAGAATTGGCTTATCATGCAGTTTGGTTGGTTCCCACTGAGAAGGAGATGATCAGGAGGTTCATTAATGGCCTTAACTATTAGTTTCGTTTTGTTATGACTCTGGAAAATGTAGTGGGTGTTAAATTCTGTGAGGTGGTTGACAGTGCTCGACGACTAGAAATGGTCCGAACTCAGGAGCGTGAGGAGAAAGAGGCTAAGAGGTCTCGTGGTCTGGGTAATTCTAGCGGTGTTCCTTCTGGGGGGGACAACCCTGTCATAGTAGGGGTCGTCCTTATAGGCCCGCTCAGATGGCTCATCCAGCTCATCGTTGCGCATCAGCTAGCCATAGTTCATACAGTGCTCGACCAAGTCAGTCTTCTCTTAATGCACTTCCAGTTCAGAGTTCATCTAGTGCACCATCAGTTCATGGTTCATATGTACCAGGTTCTTCTGGTAGTTATTTTGGTTCTCGAGGTCCACTTCAGTACTTGCCGATATTCTCAGAGAAGGGTTGTTTTGAATGTGGAGATTTGGGTCACATAAAGAGATATTTCCCCCGCCTTTCGGGAGGTTCAGCTTAGCAGAGGAGTCAGACTACGACTTCAGCACTAGTTGCTTCACCACCCACCCAGACAGCTCGGGGTGGGGCTCAGTCAGCTAGGGGTCGCCCAAGAGGGGGAGGCGGATCAGGTGGCGGTTAGGCCCGATTCTATACTATTTTTGCCAGGCCAGATGTTGTTGCTTCAGATGCAGTAAACACATGTATTATCTCAGTATGCCACAAGGAAGTTTATATATTATTTGACCCTTGCTCCACATATTCGTATGTATCATCATATTTTGTTTGTTATCTAGACATGTCCTGTGAGCCCTTAGTTTTACTTGTTTGTGTATCTACGCAGGTGGGCGATACTATTATTGTGGATCGTGTGCATCGGTCGTGTGTGGTAACTATTAGGAGATTGGAGACTAGAGTTGATCTCTTATTACTTAGTATGGTTGATTTTGATGTAATCTTGGGTATGGATTGGTTGTCTCCATGTCATGCTATTTTGGACTGTCATGTAAAAACTGTGACATTAGTGATACCGGGATTACTGAAGGTCGAGTGGAAAGATTCTCTAAATTATGTCCTCAGTAGGGTAATTTCTTATTTGAAGGCCCAACGTATGGTTGTGAAGGGGTGTTTGTCATATTTGTCCTTTGTGAGAGATGTTGATGCAGGCACTCCTACTATTGATTTTGTGCCGATAGTGCGAGACTTTCCGGATGTATTTCCTGTAGACCTGCCGAGTATGCCACTCGACAGGGATATTGATTTCGGCATTGACTTGGTGCCGGGCACTCAGCCCATTTCTATTCCTTTGTATCGTATGGCACCAGGAACTTCTTGATTGGAAAGGGGTATTTTTCATATTTGGCCTTTGTGAGAGATGTTGATGCAGACACTCCTACTATTGATACGGTACCGGTAGTGCGAGCCTTTTCAGATGTATTTCTGTAGACCTGCCGGGTATGCCACTCGACAGGGATATTGATTTCGGCATTGACTTGGTATCAGGCACTCAGCCCATTTCTATTCCTCTGTATTGTATGTCACTTAGTTGAATTGAAAGAATTGAAAGAGCAACTTCAGGAACTTCTTGATAAAGGGTTTATTAGCCTAGTGTGTCACCTTGGGGTGCACCAGTTCTATTTGTGAAAATGAAAGACAGTATTTATGCGGATGTGTATCGACTATAGGCAGTTGAACAAAATTACAATCAAGAACAAGTATCATTTGTCGCGTATTGATGATTTATTTGACTAACTTCAGAGAGCGAGGGTGTTCTCCAAAATTGATTTGAGATGTACCACAAGTTGAAAATTCGAGATTTTAATATTCTAAAGACGGTAATTTGGAACCGTTATGGTCACTATGAATTTCTCGTGATGTCTTTTGGGCTGACCAACGCCCCAGCAGCATTTATGCACTTGATGAATAGTGTATTCCAGCCGTATTTTGATTTGTTTGTCGTAGTATTTATTGATGACATCCTGGTGTACTCACGTAGACAGGAGGAACATACACGACATTTGAGTATTGTACTACAGAGGCTGAGAGAGGAGAAACTTTATGCCAAATTCTCTAAGTGTAAGTTCTGGCTTAGTTCGGTAGCATTCTTGGGACACATAGTGTCTAGTGAGGGCTTCTCGTATATTGCATCGCCTATGATTAAATTGACCCAGAAAAGTGCTCCATTCATATGGTCAAATGAGTGTGAAGAGAGCTTTCAGAGAGCTTTCAGAAGCTCAAGACTGCCTTGACCACATGTCCAATTCTAGTTTTGCCTTCAACTTACGAACTCAATCATAGATAATTTGTATTAACAAGTGTAATTACAAACTCAATAGGATTGACAAACCGACCACAACCCTGGAATCTATATCCCCCTGGTTACGTGTTTGAATTTTGCAATAGTAGTTGTAATAGAAAAGTTAAACTTTTGATCATCTTGGACGGTAAGTTGATTTTAGTTTGCTTAGTTAACGATTAATCTAAGTCTCTGTGGGTTCAACATCCTACTTTCGAGTCATTTTATTACTTGACGGCCATGTAAACTTGTGTGTACTTGGGGAACCAACAAATAGTGTAAAAGCACGAAGGGTGATGCCGTGTCATTTTTATTATTTTATACTATCATTGTCATTATGAGAAAGAGTGTAAAAGCACGAAGGGTGTTGCCGTGTCATTTTTGAGTGTAAAAGCACGAAGGGTAATGCTGTGCCATTTTCAGTAAGTGTAAAAGCACGAAGGGTGGTATCGTGCCAAAAGAGAGTGTAAGCACGAAAGGTGATGCCGTGCCAATTATTATTATTTATTTATCAAATTATGGGAGGAATGAGAATAAAAGCACGAAGGGTGATGTAGTGCCATTTTCATATTATCAGTTGCTCATTTTATTGTTGTGGAATTAATTGGCTGATGAGTGATACTTCTCCTGCTGAAATTATTATATCATCCCCCTTCTCATGCTCCCTCCCAAATTTATAAAGTGTTATTTATTGTATTATTGTTGCTTCGTATTTGTATATACTTGTACAGGTTGTTTGCGTATGTGTCCTGTCCTAGCCTCATCACTACTTCGTCGAGGTTAGGCTCGAAACTTACGGAATACATGGGGTCGGTTGTACTCATACTACACTCTGCACTTCTTATGCAGATTTTGGAGTTGGTCCCAACGGCGTACCATAGACTTGCTCGGATTCAGCTACCCAGAGGAGACTTGAGGTATAACTGTACCGCATTCGCAGTTCTGAAGTCCATTTCTATCTTATCATAGTTGTGTATTATCTTTCAAACAACTTGAATTTTATTCAGAACTTTATTTGAATTATCCTAGTAGCTCGTGCACTTGTGACACTAGATTCAGGGATGTATTTTGATGATTCGGTTGATGTGGTCTTCCGCACTTTATTTCAGTAATTGACTTCCACTTAAATTGATTTGTTTAAAAATGGTTAAGACTTTTCTAATGTTGGCTTGCCTAGCAAGTGAAATGTTAGGTGCCATCACGGACCCAAAGGTGGGAAATTCGGGTCGTGACAGTTGGTATCAGAGCACTAGGTTACTTAGGTCTCACGAGTCACGAGCAAGCTTAGTAGAGTCTGAAGGATCGGTACGGAGACATATGTACTTATCTTTTAGAGGCTATGAAGTTTGGAAATAATATCACTTCTTTTTTTAATTCTACCGTGCGATCTTATTCTATCATCGATGATTGAACCATTCTATTCTTATTCTCTCGTAGATGGTGAGAACACGTAATACATCTACCGATGGACAAGGACCAGACCCTCGGTGGCAACTATGACTAGGGGTAGAGGCCGAGGTCGAGGTCGTGCCAGAGGCCAAGGTAGAGGTAGAGGCAGAGCACAATCTAGAGCTCGAGCAGCAGCACCCATAGTAGAACCTCAGGTGGATCTTCAGGAGGAGGTTCCAGTTCAGACTGTACCGGTTGAACCAGTTCAGGTCCCGGAAGGATTCATAGCTACTCTAGTACTTTAGGATGCTCTAGTCCGTTTGGTGAGTCTTATGGGGGGCATGGCCAAGAATGGTACATTTCCAGTAGCACCAGCCGTCTCATAGGCTGGGAGAGGAGCACAAACTCCCACTACTCCCGCTCCGGAGCAGATAGCTCCCCCGTATAGTAGAGACGGAATAAAGTGCAGTATTAAACATAGATATAAGCATAAGTAAAGTTTTAAAATACCATAATTGAAAGTAATTTTGCCATGCCCTAGACAGTATATGTACTTAGCTGCTCATACTAAGTACGCATACTGCCAACATGGCTCTGATACCAAGTAGATACGGAATGTAAGATGCCTTTAATCTTAGGCGTACATATGTGTGGCTTGATTTGTTCGACACACAAAGGTGGTCGACAATCAATAATGGGTGGTCCGGCTTTTCAAAAAGTAAACAGTAAAAGTTGTTTTCTTTCTAAAAGTGAACAGTAAAAAGGATAAGATTCCTTTCTTGATGCAGACTTCTCGGTCGTGGTTGATGTAGACTTCTTAGTGGTAATTGGGGTCCATGTATGCCAAAGCTATTCCCTTTGGGTCGCACATGTCTCCGTTACTGCTTTCTCCTGTAGAAGCAGCATCTTCAATCAATTGCATGATCTGGCTTTCTTCATAGTTATCTATGTTTTGTAAGGCTTGTTTTAGCTTTTCTTTGAGAGCTGTCTTGGAAGATGAAGCTTTGGTTGAGCTTTGCTGGATGTTCTTCAGAACTTTGAGGACTTGTTGTTTAGGAGTCAACCCTTTGATCTTGACTTCTTTGGACAAATATTTGATTCTATCAAATTCTGCCTTAGTAAAGTTCCAACTGATAATGAAGGAAATTCATTTTTGGATAAAATATTTACACATTTTAATGTGCTCAAGTAAAGTAGAGATGGCTTCTTTAGTTTGAAAATCATCAAACCTGTTGAGGAATTGTTATGGGAGGATTTCTTTGTTTCCTCCGAATAGGTTCCACCACTTGTAGAACCACCTGGGAATTGTAGCCTTAGTGACTTCTAGGCTATATTTGACAAACCAAGTATGTCCTGGTCTATGATATAGGAAATTGAACCAAGCAGCTTTGTAGTCATGCCAGTTGTAAGTTTGGGGACGATGCGTCATGGTTAGTGCTACTGGTGTGTGCAAATGATCTACAAACCACTCAAAAGGTGATAGAATTTTTTTATAGTAATCCTAGAGTAATTAATAAACCCTGGTCTATTATCGCACAAAGTATGTTCTACTTCAATGGAGTCTGTGTCGATGAGAATAGCTTCATAGAACCTTCTTGTCTTGTATGGACTATCAGTATCCACATAATTAAAATCTGTAAAGCATGGTTTGATAAGGTCTTCTAGTCTGAGACCTTCATATTCCTTGTCTAGAGCTAATATGGGTAATACCTGAATGGTTATATAATCAAATTTCTCTTCTTTGTGAAGATCTTCTGATGCCTTCTTTGCTGAAGGGTTGACTGCTTCTGCGAAAGTTTCTGGAACTTTCATGGCGTAGCTTTCCTTGGTCTGAACTGAGGAGCTAGAGGCTGATCCTTTTTCAAAAGGTTTATTAGGTTGGGGGTTGGTAAGTTTCTCTGAGGGAACTGGAAGGGGTACTGGTAATTTTGGATACTCAGCTAGAGCTGTATATCGGTTTTGAAAAGAAAGTTGTGGCCTTTGAGGAGCTGTTGCTTTACTGGGAGTAATTGGAAGAGGAACAAATGGTCTAGCCATTTGAGGTTTATTGATTTCCTTTCCTTTGGAAGGGGTGTTAGGCTTGAAGGGCCCTTAATTTTTCCCTATAAAAATTCTCTTGTTACAAAATCAAGTAAAGAATTATTTTCTCCTTTAATGAAATCAATTTTAAAATCAAAGCTAGATAGTAGAGCTTGCCATCTAGCAAATATCTGTTTTGAAAGAAGATTTTTGACATCTTTTTGAAGAATTTCTTTAGCAGACTTACAGTCTACTCTTACTAAAAATTCTTTGTTAATAAGATCATCTTGAAATTTAGTAATACATAGTACTATAGACAAGACTTCTTTCTTAACAGTATAATAGTTTTTCTGAGCGGAATTCCAGATTCCTGAAGTAAAACGAACCAGTTGTTCAGAGGACTCAGTGGAAATCTGTTGTTTAAGAATACCTCCGTAACCTATGTCTGAAGCGTCCGTTTCAACAATCATAGAGGCTTTTGGGTTAGGGATTCCTAAGCAGGGAAGGTTTTGTACTAAACCTTTGATCGGATGATAGACTGTGTTTGTTCTGAACTCCAAGGGACTGGATTCTTCCTAAGTCATTTGTAAAGAGGTTCACAAACCTGTCTGATGTTTTGGATAAAATCAGCAACGTAGTTGAGACTTCCTAAGAATCTCTGGAGCTGAGTCTTATCAATAATCTCATTAGAAAATTTGGATGAGAACTCAATGGCTCTACAAATGGGTTTGTAAGATCCTTGATATAGGTCATGACCTAAGAATCTAATGGATGTTTGGAAGAGTTTAATTTTCTTGGCACTAAGGACCAATCCATTTCTCTTAACAACTTTGAGAAAAGTGTTGAGATGCTTAAAATGAGAATCTATGTTTTCAGAGAAGATAAGAACATCATCTATGTAAACAATAGACATATAACTATAATCGTTAAAGATGGAGTTCATGATGTTCTGGAACTCAGATGGGGCATTCTTGAGTCCAAATGGCATTACATTTCATTCGTATTGACCGAAAGGAACATTAAAAGCCATTTTGTATCTGTCTTTCTCGGCTACTTGAATTTGCCAGAAACCAGATTTCATATCGAACTTACTATATACATTGGCCTTGCAAGTTTTTTTCAAGAGATCCCTTTTATTAGGAATGGGATATTTAATCCATTTAAGGACAACATTCAGGGGTTTATAGTTTATAACTAAGCGTGGAGCACCTTTTTCTTTTTCTGCACTTTTGTTAACATAAAACGCAGAACAACTCCAAGGAGATTTAGAGGGGCGGGTAATATTATTTTTAAGAAGATTTGAAATCTCAGTTTTGCAAGTTTCCATCATTTCATGATTCATTTGAATAGGTCTCGCTTTGGTAGAGATGACATGTTCATTGAATCCTTCAATGTAAGGAAGTTCGACTAAATGCTTTTTTCTTTCCCAAAAAGCGTTAGGAAAATCAGAGCATATTTCTTGTTCAAAATTATTTTTAAGATTGGCTATTTTAGTAACCGTCTCCGGGGTTTTAAAAATCTGCTCGATTTTCTTAACTTTTATTTCATCCTTTAAAAAGGTTACATGCTGAGACAGTTTGTTTATACGAAAAACAGTGTTTTTTCTAATAAAATTACTTTCTTCTTGTGAAAGAGTTTTAACAAAAGGAAAATGTAATTCTTAACCATCTTTGGACGTCCATATCTCTTGAAGTATAGACGTCCAGAGATGGTTAATACTCGTGAAGTATAGACGTCCAGAGATGGTTAAGAATTACATTTAGGAAAAGAATTACATTTTCCTTTTGTTAAAACTCTTTCACAAGATGAAAGTAAATTTATTAGAAAAAACACTATTTTTCGTATAAACAAACTGTCTCAGCATGTAACCTTTTTAAAGGATGAAATAAAAGTTAAGAAAATCGAGCAGATTTTAAAAACCCCAGAGATGGTTACTAAAATAGCTAATCTTCAAAACAATTTTGAACAAGAAATATGCTCTGATTTTTCTAATGCTTTTTGGAAAAGAAAAAAGCATTTAGTCGAACTTCCTTACATTAAAGGATTCAATGAACATGTCATCTCTACCAAAGCGAGACCTATTCAAATGAATCATTAAATGATGGAAACTTGCAAAACTAAGATTTTAAATCTTCTTAAAAATAATATTATCCGTCCCTCTAAATCTCCTTGGAGTTGTTCTGCGTTTTATGTTAACAAAAGTGCAGAAAAAGAAAGAGGTGCTCCACGTTTAGTTATAAACTATAAACCCCTGAATGCTGTCCTTAAATGGATTAGATATCCCATTCCTAACAAAAGGGATCTCTTGAAAAGAACTTACAAGGCCAATGTATATAGTAAGTTCGATATGAAATATGGTTTCTGGCAAATTCAAGTAGCCGATAAAGACAGATACAAAACGGCTTTTAATGTTCCTTTTGGTCAATACGAATGGAATGTAATGCCATTTGGGCTCAAGAATGCCCCATCTGAGTTCCAGAACATCATAAACTCTATCTTTAACGATTACAGTTATATGTCTATTATTTACATAGATGATGTTCTTATCTTCTCTGAAAACATAGATTCTCATTTTAAGCATCTCAACACTTTTCTCAAAGTTGTTAAGAGAAATGGATTGGTCGTTAGTGCCCAGAAGATTAAACTCTTCCAAAATTCCATTAGATTCTTAGGTCATGACCTATACCAAGGATCTTACAAACCCATTTGTAGAGCTATTGAGTTCTCATCCAAATTTCCTAATGAGATTATTGATAAGACTCAGCTCCAGAGATTCTTAGGAAGTCTCAACTATGTTGCTGATTTTAGCCCAAACATCAGACAGGTTTGTGAACCTCTTTACAAACGACTTAGGAAGAATCCAGTCACTTGGAGTTCTAAACAAACACAGTCTGTCATCCGAGTTAAAGGTTTAGTACAAAACCTTCCCTGCTTAGGAATCCCTAAACTAGAAGCCTCCATGATTGTTGAAACAGACGCTTCAGACATAGGTTACAGAGGTATTCTTAGACAATAGATTTCCACTGAGTCCTCTGAACAACTGGTTTGTTTTACTTCAGGAATCTGGAATTCCGCTCAAAAAAATTATTCTATTGTTAAGAAAGAAGTCTTGTCCATAGTACTATGTATTACTAAATTTCAAGATGATCTTATTAACAAAGAGTTTTTAGTAAGAGTAGACTGTAAGTCTGCTAAAGAAATTCTTCAAAAAGATGTCAAAAATCTTGTTTCAAAACAGATATTTGCTAGATGGCAAGCTCTACTATCTAGCTTTGATTTTAAAATTAATTTCATTAAAGGAGAAAATAATTCTTTACCTGATTTTCTAACAAGAGAATTTTTACAGGGAAAAAATAAGGGCCCTTCAAGCCTAACACCCCTTCCAAAGGAAAGGAAATCAATAAACCTCAAATGGCTAGACCATTTGTTCCTCTTCCAATTACTCCCAGTAAAACAACAGCCCCTCAAAGGCCACAACTTTCTTTTCAGAACCGATATACAGCTCTAGCTGAATATCCAAAATTACCAGCACCCCTTTCAGTTCCCTCAGAGAAACTTACCAACCCCCAACCTAATAAACCTTTTGAAAAAGGATCAGCCTCTAGCTCCTCAGTTCAGACCAAGAAAAGCTACGCCATGAAAGTTCCACAAACTTTCGCAGAAGCAGTCAACCCTTCAGCAAAGAAGGCATCAGAAGATCTTCACAAAGAAGAGAAATTTGATTATATAACCATTTAGGTATTACCCATATTAGCTCTAGACAAGGAATATAAAGGTCTCAGACTAGAAGACCTTATCAAACCATGATTTACGGATTTTAATTATGTGGATACTGATAGTCCATACAAGACAAGAAGGTTCTATGAAGCTATTCTCATCGACACAGACTCCATTGAAGTAGAACATACTTTGTGCGATAATAAACCAGGGTTTATTAATTACTCTAGGATTACTATAAAGAAAATTCTATCACCTTTTGAGTGGTTTGTAGATCATTTGCACACACCAGTAGCACTAACCATGACGCATCGTCCCCAAACTTACAACTGGCATGACTACAAAGCTGCTTGGTTCAATTTCCTATATCATAGACCAGTACATACTTGGTTTGTCAAATATAGCCTAGAAGTCACTAAGGCTACAATTCCCAGGTGGTTCTACGAGTGGTGGAACCTATTCGGAGGAAACAAAAAAATCCTCCCACAACAATTCCTCAACAGGTTTGATGATTTTCAGACCAAAGAAGCCGTCTCTACTTTACCTGAGCACATTAAAATGCGTAAATATTTTATCCAAAAATGAATTTCCTTCATTATCAGTTAGAACTTTACTAAGGCAGAATTTGATAGAATCAAATATTTGTCCAAAGAAGTCAAGATCAAAGGGTGGACTCCTAAACAACAAGTCCTCAAAGTTCCGAAGAACATCCAGCAAAGCTCAACCAAAGCTTCATCTTCCAAGACAGCTCTCAAAGAAAAGTTAAAACAAGCCTTACAAAACATAGATAACTATGAAGAAAGCCAGATCATGCAATTGATTGAAGATGCTGCTTCTACAGGAGAAAGCAGTAACAGAGACATGTGCGACCCAAAGGGAATAGCTTTGGAGTACATGGACCCCAATTACGACGAAGAAGTCTGCATCAACCACGACCGAGAAGTCTGCATCAAGAAAGGAATCTTATCCTTTTTACTGTTCACTTTTAGAAAGAAAATAACTTTTACTGTTTACTTTTTGAAAAGCCGGACCACCCATTATAGATTGTCGACTACCTTTGATTGTCGAACAAATCAAGCCACACATTTGTACGCCTAAGATTAAAGGCATCTTTCATTCAGTCTATATAAGACCTCATTTCCCATTGTAAGAGGCATCGAAAAATTTACCAATTTTCGAAAACCTCTCCCCCTCTGTATTCTCTTAATTTACGCTGCTATGTTTTAATTGATTCAATAAAACTCTTGTAAGTTCTTAAGGGCTTTTCTTACTGTTTTCTAATTTTTTAATACTGCACTTCATTTCGTCTCTACGAGCTCAGGCAATTTGAAGAAACTGTAGTTGAAGAGGGCAAAGGAAAGGAGCAGGTTGGTACTGCAGCAGCTACTATAAAAGTTCTAACTAGCGGTAAAGTCCTGGGAAAACCACTTTCTAATACTGCTAGGAAAGAATGGATACGAAAGAGGAAGAATAAATATCAACGAGATAAAAGAGGGCATATTATTGATGAAACGGTGGGTAAAAAGGTGATCAATGTGGAGGATAAGGTCAAGGAGCAAGGTGTGTCAACAAAGAATAAATTTGCTGCTTTAGAAGTTGAAGAAATTGACCAACCAACATTGAGAATCACCGATGGAAAGGGAGATGATAAGGGCAAGGAAAAGGAAAAGAATCAACTGGAAAACAAATCAAACAAAGCAAAGGAGAAGAATCACTTGAAAAAGGTTGGAGATTCCAGCTCTAATCCTAAGGAAACTGGGATTACTTTAGAGGCAAAGGAAGGTACTTCAAATCCTACTCAAATCATAAGGAGGCAGCTGTTTCAAACCCTAATCCCAAGGATACTGGGAATGAGGTCGATATAAAAAAAATAAAGAATAGTAACTGGGTTGCTATAAGGTTTGGAGCTGCTCGTAAAGACATCAATGTTGTCACAAATTACTCATGCCAAGAGACACCTTCACAAACAAGAGATGATTGTTCCAGGGGATTGGGAGCTACTAAAGCTACAAGTGATAGAAGAGCATCATGGGGGGAAGAAGTAGAGGAGCTGGAGATCAACAATGAAGCTGGAAAAAAATGCAAAAAATAATGCCCTAACTAGCAACCTACAAACAAAGCAACAGGGTGGTTTTGAAGAACTTGCTACAGGAAACCCTAATGTGCAGGAAACTAGGGTTGATGTTTTACAAACAACCACAATGCAACATACAACAGGGTCAATTGGAGTAGGTAATGGGTCATCTAAAGAGGCTAGAAACAATGAGGGAGCAGGTGGAGAAGGTACAATGATGAATAAAAGCACTGGAACAGTGAACCCTAGCATAACTAGGCAGGTTTCTTCCACAGCTGTAGCTCAAGCAATTGATGAATTAGGAGTAGGACCTATTGAAAACACTCATACAAGGGTCTTAGATGAGTTAGTGGGGTCAGAGCATCAAACAGTTACTGGTAAGATGGGTGATCTCAATGGAACAGTAAATTTTGCAATTGGTGAAACAATGACTCCTAGTCTAGTGTCAGTTTATGAGTTTCAATTCATGGTATTTAGGAGGCTATTTGTGATAAAGAGCAGAGCAGGCAAGTGATAAATCAGGAGCAAATTGAGCAGTCCATTATTCATAAAGCCTCAAGTGCTATTGAGGCAGTTGTAGTAGCTTGTGCTTCAAGTGTTGCGCAACCAATGCAGATTCAGATCAATGTGCTATTAGTGTCACGTAATCAGATTCTACATGACATTATCAAACACAATGTGGTACCTATGGATATTCAGAATACAGTGTTAGGGCAAGTGCAGTTTGAGGATGAAGGTAAAGATGAGTCTGTTGTTGGCAACTTTAAGGCAATAGCTAGGGAGGCAGATTTTTCTCCTAGAGTTGGAGACAAGAGTTGCAAGAAAGGAAAGAAGCAAAGATAGCATAAAGAAGTACAACAACCTAAAAGAATTTTGCCCAAGAGGGCAGTATCACAAACCCAATGATGATCAAAGCTTTGATATGGAACATAAGGCATGTGAAGACTCAACAAGCCTTCCAGAGGGTGATCAATATGCAAAGGGAATTTGGATTCTTTGTGGTTGCTTTGATGGAGCCATTTCACAATTATAGACACATTCAAAGATATAGAAGAAGACTCAATATGGAGGCTGTTTTTGCTAAGCTAAATGGGAAGATTTGGTTGTTTTTTGATGCTATAGTAGTATGGGAAATAGTCATGGACACTCATCAGCAAGTTACTATCAAACTGTATCACCAGGACATTAGCCAACACATTATGTGTACTTTTGTATATGTTAAATGTTCTTCATTGGAGAGATTGGAGTTGTGGGATAGTCTTTATTACCTTGCAAGTGATATGGAGTTGCCTTGGATGGTAGGTGGAGATTTTAATGTGTTGCTTCATGAGGATGAGAAGATAGGTGGGCTTCCAGTCCATCCTCCTGAGTATGAAGACTTTGCATTTTGTGTGAATTCAAGTAGGCTGTTTGATCTAGGCTACAAGGGCAGTCCCATCACTTGGTGAAATGAAAGACCACATTGCAGAAAATATTTTCAAGAGGTTGGATAGAATCCTTGTGAATTTGCCTTTCTAGAATTTGTTCCCAGCTATTAAAGTTGAACACCTAATCAGAACTGGCTCAGGTCATGCTCCCTTGTATATGAGTTATGGCGAACAATGATCTAATTATATTAAGCCTTTTACGTTGTTAAACTTCTGGGCTAAGCATGAGAACTTTAAAGAGGTTGTGAGGCAGAATTGGTTTGCAGACTTCCTTGATAATCCTTTCCTCATGTTCAAATAGAAGTTGAAGAGGGTGAAGGCTGCATTGGCTAAATGGAGCAAGAATACCTATGGAGATATTTTCAAGCAACTTGCAATCAGGGAAGATATTGTAAGGGTGAAGGAGATGCTATTTGAAGAAGAGCCAACTGTGGAGAATAGAATTGTTTTACAAAAAGCTCAAGCTGAATTGAAGAGTTACCTAAGTATTGAAGAGCAATATTGAAAGCAGAAGGCTGGTATAACATGGTTCACTGAAGGAGACAGGAGCACTAGATTTTTTTACAATTATGTAAATGGCAAGAGGCAAAAACTACAGCTGAAGAGGATTCAAGACAACAATGGAGCATGGGTTGAAAATCGAAAGGCTTTGGCTAAGGCTGATGTGGAGTTCTATGAGAGACAGTTCACACAAGAGGAAGATCCTGCAGATTTATCTTTGCTAGCTAATGTTCCTGCCATGGTGACAGGGGAGCAGAATCTTGAACTTGTAGATATCCTACTATGGAAGAAATGAAACAAGTTGTGTTTGAACTTAGTGGAGAAAGTGCTAGTGGTCCACATGGATTCACTGGTACCTTTTATCAAGAGTGTTGGGAGATCATTGACAAGGACATTCATGATATGGTGCTACACTTTTGTGGGGGAGATGTATTGCCTAAATCTATTACTCACACTAACCTAGTACTGCTGCCAAAGAAGCCTATGTTTCAAACTTTCTCAGATTTGAGGCCTATAAACTTGAGCAATTTCATTATCAAAGTGATATCAAGAGTGCTTGGCAGTGTTGAATGACTATGAGAAGATTTCAGGGCAGTTGATTAATAAGGCAAAGAGATTATATTATATGCACTCTAAGGCAGCCAATGCACTGTTCCAAACAGTTGGGGATCTCACAGTCTTCACTAGAGGTGCATTTCTTATTACTTATCTAGGATGCCCTATATTCTATACCAGGGGGAGGAAGGACTATTATGATGATCTTATTAAAAAAGTGAAAGCTAAATTACATTCTTGGAAAGGGAAGTTGTAATATTTTGGAGGCAAGGCTACTTTGATAAGTGGTGTTCTTCAAATTATGCCTATACACATGCTCTCAATACTAAATCCACCTAAGAATATCATAGAACATTTACATAAACTGTTTGCAAGGTTCTTTTGGAGTACAAAGGAGGAAGGGAGAAGCAGGCATTGGGCATCATGGCATAAGTTGTGTCTTCCAAAGGAGGAAGGAGGGCTGGGTTTAAGATCATTGTTTGATGTCTCCAAAGCATTGTTTGCAAGCTGTTGTGGAGGTTTAGGACCATAAAGTCTTTGTTGTCAAATTTTATGTGGAATAAATAATGAAAAAAAGAGTTGCCTACAGTAGTACAGTTTAGGAAATGATCACATATTTGGAAACAAATGCTGAATGATAAACAGGAAGTGGAGCATGAGATTTGATAGGAGATGAAGGCTGGTACCACTAATGTTTGGCATGAAAACTGGACAAGTCTAGGAGCACTGTAGCACATAGTACCTCCAGATTTTCAAATTAATGAGGAGTTAGAAGAGGTGGTTGAACTAAGACAAGAAGATGGTTGGAATGAGGAGTTGATTGACCAATCATTTACAGAAGACATTATAGATCACATCAAGCAATAGGTACAGTTTGAAGGAAGTGATGAATTCTGGGATAGTCCTTGGTGGAAACCTACTACTTCTGGCGAGTTTACTGTGAGTAGTGCTTGGCATCTTGTAAGGCACATGGCAAATCCTAATCTGGAATTCAAAAATATGTGGATAAAGGGACTGCCATTCAAGATCTCTTTCTTTCTCTAGAGGTTATGGAGATTCAAACTGGCTACAAATGACATTTGGAGAAGGCAAGGGTACATTTATATGTCCAGGTGTTAGTGCTGTACAGCACTACAAGAGGAGTTCTATAATCATCTCTTCTTGGCTGGAGTTACTGCAAATATGGTGTGGATGACCTTTCTAAATACAGCTGAGATCACTGTTCCATTGGTGCAGGTACATCAGGTGATTAGGGTATGGTGGAATGCTAATTGTTGTCCAAAGTTGAAGCCTCTATATCAAGCAGCTCCTACAATCATTACTTGGGAACTTTGGAAGACGAGAAACACAAATAGGAATGGGGGATCAGTGTCTTTGCAAAGAGTCATTCATGAGATCAATAAGACATTGTACTTATTGGCAAACACTAGGTATAGTTGGCTACCTCACATACCTTATCTTTGGCCGGATATGATCAAGTTCTTTGAGGAGTACAAGCCTATTATTGTGACCAAAAGAGTGGTATGGAAATTCCCACACATTGGATGGTACAA
Organism: Nicotiana tabacum; assembly: GCF_000715075.1. Classification (NCBI taxonomy): domain Eukaryota; kingdom Viridiplantae; phylum Streptophyta; class Magnoliopsida; order Solanales; family Solanaceae; genus Nicotiana; species Nicotiana tabacum. Next base: position 52,929,258 of record NC_134088.1, read on the forward strand.
GTGCAATACAGATGGAGCATTAAGAGGTAACCCTGGCCCTAGCTCCATAAGTTTTTGTGTGAGAGACAGTGCAAGTGACTTGGTGTATGCTAGGTCACAACAATTGGAGGAAATAACAAATATAGTAGCTGAGGCTAGGGCAATTAGGGATGGACTGTCTTTTTGTATCGACCATGACTTGCACCCTCTTATAATGGAGACAAACTCTCTTGTGATGAAGAAGATTATTGATGGAGTTTGGGATCCACCTTGGTGCATTGTGGCTGAAGTTAAGAGAATCAAGAAGTTGAAGGAGCATTTCAATGTCATATTCCAGTATGTGATGCGGGAGGAAAATACACTGGTAGATTTTTTAGCTAACCTTGTTTTCTCTTTTACAGGTACACTCTAGTTTCATTCCTTCTCTGAACTACCTATTGCGGGGAGGAGACTTCTCAACCTTGATAAATCACAAATTCCTAATCATAGGGTTAGGATTGAAAAAAGAAAGGCACCTAATTGATGATTAGGTATGGTAGTGCATTGAAGTTGTTTATTAGCATTGGAAATGGTGATCAATCAAGCTACATCTTGAAGTCCTGAAAATTGTAGTACATGCTGAGTTTCAGAGCAATCACATGGTACTTGGAAGGTAGGTTAGTTCCAGAAGTGGATGGTGTTGGTTGGAGAGTCACATATGCCATGTCCTTTGGAATGAAAAACTTGGCGCCTAGTGAAAGCGTTAAATGTACTACTTTGTTTTTCCCTTGGCTTGTGGATACACACACCACCATATGTTGGGAGTTGACTACGATATCTATTGTAATAGTTAGTATTTGCAGACTTCTTAGCTTTAGCTTTACAACTTTTAGTTTTGGTGTAGGACAAATTGTAAACATTGGATTCCTATTTTGGTTTATTATATATATTAGCCACTAGGCATCCAGCCTAGTGGTATATTTGCTAAAAAAAAGAGGCTATCTTGGGTGTAATCTCGCAAGGATCATGTTGGACTTATCAAATGTGAGTTTTGGGATCATCTAGAATCTGATTCGAGGTGGGACAACTGCTGTATTATTTTTTACTTGTTTCGGAATTTAGTTACTTTTTCTCATAAGGGTTTGGAGCTTAGATTTGGGCAATTTTGGAAGGAATTTTCACATTTATATTGGGATAAGTAATTTTGACCCGAATTTGATTATTTTACATAATTCTCTCTTTGATTTTGGCGTTTGATTGATGAATCTAAAAGAGAAATTGGAGTTTTTTGGTCAAAACTTTTCTAAAGTGAAAAATTAGATTTTGAACATTGATTCGGAGTCAGATTTGGATGAAACTAGTATGGTTGGAATCGTATTCGAATGAGTTATCAGAATTTGTGAGTTTTGTCGAGTGCCAGGGTGTGGGCTCGGGTTGAGTTTGAGTATTTGATTAAAGATTCGACCTTTATCATTTGAGTTTGTTTCCTATAGCACTATTTGATATTTTGAGTTGCTTTTGGCTAGTTTCGAGCCGTTCAGAGGCCGATTCGTGTGTGATGGCTCTTCTTAAGTATCGATTTGGCTTGCTTGAGGTAAGTATCTTACTTAAACTTGGTTGAGGCACTAGTTGCCTAAGTTATATGTGATAGCTACATGTGCTCCAGGGTATTTATTCATTCTCGGAGTAGTGTTTAGGCTATTGTATACCTTGAGTTGATTGCTAAGCTTCATGTTATGATGTTCCTCCTATTGTACCCCTTTGTGAGCTATTTGTACTGTGTTTGAGGTTACATAGAGGTTAATCTTCTGAATGAACCGGACAAATTGCTACTTTCGTGATGTAATTGTCTGATTGAGATGTGATAGCATACTTTGCACATGCCTACACCACAACATGTCACTTATACCAGTCCAGGAGTATGAAAATTTGATGTTCATTGATCATGTACATGTATTCTTGTATATCTGCTTTCTGTGTGATATGAATTGGACTAGAAACTTGTGATCACGCCGAGCGGATTGCATTATTGAGCTTGTGACCACGCTATGCGAATTGTGATATTGAGCATGTGACCACGCCGGGCGGATTGTAATATTGAGCCTGTGATCACACCGGGCAAATTGTGATATTGAGCTTGTGACCACGCCAGACAGATTATGAGAGCACGTGAGCTATCCGCGCAACATCTGGATATGGATCTATCTGTCACGCCCCGAACCTAGGAGCGAGACAAGCACCCCGTGCCTCACCTAACCTGGCGTACCAAATTGCGACTAAGGGACTCTGAACACATAATGTCATACTTTGGCCATGGGGCCACCTTGCAAGACAATTTGCGAAGCAAAATATAAAACTGAATGGAAACTAGCACTAACTAAATATCAATATAAAGCTAGGCCGACAAGGCCGTCATAGCTACTACAGCTGACAAACCACCAATTTATACAAACCCAACATAATGCACTAACCAACAGGATATGCCTACAAGCCTCTACTGATAGATGTACTGTGATCGGAACAGGGCCCCGACCTACCCATAACATATATACAGATATACATAAGATGTACACAAAACTCTAGTCCTGGCAACTCCGAAAGACGTGGAGCTTACCGATCAGGCGGAACTCGGAAAACACCTACTGAGGAGGTCTACCCGTCTGTCTGTCTGAACCTGCACGCATGAAATGCAGCGCCCCCAAAAAGGGACGTCAGTACGAAATAATGTACCGAGTATGTAAGGCAATAAAATAACTGAAATCTGAAACTGAACTGATAATATGATAACTGAAATTAACTGGGAGTCAAAGATGATCTGGAGATATACTTACCTGCTGATACTGACTCAACTCCTTCAATATAGTAAGTAAAATAATTGTACGGCCTTATAAGGCTCGGTATATATAACTGCTCTGCCATAGTAGGCTCGCTTATAGGCGCTCGGCCATACTAGGCTATGTATCTCGACCATGCTGGGCTCGCTCATAGGCGCTCGGCCATAGTAGGCTCGGTATATAACTTTCCATCTGATCAGAGGTTGCCCAATAGGGGCCTGCCCATCGATTATAGCTCGATGGTAATGAAAATACTGTAATACTGTATATATAGGCTTGCTGCTCTCTTGACTGAAAGAAGACAATACTAAAATTGAATATAGAGTCTCGATAAGGAATAATATTGTAACTTATGAGACTAGAATAGTGTGAATAAATTCATGAATATGAACTTCTCTTTTTGTCTCATTACTAACACATGTAGCTACGAGATCATGCCAAAATGAAGGAAGGCTTAGCCTTAACATACCTTATCACAATCTTTTCAATCACCAAGTTGAACTCACCTCTTCGCACCTTAATCTACAAGAATGATAATAATACTATCGTTAAGTTATGAAAGGTACAACTATCGCACAACGAACGACAAACCTATTTTGTATTAAAACGGGCAGCATCTCCCCTATAATATGCCCTTCCTCCAACTTCAAGATAACACCAACAATACAAGGACAGAACAATAACAACATATATACATCATTTTCCAGCCCTATATACACCATCAAATGCTACAAAACAGCCCAACACACCCCAATCTCTTCGTACACAAAATGACCACCGTAGTAGTGTCAAACGACCCGAAAATGTTATGACGAACGACCAGCCAACCACCCTACATTTATATGGTGTTTATAAACCCCCTTCCTCCTCCAAAACTCCACAAAATAGTAATAAAACACGCAGCCCAACAGCAACACAAAACAGTCCACAAAACAGTCCGCTACAAGTGAATAACTCGAACTCACGGCTTCCGATCACCATCCCGTGAGTTCTTACAAGTATAGAACGACTTACCATGAATTTACAGAAGAAAAAATGGATGAAAGAGAGCAGTAAACTCACCTTATTTGTTGGATAACTCAGCTCCTATCTTGGTTCTTCAAACTCTAAGTTTTACCTCCAATTGGAACTTGAAAGGGAGAGAAAATCAATTAGGGTTTGTGGGAAATTTTTGGGAGGATTCTTTGCAGAGCTTATGTCTGGTTATTATGCTCTATTTTAAGTCTAATATATGAAGAAAATAGGCCCTTAAAAGGCCTCTTTGGACGACCCGAAATGGCCCATTTTTGGGCTTTCATTTAAGCAAGTAGGTGACACACCTACTTGTCACCTAGCAGCTTGCGCAGTATCGCAAAAATGCACATATCTCTCTACTCCGATGTCGTATTGACAAATGGTTTAATGAGTTGGAAAATAGACTCATAGATCTTTAATTTGATGTGTGGAACACACCATAACTCTAAGTATATTGGGAGAAAATTGCAGTTACATTTGACCCAAAGTTTCAGTAAAACCTATGAATGTAACTTGTGATGACTTTCATCGACTTTTGTTCCACAACTCGCTTGACTTAAAAACATAACACACGGATGTAATACGACTAATATAAATCATAACATAATCTCTTTATCATGTTAATCACCCTAGTCTCACCCCAAAGGTACATGTTATAACATTCCCAACTTGTCGACTTTCGATGAAACATTGTTTTATTTAATTGCTTTAGCGTCTGAACTGTCCAACCCTCTTTGTACTTGTTGTTCATGATCTTCAATATTTGTAACCTCAGAGGTAACATGATTAACTTACTTTATATACTTTTAAATATTATCTCATTTTTTTGTCCTACATTAGTTTGCTTACGACGCATTTTTACATACGAAAATATAGGGTGTAACATCACTCCCCCCTTGGGAACATTCATCCTCGAATGTTTACTCTTGGAGACTTTGGAAACTTTTTCCAGAGTATCCTTCGTACACTAGGTTAAAACCAACCTGCACGTAGCCAGAAACATACTATGCATGCCACACATGGCCAATCTTTATAAATAGCAGCAATTTGCCTCACCGACCGTAAATCATAAATATTGAAAGTGAAAAATAAAAGCTTACCTGATGACCTGCTAGCCTACATAGAGCTATGTTGTAGCGTCCCATCTCGAACCATATCTTCATTTTGAAATAGGTGGGGGTATTTAGACTTCATTTCTTCCTCCGATTCCCACGTCATCTCTTCTACATTCTTGCTCCTCCATAAAACCTTTACGGAAGCTACCTCCTTATTTCGTAGATTGCGGATTTGTCGGTCTAGGATGGCAACTGGAATTTCCTCGTATGACAAGTCCTCTGTAATCTGTACATCATCCGTGGGCACCACTCGGGTAGGATCGCCAATGCACTTCCGTAGCATAGATACGTAAAAAACCGGATGGACAGACTCCAATTCTGAGGGCAACTCTAACTCATAAGCTAGTTGGCCCACTCTCCGAATGATCCTATAAGGCCCAATATACCGTGGGCTAAGCTTTCCTTTCTTGCCAAACCTCATCACGCCCTTCATAGGTGATACCTTTAAGAATACCCAGTCATTAATCCTGAACTCTAAGTCTCGTCGCCGCACGTCAAAATATGACTTCTGACGACTCTGAGCTGTCAACAGTCGCTCCCGGATAACCTTTACTTTCTCTATGGCCTGCTGAACCAGGTCTGGACCATGTAACCCAGATTCTCCAACATCAAACCACCCTATAGGAGATCTGCACTTACGCCCATACAAAGCCTCGTACGGAGCCATTTGGATACTGGAGTGGTAACTGTTATTATATGCAAACTCGATAAGAGGTAGATGTTCATCCCAACTTCTTTTAAAATCCAACACACATACTCGTAACATATCCTCGAGCGTCTGAATTGTGCGCTCGGCTTGTCCATCAGTCTGTGGATGAAAAGCTGTGCTGAGATTCACCTGAGTCCCTAGACCTCTCTGAAATGACCTCCAAAAATGTGCTGTAAACTGAGCCCCACGGTCAGATATAATAGAAACTGGTACTCCGTGTAGCCGCACATCTCCTTAATATATAACTTTGCATAATCTTCTGCTGTATATGTAGATCTGACCGGTAGGAAGTGAGCTGATTTCGTGAGCCTATCGACTATCACCCATATGGAATCGAACTTACGATTAGAACGAGGTAAACCCATGATAAAGTCCATATTTATCGCCTCCCATTACCATGTCGGGATCTCTATAGTCTGCATTAGCCCTCCGGGCTTCTGGTGTTCTACCTTCACTTGCTGGCAACTAGTACATTGGGCGACAAACTCAGCAATGTTCTTCTTCATATCATTCCACCAGTACATATCCTTAATGTCATGATATATCTTCGTCGATCCAGGGTGGATAGAATACCATGAATAATGTGCCTCTGACATAATCCTGTCTCGTAGCCCTGCTACATCTGGAACACACAAACGACCCTTGTATCTGAGAACCCCATCTCCCTTGAGCTCTAACAATGGCTTCTTCTGCTGCGGAACTCGCTCTCTCAACTCGACCAACACTGGGTCCTCGTACTGCCTTTCCTTGACTTCAGCTATGAGGGATGATTTTGCAGTGTTTTGGATTACAACTCCACCATCCTCAGAATCTACTAACCGAACCCCCAACGAAGCCAATTGATGAATATCTCTAGCTAATTGTCTTTTCTCGGGCTCTACATGTGCTAAGCTACCCATAGATCGGCGACTTAAGGCATCTGCTACAACATTAGCTTTCCCTGGATGGTAGAGAATGTTAACATCGTAATCTTTCAATAACTCAAGCCATCGCCTCTGTCGCAAATTCAACTCTTTCTGCTTGAAAATATATTGTAGGCTTTTATGATCAGTAAATATATCAACATGAACACCATATAAATAATGCCGCCATATCTTAAGTGCATGGACAACCGCAGCTAACTCGAGGTCGTGGGTCGGATAATTCCTCTCGTGCTTCCTCAACTGCCTTGAAGCATATGCAATTACCTTCCCATGTTACATCAGGACACATCCTAACCCGACACCTGATGCATCACAATACACGGCATAACCCTCTAGACCCTCTGGAAGTGTTAGAACTGGAGCTGAGGTCAACTTGTTCTTAAGCTCTTGGAAACTCCGCTCACAAGCCTCTGTCCATTGAAACTTAGTTTCTTTCTGTGTCAACTTCGTCAATGGTGCCGAAAGGGAAGAAAAACCCTCTATGAACCTCCGATAGTATCCTGCTAAGCCTAGAAAGCTACGAACCTCTGTCGGAGTGGTAGGTCTAGGCCAAGATTTCACGGCCTCAATCTTCTGAGTGTCCACCTTTATCCCTTCATCTGATACAATATGCCCCAAGAATGCTACAGACTTCAACCAGAACTCACATTTAGAAAACTTAGCATACAACTTACGATCACGGAGGGTTTGGAGTACCGCTCGCAGGTGGTCCGCATGCTCATCCTCTGAACGGGAATAAACCAGAATATCATCAATAAATACTATCACGAACAGATCTAAAAATGGCCGGAATAGGCTATTCATCAAGTCCATAAATACAGCGGGTGCATTAGTCAACCCGAAGGACATGACAAGGAACTCGAAGTGGCCATATCGGGTCCTGAAGGCTGTCTTCGGAATATCTTTTTCCCGAACTCTGACCTGGTGGTACCCCGACCTCAAATCAATCTTGGAAAAGCATCTAGCTCCCTGCAACTGATCAAACAAGTCATCGATCCTTGGAAGTGGATACTTATTCTTAATAGTTACCTTGTTCAACTGCCTATAATCGATACACATCCTCAGCGAGCCGTCTTTCTTCCGCACAAATAGTACCGGTGCACCCCAAGGTAAGGTACTGGGCCTAATGTAACCTTTCTCCAGCAAATCTTTTAACTGCTCCTTCAACTCCTTCAATTCGGCAGGTGCCATTCTATACGGAGGGACGGATATTGGTTGAGTTCCTGGAAGCAAATCGATGCTAAAATCAATCTCTCGCTCTGGAGGAATACCTGGAAGCTCATCTGGAAACACATCTGCATACTCTTTGACTATGGGAATAGACTGAAGTGTAGGTATCTCAGCATCTGCATCTCTAACTCGCACAATATGATAAATGCACCCTTTTGCGATCATTTTCCTTGCCTTCAGATAGGAAATAAACCTACCTCTGGGTGTTGGTGTATTACCTACCCATTCAAGGACTGGCTCACCCGGAAAATGAAATTTGGCTACCTTTGCTCGGCAATCAACTGTGGCATAGCAAGCTGCCAACCAGTCCATGCCCATGATAGCATCAAAGTCCATCATCTCTAGCTCAACTAGGTCAGCTGAGGTCTGACGACTACAAATTGTCACCGTACAACCTCGGTAAACCCGTCTAGCAATAATCGATTCTCCGACCGGTGTAGATACCGCAAAAGGATCACTTAGTATTTCAGGCACTATACCAAACTTCCTCGCGACAAATGGGGTAATATACGATAAAGTAGATCCTGGGTCTATCAAAGCATAAGCATCGTGAGAGCAAATGGTTAATATACCTGTCACAACGTCTGGTGAAGACTCCTGGTCCTGTCGACTCGCTAAAGCATAGATACGGTTCTGATTACCACTTGAACTGGAACCTCTACCTCTGCCTCGACCTCTACCAGCCGAAGACTGAGACTCACGCCTTGAAGGATGCACGGACATAGACGATCCTGTTGCTGAACTCGCTGGTTGTGCCATTCCCCCAGAATCTCTATTTGGGCAATCTCGCATCATATGCCCCGGACGCCCACATGTATAACAAGCATCAGAACCTGCTCGGCATTGACCCAAGTGTCCTCTACCACAGATGTCACACCGCGGAGGAAATGACCATGTCTGCGCAGAACCTCGTTGTCGCTGCAAACCCGACGCCCGTGAGCTCTCACCTGGTCCTGACTGAGTATAGCGGTCATACCCGTAACCCTGTAACTGAGGTGGCGGAGGCCTAGGTGGCCGTCCGAAGTACTGGGTCCTATAACTACCCTGAGATTGCTCCTGAGACCTGGGAAATCTCATCCTCTTACGTTGCCCTTGCTCAGCCCTCTCTGTACCCTGCTGCCGACGCCTACCCCTTTCTATATTCTGGGTGAATGCCTGAATCCGGGAGATATCCATACTATCCTGCAATGCAGCGGTGGCACATGCCTCGGTTAACTCTGGGGCTAACCCTGCTATAAACCTGTGAATCCTGTCCCGCATAGTAGAAACTATGGATGGTGCATATCTGGCCAATGAGTCAAAACGGAGACTATACTCTCGAACACTCATATTACCCTGCTTGAGGGCTAGAAACTGATCGACTCGAGCCTGTCGGATCTCCCGCGGTAAGTACTGGTCAAGGAAAGCATCTAAAAAATTCTCCCAAATAGCTGGAGGTGTATCACGTCCCCTGGACCTCTCCCATCCCTCATACCAAAGGATGGCTATATCTCGGAGTCGAAAAGCTGCTAGCTCAACTGCCTCTTTCTCCGTGGCATGCATAACACGAAAGATCCTGTGAAGCTGATCTATGAAATCCTGCGGGTCCTCCCTCTGATCTGTCCCCGTGAACTCTGGGGGACTCAAAGCAATAAACTCTCGGACCCTTGAACTCCCAGACCCCTCAGAAGTTCCTGCACTAGCTGATGCCCTAGCATGTTGCTGGGTAGCTACCAACTGTGTCAACAAATGCACCGCACTCCTTAAGTCCTGATCTGATGGAAGTGGAGGGGGAACTGGATGTGCGGTTTCCCTAGGAATCTCTGTAGTTGGTGGAGGAGCCGGTAATGGCTGAGTAGGGGTCTCCCCTTGAGCCTCAGACTGGGCCCCATCTACTGGGGGTACCCTGTTGGTCCCCTCACCTACTACTGTATCTCTCCTCTGGCTAGCCGTAGTCTTCCTAGTCACCGTCATCTGTGCATGCAAACACCAACACATAAGTTTAATTCAAATTTCCTATAACTCAGTTCTATAGCACGATTTAGATTTCAAAGAAGTGTAACCAACTCCTAAATGCCCTGTAGTTCCTTGCTTATATAATGTGGTGCACAACACAATCTATAAACAAGACCCTACTAGACACGGCTTGTAGACTCCCTAGGACAGAACTGCTCTGATACCAAGTTTGTCACGCCCCAAACCTAGGAGCGAGACAAGCACCCCGTGCCTCACCTAACCTGGCGTACCAAATTGCGACTAAGGGACTCTGAACACATAATGTCATACTTTGGACATGGGGCCACCTTGCAAGACAATTTGCGAAGCAAAATATAAAACTGAATGGAAACTAGCACTAACTAAATATCAATATAAAGCTAGGCCGACAAGGCCGTCATAGCTACTACAGCTGACAAACCACCAATTTATACAAACCCAACATAATGCACTAACCAACAGGATATGCCTACAAGCCTCTACTGATAGATGTACTGTGATCGGAACAGGGCCCCGACCTACCCATAACATATATACAGATATACATAAGATGTACACAAAACTCTAGTCCTGGCAACTCCGAAAGACGTGGAGCTTACCGATCAGGCGGAACTCGGAAAACACCTACTGAGGAGGTCTACCCGTCTGTCTGTCTGAACCTGCACGCATGAAATGCAGCGCCCCCAAAAAAGGGACGTCAGTACGAAATAATGTACCGAGTATGTAAGGCAATAAAATAACTGAAATCTGAAACTGAACTGATAATATGATAACTGAAATTAACTGGGAGTCAAAGATGATCTGGAGATATACTTACCTGCTGATACTGACTCAACTCCTTCAATATAGTAAGTAAAATAATTGTACGGCCTTATAAGGCTCGGTATATATAACTGCTCTGCCATAGTAGGCTCGCTTATAGGCGCTCGGCCATACTAGGCTATGTATCTCGACCATGCTGGGCTCGCTCATAGGCGCTCGGCCACAGTAGGCTCGGTATATAACTTTCCATCTGATCAGAGGTTGCCCAATAGGGGCCTGCCCATCGATTATAGCTCGATGGTAATGAAAATACTGTAATACTGTATATATAGGCTTGCTGCTCTCTTGACTGAAAGAAGACAATACTAAAATTGAATATAGAGTCTCGATAAGGAATAATATTGTAACTTATGAGACTAGAATAGTGTGAATAAATTCATGAATATGAACTTCTCTTTTTGTCTCATTACTAACACATGTAGCTACGAGATCATGCCAAAATGAAGGAAGGCTTAGCCTTAACATACCTTATCACAATCTTTTCAATCACCAAGTTGAACTCACCTCTTCGCACCTTAATCTACAAGAATGATAATAATACTATCGTTAAGTTACGAAAGGTACAACTATCGCACAACGAACGACAAACCTATTTTGTATTAAAACGGGCAGCATCTCCCCTATAATATGCCCTTCCTCCAACTTCAAGATAACACCAACAATACAAGGACAGAACAATAACAACATATATACATCATTTTCCAGCCCTATATACACCATCAAATACTACAAAACAGCCCAACACACCCCAATCTCTTCGTACACAAAACGACCACCGTAGTAGTGTCAAACGACCCGAAAATGTTATGACGAACGACCAGCCAACCACCCTACATTTATATGGTGTTTATAAACCCCCTTCCTCCTCCAAAACTCCACAAAATAGTAATAAAACACGCAGCCCAACAGCAACACAAAACAGTCCACAAAACAGTCCGCTACAAGTGAATAACTCGAACTCACGGCTTCCGATCACCATCCCGTGAGTTCTTACAAGTATAGAACGACTTACCATGAATTTACAGAAGAAAAAATGGATGTAATAGAGCAGTAAACTCACCTTATTTGTTGGATAACTCAGCTCCTATCTTGGTTCTTCAAACTCTAAGTTTTACCTCCAATTGGAACTTGAAAGGGAGAGAAAATCAATTAGGGTTTGTGGGAAATTTTTGGGAGGATTCTTTGCAGAGCTTATGTCTGGTTATTATGCTCTATTTTAAGTCTAATATATGAAGAAAATAGGCCCTTAAAAGGCCTCTTTGGACGACCCGAAATGGCCCATTTTTGGGCTTTCATTTAAGCAAGTAGGTGACACACCTACTTGTCACCTAGCAGCTTGCGCAGTATTGCAAAAATGCACATATCTCTCTACTCCGATGTCGTATTGACAAATGGTTTAATGAGTTGGAAAATAGACTCATAGATATTTAATTTGATGTGTGGAACACACCATAACTCTAAGTATATTGGGAGAAAATTGCAGTTACATTTGACCCAAAGTTTCAGTAAAACTTATGAATGTAACTTGTGATGACTTTCATCGACTTTTGTTCCACAACTCGCTTGACTTAAAAACATAACACACGGATGTAATACGACTAATATAAATCATAACATAATCTCTTTATCATGTTAATCACCCTAGTCTCACCCCAAAGGTACATGTTATAACATTCCCAACTTGTCGACTTTCGATGAAACATTGTTTTATTTAATTGCTTTAGCTTCTGAACTGTCCAACCCTCTTTGTACTTGTTGTTCATGATCTTCAATATTTGTAACCTCAGAGGTAACATGATTAACTTACTTTATATACTTTTAAATATTATCTCATTTTTTTGTCCTACATTAGTTTGCTTACGACGCATTTTTACATACGAAAATATAGGGTGTAACACTATCCCCCTAGGGTCACCCTCTCATGTGTCTTCTTGATGGTGTACACACGGATTGTTAGAAATCAATGGGTTTCTAGTTGATGTGGGCTTTGGGAAAGCTGATTAGTGGTTTGGTTTAATTACTGAAATTCTGATGTGGGCCTAAGAGCAGTAATATGATTTTTATTTGGATCGGGTTACACGCTGCAACAACTTGTTTGATTTGTTTATTGCATTTCGTCTTTACTTGCAATTTCCTTGGTTGATTACCTGATTTATTTGCATATCTTCTTTATATGTTGGATTCTTGACTGAGCAGAGCGCGTTACATTATTGTGTGCACTAAGGTGATTTCTTCTTCTTATTATTATTATTATTATTATTATTATTATTATTATTATTATTATTATTATTATTATTATTATTATTATTATTATTATTATTATTATTATTATTATTATTATTATTATTATTATTATTATTCACTTTTTGAATTTATGAATTGTATAGGTGATTAGCGAGTATCATTTATAATTCTTGCCATTATTACCTCACCGAGGTTAGTTATTGTTACATCCCGTAATTTTGTACGCTGGGTTTGTCATAAGATAATCGACATAAGTTCAAGGACAAGACTATTTTTGAGGTTATAATTACGTATGATATTTATAACAAGTGATAAGTAAGTGTTGTGAAGGTCATAGGGTAAACAAATCGAAGAAAGCGAGTTTCGTTGATGTTTGATATTTTGGGATAAAATACGGTTCAAGCAATAATACTCCGTATTTATGGACTAGTGCTATACAAGGTACCACACGATCATGATAGTAAGGTATATGAAGTATATTAGTATTTAAGTGAATCGAGACCTAGAAATTATTGTATAAATAATTGGTTAATATTGGTATAAAGTCATGGAATATGGGATTAGTTATTAAGTGGATAAGTGTCATTTGTATGAATCCACGCGGAACCATGAGAATAAGGGGGGCTCATGACTAATCAACTTTATAAGGATTAAGGTGGCAGCAAGTAGGGGATTCAATATTGACTAGGCAAGTCTTGGAGCTAGGTGGCAAGATTAGGGAGTTTTGGTGGCTTAGTCATCAAATTATTGGGGTGGATAAGTAGTCAAAATGTTTGGATAGGCTTGACTTGATAAGCCTCCCAACGTGGCAGCCAAGGAAAGCCCAATAAATGACTCTTAAGTCATAGAGCAAGATGTCACATTTTTGAAATTGGTGGATAAGTTAGGTGGGAACATCACCTCCCCCCCTCCCCCCCCACGTGGCAACAAGTGAAAATGATTCAAACACCCAAATGGTGACTCTTTGGTTTATGGGATTAGGTGGCGTTATAGGGGAAATTGTGGGCTGCCACATGGCATGAAGTTGGCCAAGGGTGTCACTAATTGTTCATATATGAGTCATAGCACTTAAAGTACATGGTTTACACGTGTAAAGTTTGGTGATGAGTCATTAGGTGTGCACCTAAAGGATTACACGTGTAGAATTGAAAGGAAGTCTTTAATGCTAGTATTATAACATCCCGTACTTTAGTACTAGGATGTAACCACGTGGCTACATAGTAAGGAGCAACAAGTGACTAATACAAGTTATCATGGAGGTGGCATCTTTATAGCAAATTAGGAAATTGTGGATAAGTATTGCTAGTAGTAGAACTAGATAAAGATTAGGTAGAGTAAAAGGGTGGATACGTGTACAAATTAGGTGAGGTTATGGAATGGGTGTCTAACTTTATTAGATGACCATGTGTCATAAATTAAGGAAAGAGTGGAGGGGGGAGGATCCCATGTGTAGTTGTGAGAGATAATATTTAGTGACTAAGCACTACTAGAGGTAAAGGTGGCATTCCTATAAATGGTGACTCTTGATTTATGTGGTTAGGTGGCATCTTTAAAGGATTTTTGGGCATAAGTAAGCCACAAAAGTAGGTCCCACAACCCACAATTATAATAGTTCTTCCTACATTATTAAGTGAGATGTATTTACATAGCTAGCAACGAAAAGGCTCTCACTTTGCTTACTATATTCCACAACGTTTTCTAGTCTTTTTAAGAAGGAGTGTTTGGTTCTTGTTCAAAATTAAGAAGGAGCAAAAATTGTTCTTGGAAAGCTCAAGTGAAAGTAGTTGATAATTTCTTCAAGTAAGGTATGCTAAGGTTATCCCTTCTTTTCTTTTGGTATGATCCATATGATACAAATGAAACGAGCAAACACACAATTTTCATAAATGACTCTATTCATAGAAGTACTAGGTGTGCCTATGTTCTTGATTTCCCATGTGCCCTACTATCATATCGTTTGTTCATGGGTTTCATGACATTCCGAGAGATCTTATTGACTCACTTTATTATGCATTGCATTCATTTATACATGTCTATTGACCTATGATCAGATGGCATTATATACACGTATATTATATGTATATGGGGTATGAGAAAAGTTACGACGTTATATACGCACCACCACCTGATCAACTGGTATACGTTGATGATTTTGTCCACAGAGGCTGAGATGATATGATGGGATGCCCTCAGAGGCTCTATAATGTTATGTACACATAGACTTATGCATTATATGACATTTATACGCATATGCATGACATTATAAATATTTCATGATTTACAAAGCTATCCAGACTTACAGGTTGAGTCCTTTATTCCATGTTTCTTTCATGTGCTTTAAACACTGATTTACATGCCTTACATACTTGGTACATTATTCGTATTGACGTTCTTTTGTTGTGGACACTGCATTCATGCCTGCAGGTATAGATAATCAGTTTGACGAGCCCTCATAGTAGATGAGGTTAGCATTCAGTGAAGGATCAGTAAGACTCCACTTCATTCGGAGTGCAGGCGAGTCTATAAGTCATCGTGTCAGAGTTTTGCTATAGACTTATGGGTAGGCCGGGTCTCTGTCCCGACCATGTTTTGATGTTGAATAATCTTAGAGGCTTTGTAGATACACTGGTTCATTATGTACAGAATGTCAGAGGCCTTGACGGCCCATATGTATTCATGCTTTAAGAATAATGTTTCATTGATACAACGTTTGCCCACTTATAGTTATACATTACGAGTCATGGCCATGTTGGCCCATGATAGTTGCAGAAGAAAAAGAAATGAGTTACAGAGTGGTTTCTCGGTCCAGTACGGCATCGGGTGCCAGCCACGCTCCCCAGGTTTGGGGGGCGTGACAGTTATGATACTTGATGAGTACATGGGGTCGGTTGTATTCATACTATACTTTTGCACCTTGCGTGCAAATCTTGGAGCTGAGATGTTGTGGATGACGAAAGTTGGCGCTGAAGATGTACCTGCCTTTTCTAGATATAGCTACTACTTGTCCTTGGTAGTTTTAGATTTGAATTATATTTATGTACATTCCAAACAGATGTTGTATTATTTTCATACTAGCTTTGTAAAATCTAAGTCTTAGTGGCTCATGACTTGTATTATCAATCCTTGGGTTGTTGTATGAATATTCAATTATTTTACTTATTGATTTCTTACTATTTTTATTAGAATTGTGTTAACTGTTATTTGGCTTACCTAGTGGGTTGGGTTAGGTGCCATCACGACTAAGTAGATTTTGGGTCATGACATGCAACTGCAAGGTTATTTCCTTAACTATCATCTTGTAATATTGTGTTTTCTTATTGAACCTACGACTGTTCCTTTCCACCCAGATATGATAGATAGTGGCTGGAAAGAGGAATCCTAAGATAGCTTTTCTTGGCCTGATGTTGTTCACCTAAGTTGATAACCGTGTAACCTCATTATCACATGTTCCAATTTGTCTTTGAAAACCCAGGCAGTGTAGTAGGGCCTTCCATATGTGCTGTGAGTAGGGGCAATAAAAAAATAGGTGTGCATGAGTTTCTTCTTCTGACGCTGCACACAGGACACTTTTATCCATTAGTATCCCCATATACTCAATTTGTCTACTATTGAAAGCCTATGCTGAACAACTAGCCATAGAATGCACTAGTGTTTAGGAACTAAGCGAGGTAGCAATGTCAGGTTTTTCCAAGGAACCTTTTGGTATTAGGGTAACAAAGCTCTGTAAGATTTATTAATGTTGAACTCTCCATATTTGGTGAGATTCTACAGCACAGTAGTGATATCAGTATCCATAGGAGCAGTCATGGCTTGTATAGCGAAGCTTTGTACCCATTCCCTTGCATCAAATACTTTCCTTACAAGCCAGCTGGCCTATTTAGGACTGCTCAAGGTAATCAAGTCCCTATCCTTTATGTAATAGTTGTGGACCCATAAACACTTATAGTTTGTCCTTCTTTATTGAAACCGCCCACAAGAGCTTGCATATAGAAACTTTGTTCCATAGGCATAGGCATGATGAATCAAGACAGTAAAGAGGGAAGATTCATGAACCTCTAATTAATGTGGAAGAAGAATCGGAACCGTTACAGAATCTTCATGAACAGTTACGGTTGCCAATTATAACGCTTCATTAATGTTATTAATGCTCATAATGATTCGGTCATAAAAGGGAAAAAATGTTATATTTGTAAATTCCTATATAAGGGAAGGAAATTTCACTTGTAAGGGGACGTTCTGATTATTATTGGAAGATAATTATTTTCTTGTGCTTTCAATTGATTATTTTGTCAATTCGTATTCTAATTTCCTTTCTTATTTCTGAGAGAATTTTGAATTTCTTGATTATCAGTAACTCGAGTACTTATAACAATAGGCTTTAACTAAGAATCCAATTCTTTGGTTAAACAAATTGGTTCCGTTACCGGGAATCTGATAATCTTCTCTTACTTTCCAAATCACTCTCTTTCAACTGAATCATATCGAATGCCAATGATAACAAACAACAGGTGGTAGGAACTCTAGTTCCGTCACCTCAAGGAACCCCACGCAATTCAAGAGAAACATCACCAGAAAGATCCACTACTCATAATAATGAACAACATGGAAATGAACAAACTGTCGAGCAGGATGCTATGAAGCAGTTAATCATTGAGTACGTGAATAATGCTCTCCAGGCTTTCGTGAGCGGACTACCAAGCTGTGCCACCCACACCTCCACCAAACAATACTGCAACTGTGGAAATTCCACGGTCAGGGTTGGTTAATTCGGGAAGCGGAGGAACTCCTAACGAGTCACGTGATGAGAGACCAGGTACGCCTAATTATTCTGATTTACAAACTTTAATACTAACCTTGCAGAAACAGGTGAAAGAACAAAATGACTGTATTGAGAAAATACCCGGCGTACCACCTGTGATCAAAGGAGTTGATTTCGACAAATATTCACAACAACCATGGAAACCAAGCGCAGCTCCATTACTAATTCCCCAAAAGTTCAAAATACCTGACATCCCAAAATACGATGGAACGACCGATCCACGTGACCACGTTACTGCATTCACCACGGGAGTAAAAGGCAATGATTTAACCAAGCAGGAGATTGAATCTGTGCTGGTCAAAAAGTTTGGGGAAACGCTTACTAAAGGAGCGTTAACATGGTACTCTCTTTTACCTAAAAATTCTATTAACTCTTTTGCTGAGCTTGCAGATCTATTTATAAAAGCACACTCGGGTGCACAAAAAGTTGAAAAGAGAATGGAGGATATATTCAAAGTAAAGCAAGGAGATACAGAATTGCTTCGAGAATTCGTAGACAGATTCCAACGTAAAAGAATGTTGCTACCAAGAGTACCTGATAATTGGGCAGCCATGGCATTTGCAAGCAATTTAAACGAGAAAAGTCCAGAAGCTACGAGGAGGCTTAAAGAGAGCCTACGAGAATTCCCTGGCACGACATGGAATGATGTCTATAATAGGTACAATACCAAATTATGGATCGAAGGAGATATCGTAGATCAGTCAAGGGTCAAAAAAAAAAATAGGTTCGAGGCGGTCAGAATCTGAGAAGAGCTCCGGTAAGAATAGGTACGAGCCTTATATGGGACCTTCATGGCGAGAAGCTCGTTCCAAATTCAAAAACGTGCGGGCTGATCATATGTACGCAAATAGAGATTCAGGTTCGTCATCGTCGAGATTCAGAAAAGATCGAGGTGAACGCAACAGAGATGCCAATACAAACGCAAGGTTTGGGGACTACAATTTTAATGTGAGTACCTCCGAGTTGGTCACTGTTTTAAGAAGCATGGGGGATAAGGTACGATGGCGTAAAGAGATGAGATCAAATCCAAATAGAAGAAACCCAGACTTTTGGTGCGAGTTCCATAATGACCACGGCCATAGAACATTAGACTGTAGATTATTACAAGGTGAGGTGGAACATTTATTGAAGTAGGGCTATCTGACAGAATTGTTCAGTGGGAAAGGCAAACAAGCTTACATGAAAAATAGGCAAGAGCCCCCAAAACCTCCGTCTCCAACGAGAACAGTAAATGTGATAAACAGCGGAGAAGAAGTCAACGTCGTAACCTATACAGCTGCGAGAAAAACAACAAAGTTCATAATAACTCACGGGAAGCGAACTCGCCAAACTCTGGAAGACGACAACATAACATTTGATGATGCAGATGCCGATGGATTAATGATTCCTCACAATGATGCACTGGTAATATCTTTACTTATATATGATACTAATGTAAAACGAGTTTTGATTGACCCAGGTAGCTCCGTGAACATCATTCTATTACGAGTGGTGAACGAAATGTTGATGGGCGGCCGTGTAGTTCCAAAAGCACGTACCTTATCTAGGTTTGATAACTCAACCGTTGTTACAAAGGGAGAGATTAAACTAAGCACATACGCAGAAAGGGTCATCAAAGAAACAAAATTTCAAGTGATAGACACGGATATGGCCTATAATGTGATTCTTGGGAGGCCGTGGATTCATGATATGGATGTTGTGCCATCCACATTACATCAGGTTATCAAATTCCCTTGAAAATGGGGAATTCAACAAATTCGAGAAGATCAACAAACTTCAAGGAGCATCAATTCAGTGATATAACCAAGTCAAAAAGATACGAATGCAAGTAAAAAAAAACGAGTGCAAGTCAAAAAGATACAGGTGCAAGTGAGAAAGATGTGGTAAATCAAATTTCAACATAAATTGTATCAAAACAAATAGACGTGGACTCCAGACCAGATGTAATTCAAGAGCCAGAGGAGAACGAAAATATTAAAACAACGATTGAGGAGCTTGAAGTTGTTCCACTATTCAAACAATGGCCAGATCGAAGAATTCGTATCGGAGCAAGGATAAATCCAGATAGGAGAGGTAAGTTAATTGAATATTTAAAAGCTAACGTGGATTGTTTTGCATGGTCCCATTCAGATATGATAGGTATACCTTCAGAGGTGATGACTCATAAATTAAATGAAGATCCATCATTCATACCTGTCAAACAAAAGAAGAGGAAGCAAGGATCATTCAAAGATCAAGTGATCGATGAAGAGGTACAAAACTCTTAAAGATCGATTCAATACGCGAGATAACATATCCTAAATGGTTAGCTAATACTGTGGTAGTTCCGAAACAGAATAGTAAATGGAGAGTTTGTGTGGATTACACTGACTTAAATAAAGCATGCCTGAATGATTCATTCCTTTTACCGCATATAGATTAATTGATTGATGCTACTACATGCCACAAATTATTAAGCTTTCTAGATGCATATTCTGGTTACAATCAAATAAAAATGGACCCCCTAGACGAAGAAAAAACTTCACTTTTTACAAACAGGGGGACTTATTGTTACAAAGTCATGCCTTTTGGCTTGAAAAATGCTGGAGCCACGTATCAGAGGTTGGTGACCAAGATGTTCCAAGAACACCTGGGGAAGGTGATGGAAGTGTACATTGATGATATGTTGGTCAAATCTACACAAACGGAAGATCATTTTCAACATCTTTCAACTACCTTCGAGATCCTCCGTAGATATAATATGAAACTAAACCCAGAAAAGTGCGCTTTCTTTTGGCATAGCTTCAGGTAAGTTTCTAGGCTTTCTCGTATCTAATAGAGGAATTGAAGTAAATCCTGCACAGATTAAAGCTATTGAAGAAATACCTGATATACTCACAAGCAAAAAAGAGGTATAAAGATTGACAGGTAGGATTGCAGCTCTGGGAAGATTCATTTCAAGATCTTCAGAGAAAAGCTTTAAATTCTTTTCAGTATTGAAGAAGCAAAATCAGTTTGAATGGACTGAGGAATGTCGACAAGCCCTCAAAGATTTAAAGGCATACTTAACAAATCCTCCCCTACTGTCTAAACCAAGGGATAGAGAAAGACTATTTGTATATCTTACAGTTGCAGAAGAAGGTATAAGTGCAGTTTTAGTAAGGAAGGATAAAGGTAAACAATCTCCTATTTATTATGTTAGTAAATCTTTATTAGATGCTGAAACTAGATATCCTCATCTAGAGAAACTAGCTTTAGCATTAGTTATGGCAGCTAGGAAATTGAGACCATATTTTCAATGTCATCCTATCTCTGTAGTAACTGCATATCCATTAAGGAATATTTTGCATAAACAAGAATTGTCAGGCAGACTAGCCAAGTGGACAATAGAACTAAGTGAATATGACATTATTTATCAACCTAGAACTGCAATAAAATCTCAAGTTTTAGCAGATTTCGTCGCAGATTTTAATACAAAAATAATTTCTGAAGTAGAAAAGGAATTACAAATTTTTACTGGAGCTAATCCAGGTACGTGGACTTTATTTACTGATGGCTCTTCAAATGTCAAAGGAGCCGGTTTAGGTATTGTCTTAATCCCACCCTCAGGTAAAAGTATAAGACAAGCAATTAAATGTTATCCTATTACTAACAATGAAGCAGAGTATGAAGCTGTAATTGCAGGTTTGGAACTAGCACGAGAACTCCCCATAGAGCAAATCATGATTAAAAGTGACTCTCAACTGGTAGTCAATCAGATGCATGGGACTTACACTGGTAGAGAGGCATGAATGCAACAATACTTGGAAAAGGCACGAGAACTGGTCAGGAAATTCCAATCATGGAAGGTCGTGCAAATACCCAGGGAAGAAAATGCATAAGCAGACGCGTTGGCTAACCTTGCTTCAGTTGCAGAAGTAACAAGTGAAGAAAATGCTATTGTAATATATTTATTTCATTCAGCACTTGACCAGGATAAACATGAGGTAAGCTTTAATAATTTAACCCGGGATTGGAGAAACGAGATTGTTAATTTTTTACAGTACGTGATCATACCTGAAGGCAAGAAAGAATCTCAAGTGCTTCGACGAAAAGCTGCTCATTACTGCCTAATTCGAGATAATTTATATCGAAAAATATTTGGCGGTCCTTTAGCAAGGTGCCTTGGACCCAATCAAACGGAGTACATGATGAGGGAAGTACATGAAGGACATTGCGGAAATCACGCA
This sequence comes from Nicotiana tabacum, assembly GCF_000715075.1. Taxonomy (NCBI): domain Eukaryota; kingdom Viridiplantae; phylum Streptophyta; class Magnoliopsida; order Solanales; family Solanaceae; genus Nicotiana; species Nicotiana tabacum. The sequence continues at coordinate 52,951,108 of NC_134088.1, forward strand.
AGTGGAAAATCTTTAGTGAAAACACTAATCAAGGCAGGATACTACTGGCCTACAATGGAAGAAGATGCGGAAATTTTGTAGCCAAATGTGAAAAATGTCAACGATATGCCAACAATATGCATCGACCTGCAGAGTTATTACATACAGTTATTTTCCCATGGCCATTTATGAAATGGGGAATGGATATAGTAGGGCCTTTACCACAAGCTAAAGGAAAGGTACGGTTCTTATTAGTATTAACAAATTACTTTTCAAAATAGGTAGAGGCAGGAGCTTTCAAATAGGTACGAGAGAAGGAGGTGAAAGACTTCATTTGGCGAAACATTATATGCCGGTTTGGAGTCCCAAAAGAAATCATATGTGATAATAACCCACAATTTATAGGCTCAAAAATCATGAAGTTCTTTCAAAGTTGGCAAATCAAATGAATAACCTCTTCACCTTACCATCCCGTGGCAAATGGACAAGCTGAGTCAACGAATAAGATTATCATTAATAATTTGAAGAAGAGACTAGAAAAATCGAAAGGGAATTGGCCTGAAGAATTACCAGGAGTGTTATGGGCTTATAGAACCACAGCAAAAACAGCCATGGGAGAAACTCCATTTTCGCTTGTGTACAGTTCAGAAGCTTTAATCCCGGTTGAAATAGGAGAACCAAGCACAAGATTCACATCGGCAACGGAAGAGTCGAACGATGAGGAATTAAGAGCAAACTTGGACTTACTCGAACAAAGAAGAGAAGCAGCTTTAATATAGATAGCAGCACAAAAGAAAATTATAGAACGATACTACAGCAGAAAGGCTCACCTCAGGTACTTCAAAATTGGGGACTTCATTCTTAAAAAGGTCTTCCAATCAACGAAAACAATCAGAGAAGGAAAGTTAAATCCAAATTGGGAAGGACCCTATAAAGTTTGAGGTATCGCTGGAAAAGATGCCTACGAGTTAGAAACTATAGATGGCAAGGTTTTACCCTCGAGTTGGAATGCTGTTCATTTAAAGAAATACTATTTCTGAGCAAAAAAAATACCCACGGTCAGGTATCGTTCAATTACGATTTTTGTTATGTACAGTTAAAATTACACTAACAATTTTAGATGATAGGCAAAAAGCTAGCCCACACCAAATGATGATATTAGACCTGAAGGACACGCGGAAGCAACATTATTCCCGGTCTAGGGTTGCAACCTTTCTGATGGAAATATAAAGGGTTAAGCAGCCATCATCTAAATTATATATACCTCTGAGTCCCTTATATTTTTCCTTTTGAGGAAAAAGACCGCATGGAAGGAATAATCAAGTGCTCGAGATTTCATATTTCAAAGCTCAAATACTTGGGGGACTATATAATATACATATGATACACTTGGAGGACTATATATATATATATATAAGGAAGGCAAAGAAGACTGGAAAAGTCAGAATTCAAGCCAAGCCTATGGTCTACCCAACAAATCAAAATTTAAGAGCAAAGTCAAGAGCCAAAAATGCAAGCCTGATTCAAAAACCTATGAAAAATACACTCGTAGATGTAAATTTCAAAATCTTACGAATGTTTAGGTTAAAGGCAATATTTAGTCATGGGTTGCAAGATATACCCTTGAATTTTGTAAAATCTGTTGTAAAGAAAACAGTTACGAAAGAGTTATAGATGATACTTGAATACATGTAAAGTGTTATACAATTTGAAAGTTCGAATGATACAAAACTTCCTCAAAGTTATTCAAAGAAATGTGTGTGTGTTCCTATTTCTTCTTTCGTATGTTTATACCATTATGAAGTTGAGACGTCTTCTTCATTAAGTGTTGTTTATAAAAGGGCCCTCTTTTATAATTCGTGCCTGTTCAAAAAGTCACGGAGTATTGAAGCATTTTTAAATGCATAATAAAAGAGTAGAACAGAAACTCAAAATGAAATATTATATAAACCCGATTAAAACTAAGTGTAAACTTAGTTCAAACACAAAATGAAATATTATATAAACCCGGTTAAAACTAAGTGTAAACTTAGTTCAAACAAAAGTATTTGATATTGAACCCCAAAACGGATCAGGGGTAAAACTTGCCAACCATTCCACAAATAAATAAAAAACAAACACAATAAACTTTCCAAACACAAGTTCACTATGGGGCAGATTCTAAAGTAGCACTATCAGCAGCGGGAGAAGTCAAGATGGCATCATCAGCAGCAGCAGAAGGTTCGACTTGAGCAGAAGAGATTTGAACACTAACTTCACCAGGAGTAAGTTCATCACCCTCGGGAATGCCGACCTCAGGTGAAGAAACGTTTTGACTCTGCTGAGTTTTTTCAATCGTTTCCTTAGTTTTTGCAATCTCAGCAGTCAAGTCAAAACCTTCCCGGTTAGCATCCATCAAAGTCTCGAGGCGCGTGTTCAAGAAAGCCCAACTTACATCAAGAGTTGATTTATTCTCAAGGGCCTCGTAATCCCTCTCCCATTGCTCAATTTCGGCCTTCAACTCTTCTTTTTCAGTCAAAGTAGCATCATAAGAAGTTTGTAAAGGGGCGAGTGATCTCTCTAAGAATTGGACCTTGTTAGAAGATGCACGGAGGTCTTCTTGTGCTTGAGTGAGAGTTTGAACAAGCTCCCCGGCATAGACTTCCTTCTGATTAAGCAGTTCTTTCAGACCCCTAATTTCCTCAGTAGCTTTAGAAAGTTGCTCGACAAATGAAGACTCAAGGAGGTGTTTATCCTTGCCCACTTGACTGGAAGAGGCTTTTTCAATCGCCAATTCTGCTGCCATCACTTTCACTTGCTGTTCCAAAGCACACTTTTCCTCATCTAAAACTTTTTTTTCTAACTGAAGGCCTTCAAATTGTTCTTTCCAGTTGTCCGCTTCCGTATGATAGTCATTGACTAACTGCTCAGTATGGACAATTCTCTTCATCAGCTCTGTGCCTATCAGGTTGATCTACAAAAGAAAGGGAAAAAATGATTATCAAACAAAGATAAAGAGATCACAAGGAAAGTAAAAAAAAAAAACAAGGCTTATACCTTCAAAGATGAATGGACAATGTCATTCATCCATGTCAAAGAACTGTGGTTTTCCAATTCAGACTTCTCAACTGGGCCAATCAGCGGTTTCAGCCATACATCAGCTTGGCCAGACTTTTTCAAAAGATTACCATTCTCGGGGACTACAATGGTAACTTTTTTCATCATCCTACTGCTACTGGAAGAACCAACTTCAACATGAGAAGTGGTAGCAATAGGGATAGTTGAGGAAGTAAAAATAGCCACGGGAGAAGCAGTAGCAACAACAACAGGTGCGGGAAACTGAGAACCAATAAGAGCAGATACTGGAAAGGACGCAAAGGGTGCTTCATCAGAAACTAAGCCAAAGTCTTCACTATCAAACCCACGAGAAAATAACTGTTCTGTAGAGTCATGAGGTGCAGCAATCATCTCTTCATCAGAGCTCACCAAAGTGGCATTTTCAGGCTCATTCACGGGAACTGAATTTGGAGGAGGAATGGCTTCATCATCCAAAACAACACGTTTCCTAGCCCGAGGCTTACACACTAAAGAGCCCTCCTCTCGTTCCTCTTCACCCTCAGAGCCATGAGCTCTCTCTGCTTTTCTCTTTGATGAAGAACTCAAATCATCTCTTGAGCCATGGACAAAGAAAGTCTTGATGAAGCAATAAACGCAGCACTAACACCCCGAATGGGAAACACTAGCAGAAGAAGTTAGTAAATCTCCAAATAAATATGAAAGAAAGGTAGAAAGTTAAAGGGAAGCATACCATGAGTTTTAACTTTCCAACCAAACCTATGAGAAAGGTATTTCCAAGACCTTCCTTTCATAGGAGCAACCGACAATAATTTTTCTACCCAAGCACGGAAGTCTGGTATTTCTTAAACAACTTCCATGGTTGCTAAAAAGAAAAAAAAATAGCCACGTGATCGTAAGTTTCTTCTTCCTGCATAAAAGAGAAGAAAGATATCTAAAAAAAACTTACGTGCAAAGTTCCATTTTTCTGGAAAAGGCATGTTCTCTTCACCCACTAAATCACTTGTGGGAGCATCAACAAAACGGGCATACCGGCCACGATCTTTATCATCTTCAAGGCTAACCAAAACCGTTTTACTCCTAGCCACGAGAGTAAATACCCCTGAACGAAACAACTTAGGGGAATAAAGATGAAGCATGTGTTGAAAGGTGAATGGTAAAGAGGCCGAATTAGCCAGGTATCTTAAAAATGCAACATCTCTCCATACAATAGGACCAATCTGTCCTAAGCAAACGTTAAAGAAACGGTAAAATTCTATGATGGCTGGGTCAATAGGTGGTCTAAAACCTAACGTAAAAGGATATGTGTAAACGAAAGAGTAACCAGCTTGGAACGAAGTAATCCTTTGGTTTGGACCAGGAACTAAAATTAGAAAGTCAAATTTCCAATGGCATTCTCTTCGCATAAGAGAAATCAAACCCTCAGTAATTTGGGAAGGATAAACATTGGCACGATCATGGAAAGTCATAGAAGTAACTTGATTTCTAATTGATTCACGACCAGTGGAGAAAGAAAATTTTGCAGGAATAATTTCATCAACAATTGGTTCTCGAATAGGTTCACTCGAATCTCTATTTTTGGCAGAAGATCTATGAGTTGAAGAAGACCTAGTTCTAGAAGAAGAAGGGGTAGCAACGTTGGGTTGAGAAGTAGAACCACGAACAGATAAAGATCCTAAGCTACGCAACCTACTGCCTCTTCTACTTCTAACAGGAGCATTTGAAGGGGGAAGTTCATCTATAATTACTACTATACGAGGATCAGGGTTCGATGAAGACATGGTTGTACAGTAAAATAATACGTGCTGATGTTTAAGAACGATTATGGAAGAAGAATACTGTAGATTGAAGGTTTTTGTGAAAGCAAAGGCATAAGAGGTATTTATAAGAAGAAGCAACCGTCATGTAAAGGGAGTCATGATGGAAACGTCATAATGAAACAGTTATTTCGTGACTGACGCAGCCGCAGGAAAGCCCTAAGAACCGCTGAAGAGTCGCAGACCCAATCGATAAATTCCACGTGGCACATGCATTAAATGTAAGTGACATACGACGCGTTGGTTCTAAAAAAGACACAATGATACATGGAAAACGACGGCAAAAAATTCCCGCCATAAATGTGTACCACTTCCCAAATATTCAATTGCTGAATATTTGGCAAGTGGGGGGACTATCTGTATTAGTAAAAAATAAATATTACACATGAAATTATATGAGGATGGCAAGGCAAGAAACGTGGATCACTAAGAAGATGACAACTGGAGTGTCGCATTAAAAGATTTATGATTTACAACAGGTACGAGCAAATCACTCACGAGACGAAAGGGTACGGTTGCTCGAGCCTAAATTACTCAGTGAAGAGACATAGGCAGGATGAATTAAGACAATAAAGAGGAAAGATTCATGAACCTCTAATTAATGTGGAAGAAGAATCGAAACCGTTACAGAATCTTCATGAACAGTTACAGTTGCCAATTATAACGTTTCATTAATGTCATTAATGCTTATAATGATTCGGTCATAAAAGGGAAGAAACGTTATATTTGTAAATTCCTATATAAGGGAAGGGAATTTCACTTGTAAGGGAACGTTCTGATTATTATTGGAAGATAATTATTTTCTTGTGCTTTCAATTGATTATTTTGTCATTTCTTATTCTAATTTCCTTTTTTATTTCTGAGAGAATATTGAATTTCTTGATTATCAGTAACCCGAGTACTTCTAAAAATAGGCTTTAACTGAGAATCTAATTCTTTGGTTAAACATTTAACCCTTTTGCTTTATCCTCTAGTAGTTTCAATCGTTTCCATACCACGTACATTTGGTTCCATGTTACCTCTTGTTCCCAGGTTCCATTAACTAAATCTTTGAAGTCTTGATGTTGCACTGCTGTTGCAGCAATACATTCAATAGCCTGAAGGGCCTTCTCAATATAGCCTTTGCAGTTCCAGTATTTAACAACACAAGTGAGTGGCCTGAGCCATCAAGTAAGATATAGTCTGTCTCAAAATTGATATAATTATAGAACTAGTGACCATTCTCAAAAGCCCAATCTATATTGCTATAGATTCTGTCTTCAACTCCCCTTTTGTTGCACCAGGAGTATTGGCATCCTCCCCTAGTGATCTTCCCTATTCCCAAGTCCTCTATATATTGCTGGAAGTCAGCTACCTCAATTGGTTGGATAGGTACCCATTCAGTCTATCCTCCACCGATAGGAAAATATTAAAATCTCTTACTATCAGCCAAGATTTATTCACTGTACTATCAATATTCGTAAGTTGATCCCATAATCCTTTATTTTCTGCAATTGTATGGAGACCATACACAACAATCATCAAACAAGAAAATGAGGAATTCTTGTCACTAATCTTGCAATGGATTAACTAAGATGTCTCCAACATTATTGAGACATTGACATTAGGATTTCTCCATCTTATCCAAATCCTCTCATTTGGTGCACTTGCATTGTTTGAGAAGAAAAATACTATTCTACTCCTAGTTTTCTTTTGATCATATCAGCTTTTGGTAGTTTGACTCTAGTCTCCAAACATCCAATAATATCTGCTTTATTTTTTTTGCATAAAGAATTTTAATTCCTTCTGCTTAAACGACTTATTTAGCCTTCTAATATTTCAAGAAGAAATGATCATGGGTGAAGATATGTTTGAAGGTATTGTCCTTTATAACCTTATTTATATCACTTCTGGTCATCCCATAACTTTGAGAAGCCTCATGCACCTCTGTTGTATTTTGCTTGCCTTCCTGAATTCTCAAGGGAGCAAAAATATTTCTTATTGCAGATTGCATATTGGACCTCATCCAATATTTTCTGTTGGTTCTTACTCTTCCGAGCAGTCTCCACCTTCTTTCCTCTATCAGTAGTCTCCTTTTGAACTGGTGCTATCTGCTCCTGCAATAGTGTCTCTTAAGGTGGAGGAGTTGTTGGTTGCTCTCTCACTTCAGGTTTTGCCTTTCATTCAAGCTTCTTCTTTTTTTTCTTACTCTTGTTCTGCTGCACATGTAGCTTGCTAGGCTCAGAGTTATGACTTTATTTGTATCCCCAGTGAAATGCCCAAATTGGTAACAATCTAAGCATAACTTTGGTTCCCATTCATACTCAATCACCCGCTCCCAAATAGTCCCATCAACTTTCTCAATAGGCAGTGTTTGGGGATGGGGTTTTGTGATGTCCATTTCAATCAGAGCTCTAGCACATGACACCCTTTCACAATTAGCCGTTCGTTTATCAGTACATAATCGTTTTCCCAGAAAACTAGCGGTCCTTCCGAAATTCTCTTCAGTCAAATAAATTAAGGGTAAACCGGGGAAGGCAATCTCTTATTTTACCTTTGTATTTTTGAATGTTTCATTATTTTATTAATCTCCATATAGATAACCATTATATTATTTTTTTGTCATCGTCATTTCTGTTATTTTTATTATTTTTAGAAATTGACTGGTGTCAATCAATTTCATAAATTATGTGCATAATTTTTTAATATTTTGCCGAATCATTTAGTAATTAGTATCAAGGAGTGTGAGAAAAAAGTAGCAAAATGGCCAACTAAAAATTCTACCATTCCAATTAAAGATGACACAACTATTATTTTAACAACCAAACGTTTCTCTTTAACTATGATCTTTAGACACTCAAAGATATTTCAATCTATTGAAAGTTTGACCTTTTTATATGATTTGCAAATATAGAAATTATATTATTTGATTTTTTTTTAATTTCTTAAGTTTATGTAAAAAAAACATGATTACTTTTATACTTTTTCTATGACCTTGTATAAACCAAATAGGAAGGACAAGATAAATTTTAGCGCCTTTTCAGTATTATTATTATTATTATTATTATTATTATTATTATTATTATTATGAGAAGGCGCCAAGAAGCGCAAGTTAGTTGGGATGGCGCAGATTAAGGTAATAAACAGCTCAACATATTCTCACAGCATTTAATTTTTAGTTAAACGCCGAACCAAAACGAATGGTGCGTTTCGGACATGTCCGCACATGCCTATAATGTCACAAAACCAACATTTATACTAAATAAAAACAAAAAATCCTCCATTTTTCTATCTCCTTCGTCTTCCTCCCCTTTTTTTTCTAAATTTTTTTTGCAGAAAACAACTCATACAGAAATAATTTTTTTTAATTTTTGCAGAAAACAACTCATACAAGAAATAAAGCCAAAGGCAACGGTAAATGGACGTTTTGAAGGAGGATTTAAAATAAGAGGTTAGATTGATTGATTGATTGATTAATTGATTAATTTGGGTACTTAGTGGTTCTTTTTCATTGGATCGTTTATTTGATTATATTTGATTTAGGTGGTTATTGTTTGTTTTGTATAGAAAATGGATGAACGGACAATGGAGGAGTAAATGTAAATTTGGGAAGCTATATTTTGTTTTTTGGAATTAATAAGGAGGTAATTTTTTCTATCGGATTTGGAAGGGGACCGAACAATGTTGTCCAAGGGTGAACATCAAACGGTCCCATTGTCTGTATTGCTGAAAAGGGAACTGGCCAATGAGAAGATTGAAAGGCCCGAGATTTCTCACGGTCAAGCTAGTCAGAGCAAGAAAGGGGAAGACTTCACCTTCCTCAAGACCGAATGCCAGCGGGTTTTGGGAGATGGAGTTACTACCTTTTCTGTTTTTGGGGTAGGATTTGATGTTTCTATCTTATGTTTTTAAGAAATGTGTCCTTTATCGATGCCTTTGCATAATAAATTATCATATTAGATCGTAGCTACCTTTAGTGAAGGGGTTCAATTGAATCCCGTTTGTAAGAAAATTACACTGTGCAAAAAGAGTAAAAATAAATGTTTTCTGCACATATATAAGTCCTTGAATCCCCTTGACACAGGTTCAAATCTTAGGCGTGACATTCTTACATTATTTTGAATCCCCTTATTCAAATTCTTGGCTCCACCACTAGATTGTGGACATCACAGTGTCTTCTATATGCTCATGATATCTTTTGTATGCTAATGCTATATTCCTTCTTATCCTTCTTTTTGGATAAGAATTTGTCATATCAAATCATAGATTTCTTGCTGAATCTGATAAGTTCTGTAGTATCCTATATGGTTGAGAAAGATGATCATGGTGCCAACTTTGGACATTTTTGCCTTGATCTTACTTTGACATGTTTTCCGTGTAGAATCAATAGTTATCTCAAGTGGGAGAAGTCCTTTATTTTTCCTTTTAAGATTGTTGGCCAGGAATCCACTAGTTCTTGTGAATGAAGCATTTTTTTGTTATGGTTTCACCTGAAATTTTTGCATGTTTGACCAAAAATTCTTTCTCAGCAAATTGTTGAACATCGGTAGTCGCACTTCCCTTTTTTGTTTTTATATGATTGCAGTCATGTAATTTGTATTTCATTCCTTTTGTAGTTATTTGATGGGCACAATGGGTCGGCAGCTGCTATATATTCTAAAGAGAATCTCTTGCAGAATGTCTTGAGTGCTATTCCCTCAGACCTCAACAGAGATGAGTGGGTTGCAGCATTGCCTAGGGCTTTGGTTGCAGGATTCGTCAAGACAGACAAAGAATTCCAAGAAAAAGGTATTAGTTGTTTCTATATAGAAGAAAACTAATATAAGCATGCTGTGAAAACCTATCATAGAGTTTCTCCATGAAAATGTAAATGATACAAGAAACTTTGTAGCTACGGTGATTCTATTCTGCGTGTTTTAGATATAATACAAAAATCATGTGAACCTCTTTACTATTTCTTGTAAACAATTTGTTTTTCTTTTATAATTTAATTAAGAGAAATCAATAGTTTTTTTTCCCGTAATAGTGTGAATATATTATTCTGATATTACTTGTGTAATCTTGCAGCACAGAAATCAGGGACAACAGTCACGTTCGTTATAATTGAAGGATGGGTTGTAACAGTTGCTTCAGTTGGCGATTCTCGATGTATATTAGAATCTGCTGAAGGGGGAATTTATTATCTATCAGCTGATCATAGACTAGAGTGCAATGAAGAGGAGTGAGATGCTTTTTATGACTTTAACTAACTAATTAATATGGGTTTGCCTCTTGAATAACATTTTAATAGTTTATGTTGAATTGAATAGGAGGGAACGCATAACAACAAGTGGTGGAGAGGTTGGTCGGCTTAATACTGGTGGTGGAACACAGGTATCTTTTTGTTTAGCCCGTTACCCGTTTCTTTCTTTTGCACACTCAATACATTTATCATGAAGTGTGGTAATTAATGGGAATGTAGCTGCATTCAGCATAAAAACTGCGTCATTTCTTTTATTGGCATGTCATAATTTCCATTTATATTCTTTCACTTTTCTATTTTGGGCTTTTATTCCTTTTCTTGAGGAAAGTTTGTCTTACCAAGTGATCCAAATTCATTTCAGATTGGTCCTTTGAGATGTTGGCCTGGTGGGTTATGCCTCTCTCGATCCATTGGAGATATGGATGTTGGCGAGTTCATTGTTCCTGTACCCTATGTAAAGCAAGTAAAGGTTTGTCTACCATGTGTTAGCTTCCTCTTTGCATTTCTGTTTTGGGTCTATTGCTCAAGTGCATATGTCCTTTGTGTATTTGCAACCACATATTTCAGCTTGCAAACTTTAAAGCATTCAATTGTGAAGAGTGAAGACTCCAATCCACACCCACTTATGATTGATCTACATCAAGTTTGGGAAGATGAAACTGCGTTTGAAAACTTCAAAGATTGAAGCCGTGCTTTAAATCAAAGTATTTCTTGATGGGAAGTTGGAATCTTGTAAATGCCTTTCCTAGATCTCTGCTTTCTTCACAGTGGAGTGGAGTCTTGTCACGATTCATTTTCTCTTTCCATCATTCCTGGAAATAATTTCCATTACTGCAATTTTGGCGACCCTTTTGCTTTGGATGCTTCTTTGTCAAAACTTAGTGCTTATTATAGTATCTAATCCAGTCATGATATGTTCAAATTTGAGGAAATACAGCAGTTCCAGATTGTAAAATTTCCTTGTATCTTTGTGAACCTCTTGCATTTTAGTGCAAGTGATAGAATGCCATTGATAGTCTAATCATGATATGCCTTTTCAAGAAGTCAATGTATGGGTAGATGGAGCTGGAATTGATCGTATCCAGGGTTGCTGGACGTAACTCATTAATATTTTACTGTAAAGTATTTAACAGAAACCAATGCACTTTCTGGTTTTCAGCGCCTATAAGAAACATCAGAACATTGTGCATTCTTTCATTTGATTTTCCCTTTTCTCCAGTATGTCAGCTTTTAGATGTTCCTGAATCTTTTGATTTACTAATTCTACTCAAGTTCTAATCTTTTGTTTATATTATACATTTCCTGAACATGTTCAACATTACGTGAACAGCTATCTTCAGCAGGTGGAAGGCTTGTAATAGCAAGCGATGGTGTCTGGGATGCTTTGTCTGCAGAAATGGCTGTAGAATGTTGTCGTGGAATGCCTCCGGATGCTGCAGCTTCTCAAATTGTTAAGGTAATATCCTTACTTGATATCCAATAGGTTAATTATGATATAATTTACTTTATTAAATTTTCCAATTATCTAGTGTTACCTCTCTCCTCCAATTTGCAGGAAGCCGTGCAGCCAAAAGGGATTCGAGATGACACTACCTGTATTGTGGTTGATATACAGCCCCCAGAAAAGCCAAATCCTCCCCAGCCACCACCCAAAAAGTCAGGGAAGAAAGTGTTTAAGTCTATATTTCGCAAAATAACATCCGAGTCATCTTCTAATACTGAGAGAGATTATGATGAACCAGATGTTGTGGAAGAACTATTTGAGGAAGGATCTGCATCACTTTCTGACAGGTTTGTGTCATGCTAATTCTGATGCATCCACTGTCATATGGGATATCCCTTTTAGATATTGTGGTGAAGTACCCCTGGTGTTTATATTTGCTATCTTCATATGACTGCAGGTTAGATACTAAGTATCCAGTTTGCAACATGTTTAAGTTATTCATGTGTGCCGTCTGTCAAGTAGAGATAAAACCTGGAGAAGGTATTTCAATACATGCTGGCTCTTTGAATACAAGAAATGCTCGTCCATGGGATGGCCCTTTCCTTTGCTCAAGCTGCCAAGTGAAGAAAGAAGCCATGGAAGGAAAAAGACCTTCCGGAAGTAAGTCGATTCATTTTCTGCTGAAATGCTACACTTTGGCCCTCTAAAATTACTGATCATCCATGTTTTACTTTTGCAGATGGAAGATATAGTAGTGACAGCGACTAGTTAACCCCAAAATGCAACTACTAACTATTGCTTCACCCATGATTATAGTTTGGAGTTCCACCGTCATTAACAAAACATTCCTTCTGTTTCATTAAACAAAATATAATTGCTTCTGTGGCATCTCAAACACAAGCGTCAACCGTTCTGGTTTGCCTCTTTTAGGTCGAAAGACGGAGAGAGACGACTACCCCAGTATACCGCAGAGACACTTTCTGAAAAAGTTCACATTTCAAGTACACCTGGCCCCATCATGAAGTGGTAAGACAATGGAAACTTAAGACCATATATAAAGCATATCAGAGGTAATTTCTCTCTGATTGTCATCACTGCTATAACACTGATTCTTTTTCTTGTGTAGAATTAATAGTGAGTGAAAGGCATTGATCAGTGTAACTTTATTAGCTAGGAAGATTGATCAGGATTGTTAGGTTGTTTTTCTTTATCCTTTTTTACCTCCCTTGTTCTCCCCACTTGATAAAGTTTGCTGATCACCCTGTTGTTAAATTTATTCTTGTATAATTCCTTTCTTCTTAAACCAAGAAGGGGTAACCATTCAAATCAGATTGTTCTTTCAAGTCCTTTCTTTTTGGGCTTTTTAAACAAAGACATGGAATCTCTGTATTTTTATCTGATCATTTCGTCTTCTCTATGTGGAAGTATTGCTATTCATCACTTTTTTTTCTTGCCATTTTACCTCTTTTAGTAAGACTTTCTTTCGTGAAACTTTTAGCAAGTCTATGTTTTCATCTGTAACAAAGTAACCATATATTTAAACTACATCACTGATGATCTTCTTGGTATGGGATGGCTCATTCATTTCCTCCTCCCCGCCCCTTGAAAATAGAGAACCAAGCCAGCTTCTGATCCATTCATTTCCACAAGCGGGGAGCAGTGGCGGATGGAGGGAATACTTACTGGGTTCAATCAAACTCAATGTTTTCGATACAATATGTATATATACATAGATGTATATAGGGTAAAATATGATATGACACGTGGTCATCTAAGGGAAGGACACGTGGAACCCAATACAGGGATGGCCAAAGATCGAACACAGCTATTCCGCTTGTCACCGGAAGGGATAACGTTCATAAATGTGTGTTAAATGCTCTGTGCCTGGTAGCATTTAATAAAGAATATTCTGCGGCATTAAGAGTGACGATCCGTTACAGGAAATTTGGCATTTATGTCCACCGTTATATCTTCATCAATGACCCTCATAATTGACATTAAAGGAGGGTACGATCCTAGGACCTCGTTCCCTAGACATAATTATAAATAGTGAGCTCAGTTATCATTGTAAATGAAACGAATTTTCTGGCAAACTGACACTACATTTTATACAAAGCTTAATACAATTTTACTTTCTCGCTTTTTGATTTCATCATTGCTGTGTCCGGAAACATTGTTCCCGAAACTGTTATCTCCTACATTTTAAGGCTAAGTATTGCATAATTCTTTACTTATTTCATTATTTTCGGGATCAAATTAGTTCACTTGCCTAGAAACCACGTATAAATTCAACTGTACCGTTTTAGGGGTAAACAATTTGGCGCCCATCGTGGGGCCTAGATAGCCGTGCAACTAAATTGAGCCTTGCCCTTTTTACTAACGTGCTTTGATTATTTTGTCTTAGAAAAAATCATAAGAAATGACAGAAAATACTGTTAACAATATGCACAACCCCGAGGTTCGAGGAGATCAACCTCACTTCGAGGACTCAATCAGTGACATCCACAATGAGGGGAATTGCGCCACACCAGTGCATGACATGCAGTATCCTCGACATGTTCGGGAGACGACTCCCGATGATCTTGATGAGGAGCATGTTGTTGACGTGGTAAGGGTCTTACAAGAGCAACAAGCGATCATTTTAGGCCATCTCACGCCACATGATAAGATTATGACAGAGTTGAAGCAGGCGCTGTCGGGGGCTTCGAATAATGCAAACAGACGAGATCCAATTCCTCCCGGTGTTCCCGCAAACCAAACAACGCAGAGGGTTGACAACAACACTCCCAGGGGTGAAGTTGGCTCCGACGGGGTTGGGGGGAGCGGATCCGGTCTCAATAACGAGAATGATCCTTTCAAGAATGAACTTTTACGGTTTATGAGGGAAGTAAACTCCCGCATGGACCAAATCCCGGGCGCGCCACCAGTACTGAACCCCCGGACTCCAAGAAGTATACTCAATTGACGTACAAGCCGAGTGCTGCACCAGAATTAATCCCGAAGCGGTTTAAAATGCCTGAAGTGCCAAAGTATGACGGAACTTCAGACCCTCAGGAGCATATTACCACCTACACAACGGCGGTAAAAGGAAATGATCTAGCTCCGCACGAAATTGAATCTGTATTGTTAAATACATTTGGAGAAACTCTCACGAGGGGAGCTTTAACGTGGTATTCCCTGTTACCCGAGCATTCCATAGATTCCTTTGAAACGCTCGCAGACTCTTTCATCAAGGCCCATGCCAGGGCCAGAAAAGTACAAGCCCTGAAGGCCGATATATTCAGGATTGCGCAGGGAGAGTCCGAGTTATTACGAGCGTTCGTTACCCGATTCCAGAAGGAAAGAATGCTGCTCCCAACTGTCCCGAATGAATGGGCAGCTGAAGCATTCACCAAAGGACTGAATCCGAGATGTTCGGACGCCTCCCGGAAGTTAAAGGAAAGTTTGCTTGTGTTTCAAGCAACGACTTGGGCGGATGTCAACAACCGGTATGAGTCAAAAATAAGAATCGAAGATGATCAGGTTGGTTTTCCATCGTGGACCAAAGGACGGGATAAGAATAGAGAAAAATCAAAAGATGATTACGACACGGGCAGACGGACTTCGAGGGGCCGATCTTTGCCCTACGAGTGGACTGAAGGTCGTGGAAGAGACTTCTGGACAACAGACAAGTTCACCGTTGACAGAAGGATCGATCGCGGTCGGAACAACAGATCACAACAGGATAAAGAAACGTCAGGGTCACAGGATCCTTCTTACCCCAAGTTATCGGAATACAACTTCAACGTCAGTATAGTAGAATTGGTGTCAGCCATGAGAAACATCAAAGAGGCACGGTTCCCGAGACCGGTGAGATCTGATCCCAACCAGAGGGATCCCAACTTATGGTGTGAGTACCATGGGATGAATGGCCACCGGACAGGGGACTGCCGACACCTTCGAGAAGAAGTGGTGACACTATTTAAGAATGGTCACCTCAGAGAGTTCTTAAGCGACCGAGCTAAGAACAATTATGGTCAACGCAGAACCCTCAAAAGTAGGAGAAGAACCCCCATGCCAAATGATTAATATGATCTTCGGAGGGAATGTGATTAAGGGCTCACCTTTTCGGCAGCAAAGAAGATGAAAGTATCAATAACTCATAGTAAAAAACTCCGGAAAGACGATATCACTTTTACGGAGGAGGACGCAGACGGATTGCTGCTACCATATAATGATGCACTGGTAATTTCTTTAAATGTGTTAGATTTTAAGATTAAACGTGTTCTAGTGGATCCAGGAAGTTAAGCTAATATCATACAATGGAGAGTATTGGAGCAAGCTAAACTCACCGGAAGCATTATTCCGGCCACAAAGCTCCTAGCTGGATTCAACCTCGCGAGCGTGACGACCCGGCTAGAGATTTTATTACTCACGCACGCTGAAGGAGTAATGAAAACAACCCTTTTCGAGGTAGTATATGGTGACATGGGATACAATATCATCCTGGGAAGGCAATGGTTACATGAGATGAAAGCTGTGCCCTCGACATATCACCAATTGTTGAAGTTTCCAACGCCCGAAGGAATCAAGCGGATAAGGGGGGATCAACCGGCAGCAAGAGAGATGAACGCAATTTCCGTCTCCAGTAGCAAAGGAAAGGAACACGCGGCGTAGCAATTACAAGAACCGGCACCCACTCCCGAACCAGAAGAAATGACCCCAGGACATGAGGCGTCAGAACATTATCAGGTGCCGAGATATTTCTAAGTTCCTGAAGAGACGGATATAACGAAGTCCACGACGGAAGAACTGGAGCAAGTTGCATTGTTCGAAGAATTCCTAGAAAGGAAATTCCACTTGGAGATAGGACTACACCCGGAACACAAGTCTGATTTTATTGAATTTCTTAAATCTAATGCCGATTGTTTTGGGTGGTCGCATGAGGATATGATAGGCATCCCAACGGAGGTAGCCGTGCATAAGTTAAGCTTCGATTCCAACATACCTCCAGTAAGACAAAAGAAGCGCCCTATTGCCGAAGCCAGGAATAAATTCGTCAAAAAAGAGGTAACCCGCATGCTTAATATCGGTTCGATCCGAGAGGTAAGATATCCGGACTAGCTAGCTAATGTAGTAGTAGTTCCTAAGAAGAACAATAAATTTCGCATGTGTGTAGATTATAAAGATCTAAATAAGGCGTGCCCAAAAGACCCGTTCCCACTACCAAATATCGATCAAATGATTGATGCCACGACCGGGCACGAGTTAATGAGTTTCCTCGATGCTTATTCCGGGTACAACCAAATTAAGATGAACCAGGAGGATCAGGAAAAGACTTCATTTATAATGAATTTCGGTACATATTGTTACAATGTGATGCCCTTTGGGTTGAAAAACGCCGGAGCCACTTATCAACAGCTCGTAAACATGATGTTTGAAAATCAAATAGGAAAAACTATGGAAGTTTATATGGGCGATATGCTCGTTAAGTTTTTGAATGCAGGCGACCACCTTAAACATCTGCAAGAAACTTTCGACATCCTGAGGAAGCATAATATGAAACTTAATCCTGAGAAGTGCACGTTCGGGGTTAGTTCTGGTAAGTTTCTGGTATTTCTGGTCTCACAAAGGGGAATTGTGGTAAATCCCGATAAAATCAAAGCCATAGAAGACATCTCAGATCAACTGTCAAACGTAAAGGAAAGTCCAAAGGCTCACAGGAAGATTGACAGCTTTAAGCAGGTTTATTTCCCGGTCGTCAGAAAAATGTCATTGCTTCTTTGCACTGCTTAAAAAGAAAAATAATTTCGAATGGACACCGGAGTGCCATCAGGCTTTGAGAGATTTGAAGTACTTATCAAGCTCTCCATTGCTTTCAAAACCAAAAGAAGGTGAAAGGTTGCTAGTTTACCTCGCGGTCTCGGAAGTTGCGATAAGTGCGATTTTGGTCCGAGAGGACGAAGGTACGCAATCTCCAATTTGTTATGTTAGCAAAATTTTAACAGGAGCAGAAACTCGCTACCCACATTTGGAGAAACTGGCCTTAGCTCTCGTAGTTGCCGCTCGGAAGCTGAGGCCCTACTTCCAATGCCACACGATAGCCGTGGTGACTACTTTCCCTTTGCGGAACATTCTCCATAAACCCGAGCTCTCGGGAAGATTGGCCAAATGGGCCGTCGAAATGAGCGAATTCGACATAGAATATAAACCGAGGACTGCAATTAAGTCATAAGTCTTGGCTGACTTCGTGGCCGATTTCAGTCCGGGATTATTGCATCTGGCAACCAAAGAATCAGTAATGGTGTCAGAATCGACATCGGGGGTTTGGACCTTATACACATACGGAGCTACCAACGTGAAAGGGTTCGGGCTCGGAATAATCTTAATCACGCCTTCTGGGGAAACCCTAAGGCAAACCATCAGAACGATCCCTTTAACTAACAATGAATCAGAGTATGAAGCTTTGATTGCAGGGCTCGAATTAGCCCGGGGACTTGACTCTAAGGTCATCGAAATCAAATGTGACTCGCAGCTGGTGGTAAATCAGGTCTACGAGATCTTTGACATCAAAGAAGAACGCATGCAGCAATACGTGATAAAAGTCCATCTGTTGGCACGATTCCGGGAGTGGTCAATTACTCATATCCCAAGGGAGGATAACGCAGAAGCTGATGCATTAGCGAACTTAGGATCATCGATGAAAATGAAGGGATCGGAGTCCGGTACGGTAGTACAACTGATAAACTCAGTCCTGGATGCGAATGGATATTATGAGGTAAATTCGACTAATTTGGTGTGGGACTAGAGAAATGAAATCATCGACTATCTCGAGCACGGGAAGTTGCCCGAAGATCCCAAAGCTTCCCGGGCGTTGCGCACCAAAGCAGCGCGATATAGCTTCAAAAAAGGACAATTATATAGAAAATCTTTCGAAGGCCCGTTGGCCCGATGCTTAGGGGCATCCGAAGCTAACTATGTCATGAGAGAGATCCACGAAGGGATATGCGACAACCACTTGCGTGCAGATTCCTTAGTGCTGAAGTTGGTACGGGCAGGATACTACTGGCCCCGTATGGAACAGGACGCCAAAGATTTCGTACGAAAATGTGATAAGTGCCAATGCTATGCACCACTAGTGCATCAACCAGCAGAACCTTTACATTCGGTTTTGTCTCCGTGACCGTTTATGAAATGGGGGATGGACATCGTCGGACCACTGCCACCGGCTCCCGGAAAGGTAGGATTTTTTTTTGAAATTTTGACTGACTATTTTTTTAAGTGGGTGGAAGCAGGTCCTTATCAGAAGATCGAGGAAATCGAAGTGGTTGATCTTTTGTGGGCAAATATAATTTGCAGGTTCAGAATACCAAAAAAGATTGCATGCGATAATGGGCCACAGTTTATTGGTGCAAAAATTACAAAGTTCCTCGAAGATTTGAAAATAAAGAGGATCACATCTTCACCCTATCATTCGAGTGCAAATGGTCAAGCGGAATCAACGAACAAGACGATTATTCAAAACCTCAAGAAAAGGTTGGAAGCAGCTAAAGGCAATTGGCCCGAAGAATTACCGGAGTTCTATGGGCCTACAGAACAACGGCCAAGTCGAGCACAGGAGAAACTTCTTTTTCCCTTATATACGGTGCAAAAGCTTTAATCCCGGTGGAAGTAGGTGAACCCACCTTGAGATATTTCTAGGCAGATAAAGAATCGAACAACGAAGCAATGTTAATCAACTTAGAGCTGTTCGAGGAACACAGGGACTGCAAAAGCAGAGAATGGAGCGGTATTATAATCGAAGAGCCAACCTCCGTTATTTCAAAGTAGGAGATTTGGTTATGAGGAAAGTAACTCAAAATACCCGGGAGTTCAACGCGGGGAAACTAGGTCCAACGTGGGAAGGTCCCTACCGGATTTCAGCTATCACCGGGAAAGGTTCATACGAGTTAGAGAACCAGAATGGAGATAAATTGCCCAGCAATTGGAACGTGACGCACCTCAAAAGATATTATTGTTGATAAACATTATTCAATCAGAAAGTATGTGCTGCCCTCTTTTTCCCTTCGTTCAATTTTTGTCCCAATTGGGTTTTTCTGGCAAGGTTTTTAACGAGGCAGCAACAAAAAGTATACTATGAAGACAACAACAATAGGACCTTTAATAGCAAGGTAAACAAGCAAGTTTCCACTCGGGGACGGTTAGATAGTCTTTGACTCTGTAGCAAATTCCCACTAATAAGTTAAGTTTGCTACCGAGCAAAGGTTACCCGACCGTTCACGAGCACAAACCACTAGAGGGTTGTTAGATAGTCTTTTGCTCGATAGCATAGATTCCTAAGGGTAAGTAAGGTGTGTTACCGATTTAAGGATTATCTAGTAATTCATTGATGGGATCGTTAAAGGTACAAGACTTCCAGTGTTCCAATTCACATTCTTCACATTCGAACACTAGGGGGAATGATATGAGGATACGACATTAATGACTGCCACATCGATCGGGAAACGAAAATCCGAAAACATAAATGCATTATCGAAACCAGGGACTGCGCAGCCAGCCCCGTAGAAACAAGTTGTAAAAGATAGCCACAAGTAATGACAATTTCTTTTTAGCATAGCAAATGCTTGTGTACTTTTGAAAATAGAAGGAATTAAATGAAATGAAATCCTTTTATTTTTATCTTGTTTCTTGTCTAAACAATGAACTAACTTTGTCATTTGAAAGTTAAACAAGTACTTCAAATGCTAGTGCCGTAATGAGCAGGAGATGTTCTCTTCAAGAGCACCGTAAACATAAGAGGGTCTTTCTTATGAAAACCCTCACGTTAAAGGGTTGGTTTCGGATGAATCGGCATTTTCCCAAGTTTGGTCTTCAGCATCATCGCCCTCCGATTCCTCTTTAGTTCCCGAGAACTCGGAACCAAAACTAGGAGGGCCAGGAGCATCAGACTGCGCTGGGAGTCCATTTTTAGCAGCCAACTCAAGCTCTCGGGCCTTAGCAATTTCGACATCAAAGTCAATAATACCTGCTTTGGCATCTTCCAAGGTTTTTCTCCTCATGATATACATGGCGTAAGTTTTTTCAACAATGAGGGAAGTTGCTCAGCGCTTAAGTTCTTTGAGTTGTGAGTTACCTCGGTAGAAAGGCTTTCCCGAGCGGACCTAACAGATCTGAGGCTAACATCAAGGTCGCAGACAGTTGAACTAAAGAGCCTATTCTGCTCAATAATTTTCCTGTACTTCTCTTCCAATTGGGCTTGTTTCGCCCCCGCAGCAACAAGCTCTTCGATTTTGAAAACCCTCACGTTAAAGGGTTGTCTAACCTTGTAAGATGGAATTTACCTCGTAGGTGCTATATTTGTTATGTGCTACGTGTTATGGGAGCTGCGCACGTATGAGGTGACTAGTGTCCATGCGTATACTAGATTCTTGATTATGTACGGGTAGACGTAGACTCACACCATATTTTAGTTGTACTATTTGAGTTATTCTTACCTGTTTAAATGCTTTAATTTATATTTTAGCCTGAGAGTAGACTTGCGTAAGGTATTGAACTTTGCTATTCCAGATACTTGACGCACTACTTGATTAGCCGCAGAAATTATACCTTTTGTTACGGATTTCTTCTGCATTGTGCATATTTGCCTCACCATTCTTTACCATCTCCAATGGAAACTCACCATGAAATTCAATCAAAACCCACCAATTCCATCAAGGGGCAGATTTATTTGGAGGGGGGTGGGGGTACATGCACCCATGCTCCCCTCCCTATGCTATGTATAACAATAGTAATTTTTAGTTGTGGCCACCCATGCTCAAATGACTACTTTAGTGCACTAGTGATTAAGTACCCCTTTTGTCTCCTAGGTCAAGGGTTCGAGGCCCCATGTAGTTCTACCTGTTGCTATCGCAAGCATGAAAAGAGCATCCTCATCAATGAATTACATAAAAAATGATCTACTTAATAGGATGAACGATAATTTTCGAATGATTGTTTAGTTTGCTAAATAGAGCGTGAGATATTTAAAATGGTAAGTAATGATACTATTATTGACCGTTTTTAAAGTATAAAAACTCGTCGAGGATAATTGTAAAGTGAATGCTATTTTGTGGATATAACATTAATTATATTTTCCTTGCCAACTTCTTTTCACCATAAAATTTTATATAATCGAATCAAATATCTATATAGTGCACTCATATTCTTGAAATCCTGGATACGCTTCTGCTTCCACCTCTATTATAGCTGCTACTACCTATATATTGCCACCATAATTGACGGGAACCAGCGGGTGAAGGTGCACAACATTTGTTATATTCAATTTTTCTAGCAAATTAAAGTTTAAATGCTAAAACTACACTACCTAGACATGTCAGAATGAATAATAATTGAAATAAAAAATTTAGGCATTAGAGGAAAAGGGTATTTTTTTTATCCTAAAAGGACTGCACTAGAACTATAAATTGCAGATAGGTTTCGTATAGATACAACTATGATTCACCATGGTTGCAAATTTTCTAGAAATTTAGATGTGGAAGTATGATTTTTGTTATTCTGCTATAATATTTTTGATGGAGAAGAAATGGTGAGCTTCAGTGGATTCTCCAGTGATGGCGTATGAATGCTACCAATGATTTCTTGGGAAATGTTATGTGGGTAAATAGGATGATGATAAAGGGGTAGGTTAAGGGTAAAAAATATCCCTCTACTATTCGAAAAGGAGCATTTATATTTTTCGTTATACTATTGGTCTACTGCAGTCCCCGGCGTCATAAAATTGGTACAAAAGTACTCCTCTTACATTAGGACCTTCCACCATGACATTATTATTTCACATGACCCGACATATTACTGAGATGGACCATGTCACATGCCACCTCATCGCCCAAGTCCCACTTTATCCCTGTTCCATCTAACACCACCTCCCCCTCCACCTTACTACCACCGCCACATAACCAAATCACCATATTCACTGCCACCACTTTGAATTTACCACCACAACCTCTATTAGCCCCCTCCTCTGTACTTTGCACAAACCCACAACCATATAAAAAATCACTTGGATTGGAGTTTTGACAAATAGTTGGAAATTGGCTTTCAAAATTTCGAAAACATAAAA
Organism: Nicotiana tabacum; assembly: GCF_000715075.1. Lineage (NCBI taxonomy): Eukaryota > Viridiplantae > Streptophyta > Magnoliopsida > Solanales > Solanaceae > Nicotiana > Nicotiana tabacum. The sequence continues at coordinate 52,973,721 of NC_134088.1, forward strand.
ATGGTGAAGTCTTATGAGCATCATAATAATGCACTACATCAGTTTCAAGCTATATTTTATCAGCAATGTATACCGCCCAACAACAGATTGTATCAATAACTCCATTTCAACAAACCCATTTATGGAGTAATGTAAATGTCATAGCATATTATTCCCAAAGTGAAAATTCATCCATGAATGAAATAACTTTGATTCTTGCACTCTTCAATAGATGCCAATGCAAGAATCGGAGAAAATTGAATGCCTACATGGGATAAAAATCAACCGTCACAAAAGGAAAATGTCACGATCTAATTTCTCCCGTAGGCTGTGATGGCACCCAACCTGTCGTTAGGCAAGCCACTGAAACCTCCAACACAATTATTCGGTCACAAAACTTTTAGAATCAAGAATTACATTAATAAAGTGGAATTAAGTTTGGAAACCATGGTAAAATACTTTAATTCTTACTAAGTCACAAGGTATGAACAAAACATAAAGTACAATGATGATAATATTAGGTACAACCATGAACATCTACAAGAAATCCCTAAAATCCAATATCACAAATTATGAGCATCTAGTAGAATATACAAAATCGCTATAACTACTGTCTGAAATAAAAATAAACAGAATCAAATAAACATAGGGGAAAGAGACTCCAGGTGCTGCGGATCAAAGGAGAGAAAGCAGCTCACCACTAAGTCTTCGGGTAGTGCGTCTACGACCCCGGGTGACCACCGGAAGTACCTGCCTCAGTAGCTGCATAATTAATGCTGAAGTGTAGTATGAGTACATAAATCAACGCGAATCCAGTAAGTATCTAGTTTAACCTCGAAGAAGTAGTGACGTGGGATCAACATAGAGACTTACTAGTAGTCTAATAACAAAGTACATAAAAGTAGACATGTATAAAGCCCAACATGTAAAAATGAAATAGATAAATATAAACTACATGATTTTCAACATAGAAATTGTTATGAAATCATCAAATGTCAGATGCTACCTCGAACGAACAAGGATAATGAAGACAATGTTAATTCTCATGTTAGGAAATAACTCATATGTACTCTGATCTCTATCGAATATTAAGCACGAATTCTGTCGAGGTTGTATGACCCGATCCATAATAATAGTATACACTACCGAGGTCATACAACCCGATCCATAGATACATCTCATAATACTGTCGTGGTCGTATAGCCCGATCCATAATGCTATTGCATAGCACTGCCAAGGCGTACGACCCGATCCATAGGAATAGAGAAACTTTTCCACTCGCGAATATACGTGCGGGTCAAGAAGACACGGAACAACTAATCACATAAACACAATGCAAGGATAGGAATACAGTAGAAAGCATAATTGTTACCGACAAATAAATATCCTTCCAAAAATCAAGGTAAAGAAGCTCGGTCAAAACATAAATTCTAGTCTACATCTCAGTTAAATTTCAAGTAAATAACAAGCAAGTTTAATTCAAGTAGCATTGTTAAGGCCTGATGTAGGTCTAAGTCTACCCGGACATAAACATAAATAAATCTTATGCACGGATGCGCGTCACCTCATACGTACGTAGCACCCATAACACATAACACATAGCAAATAAAATACCTATGGGTATAGTTCCCTCTTACAAGATTAGGCAAGAGACTTACCTCATTTTTAAGCCAACTACTCGGCTCCCACACCTCACTAGTCACCTCAAATCGATGCCGAGCAACCCAAAACTAGTCAAAAGAGATACAAAACGCTCAATATATGCTCAAAAACTCATAATTTAACTATCAGAGTCAATTCCCAACCCCACTCGGAATGTCAACAAAAGTCAAACCCCGGCCCATGTGCCTGGATTCTGAAAATTTTCACAGATAAATGTTACCCATAGCATTACGAACTAAAATATATAATTTATATCTAATTTCATAATCAATTTCGTGGTTAAATCTTATTTTTATCAAATTTTAGGGTTTTCAATAAAGACCCAAAATTCTACAAATTTCTATGTTAAATCCACACCTAATCCATGTATTTTACTCATAATAGGTAAAAATTACTTACATTATGATACTTGATGAAAATCATCCTTAAAAAATCTCCCAAATTGCCCTAGCCACGAGAAAAATGGGTGAAATGAACCTAAGTCCCATATTTAATCTTGTATTCCGCCCAGGTATTACCCTTCGCAATCGCGAATCAAAGAATCGCGATCACGAAGAACAAACATGCTTCTACCCCAGACTTCCCTTACGTGAATACAACAAGGCCCTCGCGAACGCGAAGGATTCCATACTAGAACCACCATGAATGCGAGCCTTCAATTTCGAATGCGCAGGCTCAACTGCAGCCCCCCCAGAATTCCCTGTTCTGCGATCGTGGATACCTCCACGTGATCGCGTAGACCAACTGCCTCCCCTGGCCCTCGCCGCTAACTCTTCGTGTTCGCGACCTTAATCGCGCTAATGCGAAGCACTGCCAAGCCACCCTCCGTGATTTCTATGTTACTCCGCGATCGCATAGAAAAAATCCTCCTCAACCCTACACAGCCTTCCGCGATCGCGATTCACACCAGACACCAGCAAAATATGCCAACTTTAACCTTGCTCCGTATGTTCCGAAACTCACCTGAGCCAATCGAGACCCCGTCCAAACATACCAACACGTCCATAAACATAATATAGACCTACTCGAAGTCTCGGAATACATAAATAACATCGAAACCAAGAATCACACCTCAAAACAAAATTAATCAATTTCTAAACCTCAAACTTCTAACTAACTCCGAATGAGACGAATCATACTTAGACAACTCATAATGACACCAAATTTCACACACAAGTCCAAAATGATATTATGAACCTACTCCATGGCTCAGAATGCCAAATGGGATCCGATAACACCAAAGTCTATTTCGAGTCAAACTTAGAAAACTCTAAAACCTTTAAAAGGCCAACTTTCGATAATAAGCGCCGAAACGCATCTGGTCCATCCGAAACTAGATCCGAACATACGTCCAAGTCCAAAATCACCAGAAGAATCTATTAGAACATCCAAATGCCAATTCTTAGGTCATTTACTCAAAGTGTTGACTCAAGTCAACCTTGGCCACTATTATGGAACTAAGTGTTCTAAATTCATCCCGAACCCTTCAAAAGCCAAACCAACCGTCCCCGCAAGTCATAAAACAGGAAAATGACGTATGTAAAGTCTTAAATAGGGGAACGGGGATCTAGAAAGCAAAATGACCGATCGGTTCAATACATTCTCCACCTCTTAAACAAACGTTCACCCTCGAACAGGTTTAGAATCATACGTGAAATGCCGAATAAGTGTGGATATCTGCTCCGCATGTCCTCCTCAACCACCCAAGTCGCCTCCTCGACTGGATAACCTCTCCACCGAACCTTCACACTAAAATCTCCTTAGACCTCAACTTGCGAACCTGCCTATCAATAATGGCAACTGCCTGCTCCTCGTAACCCAAGATCTCATCCATCTGAACTAAGCTGTAATCCAACACATGGGACCTGTCGTCATGGTACTCCAGAGCATAGACATGTGGAATATTAGATGAACTCCCTATATGCTAGGAGGTAAAGCAAGGCAGTATGCAACCTGACCAACTCGCTCCAAAATGTTGAATAGACCGATGAACCTCAGACTCAACTTGCCCATCCGTCTGAATCTCATGATACCCTTCCTCTGTGAGAATTTAAAAGTACCTTCTCGCCTGCCATAAATGAAATATCATGTGCTTTCTGATCCGCACAACTCTTGTTCCTGGACTATGCTGTGCGAAGCCGCTCTTGAATCAACTTTACCTTATCGAAGGCATCCTTTACCAAATCAGTACCATATAACCTAGCCTCGTCGGGCTCAAACCAACCGATGGGGAAATGATATCATTGACCATACAAGGCCTCAAATAGAGCCATCTCAATGATGGGCTGATACCAGTAGTTACAAGAAAACTCGGCCAATGGTAAGAATCGATACCACTGCCCTACAAAGTCAATCACACATGCTCTAAGCATATCCTCCAGAATCTAAACTGTCCGCTTCGACTGCCCGTTGGTCTGCGGATGAAAGGCCATGCTGAGCTCCACCCAAGTACCCAAATCACTCTGTACTGCTCTCCAGAAATGCAAATTGAACTGAATGCCTCGATCTAAAATAATGGAAATGTAAGGCCCTGTGAAGAAAACTTTTGACAAAGAAGGGCATTTCTGCGGTCCACTATGCGACAACGGAATCACTCTGCGGGCCGCAGAACCACCGCAGAGTGAAGCAAGAGAAATGTCCAATTTTGTAGGTTGTTTTGCGGTCCATTATGCGGTCGCATAACCATTTTGCGGGCTGCAAAACCCATCACATATCCAACATGAAGATTTTCGGAGGGGAGTTCTGCGGTGCATTATGCGATTACAGAACTGGTCCGCGGACCGCAGACCTGGCGCAGACCCAACCCGAATAGCCCAGTTTTGGGACCCTTTTCTGTGGTCCCCTTTGCGGGCCGCATACCTATTTTGCTGTCCGGTCTGCGACCGCAGACCCGATTTCGACAAGTTTAAGTTTTTGAAATTTTACCCGATCCCATTTTTAGAAAAAGGCTTTAGGGGTCATTTTTGAAGGTTCATGTGATATTTTTAGAGAGAGGTGAGAGCTATTCTAGAGAGAGGAAAGGGAGGATTAAGGATTTTACTACTCTACATTGATACAATCTTGGAATTTCATCAAAAGAAACTTGCTAGGGCTTCAAAGAGGTAAGAATTTCTTCCTCCAATTCTTCAATTTCGGATTTGGGTTGAATATGGGTGGTGAGAGTACATTTGGGTAAGGCGGTAGGGCCGCTTTGTGTGCATTTTATGGTATTATGGTTGCACCTCCACCCACATACATAGGGGTGAGGCAGTAGGGCCGCTCTGTGTGGAGTTTACGGTACTGTAGTTGCACCTCCACCCACATACATTAGGGTGAGGCGGCAGGGTCGCTTTGTGTAAAGCTGGTTATAGAGGATCCCCGAACTGAAAGTTATAAATATTACTAGAAGTTCTTAATAAATTTTCTTTGGCTTTAACGGCTATCTAAGCCCTTTTATTGTTATCATGATTTATCATATTAATGTTGTATTTCCAAGTCCTTGAATAAGTATTTTGGTTTTCATACTAGTACTATTCCATATATACTAACGTCCCTCTTGCCGGGGGCACTGCATCTTTAATGGATGCAGGTGGTTCCACATCGGGAGGCATTGACCAGTAATAGCTGTACACTCTTTTCAGGGTCGTGCATCTTTTGTTCCATGTGTATTCTATTTTGAGGTATAGCCGGAGCCTTATTGCCGGCACTATCATTGTACTCTTTTGTATATATTAGAGGCTCCGTAGACACAGTGTGGGTTCTATATATGGGTGTTGGGAAAGTCAAACTAGTCTTGTTGTATTTGAATCACTTGTTTCACTTCAACTATGAAAGTGTATGTATTTTGAGATTTTAAAATGAAGTAACTAATGGTGATGAAATTTGTGTTGTTCATGAATCCGTTTGGTGTTAATTAATGAAATTTATCTTCCCTTTATTTATGGGTGAGTTGGGTAGAAGGATATCTAGCAGGCTTGGAGCTCCCCCGAAGTCGGGGCGTGAAAAGAAATAGGCACACCATGCAGCCAAATGATCTCTTGGATATAAATTTGGGCCAACCTCTTTGATGTATTTGTAGTCATAACCGGATTAAAGTGTGCATACTTAGTCATTCTGTTGACAATGATCTAAACGACATCAAATTTCCTCAACGTCCGCAGTAAATCAACCACGAAATCCATAGTGATGCACTCCCATTTCCACTCCAGTATAACCATCTACCAAGGTAAGCTACCTAGCCTTTGGTGCTCTTACTTAACCTGTTCGCAATTCAAACATCTCGCCACAAACTCAACTATGTCTTCATCCGCCGCAACCAGTAATGCTATCTCAGATTACGATACATTTTTGTGGTAGGTGAATGAATGGAATAATGCGAATTATGTGCCTTCTCTAGAATCGACTCCCACAGGTCATCAATAATATGAACACATAAGCGGCCCTGGAGTCACAGAACACCATAATCCCCGATAGTAACTTCCATGGCATCACCTCGTAGTACTGTCTCTCTAAGAACAAGCATGTGCGGATCATCATACTGACGAGCCTTAATTCGCTTGAATAAGGAATACATCACCACAACACATGTAAGAACTCGACCGAGCTCAGAAATATCCAACCTCACAAGTCGATTAGCTAAGGACTTAATGTACAAAGGCAATCGCCTCTCCTCTACTGAAATGAACTCCAAAATACCCATACTCTCGACCTTTCTACTCAAGGCATCCGCAACCACATTCGCCTTGGCCAGATGACAAAGCATGGTAATATCATAGTCCTTCAGTAACTCAAGCCACCTGCACTGCCTCAGATTAATATCCCTCTGCTTAACCAATTGCTACAAACTGCGGTGATCGGTGTAAACCTCACACGAAACTCCATAAATATAATTCCTCCAGATCTTGAGAGCATGAACTATCGCATCTAACTCCAAATCGTTCACATGGTAATTATTCTCGTGGGGCTTCAACTGACATGAAGCATATGCAATAACTCTCCCTCCTGAATCAATACACAACCCAACCCAACGCGTGAAGTATCATAATACACAGTGTACATCTCTGAACCGGAAGGCAAAACTAACACTGGTCCTATAGTCAATGTGGTCTTGAGCTTCTGAAAGCTCACTTTGCAATCATCGGACCATCTGAACTGAGAACCCTTCTGGGTCAATCTAGTCAAAGTAGCTACAATAGATGAGAAGCCTTCCACAAACTGGCGATAATAACTTGCTAACCCCAAGAAACTTCTGATCTCAGTCACTGTGGCAGGACAAGGACACATCTGGATTGCCTCGATATTCCTTGTATCCACCTTAATATCCTCACCGGACACAACATGCCCCAAGAAAGCCACAAAAACCATAACTCACACTTGGAGAACTTAGCATATAGCTTTTGTTCCCTCTAAGTTCGAAGCACTATCCTCAAATGCTGCTCGTGCTCCTCCATGCTTTGCGGGTAGATCAATATATCATTAATGAAGACAATGACAAATGAGTCAAGATATGGCTTGAACACCGATTCATCAAATTCATAAATGTTGCCAGAGCATTAGTCAAGCCGAAGGACATCACTAGGAACTCGTAGTGCCCATATCTAGTTTGGAAAGCCGTCTTCGGAATATTTGAAGCACGAATCCTCAACTGATGATACCCAGATTTCAAGTCGATCTTCAATAACACTCTAGCACCCTGAAGCTGATCAAATAAATTATCAATACGTGACAACATATACTTTTTCTTGACGGTTACCTTATTCAGCTAGCGGTAATTAATGCATATCCGCATACTCCCATCCTTCTTCTTCACAAACAATACCGGTGCACCCCCAAGGTGACACACTTGGCCTGATGAATCCTTTCTTGAGCAACTACTCAAGCTGCTCCTTCAACTCTCTCAATTCTGTTGGAGCCATATGATAAGGCGGAATAGAGATAGGCTGGGTGCCTGGTGCTAAATTAATGCCAAAATCGATATCACGATCCGGTGGTATGCCTAGTAAATCAACAGAAAATACATCGAAATGCTCCCGAACCATAGCATTGAATCTATCGTGGGAGTCTCCATGGAAGTATCTCGAATAAAAGTCAGATAGTCCAAACAATCCTTCTCAACCATATGTTTAGCCTTCAAGAAAGAATAACCCGACTGGATTCACTAATAGATCGACCTATCCACTCCAGCCTTGGAAACTCTAGCATCGCCAAGCTGACAGGCTTGGCATGACAATCGAGAATGGCATGGTACAGAGACAAACAGTCCATGCCCAAGATAACCTCGAAGTCAATCATATTGAGCAATAGAAGGTCCGCTCAAGTCTCAAACCCACAGAAAGTCACTACACAGGATCGGTAAACCCAATTCACAATAACATAATGACCCACTGGCATGGAAACATATACATGAATACCCAAGGACTCTTGAGATACATCCAGATAAGGATAAAAGAGAGAAGATACATAGACCATAGATCAAATACTACCAAAGTATCTCTACAACAGACATAAATAATACATGTGATCACTGTATAGGAGGCTACTACCTCTTGTCTGGATGGAGAGGCATAAAATCTAGCCAGAGGCACCACCTGACTGGCCTCCACTTCTAGGACAACCCCTACCCACCTGCCCTCCGTCTCAGGCCGGCCGGACAGGCGGTGAGGCACCTGGTGCGGTAATCATGGGTTGATGGCTCTGATGCATTGCCTTGCCTCGAAGCCAGGGACAAAACCTTCTTACATGATAAAGCTCTCCGCACTCGAAGCAACCTCTCAGTGTGGAAAATAACTGACCCTGGGTCTGACCCGGATAGAATGAGTGCCCACTGGAGGAACCCTGAGTAGCTAGTGGACAGTAGGTGCTCTATGGAATGGCGTTGAAGTAAGACCTCTCTAGAGCACCCTGAATAAGCTATGGTGCTGAATACATGGGCCTGCTAGTATGTCCCCTCATATTTTGACCTCTGCCCCCAAACGGGGCGCCACTCAATCCACCATAATGTCGAGGCCGCTTATCCCTTGATGTGACGTCTCTACCCTATTTGTGAATACGCTCAATCCTCCGAGCTATCTCCACAATCTGATAGTAAGGAATCCCCATCTCTGCCTCCCGGGCCAAGAAATCTGAATCCCATAGTGCAAGCTTGCAATAAACCTCCACACTCTCTCTGCATCTATGGGGAGTATGATAGATGCATGATGAGACAACTTAGTGAATCTCGCCTCATAGTCAATTACAGACATCTGACCCTACTGGAGCCGCTCGAACTGACCCCATAACTTCTCTCTCTAAGAGGATGGAATATACTTCTCCAAGAAGAGGTGTGTGAACTTATCCCAAGTCAAGGGAGAAAAACCTACTGGCCTACTCAGGAGATAAGGCTGCCACCATCTACGTGCCTTCCCCTCTAGCTGAAATGGTTTGAAGTCCACTCCGTTGGACTTCACTAGTCCCAAATTATGCAGCCTCTTCCTGCAATGGTCAATGAAATCATGTGGGTCCTCTGACTGCTCACTGCCAAAGACGAGAGGATAAAGCCTAGTAAATCTGTCCGGCCATTTTTTCTCCTCAATGGTCGCGGCCGATATGGTCTCAACTCTAACTGCTGCAATCGGCTGAAACCCGCTTGCATGTAGTGCACCTGGGGTCTGATAAACAGCAGCAACGTGCCCCGGCGCATGAGCGGTAGGGGTCTGTGCTCCCCCTCCCACTTGAGATGTGGCCGGGTCCGCTGGAAATTGTCCTGCTTGAGTCATAGAGTCTATAAATAGCAACAAACTCCCAAAAGCCTTATGTGGTCATAAAGTCTATTAGGGCTTGCTCGGCTGCAGGTACCTCATCCCACTTCTCAATAATGGGGTCCTCCACTAGATTCAGTAGCGATATCCTTAGGGCAACTATAGGATGCCCTCATCCTCTACCAGGAGCTCTGGACCTCCCTCGACCTCTGCCTCTACCTGCGACCATCGGGGGAGTAGCCTCTCTGCCACCAGGTAATGCCGTCGTGCGCGTTATCACTATCTATGAAAAAATAAAATAAATATTTAGACTTAGAACAACATCGACTGCATGATAGGAGATGAAGAAGGATAAGTTTCCTAGCACCATATAGCCTTTCGAAGATAAGTACGGATGTCTCCGCATCGATTTGCAAGACTCGTGAAACCTATGTGAAGCTAGTGCTCTGATACCAAGCAGTCACGACCCAATTCCCATTATAGGCCGTGATGGTACCCAATGTTGCCGTTAGGCAAGCCAACGGTAAAACTCTAACACAATTATTAGTTCATTAAACTTTTAGAATCAAGAATTACATTAATAAAGTGGAATTATGTTTGGAAACCATGGTAAAATACTTTCATTCCTACTAAGTCAAAAAGTATGAACAAAACACAAAGCGAAATGATGATAATATTCGGTACAACCATGAACATCTACTAGAAATCACCAAAACTCAGTGTCACAATTTCATGAGCTTTAGTAGAATATACAAAACCACTATAATCACTGTCTGGAATGAAAATAGGTGGAACAAAATACACACAGGGGAAAGAGACTCCGGGTGCTGCGGATCGAAGCATGGAAATTAGCTCAGCATTAAGTCTTCGGGTTGCGCCTCTACGTGCCCTGGTGACCATCTAAAGTTCCTGCCTCAGTAGCTGCACAATTAGTGAAGAAGTGTAGTATGAGTACATAAATCAATGCATACCCAGTAAGTATCTAGTCTAATTTCGAAGAAGTGGTGATGAAGGGTCGACATCAAGACTTACTAGTGGTCCAATAACAGAGTACATACACGTAGACATGTATAAAGCCCAACATGTAGCAACGAAATAGATAAATATAAACAACATGATTTTCAACATAGAAATAGTTATGAAATCATCAAATGTCATATGATATATATCGAACGAACAAGTATAATGAAGACAATGTTAATTCTCAAGTCAGGAAACGACTAATGTGTACTCTGACCTCTATATAATATTATGCACAAATTCTGTCGAGGTCGTATAACCCGATCCATAATAGTAGTGTACACTGCCAAGGTCATACGGTCCGATCCATAGATACATCTCATAATACTGTCGGAGGTCATATGGCCCGATCTATAATGCTATTTCATAGCACTGCCAAGGCATACGACCCGATCCATAGGAATAGAGAAACTTTTCCACTCGCGAACATACGTGCAGGTCAAGAAGACACAAAACTACTAATCACATAAACACAATGCAAGAATAGGAATACAATAGAGAGCATAATTGTTACCGACAATTAAATATCCTGCCAAAAATCAAGGTATAATATTCTCGGTATCCCAAGTCACCTCCTCGACCAATTGACCCCTCCATTGAACCTTCACCGATGCAATATTCTTCAACCTCAGCTTGCAAACTTTCCTATCCAAAATGGCCACTAGCTCTTCATCATAAGTCAAATCCTATTCCAACTACACCGAGCTGAAATCCAACACATTTGACGGATCCTCATAATACTTCCGAAGCGTGGAAATATGGAACAACGAATGAACCACCAATAGGCTGGGTGGGAAAGCAAGTCTGTAGTCCACCTATCCAACTCTCACTATAATCTCAAAAGGACCAATATAACGAGGGCTCAAATTTCCCTGCTTCCCGAATCTCATCACACCCTTCATGGGCTAATCTCTAAGTAGAACCTTCTCACCCACCATATATGCCACATCACGAGTCTTCCTGTCAGCAAAACTCTTTTGCTTGGACTGTGCGGTACGAAGCTGCTCCTTGATCAATTTCACCTTCTACAAAGCATCATGAACCAAACCAGTTTCCAACAACCTAGCCTCCCCAGGCTCAATCTAACCAACCTGAGAACAATCATTATCTCAGATATAAGGCCTCATACGGAGCCATATGGATACTCGATTGATTATTGCTGTTGTAGGCGAACTCTGCTAACGGTAGAAACTGATCCCACTGACCCCCTGAATCAATGACACATGCTAGCAACATGTCCTCCAAGATTTGAATAGTACGCTCGGACTGCCCGTCAGTCTGGGGATAAAATGCTGTACTCATCTCGACCTGTGTGCTCAACTCACGCTACACTGCTCTCCAAAAATGCGATGTAAATTGAGTGCCTCGATCCGAGATAATCAACACATGCACACCATGAAGGCAAACAATCTCTCGAGGTTAAATTCCAGCTAGTTGCTCCGAAGTTTAAGTAGTCATGCTGGAATGAAGTGTGCAGACTTGGTCAGTCTGTCCACAATGACCCACACCGTATCAAATCTCCTCAAGGTCCATGGCAACCGAACTAAAAATCCATAGTGGTACACTCCCACTTCCACTTCGATATGTCTAACCTCTGAAGCAAACCACCCGGTATCTGATGCTCATATTTCCCCTGTTGACTGTTCAAACACCATGCAATATACTCAACAATATCATTTTTCATCCTCCAACACCAATAATGTTGCCTCAAATCACGGTACATCTTTGCGACACCCAGATGAATGTAATACCGTGAACTTTGGGCCTTCTCAAGTATCAACTCTCTCAATCCATCCACATTAGGAACACAAATCCGACCCTGAAGACTCAATACCCCATCATCACCAATAGTCACCTCCTTGGCATCACCGTACTGCACTGTGTCCCTAAGGGCAAGCAAGTGGGGATCATCATACTGACACGCCTTAATGCGCTCAAACAAGGACGACCATGATACAACACAAGCAAGCACCCTCTTAGACTCCGAAATATCCAACCTCATGAATCAATTGGCCAAATACTGAACATCCAAAGCTAACGGTCTCTCCCCAGCTGGGATAAAAGCAAGACTCCCCATACTCTCCGCCTTGCTACTTAAGGCATCGGCTACCACATTGGCCTCCCCGGGATGATAAAGAATGGTGATATCATAGTCTTTCAATAGCTCCAACCACCTATGTTACCTCAAGTTAAAATGTTTTTTGCTTGAATAGATGCTGGAGACTCCTGTGATACGTGAACACCTCGCATGACACAACATAGAGATAATGCCTCCAAATCTTGAGCGCATGGACAATGGTTGCCAACTCCAAATTGTGCACTAGTTTGTTCTTCTCATGGGGCTTCAACTGATGCGAAACATAAGCAATCACTCTACCATCCTGCATTAACACACATCCAATTCCAACTTGTGAAGCATCTCAATAGACTGTATAAGAACTCAACGCCAAAGGCAAAATCAGAACTGAAGTTGTAGTCAAGGCAGTCTTAAGCTTCTGAAAGCTCTCCTCGCACTCATCAGACCACCTGAATGGGGCACCTTTCTGAGTCAACCTAGTAAATGAGGTTGCGATATATAAAATCCCCTCTACAAAACAGCGATAATACCGTTTAGTTTTGGTACTTACTAGGTACCGCTGTGGTGTACTCATGCTATGGTTGTTGCACATTTTTGTGCATATCTAAGTACCTCAGAGCATGTTGGTCATTAGATAGCTGATCGAGTATTGATATGGAGACCTCAAGGTATACCTGTTGTCGCGTTCGCAGGCCTTGGAGTCACCTTATGAAGTTTTGCTTTGTATTGTTTATTTCTATTCCAAAATAGTTGTACTTTGAGATTTTCTGGTGAACTCAGTAGAGCTTTTGACTTGTACTACTAGTTTTGGGATGTTGTATACCTACTTTGGGGTATTGGCTTTGTATAGATATTTCCGATTCATGTTTAATAATTAATTGGTTTAAATCTGTTAACAGCTCACTATGTGTTAGTCTTACCTAGTCCTAGGGACTAGGTGCCATCAGGACTCCTCAGGAGGGAATTCGGGTCGTGACAGTCTGTTAATTCTGTTATTATGTTATGTTTTTGTTATGTTTGGCTTGTCTAGAAAGTGATTTAGGTTCCATCATGACCGGTTGGGTTTTGTGTCGTGACACTGGAGTGAGGTAGCATCTCGCCATAAGCCAGGCAAGGCAAGGCCTGGGGGCGAGGTAGCATCTTGCCATAAGCTAGGCGAGGCGTGGCCTCGGGTGAGGTGCCTTTACCTTGCTCCTATTTTCTCTTTTTAGTGCTCTTTTCTTGTGTCTTAAACATCCTTTCGTGCAACCTTATTTATTTTTCACATTCAACGATCCTACATATAAAAATAACTCAATTAAGCTCAAACATCGCACAACTAAATCACTAAAACACTATAATATAAGGTAAGCAACGCATTAAAAATATTCATTTGTAGCCAAACATCATCAGGATTTTCTAATTTATGAACCGTAATATGCCCTACTATTGGTTGCATATCCTCTGAAAACACAATCAACCATTTTTGGTCCTATTTTTACCCTTTTAGGTTTAATACTTACACTTTACCCAAACACCCCACACTTTGAAATAGTTCAAGTTGGACTTCTTTCTTTTCATTTTTTCACATGGAATAGATAATGTTTTACATGGGGAACTCGGTTGAGTATTCGGTTAGCTGTAAGTATAGTTTCCCCCCCACAAATTCTAGGTAAACTTGAACTTATCAACAAGGCATTCATCATCTCCTTTAGCATTATTTTTCGCATTCCTGTTGGATTGGTCATGTGTAGGGCCACACTTCTTCAAAAATTCATATTGCCACCCCTATTAATTTATAGAGTCAACCACAGAAATAGATGTTTGTATCATGACACAGTCAAAATTAATAAACGGTGAAGTTTTTAATCTTCAAACCAATCTGACACTACAAGTATTAATAAATGGTGAAGTTTTTAATTTTCAAACCTAGTAGTATCAGACACAAAAAAGATTTAATAACCGATAAAAGTTTTTATCTTCAAACTGAGTAATAAATCATAGTACAAAATCACTAAGATTTTAATCCCCAAAGCACGTAGAAAGTAACTTATAATCTCTGACAAATGATTGAACGTCACGAAGACCTTAATCTCTACGAATGAGTAGAAAATCACGCAGTTTTAATCTCAAAGCAGGAGTAAAAAACCACAGAGATTTTAGTCTTCATAATCGGAGTAAAACATCACAAGAATTTAAGTCTACAAAATAGGGGTAAAAAATTACTCCCTCCATTTCAATTTATGTGAACCTATTTGACTGTAACAAAGCATAAAATAAAGAGAAGCTTTTGAACTTATGGTGTAAAATAGGCACATATAGTTTGTGTGGCTATAAATCATTGCATAAAGGTAAAATTATTTTCAAATATGATAATGGGTCATTTTTTTTGGCGCAGACTAAAAAGAAAATAGGTTCACATATGTCACGATTCAAAATCTACCTAGTCGTGATGACAGCTAACCCAACCTGATAGGTAAGCCAGAAAACAGATAATACAATTCTAATGGAGATTTATAAACAAACATTAAATGAAATAACTGAACTTCCATATAATATCCCAACGATTGATAGTATAAATAATTAGCCACAAAGATTTAAATTTATAAAGCTGGTACAAAATAAATATCACATTTATTTGAATATACATAAACAGAGGATGAGTCCAAAACTACAAAGGACAAGTGGTAGCTATATCAGGAAATCAGGTACATCTTCAATGCCAACTCCCATCATCCTGAGCAACTCAGCTCCAAGATAGGCACGCAAGGTGAAAAAATGTACTATGAGTAAAACCACCCCATGTACTCAATAAGTAATAACACATGATAAAATAATGACAGTAGAATAAAATAATTCAAGAGATATCATGTTCAGCTCGTTCACAAATATAAAAAATTAGGCATGCTTTTCAAGTATAACGGTCAAACCCCAATCTTGCCACCGAAATCACTAAAAACATGAGTTTGTCAAGAAAATTGTGATTTCGAAACTTTCAACAATAGGCAAGATATTTCATTTACCATCTAGCATGAGGAAAATACATCTCTATACCTATATGTCAAATATACATGTCAAGTAGATAACATCACAATGAAGCCATCAGGTATACTCACACTAAGAAAGCTCACGATGCCTAGCACAAATTGCCCCTCACCATCACACACACAAACACACTCAGCACTGTACGGGTGCTTAGCACAAATGCCCCTGACCAAAGTGCATATTTGACTCTATGCCTGCACTCACTGTGAATACTAGACTCTGGAGAGGCAGATCCTGCCCAAGTTATGATCGAATATAAGCCAAAAATCAATATAACTGTTGCGATGTGATACCCGACCCAAAATCAATCCGTTGCAGCGTGCAACCTGATCCAAATATCAATTAGTTCCTGCGTGCAACCTGATCCAAATATCAATCTATTACGACGTGCATTCTGATCCAAATATCAATCCCTTGCGGTGTGCAACCTGTGTGAAACCTGATCCAAATATAAATCACAATATGGCTCTAAGGCCCTCATCAGTCATCAATCGCCCAAGTCTTAATGGCTCACGTCTCATAGAACTCAACCCACATGATTTCACACAGAGAAGGCATAAATAACATGTTCTATGACATACAAATAATGTACAGAGACCGAGATATAACATGCGGATGAAAAAGTATGTCTGAGGATATGACTACAATCAAGGCGACAACTCAAAATAACAATAATGGCCCTCACATGTCTCAATAGGCAAGCACATATCCTAGACATGAACTCTTGCATGATTAATATCTCAACAAGTCATACAAGTATAGAAAGAAAACACAAAAATAACGAGGCATGATAGTAAACAAGTCTCATAGTAGCCAAAAGTCTACCCGGATCATGAATACCCTGGTGTACGCGCACACACCCGTCACCTAGTACGTGCGTCACCTCCAACACATCTCAAGTATCATAGTTTATAGTTATAATTACCCTCAAATCAAGTTTAGATATATTACTTGCCTCAAACAAGCCAAATCCATACTTTAAAAATACCTTCTTGCGCGAATCGACCACCGAACATCTCGAATCTAGCCAAAAGCAACTCAAAAACATCAAATAATGCCAAAGGAATCAAACCCAAATGATAAAGGTCGAATCTTTAATCAAATATTCAAAGTCAACAAAAACTTCAACCAGGGCACTCACTCCGGAACCCAGCAAAACTCACAAATACTGACAACCTATTTGAATACAAGTCTAACCATACTAGTTTCACCTAAATCCGACTCTGAATCGATGTTCAAAACCCGCCCACCCCCCTCCCCCCATTTTCTCTTTTAGATTCATCAATCAAATGCCAAAATCTAAGATGGAATCATATATAATAATCAAATCCAAGTAAAAAATAATTACCCAATCCAAGTACTGAGAATCCCCTCAAAAATCGCCTAAATCCGAGCTCTCAATCTCAAAATGTGATAAAATGAATTCCAAGTCCGAAAATAGGTTCTTATACTGTTGCTTTAGGTATACCCTTCACGATCGCGGGACCAACTTGGCGATCGCAAAGCATAAAACTTCGAATGCCTCCAAGAACCTTACGTGAATGCAACCTTAGGCTGGTGATCGCGAAACATGACTGTACCGACCTACGCGAACACGAAGCTCAACAAACTTGACCTGCCTAGCCTGACTCAAAACTACTTGAACGCTTTGTCCTTTATGCGAACGCAAAGGCCTAAGGCCTCAACTGCTGTGAACGCAAGCCTTTGTCGCAAACACGAAGAAGAACATCCAGCAAGCTCCCACAACACTACGCGATCGCGACCTCTTCCCGCAATCGCAATGAAAACCCTCAGCACTAGAAAATCAAAGAAACTAGCAGTGCAAACATGAGAGAAAATGGTCTCAAACCAACTCGAAACTCACCCGAGCCCTTGGAACCCCGTTTGAACATACCAATAAGTCCCAAAATATAATACAAACTTACTCGAGGCCTAAAATCCCACAAAATAACATCAGAACCACGAATTGCATCTCAATTCAAACTTAATGATCTATTCCAAATTTTCAAATTCCATACTTACATCGAATATGCCTACAAAATCCGGAATGACCTCAAATTTTACATACAAGTCCCAAATGATAAAACAAACCTACTCCCACTCCTGAAATAATCCGAACCCAATAACTTCGAAGTCAACTTCCGGTCAAACCTTTGAACTTTCCAAACCTCTAAATTGCTAAATTTCACAAAAATAGCCAAAACCTTCTAGAAACATCCAAATACAAATCCGGGTATACGCCCAAGTCCAAAATCAATATCCAGACCTAATGAAACCATCAAAAATCTGCTCCAAGGTAAAATATACAAAAGCCAAACTTGGTCAACTCTTCTAACTTAAATCTTCTATATTGAGAACCATTCTTAAATTTCAAACCACTCAAAAACCAAAACCGATCATACATGCAAGTTATAACACATCACATGAAGTTAGTCAGGACCTCAAACCACCGAACAAAATGCTAATGCTCAAAATGACCTTTTGGATTGTTACAACATATATTGAAATGTGGGAAGTACAAGTATTTAAATTTTCTTTTCAAATGGCTATCCAACTAAACCATTATACCTTAAATATTTCAACAGTTTGATAAATTGCTCTTATCAAACTAACATTTGTATATCTTGATACAATATAATATCCATATAAAATATCATCTTCATGATCCAAAAATAATTTTCAAGTATTAATGTAAGTCTAATTCACATCTTACAAACCTTGAAAAAAATATTTTGTATAATTTCATGCATGCTACCAAATAGTTTAACAACTAATCAATCTCACTGCATGTAAATAACATATATTTAGAGATTATTGCATAATTGTAACGACCCGAACGATTGTTTTGAGCTTTAACATTCAAATCGGTGGTTTGAGATCTTGAGTAGCTTCATATGATGTATTGTGACTTGTCTGTGTGGTTGGTTTCGATTTTCCAGTGGTTCGATATGGATTTTGAAGAGTGATTTTCATTTTAGAAACTTAAGTTGTAAGAGTTGACTGGAGTTTAACTTTTATGTAGACGACTCCGAAATCGTATTTTGATGATTCCAATAGATTTTTATGGTGATCTTGGACTTAAGCATATGTCCAGATTTGGATTTGGAGGTCCATAGATTGATTTGATACTTTTTGGTGGAAGTTGGAAAGTTAAAGGTTTGGAAGGTTGAGAGGTTTGGCTGGAAATTGACTTTGTTGATATCGGGTTTGAATTGTAGTTCCAAGAGTTTGTATAGTTCAGTTGTGACATTTGGGACTTGCATGCAAAATTTGAGGTCATTCCGAGTTGATTTGATATGGTTTTACGTGAGTTCAGGAAGTTGAAAGTTCATTAGTTCATTAAGCTTTAATTAAGGTGCGATTTGTAGTTCTGATGTTGTTTGTGGTAATTTGAGGCCTCGAGTAGGTCCGCATTATATTTTGGGATTGGTTAGTATGATTGGATCGGGCCTCGGGTGTATTTCAGATGGGCTACGAGCTATTTCTTCATGTTTTGGAGTTTCCAGTTTTTCTGACGTTCTGCAGTGCATCACAATCACGGAAGGACGTTCGCGATCGCGAAGTGTATTTTGGTGGCTGGGAAATTTCCTAACATGTTCGCGAAATTTCAATCACGTTTGTGGAGCCTCAGGGAGATGTTCATCGCATTCACACCCCTTGTCTTGCGATCGCGTAGAGGCAGAGCTGGAAAGGCGCTAGAGATTGGCTTTCACGTTCGCGTAATTCCCATCGCGCTCGCGTAGGCTAGATTAGCTGGGGGTCACATTCGCGAACTTCAGAACGCATTCACGTAGTGTAAAATTTTGAAGCTGATGATTTGTTCTTCGCGATCGCGAAGTAGGTCCTGTGATCGCGAAGGGGACCCCTGGGCAGACCTATATAATACTCTATTTCGAGGGGTTTGTTATTTTATCACATTTTGAGTCAGAGTGCTCGGGTTTGGGCGATTTTTGAGGGGATTTTCACGATTTGGATTGGGGTAAGTATTTTTTACTCCAATTTGGTTATATTTCATGCTTCCATCCTTGTTTTTGTCATTTAATTGATGATTTGAATTGGAGAAATTGGGGATTTTAGTAAAAACTGTTCTAAAAATTAAATTGATGATTTGAAGGCCAGTTTGAGGTCGGAATTGAATGATTTTGGTATGGTTGGACTCGTATCAGAATAGGTGTTAGGATTTTATGAGTTTTGATAGGTTTCGAGGTGCGGGCCGAGGTTGACTTTTTGAGTTGACTTTTTGATTCTTGTTCAAGATCAAAGTTTTACTATTCAGAATTATTTTCCATGGCTTTTATTTATGATATTAAGTTATTTTGGCTAGATTCGAGCCGTCCTGAGGTTGTTTCACACGAGAAGGGCTTCTTACAGTTATTATTTAGCTTCTTTGAGGTAAGTATCTTACCTAACTTTGTGTGGGAGAATCGACCCCTTAGGTTTGGGCTTAATTGCACTATTTGAATTATGTGAAAGACGTGTACATGAGGTGATGAGTGTGTGCATGGGCTTATATGTGGAAATTGACTGGTCTAGATTCTTAGGTTGCTTATAAGTATTTAATTGTAGTTGTTATTACATGTTATCTCTTTCTTTACAAGCATTTAATTGAAGATACTATTACATGTTCTATATTTCACTATCGAGTTTATTCTTATTTTTTTTAAATAAAGTTATTATTACATGTTCTATTTTTCATTGTCGAGTTCACCCTTATCGGCATATAATTGATGTTGTTATTACAGGTCATATCTTTCATTGTTGAGTTATCTCCATTTCTTTGTGTTGTTGTTGAGACTCTTGTATACATTGTTGTTAAGTCATGGGCTATGCGTTGTTGTGATATTGGTGTTGTTGTTTTGGCAATATTGTGGCATATATGGATTTGTCGTGTGGATTGACAGTGGCTATGTTGAGCATAAGGGTGCCATTTCACTGTTGTTGATTGTGCGGAGTGATACAGGTGGCTATTGTGTATATTGTCTGGGTAGAGTGATACGGGTGGCTATTATGTTATTGTTAGGGAGGAGCGATACGGGTGGCTATTGATATACTCTTAGGGCAGAGCGATAAGGGAGGCTATTATGATATTGTCAGCATGGTAGGATAAGGGTGGCTATGTCAAGGATGATATGTGATGGCCTGGTGGGGCATAATATTGATGATATTTGTGTGATAGTGTGATTTTTGCTTGTGTGTGTCATGCACATTACGTGACTTGTTGTATTTTTTCCAATGGGATACTCGATGTCTTTAATATTACTTGATGACTTGGGTTGTAATAGTACACTTGCACATGCATACACCGTAACATATCATTTATACCAGTTCAAGAGTATGAAACATGAATATTCATTGATCATGCATATGTATTCTTGCATATATGCTTTCATTGTATTATTGAGCCTGTGACCACGCTGGGCAGATTGTGATAGTGAGCTTCTGACCATGCTGGGTGGATTGTGATAGTGAACCTGTGACCATGCCGGGCAGATTAAGATGTTGGCATTTGGGTTGTCCATGCGGTTGTGATTGATAATGTGGGCACGAGGTGCCATGTGTATATAATTTGTGAGTTGTGACTCGTGGCTTGTTGTTATGAGATGTGGTACCTCGGGGTGATTCTGCTGTAAAACTTGTGTTAGAACGAGTTGATTATTTGGTTGTCATTTGTTTTCATTGTTTGGTTTCACCGATACTTTAACGTTGTTCTGATTACTTTACTGTTCTTATAACATGTTTACTCCTTGTTTCCATTTATTGATTCTTGCTTCCATTATTAGATTTATACAGATACACTGCACAGGTTATTATGTCTAGTACGTGTCTTGACTTGTACCTCATCACTACTCCATCGAGGTTAGTTTTGGTACTTACTGGGTACCGATTATGGTGTACTCATGCTACGTTTCTGCATATTTTTGTGCAGATCCAGGTGTGGGAAGTTGTGGAACCTAGGAAGTTTTAGCTTCTTGATCGCGAGGGTTCAAGGTAGAGCTGCTCGATCGCCGCAGTCCCTTGGAGTCCTTTCCTTACGTTATTACTGTCAATTCTCTATCGGAATAATATTGTATTTTGATTTATTTTTGTATTTAGTAGAGTTCGTGACTGTGTACTACCTAGTCGTGGGAAGATTGTTATGATTATTTCCACATAGGCTTGTATCACCTTTATTTCAGTATTTATATTAAACTCTGCTTTTAAGATATCATGTTAATTGGTTTAACTATTGTAAGTGATCGACTTACCTAGTTTTGGATACCAGGTATCATCACGATCCTTAAGGTGGGATTTTGGGTCGTGACAAGTTGGTATTAGCTCTAGGTTCATAGTTTCTACGAGTCACGAGCAAGTTTAGTAGAGTCTTGAGGATCAATACGGAAATGTCTGTACTTATCTTTGAAAGGCTACAAAACTATTAGGAAAATTCTACTTCTTTCATTCCTATAGTGTGGACTTATTGATTTTGAAGTTTGAGACTTTGTATTTCTATTCTCTCATAGATGGTGAAGGCATGCACTACCGGATCAGCTGAGCAGACACTCGCGCCCCTACTAGAGCCACGAGAGGCCTGGGCAGGGGTAGAGGCCGAGGAGGGGCACGTGCTGCAGCAAGAGCACTTGCCAGAGCAGCAGCGGAGAAGACACTAGTAGCTCCGGTTGGGGGAGGGGGAGGGGGGGAGGGGCAGGCACCTGAGATACCTGTTGCTACCCTTGGATTTCAGGAGACCCTAGCACATTTCCTGAGCATGTTCGGCACTTTGGCTTAGGTGGGATTGATCTGACGAGCGCAACACACAACACAAAATTATTGCTCGCTAGTCAAAAATAGTTTAGTTAAATTTCGTCTCCACATGGATTGGATTTAAACAGTGTTCGAATAATCTTTAGTAAATTACTAACCAGAAAAATTAACACTTGATTAAATGATTGTGGCGACCCGGCCGGGTCATCTCGAGAGTTATAGCCCCGTTTTCCCATTTTCTGCTTCTATTGTGTTCTACAACTGTTAAATAATTTACCGGGTTGGTTGGTTCGGGTCCGGAGTGATGTCAAAGTGAATTGAGTCATTTAGTCTCTTAATTGGAAGCTTAAGTTGGAAAAGGTTGGCCGGATGTCGACTTATGTGCAGACAATCTCGGATTGGAATTTCAATGGCTCTGTTAGCTCCGTTGGGTGATTCTGGACTTAGGAGCATGTTCGGATTGGGATTTGGAGGTCGGGAGTAGAATTAGGCTTGAAATGGCAAAAGTCAAATTTTTGAGAAGTTTGACCGGGGAGGAGGGGGGGGGGGTGACTTTTGATATCGGGGTCGGATTCCGGTTTTGAAAGTTGCAGTAGGTTCGTGAGGTCATTTGTGACTTGTGCGTAAAATTGGAGGTCAATCGGACGTGGTTTTATAGGTTTCGGCATCGTTTGTGGAATTTGGAAGTTTAGAAGTTCATTAGGCTTGAATCCGGGTGTAATACATGTTTTTGATGTTGTTTGGGGTGATTTGAGGGTTCGACTAAGTTCGTATTGGGTTATAAGACTTGTTGGTATATTCGGTTGAGGTCCCGAGGGCCTGAAGTTGATTTCGGGTGGTTAACGGACTTGGTTTTGAGTTGGTGAAGCAGCTGGAGTATTGCTGCTACTAGTGTAACCGCACCTGCAGAGTGGGTACCGTAGGTGTGAGCCCGCAGAAAGGGGAAGAGAGGCGCAGAAGCGGGCTAGGTGGAAAAGGCAGAAGTCGCAGATGCGAGGTCCTTTCTGCACCTGCGTGTCCGCAGATGCGTGCAAAGGATCGCAGGAGCGGAAATGGCTGGGAGCCACTGGTCCGCAGAAGCGGAAGGCCTGCACAGAAGCGCACCCGTAGAAGGGGGATTTGGACCGCAGAAGCGGTTGGTCACCTTAAGTGAGTTCCACAGAAGCAGATGAGGGACCGCAGAAGCGGCTAAGTGACCGCAAGTGCGAAAATCCTGGGTAGAATGTTTAAAAATAGGGGTTCGCGATTTTAGTCTCATTTCAACATTTTGAGCTCGGAGTTTAGAGATTTTGAGAGGGCTTTTCAAGGGAAATTCTTGAGGTAAGATCCTTGTGTCCATTTTTCGTCAATGATTATGTTTCCCCACTGATTTCCCACCTAGTTGATGTGTTTTTGAGGTGAAATTTGGGGGTTTAGGGATAGAGAAAGTGGAGAGTGAATTTTGGGAATTTGGATGACCAAATGGTGTCGGATTTTGATAAATTTGATATGATTAGACTCGTGAGTGAATGGGCTTTCGGGTTTTGTGACTTTTGTCGGATTTTGAGACGTGGGCCCGGGGGCTGGTTTGAGCCTATTTCGGATTTTGGCTTATAATTTCGTATTTTTCTTGTGGAATTGATTTCTTTAGTCTATATTAATTATATCGTACTGCTTGTGGCTAGATTCAGGGCATTTGGAGACTGATTCGAGGGGCAAAGGCATTTTGGAGTAGGATTTTGCGCGGTTTGAGGTAAGTAACAGTCTTAAATCTGGTCCTGAGGGTATGAAACCCCGGTTTTTGGTATGATGTGATTATTTTGAGGTGACACACATGCTAGGTGACAGGTGTGTGGGCATACATTGTGGAGGATGGTGACTTAGTCCATCCCGTGAGGCTGTAAAGTCGAATAACTTCTTGTTAATTACATTTTGCCTCTGCTTTTCTAGAATTTGACTGTCATTCATGTTAGAAACCATGCTTAGGCCATATGATATTACTATTGGGACCCGCAACGGTCGGGTACTTGTTGAATTAGCTGTTATTTGCTGTCTTGTACTTAGTCACTGTGTGTCATATCTTCGTCTCCTCTTGTTTTCTTGTTGATACTTGTTATTATCTCTTTTGGGCTGATTTGTATGATTTCTGAGAGCCCGAGAGGCTGGAGGGGTTAGTGACTGAGATAGGGCCAGAGTGCCGAGTTGTGAGCTATGTGAGCATATATGGATCGGGTTGCATGACGCAATGCACATGAGGGCTGAATGTATATGGATCAGGTTGCACACCGCAACGAGCCTTATGTTTATTTATGGACTGTGGATCGAGTTGCATGCCGCAATGAGCCTTATGGCTACTTATATGATTGGATTGGACTATACGCTGCAACGATATAGCGCTTGGGCTGAAGGAGTCCCTACGGAGTTTATACACCCCCCAGTGAGTGCAGGTGCCTATCGAGTATGATTATTGAGGGCTGCGAGCCGAGTGTTTGAGCTATTGAGAGCTTGAGTGATGGTTGTCCTGAGAGGCTGCATTTGTTTCCTTGTTGCTGTACTTAGCTGAATCATGTCATTGTTCTGAACTTCTGGAAAATACTGTATTCGATTTATCTGCATTTAGTAAATGTACAACTGACTTAATTTATATTGCCGAAATTGAATCATGTCTACTTTCTTTGCTGAAACTACTGAAGTGAGCAGTAATTGTATAGCTCGCCACTACTTCTCAGTTCCTTATTTATTATTGTTACTTACTGAGTTGGTTGTACTCATGCTACACCCTGCACTTCATGTGAAGGTCCAGGTGTATCCGGTCACGGAGGACGTTGATCTCGTGCGTGGTTGAGTATCGGAGATTCACGAGGTAACTGTCGGAGTTCGTAGTCCTTGCCTCTCCTTTCTTGTTATCCTTCTTTTCTGTGTGGGCATTTAGACACAGACTCTTGTAGATACTGATTCTTAGACTGGTTGTTTAGATGCTCATGACTTGGTGACACCCCGATGATTGGGGCTATTGTTCCGCGTTGTATTTTTGAGTTTAACTCCCGTTTTATGAAAAATCTATCATATCCAGCTTTTGGTTTATTTTGTGGAACATTTGAAGTATTTTGAAAAATTGGCTTGCCTAGTACCATTGATAGGCGCTATCATGATAGGTTAGGGTTTTGGGTCGTGATAAGTTGGTATCAGAGCCTAGCTTACATAGGTCTCACGAGTCATGGGCAGGTTTAGTAGAGTCTTGCGGATCAGTACAGAGACATGTGTACTTATCTTTGAGAGGCTGCCGAATCCTTAGGAAATTTTACATTCTTGAATTCTTGTCGTGCGAGTCTTTTGATTCTGGTAACTAAATTTCTGTTGTTCTAGTTCTCTCAGAGATGGTGAGGATGCGTACTATGGGGCAGGATGGACAGCCACTGGTACCACCAATCAGGGCCGCGTGAGGCCGAGGTCGCGGTAGGGGCCGCGGTAGGGGCCGCGGTAGGGGCAGTGGTGCAGCTCGCACAGCAGCTAGGGCAGCATCTGCAGATACACCAGTTTCCCCAGTTCAGGAGCAGGCTCCAGTTGTGGATGAGCCTGTGGGACTAGCTCAGGCACCACCCGTGCTCATTGTGGTTCCAGGCTTTCAGGAGGCCTTAGCTCAGATTTTGACCGCGCGTACTAGTCTTGCTCAGGCGGTCTCTGTTCCGGCCACAACAACCACTTTTCAGGACAGGGGAGGTGCTCAGACTCCCGCCTCCCACACACCAGTGCAGGTGGTACAGGGACTCCAGACATCGGAGGTACCACCAGCCCATCCTATTACTGCTGCTTAAGACTATATGGTTCCTGTCATACCTGATGATGAGCAATGTCAATTGGAGAGGTTTGGGAGATTCCAGCCTCCATCATTCAGTGGTACCGAGGGAGAGGATGCCCAGGGCTTCTTGGACATGTGTCAGAGGATACTCTGTACAACAGGTATTCTAGAGGCCAGTGGGGTATCATTCACTACTTTTCAGTTCTCTGGGGCTGCCTTCAGTTGGTGGGAGGCTTACGAGAGGCGTAGTCCAGTCGGGGTAGCACCCCTTACCTGGCAGCAGTTCTCTGGTCTATTCTTGTAGAAATTCATGCCTCAGTCTCGTAGAGAGGAGCTCCGCAGGCAATTCGAACAGCTTCATCAGGGCGATATGTCTGTGACGCAATATGAGATGAGATTTTTTGAGTTGGCCTGTCATTCTATCTGGTTGGTTCCCACAGACAGGGAGAGGATCAGGAGGTTCATAGATGGCCTCGCTTTCCAACTGCGATTGCTTATGACTAGAGAGAGAGTTTTTGGTGCTACTTTTGATGAGGTTGTCGACATTGCTCATTAGATTGAGATGGTTCGCAGCCAGGAGCGGGTTAAGAGGGAGGCCAAGAGGCCTTTTAGAAAGGGTGGATTTAGTAGTGTTCCTTCTAGAGGTCAGTTCCACCACGGTAGGGGTCGTCCTTTCAGACATGCTCAGAAGGCTCGCCCAATTCACCGTGGTGCATCATCTGGCCATGGTTCACACATTTATCAGCAAGGTCATTCATATCTTAGTGCCCTTCCAGATCAGAGTTCGTCCCGTGCTCCATCAGGTCAGGGCTCGTCTATGCCAGGTCCTTCTACCAGTTATCCCGGTGCTCGGGGATCCCTTCAGTCCCCAGCACTAGCACCGGGGAGTCGCTATAAGTGTGGAGAGTTTGGTCACATGAGGAGGTAGTGTCCCCACCTAGTGGGAGGTCTAGCGCAGCAGAGGAGCCAGTCTATGACATCAGCACCAGTTTCTTCACCACCCTCTCAGCCAGCTCAGGGTAGAGCTCAGTAAGTTAGGAGCCACCCGAGAGGGGGAGGCCGATCAGGGGCCGGCCAGGCCCGTTTCTATACCCTCCCTGCCAGACCAGATGCCATTGCTTCAGATGCTGTGATTACAGGTATTGTCTCAGTTTGCCATAGAGATGCCTCTGTATTATTTGACCCTCGTTCCACTTATTCATATGTGTCCTCGTATTTCGCTCATTATCTGGATATGTCCCGTGAGTCTCTTATTTCATATGTTCATGTATCTACTCCGGTAGGTGATACTATTATTGTGGACCGAGTATATCGGTCATGTGTGGTGACTATTGGGAGCATGGAGACCAGAGTAGATCTCTTCTTTCTTAGTATGGTCGATTATGACATGATTTTGGGTATGGATTGGTTTTCTCCATGTCATGCTGTTCTAGATTATTATGTTAAGACCGTGACGTTGGCGATGCTGGGGTTGCCGAGGGTTGAGTGGAGCGCCTCTATAGACTATGTTCCCCGTAGAGTGATTTCATACTTGAAGGCTTAGCGGATTGTTGAGAAAGGTTGTCTATCTTATTTGGCCTTTGTGAGGGATGTTAGTGGAGAGACCCTGCTATTGATTCTGTTCCAGTGGTGCGAGATATTCCGGATGTGTTTCCTGCAGACCTGCCGGGCATGCCTCCTGACAGGGATATTGACTTCGGTATTGATTTGGTGCCGGCACTCAGCCCATTTCTATTCCACCGTATCGTATGACACCGGCAGAGTTGAAGAAATTAAAGGAACATATCCAGGAACTCCTTGATAATGGGTTTATTCGGCCTAGCGTGTCACCTTGGGGTGCACCAGTTCTATTTGTGATGAAGAAGGATGGTACTATGAGAATATGCATTGATTACAGGTAGTTGAACAAAGTCACAATCAAGAACAAGTATCCTTTGCCGCGTATTGATGATCTATTTGACCAGCTTCAGGGAGCGAGGGTGTTCTCCAAGATTGATTTGAGGTCAGGGTATCACCAGCTGAAGATTCGGGACTCAGATATTCCTAAGACAGCTTTTAGGACCCGATATGGCTATTATGAGTTCCTTGTGATGTCTTTTGGGCTGACCAATGCCCCAACAATATTCATGCATCTGATGAACAGTGTGTTTCAGCCTTATATTGACTCGTTTGTTATTGTATTCATTGATGAAATCCTAGTGTACTCTCGTAGCCAGGAGGAGCATGCCCAACATATGAGGATTGTGTTACAGCGGTTGAGGGAGGAGAAGTTTTATGCAAAGTTCTCCAAGTGGGAGTTTTGGCTCAGTTCAGTGGCGTTCTTGGGGCACGTGGTGTCCAGTGAGGGTATTCAGGTATATCCGAAGAAGATAGAGGCAGTTCAGAGTTGGCGCAGACCATCCTCAGCCACGGAGTTTCGGAGTTTTCTTGGTTTGGCTGGTGATTACCGTCGTTTTGTGGAGGGTTTCTCATCTATTGCATCGCCCTTTACTAAATTGACCCAAAAGGGTGCTCCTTTCAGGTGGTCGTATGAGTGCGAGGAGAGCTTTCATAAGCTCAAGCCTGCTTTGACCACGACTCCAGTTCTAGTTCTACCATCAGCTTCCGGTTCTTACACAGTGTATTGTGATGCCTCGCGGATCGGTATTGGGTGTGTTCTGAATGCAGGAGGGTAGAGTGATTGCTTATGCTTCGCGCCAGTTGAAGCCCCATGAGAAGAACTATACTGTCCACGACCTTGAGTTAGAAGCTATTGATCACGCCTTGAAGATTTGGCGGCACTATTTGTACGAGGTCCATTGTGAGATTTACAATGATCATCGGAGTTTGCAGCATCTGTTCAAATAGAAGGATCTTAACTTGCGTGTCACGACCCGAAATTCCCATCGACGGGACCGTGATGACGCCTAACATTTCACTTGCTAGGCAAGCTAACGTTAGAGAATCATTAAACCAATTCCTTATTTCCATTTAGTAGATAACAATAATTTACTAAGATGAAATATAATAAGTGCGGAATAATATAAAAACTGTATTAATTACTACCACCTGGATCTGGAGTCACAATTCACGAGCATTCTAGAATTTACTACAAGTAATAGTCTGAAAGAAATACAACTGTCTGAATAAAAGAAACAGTAGAACATAAAAGATAGACGGGTACTTCAAGGTCTGTGAATACCGACATATCTACCTTGAGTCTCCGGATAGCAGTCCAATAGAAAAATCTCGATCAACCCGAGCCGGTACCAAAATCTACACAGAAAGTGCAGAGTGCAGTATCAGTACAACCGACCCCATGTACTGATAAGTGTCGAGCCTAACCTCGATGAAGTAGTGACGAGGCTAAGGCAAGGCACCTACAAATCAACCTGTACAATTTAACAGTGTATATACAAATAACAGTAATGAAGAGCTAGACAGGAAATATCGGGAAGGGGAAACATGCTGGGGGAAATATGAAATAAAGAGCTACAGCAGAATAAGAACTGGAACAACCAATATACTATGAATCAACAAGAGCACGAATACAGTAAAGGAAAAATGTACGGCATCACCCTTCGTGCTTTCACTCTCAATCTCACCATAAAATCAATAGAAACGGCACGACATCACCCTTCGTGCATTAACTCTCATATCATGGCACGACATCACCCTTCGTGCATTAACACTCACAATATGGCACGGCATAACCCTTCGTGCTTTTACACTCATAATATGGCACGACATCACCCTTCGTGCTTTTACACTCACAATATGGCATGACATCACCCTTCGTGCATTAACACTCTCCCTTACCATAATGCAATGCAAAAATAACAACAGGGAGATAGAATAACAGGTACAAGCCTTACTTCAATATTTGGTCCCAAAACATCAATCTCAACTTTTAAATAAATACTCAATTATCGCCAGAAAATCCGTAAACATGATAAGAACGATCAATTTAACAACACTAGTATAAACACGTAGCAATTAGGCATAGAGAAGAGACAATATAAGAAAAATGGGAGAAACAGGGAAAAATAGGTAAATTGGCGGCGCATAAGTACTCGTCACCTCACATATACGCCACTCACATGAATTTCACATAGCAAATAATCTAAGGTTCCTAATTCCTTCAAGTCAGGGTTAGACACAACACTTACCTTGCTCCGAAGGCCACTTAATTCTCAATCACAACTTTTCCTTTAGAATTCACCTCCAAAGTATCTATTCAAAAATGACTCAATAATATCAAATATTGCTAAAGGAATCAATTATATTGCATAAATTAAATTTCTCAATTTTTCCTCCAAAAAGTCAAAAATCGACCCCGGGCCCGCTTGGTCAAAACCCGAGGTTCGGACCAAAATCCATTTACCCATTAACCCCCGATCCCGGATATAAAATTGGTTTTGGAATCCGACCTCAAAATGAGGTCTAAATCCCCAAATTTTCGAAATCTCTAGTTTCTACCCAAACCCCTAATTTTACCATGAAAACTCTACATTTTAGGTTTATAATTCATTAAATGTAATGGGTAACTGAAAGAAAATGGTTTAGAATCACTTACCAACACTTTGGGTAAGAAAATAACTCTTGCAAATCGTCTCTAGTCTGTTTGGCTCTTGAAAATGTGGAAACAATGGCTTAATCCCGTTTTTGGATTCTGTTAAGTGCTGGGTGACAGTGTTCATCACGATCGCGTGAACACTGTCGCGTTAGCGAAGAGCAGTCCTGTATGAACTTACGCGATCGAGGAAGGCTCTACGAGTTCGCGAAGGTTTAGCCCGCCTCAACTTCGCGTTCAGGAGAGAGGGCTCGCGTTCGGATATAGTTATCCCAGGTCCCCTGCCCAGCCTAGCTAAATCTACGCGTTCGCATTCGATGGGCTGCGTTTGCGTAGAGCAACTCCCCCTAATGCTCCGTGTTCGTGACCATGGTCTCGCGTTCGCGTAGAACTGAAGGGTAACTCTTTGATCTCAACTCGCAAACTTGCCGGGCTAGAATAGCCATCGGCTCTTCCTCGTAAGTCAAATCCTTGTCCAATTGGACAGAGCTGAAATCTAACACATGGGACGGATCGCTGTGATACTTTCGAAGCATGGACACATGGAATACCGGATGAACAACTGCTAAACTAGGTGGCAATGCAAGCCTGTAAGCCACCTCTCCTACCCTCTCTAGAATCTCAAAAGGTCCGATATACCTCGGGCTCAACTTGCCCTTCTTCCCGAACCTTATTACACCCTTGATGGGTGATAAACTCTCTCCCCGACCATGAATGCAACATAACGAACTTTGCGGTCGGCATAACTCTTCTGCCTGGACTGAGCTGTGCGAAGTCGATCCTGAATAATCTTGACCTTATCCAAGGAATCATTTACTAAGTATGTGCCCAACAATCGAGCCTCCCCCGACTGGAACCACCCAACTGGTGACCGGCACCGTCTACCATATAATGCCTCATAGAGAGCCATTTGAATGCTCGACTGGTAGTTGTTGCTGTAGGCGAACTTTGCAAGAGGCAATAACTGATCCCACGATCCTCCGAAGTCTATGACACATGCGCGGAGCATATCCTCCATGATCTGAATAGTGCACTCGGATTGCCTGTTCGTCTGAGGATGAAATGATGTGCTCAACTCAACCCGCGTACCCAACTTATTCTGTACTGCCCTCCAGAAGTGCGAGGTGAACTGTGTAGCTCGATCAGAAATGATAGACATGGGCACACCATGAAGACAGATGATCTCGAGGATGAAAATCTCTGCCAACCGCTCCGAAGAATAGGTAACTGCCACAGGAATGAAGTGCGCTGACTTGGTCAGCTTGTCCACAATGACCCAAACTGCATCGAACTTCCTCTGAGTCCGTGGGAGTCTAACAACAAAATCCATAGTGATACGCTCCCACTTCCACTCAGGAATCTCTAACCTCAGAAGTAAACCACCAGGTCTCTAATGCTAACACTTTACCTACTGGCAATTTACGCACCGAGCTACATATGCAATTATGTCTTTCTTCATCCTCCTCCACCAATAATGCTGCCGCGAGTCCTGATACATCTTGGCGGCGCCTGATAAATAGAATACCTAGAACTATGGGCCTCCTCAAGAATCAACTCACGAAGTCCATCCACATTAGGCACACCTACATCCTCAAAACTCCGTCATCTCCAACAATAACATGCTTGGCACCACCGTGCTGCACTATGTCTCTAAGGACAAGAAAATGAGAATTGTCATACTACCGATCTCTGATGTGCTCAAACAAAGAAGACCGAGCAACTGTACAAGCTAGAATACGGCTGGGCTCAGAAACATCCAACCTCACGAACTGATTGGTCAGGGCCTGAACATCCAATGCAAGCGGTCTCTCACCAACTGGAATATAAGCAAGGCTACCCATACTAGCTGACTTTTTACTCAAAGCATCGGCCACTACATTGGCCTTCCCGGGATGATACAAGATGGTGATATCATAATCTTTCAATAGCTCTAACCACCTCCTCTGCCTCAAATTGAGTTCCTTTTGCTTGAAAAAATACCGCAAGCTCCGATTATCTTGGAATACCTCACATGGCACGCCGTAAAGGTAGTGCCTCTAAATCTTTATCACGTGGACAATGGCTGCCAGCTCTAGATCATGAACAAGGTAATTCTTCTCGTGAACCTTCAGCTGCCGCAAAGAATATGCAATAACCTTGCCACCCTGCATCAATACCGCACCCAGACCGATATGAGATGCGTCATAATATACTGTATACGATCCTGAACATGTGGGCAACACCAATACTGGTGCTGTAGTCAAAGCCGCCTTGAGCTTCTGAAAACTCACCTCGTACTCATCTGACCACCTGAACGGGGCACCCTTCTGGGTCAATCTGGTCAATGGGGCTACTATAGATGAAACCCCCCCCACAAATCGACGGTAATAGCCCGCCTAGCCCAAGAAGCCCATGATCTCTGTAGCTGAAGTGGGTCTAGGCCAGTTCTGAACTGCCTCAATCTTCTTAGGATCTACCTGAATACCCTCTACTGATACAATGTGACCCAAGAAAGCAATTGAACTCAACCAAAAATCACATTTTGAGAACTTAGTATATAACTGACTATCTCTCAAAGTCTGAAGAACGATCCAAAGGTGCTGCTCAAGCTCCTCTCGGCTGTGGGAGTAGATCAAGATATCATCAATAAGCACAATCACAAAGGAATCCCAGTAAGGCTTGAATACCCGGTTCATCAAATCCATGAAAGCTGCTGGGGCATTTGTCAGCCCAAATGACATCACTAGAAACTCATAATGCCCATACCGAGTCCGAAAAGCTATCTTAGGGACATCAGATGCCCTAATCCTCAACTGATGGTAGCCAGATCTCAAATCAATCTTCGAAAACACTTAGGCACCCTGAAGCTGATCAAATAAATCATCAATCCTCGGTAATGGATACTTGTTCTTGATGGTGACTTTGTTGAACTGTCGATAATCTATACACATCCTCATCGATCCATCTTTCTTCTTCACAAACAATACAGGTGCACCCCAGGGCGAGACACTAGGACTAATGAAGCCCTTATCAAGTAAATCTTGCAACTGTTCCTTCAATTCTTTCAACTCTATCGAGGCCATGCGATATGGCAGAATGGAAATGGGCTGAGTGCCCGGAGCCAAATCAATGCAGAAATCAATATCCTGTCGGGTGGTATCCTCGGCAGGTCTGCAGGAAACACCTCTGGAAACTCATGAACAACTGGCACTGAATCCATGGAAAGAACCTCTGCACTAGAATCGCGGACATAAGCCAAATAAGCTAGATACCCCTTCTCGACAATATGCTGAGCCTTCACATAAGAGATAACCCTACTGGTAGAATGACCAAGAGTCCCTTTCCACTCTAATCGAGGCAACCCCCACAAGGCTAAGGTCACCGTCTTGGCATGACAATCTAATATAGCATGATAAGGTGACAGCTAATCCATACCAGTAGGACATCAAAATCAACCATATCGAGAAGCAGAAGATCTACACGAGTCTCAAGACTCCCAATGGTGACCACGCACGAACAGTAAACACAATCTACACCAATAGCATCCCCCGCTAGTGTGGACACATGCACAGGAGCACTTAGAGAATCACGGGGCACAACCAAATATGAAGCAAAATAGGATGACACATAGGAGTAAGTAGACCCCGGATCAAATAGAACTTAAATGTCTCTACTGTAAACTGAAATAGTACATGTGATAACAGCATCAGATGACTCAGCCTCAGGCTTGGCTGGGAAAGCATAACACCGGGGCTGGGCCCCACCACCCTGAACTACGTCCCTGGGACGGCTTCTAATTGGCTGGTCTCCACCTCTAACGACCTCCACCTCTAACAGTCTGGTCTCTACCTGTGGCTGCCTAACCCCTACCCCTGGCTGGCGGAGCAGGTGGTGCTGGAACCATGGCACGAGAACTATGATGTTGTGCATTGCCTGTGCCCGAGGGAAAAATCTAGCAATGTGCCTCGGATCACCACAAGTATAACATAACCTCGGCTGCTGTGACTGCTGACCCTGAAACTGACCCTGTCGACCTGAGTAACCACCCTGATAACTTTGGAGCTGGTGGTGCACTGTAAGCCAGCTGGTCGGAATAAAGCATTTGAGGGCCACGACCACCTGAGGCATCGTGGGATGCCTGGAGTGATGAATGAAACGGCATAAGAGGATGGCCTCTTCCAAAAGTACCCCTGCCTCTAGATGAGGCACCATTGAATTCACCGAAATAACCAGGTCTCTTGTCAGACCCCTGACCTCCCTGAGCAAGAACCATCTCGACTCGTCTGGCGACATTAGCAGCTGCCTGAAAAGAAATCTCACTCCCAGTCTCCTTAGCCATCTACAATCTGATAGGCTGAGCAAGTCTATCAATAAACCTCCTCACCCTCTTTCTCTCTCGGTGGGAAGCATAAGAATAGTATGATGGGCCAAATCCACAAAATGGGTCTTATACTGAGTAACAGTCATACTACCCTACTGGAGACGCTCAAATTGACGGCGACGCTCCTCTCTCAATGTGATAGGCAGAAACTTCTCTATGAAGTGCTGAGAGAACTGGTCCCAAGTAACAGGAAGTGACCCCGCTGGTCTGGTCAACAAATAATCTCTTTACCATTTCTTGGCAGAATTAGTCATCTGAAATTCAGCAAAATTGACCCCATTGGTCTCAACTATACCCATGTTTCGTAGAATCTCCTGACAGCTGTCAAGATACTCCTGGGGATCCTCTGAAGGAGCACCACTAAAGTGAACTGGGAAGACCTTGGTAAACCTATCCAATCTCTATAAGGCCTCAGAAGACATAGCTGGCCCATCTCCAACCTATGCCGTAACAACCGGCTGAACTACTCCGACTGGCTGAGCTGCTGGAGCCTGATACTGGGGAGCTATCTACTCCAGAGCGGGAGTAGTGGGAGTCTGGGCTCCTCCTCCAGCCTGAGAGACTGTTGGTGCCATAGGAAATGCGCCAGTCTGGGACTCATAATGCCCATAAAGCCCACCAAACGAATCAAAGCATCCTGGATTACTGGGGTGGCAATGAACCCCTCTGGAACCTGAGCTGGTCCGGCAGGAACAGTCTGCGCTGGAACCTCCTCGTCAAGCTCTATCTGAGGCTCCACTACTGGGGCTGCTGCTCGGGCTCTGGACTGAGCCCTGCCCCTGCCTCAACCTCTGGCACGGCCTCGGCCTCGACCTTTGCCCTGCGTAGGAGCTGCCACTGGAGGCTCTGGCTACTGCTCAGCTGAGGAAGCGGTACATATTCTCATCATCTGCGAGAGAATAAGAGTAGAAGAGTTCAATCGGTATTGAGAAAACAAAATCACACGACAGAGAAGAATATAAGTGAAACTTGTTCCTAAACTTCATAGCCTCTGGAAGATAAGCACAGATGTCTCCGTACCGATCCTCCAGACTCTACTAAGATTTCTCGTGAATCGTGAGACCTAGGCAACCTAGTACTCTAATACCAGCTTGTCACGACCCAAAATTCCCACCGACGGGACCGTGATGGCGCCTAACATTTCACTTGCTAGGCAAGCCAACGTTAGAGAATCATTAAACCAATTCCTCATTTCCATTCAGTAGATAACAATAATTTACTAAGATGAAATATAATAAGTGTGGAATAATATAAAAACTATATTAATTACTACCACCCGGATCTGGAGTCACAATTCACGAGCATTCTAGAATTTTTTACAAGTAATAGTCTGAAAGAAATAAACAGTAGAACAGAAAAGATAGATGGGGACTTCAAGGTCTGTGAACGCCGACAGATCTACCTTGAGTCTCCGGATAGAGGTCCAATAGCAAAATCTCGATCAACCCGAGCCGGTACTAAAATCTGCACAGAAAGTGCAGAGTGCAGTATCAGTACAACCGAACCCATGTACTGGTAAGTGTCGAGCCTAACCTCGACGAAGTAGTGACGAGGCTAAGGCAAGGCACCTACAAATCAACCTGTATAATTTAACAGTGTATATACAAATAACAGTAATGAAGAGCTAGACAGGAAATATCGGGAGGGGGAAACATGCTGGGGGAAATACGAAATAAAGAGCTACAATAGAATAAGAACTGGAACAACCAATATAGTATGAATTAACAGGAGCACGAATACAGTAAAGGAAAAATGCACGGCATCACCCTTCGTGCTTTCACTCTCAATCTCACCATTAAATCTATAGAAACGGCACGGCATCACCCTTAGTGCATTAACTCTCATATCATGGCACGACATCACCCTTCGTGCATTAACTCTCACAATATGGCACGGCATCACCCTTCGTGCTTTTACACTCATAATAAGGCATGGAATCACCCTTCGTGCTTTTACACTCACAATATGGCACGACATCACCCTTCGTGCATTAACACTCTCCCTTACTATAATGCAATGCATAAATAACATTAGGGAGATAGAATAACAGGTACAAGCCTTACTTCAATATTTGGTCCCAAAACATCAATCTCAACTTTGAAATAAATACTCAATTATCACCAGAAAATCCGTAAACATGATAAAAATAATCAATTTAACAACACTAGTATAAATACGTAGCAATTAGGCATAGGAAAGAGACAATATAAGAAAAACGGGAGAAACAGGGAAAAACAGGTAAATTGGCGGTGTATAAGTACTCTTCACCTCACATATACGCCGCTCACATGAATTTCACATAGCAAATAATCTAAGATTCCTAATTCCCTCAAGTCAGGGTTAGAAACAACATTTACCTTGCTCCGAAGGCCACTTAATTCTCAATCACAACTTTTCCATTACAATTCACCTCCAAACCGCTCGTATCTATTCAAAAATGACTCAATAATATCAAATATTGCTAAAGGAATCAATTATATTTCATAAATTAAAATTCCCAATTTTTCCTCCAAAAAGTCAAAAATCGACCCCGGGTCCGCTTGGTCAAAACCTGAGGTTCGGACCAAAATCCATTTATCCATTCACCCCCGAGCCCGGATATATAATTGATTTTGAAATACGACCTCAAATTGAGGTCTAAATTCCCAAATTTTCGAAATCCCTAGTTGCTACCCAAACCCCTAATTCTACCATGAAAACTCTAGGTTTTAGGTTGATAATTCATAAAATGTAATGGGTAACTGGGAGAAAATGGTTTAGAATCACTTACCAACACTTTGGGGAAGAAAATAAGTCTTGAAAATCGCCTCTAGTACGTTTGGTTCTTGAAAATGTGGAAATAATGGCTTAAACCCGTTTTTGGATTCTGTTAAGTGCTGGGCGACAGTGTTCATCGTAATCGCGTTAACACTGTCACGTTCGCGAAGAGCAGTCCCCTATGAACTTACGCGATCGTGGAAGCCTCTACTCGTTCGTGAAGGTTTAGCCTGCCTCACATTCATGTTCGCGAGACAGGGCTCACATTCGCATAGAGTTATCCCATGTCCCTTGCCCAGCCTAGCTAAAGCTACGCGTTCGCGTTCGTCGGGTTACGTTCGTGTATAGCAACTCCCACCAATGCTCCACGTTTGCGACCATGGTCTCGCGTTCGCGTAGAGTATATCCTTCCCAGCCAAGTTTCCCCTTCGCAATCGCGAGAGTGACTACGCGATCGCAAAGCACAATATATCAGATACCAGGTACAGCAGAAACACCAGATTTTCTTAAGTCCAAAACATCCCGTGGCCTATCCGAAACTCACCCGAGCCCTCGGGGATCCAAACCAAACATGCACACAGGTCTAAAAACATCATGTAGACTTGCTCGCGCAATCAAATTGCCAAAATAACACCTAGAACAACGAATTTAGCACCAAATCAAATGAAATTCTCAAGAACACTTTAAAATTCCTATCTTCTCAACTGGACGTCCGAATCACGTCAAATCAACTCCGTTTTTCACCAAATTTCACAGAAAAGTCTTACATATCATAATGAACCTGTACCAGCCTCCGAAACTAGAATACTGACCCGGTACTAACAATGCCAAACATCAATCAATTCTTAAAAATAATTAATTTTCAAACTTTTAATTTTCATAAAAAATTCATAACTCGAGCTAGGGACCTCCGAATTCGATTTAGGACATACACCCAGGTCCCATAATTCGATATGGACCCATCGAGACCGTCAAAATACTGATCCGGGCCCGTTTACCAAAAATGTTGACCGATGTCAACTAAAATCAACTTTTAAGACAATTCTTTTTTTCATCAATTTTCAACATCAACGTTTTTCGAAAACGTGCCCGGACTGTGCACGTAAATTGAGAAGGAAAAGAAATGAGATTTTTAAGGCTTAAGAGCACAGAATCGAGTTCTAAAACATAAGATGACCTTTTGGGTCATCACATTGCGTCAGCGGAGGTGGTTAGAGCTTCTTAAGGACTATGATATCACCATTTTGTACCATCTCGAAAAGGCCAATGTGGTAGCCGATGTCTTGAGTCGCCGGGTGGAGAGTTTGGGGAGCTTAGCATATCTTCCAGTAGCAGAGAGGCCATTGGCGTTGGATGTTCAGGCCTTAGCTAGCCAGTTTGTTAGATTGGATATTTCTGAGCCGAGTCGAGTATTGGCTTGTATGGTCTCTTGGTCTTCTCTTTATGATCGTATTAGGGAGCGTCAGTATGATAACCCCCATCTGCTTGTCCTGAATGACACGGTCCAGCACGGTGATGCTAAGAAGGTCACTATTGGGGATGATGGTGCATTGAGGATGCCAGGGAGGCTATGTGTGCCTAATGTAGATTATTTGCATGAGTTGATTCTCCAAGAGGCTCATAGTTTGCGGTATTCTATTCATCTGGGTGTCGCAAAGATGTATCAGGACTTGAAACAATATTACTAGCGGAGGAGAATGAAGAAGGACGTAGTAGAGTATGTAGCTCGGTGTCTAAATTTCCAGCAGGTGAAGTATGAGCATCAACGGCCAGGTGGGTTGCTTCAGAAGTTAGAAATTCCGGAGTGGAAATGGGAGCGAATCACTATGGATTTCGGTGTTGGACTCCCACGGACTCAGTGGAGGTTCATGCAGTTTGGGTGATTATGGATAGGCTGACCAAGTCAGCTCATTGCATTCCTGTGATGACTACCTATTCTTCCGAGCAGCAGGCTCGAGTGTATATCCGCGAGATCGTCAGGCTTCATGGCATACCGGTATCTATCATCTCTGACCGGGGTACGCAGTTTACATTACGGTTCTGGAGGGCCGTACAACATGAGTTGGGTACTCGAATGGAGTTGAGCATAAAATTTCACCCTCAAACGGACGGACAGTATAAGTGCACTATTCAGATATTAGAGGATATGCTCCGTGCATGTGTGATAGAGTTTGGGGGTTCGTGGGATCAGTTCTTGCCTCTAGCGGAGTTTGCTTACAACAACAGTTATCAGTCGAGCATCCAGATGGCACCGCATGAGGCTCTGTATGGCAGGCGATGTAGGTCTCTAGTGGGCTGGTTCGTGCCGGGTGAGGCTAAGTTATTAGGTACCGACTTGGTTCAGGATGCTCTGGAGAATATTAAGGTAATTCAGGATAGACTATGCACAACCCAGTCCAGACAAAAGAGTTATGCGGATCGGAAGGTTCGCGATGTTGCATCATGGTTGGAGAGCGGGATTTACTCCGGTGTCACCCATGAATGGTGTTATGAGGTTCGAAAATAAGGGCAAGTTGATCCCAAGGTTTATCGGCCCATTTTAGGTGTTGCGACGCGTTGGGGAGGTTGCTTATGAGCTTGCCTTACCTCCCAGTCTAGCAGGAGTTCATCCAGTGTTCCATGTTTCTATGCTCCAGAAGTATCACGGCGATCCGTCTCACGTGATGGATTTCAGCTCAGTCCAGTTGGACCAGGATTTATCTTATGATGAGGAGTCGGTGGAAATTTGGATAGGCAGGTTCGAAAGCTTAGGTCGAAGAATATTGCTTCTTTGAAGGTTCAGTGAAGGGGTCAGCCGGTCCAGGAGGCGACTTGGGAGACCGAGCATGATATGCGCAACAATTATACTCATCTTTT
Source organism: Nicotiana tabacum (assembly GCF_000715075.1). Lineage (NCBI taxonomy): Eukaryota > Viridiplantae > Streptophyta > Magnoliopsida > Solanales > Solanaceae > Nicotiana > Nicotiana tabacum. The sequence goes on from NC_134088.1 coordinate 53,014,242, forward strand.
CACCACGTCAGGTATGCCTCTATGATCGTTCGAGGATGGACGTTTGTTTAAGAGGGGGAGGATGTGACGACCCAGCCGGTCGTCTCGAGAGTTGTAGCCCCGTTTCCCCATTTTCTGCTTCTATTGTGTTTTACAACTGTTAAATGATTTACCGGGTTGGTTGGTTCGGATGCAGAGTGATGTCGGAGTGAATTGAGACATTTAGTCTCTTAATTTGGAGCATAAGTTGGAAAAAATTGATCGAATGTCGACTTGTGTGTAGACGACCTCGGATTGGAATTTTGATGGCTCCATTAGCTCCGTTAGCTCTGTTGGGTAATTTTGGACTTAGGAGCATGTCTGGATTGTGATTTGGAGGTCGGGAGTAGAATTATGCTTGAAATAGCAAAAGTCAAATTTTTGGGAAGTTTGACCGGGGGGTTGACTTTTGATATCGGGGTCGGATTCCTATTCCAGAAGTTGCAATAGGTTCGTGGGGTTATTTGTGACTTGTGCGCGAAATTGGAGGTCAATCGGACATAGTTTGATAGATTTCGGCATCGTTTGTGGAAGTTTGAAGTTTAGAAGTTCATTAGGCTTGAATCCGGGTGTAATCCATGTTTTTGATATTGTTTGGGGTGATTTGAGGGTTCGACTAAGTTCGTATTGGGTTATAAGACTTGTTGGTATGTTCGGTTAAGGTCTCGAGGGCATAGGGTTTTGAGTTGGTGAAGCAGCTGGAGTATTGCTGCTACTGGTGTAACTGCACCTGCTGAGTGGGCACTGTAGGTGCGAGCCCGCAGAAGCGGGAAGAGAGCCGCAAATGCGGGCTAGGTGGAGAAGGCAGAAGTCACAGGTGCGAGGTCCTTTCCATACCTGTGTGTCCGCAAATGTGCGTAACGAATTGCAGGAGCGGAAATGGCTGGGAGCCACTGGTCCGCAGAAGCGCACCCGCAAAAGCGGGATTTGGACCATAGAAGTGGTTGGTCGCCTTAAGTGAGTTCCGCAGAAGCGGTGCCGCAGAAGCAGCTAAGTGGTCGTAGGTGCGAAAAGGCTGGGCAGAATGTTTAAAAACAAGGGTTCGCGATTTTAGTCTCATTTCAACATTTTGAGCTCGGATTTTAGAGATTTTGAGAGGGCTTTTCAAGGGAAATTCTTGAGGTAAGATCCTTGTATCCATTTTTCGTCAATGATTATGTTTCCCTACTGATTTCCAACCTAGTTGATATGTTTTTGAGGTCACATTTGGGGGTTTAGGGCTAGAGAAATTGGAAAGTGAATTTTGGTGATTTGAATGACCAAATGGTGTCGGATTTTGAAAAATTTGGTATGATTAGACTCGTGAGTGAATGGGCTTTCGGGTTTTGTGACTTTTGTCGGATTTTGAGACGTGGGCCCGGGGGCCGGTTTGAGCCTATTTCGAATTTTGGCTTATAATATTTTGTTTTTCTTGTGGCATTGATTGCTTTAGCCTATATTAATTATATCGTACTGAAGGGTTAGCGATTTTAGTCTCATTTCAATATTTTGAGCTCGAAGTTTAGAGATTTTGAGAGGGCTTTTCAAGGGAAATTCTTGAGGTAAGATCCTTGTATCCATTTTTCGTCAATGATTACGTTTCCCCACTGATTTCCCACCTAGTTGATATGTTTTTGAGGTGAAATTTGGGGGTTTAGGGCTAGAGAAATTGGAGAGTGAATTTTGGGGATTTGAATGACCAAATGGTGTCGGATTTTGAAAAATATGGTATGATTAGACTCGTGAGTGAATGGGCTTTCGGGTTTTGTGACTTTTTTCGGATTTTGAGACGTGGGCCCGGGGGCCGGTTTGAGCCTATTTCGGATTTTGGCTTATAATATTTTGTTTTTCTTGTGGCATTGATTACTTTAGCCTATATTAATTATATCGTACTGCTTGTGGCTAGATTCAGGGCATTTGGAGACTGATTCGAGGGGCAAAGGCATTTCGGAGTACGATTTTGCACGGTTTGAGGTAAGTAACAGTCTTAAATCTAGTCCTGAGGGTATGAAACCCCAGATTTTGGTATGATGTTATTATTTGGAGGTGACGCACATGCTAGGTGACGGGCGTGTGGGCGTGCACCGTGGGGGATAGTGACTTGGTCCGTCCCGTGAGACTGTAAAGTTGAATAACTTCTTGTTAATTACATGTTCCCTTTGTTTTTCTAGAATTTGATTGCCATTCATGTTAGAAACCATGCTTAGGCCATATGATATCACTGTTGGGACCCGCAGCGGTCGGGTACTTGTTGAATTAGCTGCTATTTGTTGTCTTGTACTCAGTCACAGTTTTATTTGTGTGTCATATCTCCATTTCCTCTTGTTTTCTTGTTGATACTTGTTATTATCTCTTTTAGGCTGATTTGTATGATTTCTGAGAGCCCGAGAGGCTGGAGCGGTTAGTGAATGAGATAGGGCCTGAGTGCCGAGCTGTGAGCTATGTGAGCATATATGGATCAGGTTGCACGCCGCAACGAGCCTGAGGGCTGAATGTATATGGATCAGGTTGCACGCCGCAACGAGCTTGAGGGCTGAATGTATATGGATCTGGTTGCACGCCGCAACGAGACTTATGGCTACTTATATGCTTGGATTGGGCTACACGCCGCAATGATATAGCGCTTGGGTTGAAGGAGCCCCTCCGGAATCTGTACACCCCCAGTGAGCGCAGGTACGTATCGAGTGTGATTATTGAGGGCTAAGAGCCGAGTGTTTGAGCTATTGAGAGCTTGAGTGATGGTTATCATGAGAGGCTGCATTTGTTTCCTTGTTGTTGTACTTTGCTGAATTATGTCATTGTTCTGAACTTCTGGAAAATATTGTATCCGATTTATCTGAATTTAGTAAATGTACAACTGACTTAATTTATATTGCCGGAATTGAATCATGTCTACTTTTTTTGCTGAAACTACTGAAGTGAGCAGTAATTGTATAGCTCGTCACTACTTCTCAGTTCCTTATTTATTATTGTTACTTACCGAGTTGGTTGTACTCACGCTACACCCTGCACTTCATGTGCAGATCCAGGAGTATCCGGTCATGGAGGACATTGATCTCGTGCGTGGTTGAGTATCGGAGATTCACGAGGCAGCTGCGGGCATTTGCAGTCCTTGCCTATCCTTTCTTGTTATCTTTCTTTTATGTATTGGCATTTAGACACAGACTCTTATAGACACTGTTTTTTAGACTGGTTGTTTAGATGCTCATGACTTGGTGACACCCCGATGTTTGGGGCTATTTTTCCGCGTTGTATTTTTGAGTTTAACTCCCGTTTTATGAAAACTCTGTCATATCCAGCTTTTGTTTTTTTTTTTGTGGAACATTTGAAGTATTTTAAAAAATCGGCTTGCCTTGTACCATCGATAGGCGCCATCACGATAGGTTAGGGTTTTGGGATGTGAAAATGATTATAAACTACGATTAACTACTAAAATTAAAAAATTAACAATTGATAAAGACAACGGTCGAGCTACAAAGAAATATCAATGAGAGAAATAAGGGCAATTGACTAAATAGGTGCAAGATAATTGACTCGGGATCCAAATCTTGAGTTAGTTTACTCAATAATACTGTTGATTCTCACGAATTAAACAGATAATTAGATTACACTTAAAGTTAATGTTCCTCTTTCGATTAAACAATAATTTTAGTAATTACTCCAATTGAAGCACGGTGAAAAATTGCAACGAATAAAGTGATGGTTATGGTCTAAAGGGTAATTTTTCATGAATATTTCCCTATTTTCTAGTTCGATTAATAATTCCAGAGGCTCTTTCGATTACCTAGTTGAATCACAAAGTTAAAGTAGAGAATAAGATGTAAAGAAATTCAATATAAAGCTCCTCTTTCGATTAAGCAAAATAATAAATATCTTGACAATATGAATTAAAACTCCATCAATTAATTCAAACAATTTTCAAGAACCAAATCCCTAATCAAGTTATCAAAACACCGTATCTGTCAACACCCTAAGGAAAATTACTCCATAGTAATGGAAAACGTCATCTCAATAAGGTTTAAAACATAGAAAACATCAATGCTAGATTCGATAAAAACTCCCGTATTGCGTCGGCTGTTGGTTGAAATCTTGATGAATTCTTATGCTTTCTTGCCTTAGTTGCTTCTCAAATCTTTGGTTGGTCAAAAGTCCCTTCAAAAACGTGTTTTTAGTATATTTATACAGTGTAGAAGTGGGCCTGGATGAAACTACCCTTTCCAAGACAAAACAGGAAATAATCTGGGGAAAATGCACAGGTGTGCTGTGCCTAGCGCCACACCATGCGACGCATGGGTGGGGATTTTTAGAAGGCAGAATTCTGACAGGCAGCACACTTTGTACAGCCGCGCCGCGCCTAGCGGCACCCCATGCGGTGCATCAATGTTGTTTTCTTTGAGTAAATTCTTTCTTCCACCTTTTGATATCCAAGCTTGGTCCTCGACCCCCGAACGCGTTCCTGGTTTTATTTTTTGGGCTTTTACTCAGACTTAAAAGCTCCAATTTGTTTGATTTAGCTCCAAATTTTCTTTTTAACTGGGAATCACTCCCTGCAAGGCATGAAACACATAATAAGTACAATTCACTATCATTTAAGCTCAAACACACGTAAAATACAGTAATTAGAGTGCAATACTATGGCTAAAACACGGGTTTGTTGCCTACCATCAACATCCCACACTCAAACCATTGCTCGTCCTCGAGCAATCAAACCAAACTTCACGTAGAGATGACCTCATTATCAAACAACTTCCCTAACGCATCATGCCAAGAACATTTAAAGTAGACTAAGCATCCTATCATAACATCTTAGCCTCAAAACTAGACTCAATTTCTGTAAGCACAAACAAAGCAAGATTTACCACTAGCAAGGAATAGTTTTTATAATATATACAACACCAATTTTTTTTTTTTTTTTTTTAAGTTCTGAATTTCTTTTCTCTTGTTTTTTTTCCAATTCCCTACAAGTGGCTCTCACAATTTTTTCAAACAGTGAATCTTTCTCCTTTTCTATAGTTCCACTCAAAAACCCAACCATTCCTCCACTTAGCTTTCAACAAGCTCATAAATATTTCAATTGCTCAGAGAGGTAAAAGGTTCAAATAAATGGTCAATTCACAAACGAGTCAGGCTTGTAATTGGCTCAACAAAGAAATATCTATATCACTTTCTAGACTGAACAAGACTGCTATTTCGCTTTGCAAACACACGGGGAAAGTTCTAGATATCAACTGACATGCACAGAATATCACAAAACCTCACACACACCATGTCACATAACTCACTTTGGATCGGATCTATCCCGACTCTTTAGTCAAAGCAGTTAAGCAAGGTCAAGATAAAACAAATTAAGGTACTTATAGACGAGTCAAGAACCTAGCCTAGGCGTCACAACTAAGACACTCACCACTCTCAAGGCATACACAATCAAGAAAAATAGCTTCAAGTTAGCACTATGACTTAAGATTCTTTTTTCCTACAAAAAGAAAAAATCTAACTACACCCGGTTCAAGTAAAAACCTTTGGAAAAGAAACACGGAACAAAGAAAAACCAAGGGGGAATTGTTACACTACCTAAGAAAATAAAATAAAAATAAAAGACATATTTTTGGATTTTTATTTTTTATTTTATTTTTTTCTATTTTTCTCGTTCGACTTCATATCCCTCAAGAAAATAAACAATTATAATTACTAACTATTATAGGCCGATAGAATTCAGAGTTATAATTTACAGGCCAAATTATCTAATAAAGCAAGAAACAAATCAAACAAAACTAACTAGCAAATAGAAAACAAATACAAATACAAATACAAGCAAATAGGAGCACCCACCCCACACTTAAGAGATTGCACCATCCCCAATGCAAACAGTATAAACAAGAGTTAAAAGGTAACTCCCTAAGGCCCTTGTGCTAATCCTCATCAACACCATCAAAGGTGAACATGTACTCCTCATCATCAGAGGGAACAAAGTTCACGTCCTACTGCAGCTCTACCAAGTCAGTCTCCCCCCAGCAGCGCGAAGGAGCATATCAACAAATAGCAGCTACAATGTCTCCTGAGCACGAAGCAACCTCTAATCCACAGGAACAACAACAGAAGGTGGGTCTATCATAGATGTGACATCAAAGACCTCAGTAGGCTGCGACACCGGGATCGTCCGATAATAATGATACTCCTCCTCCACATGGTACGTCCGTAGAGGCCAAGTAATCATGCTCGGGTAAATCACTTCAAATGTTCATCGATGCAACGTGAGCCCTAGTGATTACGTAAGATGTTTCAAGTTATCAGTGGGAGATTGTAGATCAATATTGAGGTGAATCAACAATGGATGGATAAAAGTTACAAAGTATGAGATGATATTAGGCCGTCATTCTTAAGATGAAAAGTAATGAGGAAGCATTAAAAGACTTAGATTTATACAAATGGGATAAGCAACGAGAGAAAACCTAGAGTTTGGTAGTAGACCTCAGTAACCTGGAGTTTGGTAGTAAACCGAAGTAAGAGTTATGGTATAGTATGACCAACTTAGATGTAGTAAAGCCATAGACGCCCAGAGGTACAACTTGTCATAATTATGTATATGTTCACAAAGTGAGGCCTAGAGATTAGCTAAAGGCTGGATGAAAAATGAGAGAAGGGTCGCATAGGCGCACATACAAGGACAAAGTCGTAGAGACTGCATGATAGAAGGTAGCAATAGTTACGAGATTGAAAGAATTCCGACCATAAGTTGTGGTGTGAGAATGAGGCCTAAAGGGGGGAATGTCCTGGCCTTTGGATTTATTCACAAAACAGTTGCCTAGATGGCAAGGAGAGTACTAAAGTATTCGCAAGAGCTATAGGTTATGATAATGATAAGCTCATCAGTCAACATTCGAGGACAAATGTTCCAAAGGGGGGAATGATGTTACACCCCATATTTTCGTACATGAAAGTACGCCATAAGTAAATTGATGAAAGCTCGAAAATGAGATATTACATCCCGCATTTTCGTACGTTAAAGTTTTGTCGTAAGTTAATCGACGTAAGTTTGGGAATGAGATTATTTCGAGATTATAAGTATTATGCTATTTCATACAAGTGATAAGTAAATTCGTGAAGGTGAGAGGGTGAACGAATCGAAGAAAATGAATTTCGTCGAAGTTTGATATTTTGGGATAAATAAATGGTCTAAGTTATAATACCCGGTATTTATGAACTTGTGCCATAGAAGGTACCACATGACCATGATAGTAAGGTATATAAAGTATGTTAAAAGTGAGTAGTATTTTAAGTAATTTGAGATAATTCTTAATTATGTGGATAATTGGGTAATTATGAATTTTTAGTGAGAGATTAACTAAGAAATTAAGCTATCTGGATAAGCTTAATAAGCCCCCAACGTGGCAGCCAAGGGAGTCTTGATCAAAATCCCAACAAATGACTCTAATTCATTTAGAAAGATGGCACCTTAAGAGAGGTTTGTGGCTTAGTCATCATATAAGTCGGGCCTCCACCACCTAAGATTAAAAACCCCTCTAAATTATTTAAGAAAAATGCTTGTATAGAAGGAAAGCTTCAGCAAATTTAAGAAAAGAAATTTATACGAAGGAAAGCCTCACTAAATCATATTGTAAGGAAGGAAAGCTTCGGCAAATTTATACAAAGATTATATTATGTAATAGCAGCGTAGGATGCAATTCTAAGAGAGCACGGTATAATCTTTCTCAAGAATATCATACGGATTTTCCCTCCTTCGATCTCACCGTTACGTATTTTATCGTGATTGACGTGTGTTAGAGGGATTGTCAAGACAATCGACTCAGGTATGTTAAGGCTATCCCTTCTTTCTTTTTGGAATGATTCATATGATACAAAAGAAATGAGCAAACACACAACTTCCATAAATGACTCTATTCATAGAAGTACTAGGGGTGCCTATTATCTTGATTCCCCATGTAAATTATTATTATATCTTCTGTTTATGGGTCTCAGAAAAATATATAGTTGATAAAGTTATCCGAAAGGCATATTGATCTTATGATATTGCGAGAAATCTTATTAACTTACTTCTTATGCATTTCATTCATTTATACATGTACATTGACCCATGACCAGATGGCGTTATATACGCGTATGTTATATGTATATGGGATACGGTAAAAGGTTACGGCGTTATATACGCACCATCACCTGATCAGCTGGTATACGTTGATGATTTGCCCACAGTGGCTGAGATGATATGATGGGATGCCCTCAGAGGCTTGATTATGTTATATACGCATATACCTATGCATGGTATGACATTTATATGCATATGCATGACATTATAAATATGAAATGATTCACAGAGCTATTCAGACTTATATGTTGAGTCTTTTACTCCATGTTTCTCTCATATCTTTTATTTATTGATTTTCATTCCTTACATACTTTGTACATTAGTTGTATTGATGTCCCATTTTCCTGGGGACGCTGCATTTCATGCCCGTATGTCCCGATAGATAGGTTGAGAGTCCTCCAAGTAGGCTATCAACTCAGCGGAAGGTGTTGGTGCGCTCCATTTGCTCCGGAGTTGCTTATTTGGTCAGTATGAATTGGACATGTATTGATTAGTATGGCGGAGCCCTGTCATGACCTTTATGGTATTTATCTACTATTTGAGGCTTGTAGACATATGTCGCGTACGTTCAGTATACTAGTGATCATTTTGGTCTTATAGGACCGTATGTCATATGTTTAAGTTTGTATTACATGTTAGGTCGTCCTATGTCAAGTATTCCCTCATGTTTTATTCTGACTATCTCACGACAACCTTTCCATCTCATTTACCTATAATAGTATGATACAAAAATATACGTTACGTTGGTACTCGGTTAAGTAAGGTACTGGGTGCCCGTCGTGGCCCATCAGGTTGGGTCCTGATAAAAGTGGTATCAGAGCAGTTATTATCACGCCCCAACCTCGTGGAGCACGACCGGCGCTCGACCGAGTGAACCCGGTCGAGCAAGCCTATTAAACCTTTCCTATCCGACTCATTCATAATCCAAAAAGGGATCACATCACCATTTATAAAACATGGGAGAGATCAATTATATTAATATATAAACATTTCTAGTTCATTTTTCCTTATATACATTATGCCATTGTTGAGTTTCCAAAATACAACTCCATCTAACGATCACCCTAACATACATACATGACCCCCATAAACGTCTACGGAGCCTCTAAGGGTACAAAAGAGCAACATGACAATGCCGGCAACAAGGCCCCGGCTATACCTCAAAATATGAAAATTTATACAAAAGAAAGACTACATGACCCCTGGGAGAAATGGGGCTCACCAAGAATTCTGTGAGGAGAGAAAGAGAGCACCACTATCTGCGATCGGCACTATCTGTGATGGAACCACCTACATCCATTCAAAGATGTAGCACCCCTGGCAAAAGGGACGTTAGTACTGTCGAATAGTACTAGTATGTAAGGCAAACACCAATCTTAGTAGAATGAACAATGAAACAAAGAGAAGGCAGTCATAATAATCAATAAGTACTTCATAGAAATACAAAGAAACACCAAGTAAGGATCAAATAGTTTCCAATTCAATCTTTCCATCTTTTTAGATTATAAATCTTTAGTGCCAAAGCCACAACTCATAATGCCACCGTGTTTTTACACGCAGTCCGGTCTCGGCCCGACCGGCTAAGCCATTTCAAGTGAGACATATCCATATCCACCATGTAAATGAATAATTCCAACACAAATGCCACCATGTGTACAACATGTCGTCCGATCTCGGCCCGATTGGCTAAGCCATCTCACTTGAGACATAACCTCGTTCAATTGTTCACTCAATTCACGTTTCCTTCCCATCTTTCGTTACATGGCACAAACAACCTCATTTATTAAGTAGTTCTTGGCACTTGGGAACATTTTAAAATTCAAGTCTTTCCCTTTTTATTCGTTCAGATAACATCATAATTCATGTCGATAAGTACCATCACATAAGGGAAGGAGCTTGAAAAATCATAATTACGTTCTCAAATAGCATGATGACATGGTAACCATCTAAAATAATTAGGGAACATAAATCATTCAATCCAACACACTAGGTCAAACAATTCTAGTATGATCAAGTTGGAACTTACACCAATTATTCGGACACCAGGAGTTCGATTCTAAGAAGAAGAGAGTTAGCCATACATACCTCAATTGCGCTTCTTCAAACTTTACAATTATCTGGAACCCTTAGCAACCTCAATCTATTTTAGCAATATACAAATTGAACCCAGAATTAGGAAAACATTCATGGTTCTAGCTCACTTTTCCCCCACACACTTTATCATACATGCATGCAAGATAAACCACCCTCATACCCATGAAGTATCGCCCTAGTACCCCATTATAGCTATGTTTGAAATTAAGAGCTGGGGTGATGAAGCCTTACCTTTTTGGATGAAGAATTTGGTGCTTTACTTGAATATTTCCAAAGCTTTGAGTGATGGTTGAAGATCAATTTGATGAAAAATTAGGCCCTCCCTCTAGAACCCTCTCTCTCACTCTAGAAATATCAGAAATGAGCTTCAAAATAGACTAAAAGGGTGTTTAATGGAATGGGGGTCGGGTTTTAAATTAAGAAAAAGGGTGCCCTGACATAGGTCTGCGGTCGCATATGCAACCGCATAATGGTTATGCGGTCCACAATATGACCGCAGAAATGGCCCTCAGGGGCCTGAACTTTCGGCCCAGGTATGCGACCAGTATGTGGTCTGCATACTTGTTCTGCGGTCATATAATGCACCGTAGAACTCCCTCCGCAGAAACCCAAGAGGGATTATGCGACCGATATGCGGTCTGTATAGTGATTATGCAGTTGTATAATGGACCGCAAAACTGACCTCAAATTGGTCAACTTTCTGCTTCACTCTGCGGCCTTTATGCGGTCCGCAGAGTGATTATGCAGCCGCATAATGGGCCGTAGAAATGCGTTCTTCTGCGAAATATTTTCCTCTAAGTTCGTAGGGTACTGTTCAATCCAAAAAGTCCGAACTGCGGCGAGCTTGAATTTCTACTATAATAACGCAGGAATCTATCTTGGCACCACGAAACCCTGAGTTTTTGGTTAAAAATTTTACGGGTCCTTATAGTTATATCTTAGGGAGTCTACAAGCCGTGTCTAGTAGAATCTTGTTTGTGGGTATGTTGTGCACCACACTTATAAGCAGGAGGCTAAAGGAAATTTAGGACTGTCACTCTTTCTTCTTACTCTAGATCGTGTGGTAGAGATCCGTTGTAAGAATTTAAACTCCTAAATTCTATTTTATTCGTAATACGACGATACCTACATCCAAAAGACAATTGGTAAGAGATTGAATGTTTTTGTGGAAAAGTTGAGTCAAAGGAACTCGATTTTGTGTCATGTTTGTGATGAATAAATGTGAGGTCTTCAGCAAAACATGTGTGTACTAAGACGTGTAAGCTTCTTGATAAGGATCCCTAAGGTAATAATATCTATCCACTCGTATGGTAAAAAGGAATAAGAGTATCAGAAAGTAGACACAAGTTTCAGCAAGTAAAAGAAGCAAGGTGAAGAAGGGTACGAGGTACCCAGTTAATAAAGATTAATAGTATTCACAATTCAAGCAGAGAAATATAAGCATTCCGAGTTACTTTCAACAGTAATGGAGATATATACAATTAGCCACACCCATCTCAATTATGCCCTATGGGAGCTGACAGATATAGTTTAAGAGAAGGATGGGATATCAGGATCAAGCTGGGGTTAGAGTAACCCAAAATTATGGATGGATTGTTAGCATTAGTTGACATTTCCGAAGGATATTGCAAATGTGCTAATAGCTCTCCTTGTGAGACACCTAGATGGTGCACTCTAAAATAGTATAACTAGATATGGGTACTACAAAGATAGGCACTGGGAGCCTGGAAGGGATAAATATTATCTTAGTGTGGCTCCCGTCCCTAGTAGAGAGAGAATGTTAGGCAACCCGGAGAGCCAGTAGATGGAACAAGGGGAGCTAAAAGCAAAAGAATGTCTTGTTGAAGTTTTCAGAAAAAACTGACAGACAGAAATGTTAGCAGGGAAATAAGAAGAGAGTTAATGAAGCATTATAAGTAAGGTGTAATACATGGATGGAAACGGTAGATAAAAAAAATGATAGTATTACAGAGTCTATAGTCAAGTGAAGGAGAAGACGAGAGGTGTCGGGCCTTGAGATAACAAAAGAGTGTAGGCCATAAAGTCATATCCTCATTTCGAGAAATAAATTTGTGACTCTAACGTGATTACCAGAAGGAAACGTTAGACCCCCAGAGTAATAGAAATTAGTATGGGCTAGTGAACAAGATATACTGAACATGAATTAGGGATCAGAAGATTTGATAATAGTCAACATCGTGAGAATTTCAGAGATCGCGTTCCAGCAATAATAGAATAGACAACAGAAGAATGACCTTTAAAGTTCATTTAGGAAGATGCTTCCCTAAAGCAAGCACAGTGAGCAGAGTTACGCTTAAGGGACTAAGTGTCACCCTTGTGCGTAAGAAAATCAACTATCCCTGGTATAGAAGGGTTACCGCAAGGCGAGTAAGATATCAGTGAAGATGTGAAAAAAATGCCAAAGATGAAGAGGTAACTATGGAATAGTAAAAGATGAATGCGGTGAAAAGGCAAAAGGAACGATATTGCATTTATTCAAATCCTACAGATATGCTATGATTCCAGAACATTATGCAAGCATGACGCCAGGGAGAAGCAGTAAGGGTTCCCCCAAGATGTTATTGATTAATAAGGAGCCAGTGCGAGAGGTAAGTTAAGACAAATGATGTAACCCAAAAGAGATTACGTGGAATATAGATATGAGAATGGACCAACGAGTAGTTAGTAGTTGATTCAGGAAGAGTCTAGTTATGGCTAAACAAGAGGATACAAATAAATCAACAGATCATGCAAGATAAATGTATTGAACCCCAGCATAGGGAATTTAGTCTTGCAGATATGAGATCGCAATTATTGAAAAGAAAAACAAATTAGATGAGTTGGGGGCAGTAAAGGTACCGTATGAGTGTTACGGAAATAAAAGAGAGTACCACTGGGAAGACAGTCAAAATATCAGTTCAGGAGCAACCCTATAAGCACAAGGGCATGGAGGTAAGTAACTACGGATAATTATAGGCGAGGAAGGACATCAAAAATTCCATCGAGTGTACAATGTAATAAGCTCACAGCTTTACAAGAGTCAGAGGGTCCTCCCTAAGTGCTACAATGAAAGACTAGCTGAGGAAATAAGGAAGAAGGCTTCACAAGAGTCAGAGGGTCCTCCCTTCTGTTGAAGAAGAAATGGTCATGTAAATACAGTCTCACCACAACATTGTATGCACTCCATAAGAAAGTGGTATACCTACCGTGGCCAATGAACGGGAAGTAAAATCAAAAGTAATATTCGAGATCATATGAGTTGTACAAAACTTCCAGCATGCCTAAGAACTAAGATAAGCTAAGTATGCACTCAACAAGGGGGTAGAAAACTGAGAAGGAACGAAAGGAATTATTCGATCAATGATCCAAAGTTAGTTACGTTATGAACGCAATATATATGTTGACAATCATACACCTGTAGAAGACTCCGGTATAAGTTAAAAGAAAGAATTGAGTCCAGGTCATACACAAAGGATTGAATTGTTAGAAGATTGTATCATGGATATTCCATAGCGCCCATGAAAGGCTAAAGTAATAACTAATACCATGAGCTGCAGATCGGAAGATAGCTTAAGCCTACATACAGGCTGATCAGAGGGAAGAGGAAACTAAAAGAGTTACATCAACTAAGTAAATCGGGAGTCTGATTATTGGACCCAGAAAATTATAGAAATCGTGATTGAGATCATTGCAGAATCACTCTTAATATCAGAGGTACAAGAGAGATAGTACAACATTCATATTCTATAACGGCTCTACGATGGAGTCAGTTAGAAGAATACCAGCCTCATAAGAAGTTAGTATGAAGCGCCCACCAGATTGTGTATGCGCCAGAGGTACAAGTATTATAATAAAGCTTCAAGTTGTGGGTGAGAATCATACCTATGTGGAAGGGGGTTATGAAAGAGGTAGAAGATACGATGCGAGATTTTAAGGTAAGTAACGTAAAGGTGAACAACATACGAGATACTCAGGTGCAGAAGGTTGTGAATAATCCATACTTTAGATAGAGGGCTAGAAGCGTTGGGATTTAATATCCAGGAATGATAGTGGTGTCATTAGTAGCATATCTTCCAGCCTATGGTTTCTAGGTATCGAGAGGTCTAGTTAAAAGAGTAACTAAGAGTTTGAGATGATATGATGTCTCGTTTGATGTTCCAAAATAACATAAGCAAATCTATGGTGCAAACAAGTTGAAGGAAAATTGCGAGTAGTATAAATAAATATGTGTAGGTCGCAAGCTAAAGTATGGTAGAGCGACAAGGTGTTCAGAAGACATGAGTAAGGATAAAGAAAGGCAAGTGAGAGGGTGATGAGAATGGATAAGTCCTCAAGATTAAGTCCATGAAAACAAGAAAGCTAATGGTTACTCTAAGTTATAGAAAGTTCAGTATAGCCTGAATGAACTCAAAGGAGTTTAAGACTAATTGCATTTAGAAGAGATGCAATGTTGCCCTGGTAGTAGAATAAGGGTGTAATTGTGATAGATAAAAGATGACATTTAGGCCTTCGATTGAGTAATGATTTGAAGAAAAATAAAAAAAAGGGATTTCATGAATTGTATAGGATTAAAATACCCACATAAGGCAAATCACATTGGAATGCTATGAAATACGGTTATGGAAGTATGGTATCGCCCCCAGGTGGATCGGGAAAATCACTTTAAATGTTCCTCAATGCAGTGTGAGTCCTAGTGATTACCTAAGAGGTTTCAAGTTATCAGTGGTTGATTGTAGATCAATATTGAGGTGAATCAACAATGGATGGATAAAATTACAACGTATGAGATGAGATTAGGCCGTCATTCTTAAAATGAACAGTAATGAGGAAGTATTAAAGGACTTAGATTTATACAAATGGGATAAGCAATGTGAGTAACCTGGAGTTTGGTAGCAGACTTCAGTAACCTGGAGTTTGGTAGTAAACCGAAGTAAGAGTTATGGTATAGTATTACCTACTTATATGTAGTAAAGCCATAGACGCCCAGAGGTACAACTTGTCATAATTATGTATATGTTCACAAAGTGAGGCCTAGAGATTAGCTAAAGGCTGGATGAAAAATGAGAGAAGGGTCGCATAGGCGCACATACAAGGACAAAGTCGTAGAGACTGCATGATAGAAGGTAGCAATAGTTACGAGATTGAAAGAATTCCGACCACAAGTCGTGGTGTGAGAATGAGGCCTTAAGGGGGGAATGTCCTGGCCTTTGGATTTATTCACAAAACAGTTGCCTAGATGGCAAGGAGAGTACTAAAGTATTCTCAAGAGCTATAGGTTATGATAATGATAAGCGCATCAATCAACATTCGAGGATGAATATTCCAAAGGGAGGAATGATGTTACACCCCATGTTTTTGTACATGAAATTACGCCATAAGTAAATTGATGAAAGCTCGGAAATGAGATGTTACACCCCATGTTTTCGTACGTTAAAGTTTCGTCGTAAGTTAATCGATGTAAGTTCGGGAATGAGATTATTTTGAGATTATAAGTAATATGCTATTTCAAATAAGTGATAAGTAAATTCGTGAAAGTGAGAGGGTGAGCGAATTGAAGAAAATAAATTTTGTCGAAGTTTGACATCTTGGGATAAATAAATGGTCTAAGCTATAATACCCCGGTATTTATGGACTTGTGCCATACAAGGTACCACATGACCATGATAGTAAGGTATATAAAATATGTTAAAAGTGAGTAGTATTTTAAGTAATTTGAGATAATTTTTAATTATGTGGATAATTAGTTAATTATAAATTTTTAGTGGGAGATTAACTAAGTAATTAAGCTATTTGGATAAGCTTAATAAGCCCCAACGTGGCAGCCAAGGGATTCTTGATCAAAAGCCCAACAAATGACTCTAATTCATGTAGCAAGATGGCACCTTAAGAGAGTTTTGTGGCTTAGTCATCATATAAGTGGGGCCAACACCCACTAAGATTAAAAACCCCTCTAAATTATTTAAGGGAAATGCTTGTATAGAAGGAAAGCTTCAGCAAATTTAAGGAAGGAAATTTATACGAAGGAAAGCCTCACTAAATCACATTGTAAGGAAGGAAAGCTTCGGCAAATTTATACGAAGACTATATTATGTAATAGCAGCATGGGATGCAATTCTAATAGAGCACAGTACAATCTTTCTCAAGAATATCATAAGGATTTTCCCTACTTCGATCTCGCCGTTACATATTTTATCACGATTGACGTGTGTTAGAGGGATTGTAAAGAGAATCGGCTTAGGTATGTTAAGGCTATCCCTTCTTTCTTTTTGGCATGATTCATACGATACAAAAGAAACGAGCAGACGCACAACTTCCATAAATGACTCTATTCATAGAATTACTAGGGGTGCCTATATTCTTGATTCCCCATGTAAATTATTATTATATCTTCTGTTCATGGGTCTCAGAAAAATATGTAGTTGATAAAGTTATCCGAAAGGCATATTGATCTTATGACATTCCGAGAAATCTTATTAACTTACTTCTTATGCATTTCACTCATTTATACATGTACACTGACCATGACCAGATGGCATTATATACGTGTATATTATATACATATGGGATACGAGAAAAGGTTACGGCATTATATACGCACCACCACCTGATCAGCTGGTATACGTTGATGTTTTGCCCACAATGGCCAAGATGATATGATGGGATGCCCTCAGAGGCTTGATGCTATTATGTACGCATATACCTATGCATTGTATGCCATTTATATGCATATGCATGACATTATAAATATGAAATGATTTACAGAGCTATTCAGACTTACATGTTGAGTGTTTCACTCCATGTTTCTCTCATGTCTTTTATTTACTGATTTTCATTCCTTACATACTCGGTACATTATTTGTATTGACGTCCCTTTTGCCTGGGGATGCTGCATTTCATGCCTGCAGGTCCCGATAGACAGGTTGAGAGTCCTCTAAGTAGGCTATCAGCTCAGCGAAAGGTGTTAGTGCACTCCATTTGCTCCGGAGTTGCTTATTTGGTCAGTATGAATTGGACATGTATTGATTAGTATGGAAGGGCCCTGTCCTGACCTTTATGGTATTTATCTACTCTTTGAGTCCTGTAGACATATGTCATGTAGGTGAAAGATTTTATGGCCTTGTCGGCCTATGTTCAGTATACGAGTGATCATTTTGGTCTTATAGGCCCGTATGTCATATGTATAAGTTTGTATTACATGTTGGGTCATCCTATGTCGAGTATTTCCTTTTATTTTATTCTAGTTATCTTATGATGCCCTTCTGGCCCATTTACCCATAATGGTATGATACGAAAAGACACGTTACGTTGGTACTCGGTTGAGTAAGGTACCGGGTGCCCTTCGCGGCCCATCGATTTGGGTCATGACATATAATTTCGGCCAAAATAAGTCAAATAACTAGAAAATTATCAAAACTACAACTACCTAGTGTTAGGTTAAATTAAACTAAAACTATCTAAATAGATACTAAAATAAAGAGAAGATATGAGAGGAAAGAACTTTCCTTGAGGATGGATGGGAGTGATATGAGTTAGGTGTGGAAGAAAATGTAGAAGACGAAGTTTGGGAGTTGAGTCAGAGAGGGATTAGAGAGGAGTGAGAGAAAAGAGTAAAGGATGGGGATTAAAGGGGGAGGGGGAGGGTGTTAGAAAGATCGTGGCATCTGTGTTTTTTCAATTTTTTATTTTTTGAAGTTTGGCCAAACGTTTATACAGCCGCGTCGTGGGGTGTGGCGCCCCACGCGGCGCGGCAGTGAGGATTTACTGTGGCTTGTTTTTCTTTTAGAGGGGCCTGTTTGGCCTAGGACCGTGCCCCATGCAGCGCGGCAAGCCAATTTTCTCAGAGTTCCTGCGATTTTATGCTTTTTAGCCCACGGGTTGCACCCCCAGTCTATTTTGTACTTATTTATTGTCCACTTCATGCTCATACATGTCCAAATAAATATCAAAACTCCTAAACTCTAATATTCCTAATCTACACTTATCTAAACTACTATACAAAAGCAACAAAAAAAGGGTTAGAAGTAGTTCTGAGTTATATTCGTCAGCTTGACTCAATCACTTAGGCTCATTTGATAATGATGATAGAGGATTGGTTGAAAAATCCTCCATCTAGGTACGGTTTCAACATGTGCCCATTCACCTTAAGGCTTTCATTACCATCCTCATCTTTGATCTCAATTGCGCCATATAGCGAGACATGTTTCACCACATACGGACCCGTCCATCTTCACTTAAACTTTTCGGGGAACAACCTAACTCTACTATTGTATAGTAAGACTTTGTTCACTTCATGAAACTCCTTTGGCTTAATCAGGCGATCAAGCCACCTCTTTGTCTTCTCCTTAATAATTCGTGCATTTTCATTCACATCCAGTCTAAACTCCTCCAATTCATTCATCTGCAACAACCTGTGTTCACCTGCAAAACTAAGATCAAGATTAAGCATCTTAATTGCCTAATAAACTTTATGTTCTATCTCAGTAGGTAACTGACACGATTTCCCATACACTAATTTGAATGTTGAAGTCCCTATGGCCGTTTTGAATGCAGTTCTGTATGACCATAAAGCTTCATCTAATTTCATGGACCAATCCTTACGAGAAGCACTAACCATCTTTTCAGGAATTCACATAAGCTCATGGTTAGCCACTTCAACTTGCCCACTAGTTTGGGCATGGTATGAGGTTGCTATATTGTGTGTGACCTCGTACTTAGATAGAAATGCAGCAAACTGCTTGTTCACAAAGTGAGACCCATTGTCACTGATAATCACTCGAGGTGTCCAAAAGCGGGAAAAGATGTTCTTCCGTAAGAACTCACACACCACCCGAGCATCATTGGTCCTAGTAGGGATTGCTTCAACCCATTTAGAGACATAGTCAATGGCTACTAGGATATACTCATAAGAATAGGATGATGGGAACGGGCTCATGAAGTCAATGACCCAAACGTCAAAAATTTCACATACTAGAATGGAGTACAACGGCATCTCATCACTCTTGCTAATGTTACCTGCCCTTTTACACTTGTTACATGCAGCTACATACGCCTGTGCGGCGTTATTCAAAATAGGACAATAGAAACCGACATCCATAACCTTTACTGTTGTGTGATTTCCACCATAGAGACCTCCAGCTGCTCCATCATGACAATGAGACAAAATGCTTGTCATCTCTCCTTTAGGCACACATCTTCGAATCACACCATATGCGCACAGTTTAAACAAGAAAGGGTCATTCCAGAAATAAATTTTTACCTCACCTTGAACCTTCCTTCTTTGATCACGAGAGAGGTCACGCGACAACAATTCACTAGCCAAACAGTTGGCTACATTTTCATAACAAGGCGGTCTTTCAGAGACCGCAACAATGGAGAAAATCTTTTCATCAGGGAACTCTTCCCTTATTTCTATTGTCTCAACCGGAGGTCTCTCGATTCGGTATAGATGATGTGCGACTTGATTTTTAGTACCCTTCTTATACTTGATCTCTAAGTCAAACTCTTGGAGCAATAGCACCCCAGATTATTTTCTGTTTCGGCTTGGAAAGGGTAGTTTTATTCGGACCCACTTCTACACGGAATAAATATACTATAAACACATTTTTGAATATACTTTTTATCTGCGAAAGATTTGAGAAGAAACTAAGGCAAGAAGACACAAGAATTCATCAAGATTTCAACCAACTATAGATGCAATACATGAGTTTGTATCGAATCATTAGCATTGATGTTTTTTTACATATTTAAACCTTATTGAGATGACTTTTTTCATTTCTATGGAGTGATTTCCCTTAGGGTGTTAAAATGCACACGCCTGTCGCGCCTAGCGCCGCACCATGCGACACGTGTTTGAGGATTTTCAGAGGGCAGAATTCTGACATGCAGCACACTTTGTACAGTCGCGCCGGTGTTGTTTTCTAAGAGTAAATTCTTTCTTCCAATTTTTGATATCCAGACATGGTCTTCCACCCGCGAACGCGATCCCGGTTTAATTTCTTGGGCTTTTACTCAGACTTCAAAGCTCCAACTTGTTCGATTTAGCTTCAAATTATCTTTTTAAGATAATTGACTCGGGATCCAATTCTTGAGTTAGTTCACTCTATAATACTATTGATTCTCACAAATTTAACAGATAATTAGATTACACTTAAAGTTAATGTTTCTCTGTCGATTAAACGTTAATTTCAGTAATTAATCCAATTGAAGTGCGGTGAATAATTGCAACGAATAAAATGATGGTTATGGTCAAATGTGTAACTTCTAACCAATATTTCTCTATTTTCTAGTTCGATAAATAATTCAAGAGGCTCTTTCGATTACCTAGTTGAATTACGAAGCTACAATATAGCATAAGATGTTAAGAAATTCAATATAATTCTCCTCTTTGGCTTAGGCAAAATAATAAATAACTTCACAATACGAATTAAAACCCCATCAATTAATTTAAATAATTGTCACGAATAAAATCCCTAATCAAGTTATCAAAACACTGTTTCTATCAACACCCTAAGGGAAATTACTCCATAGCAATGGAAAAAGTCATCTCAATAAGGTTTAAAAATATAGAAAACACCAATGCAATTGATTCCATACAAAATCTCGTATTGCACCAATTGTTGATTGAAATCTTGTATCTTCTTGCCTTAGTTGCTTCTCAAATTTTTCGTAGGTCAAAAGTCCCTTCAAAAACGTGCTTTTAGTGTATTTATACCATGTAGAAGTGGGTCCGGATGAAACTATCCTTTCCAAGACGAAATAGAAAATACCCTGGAGAAAATGCACGGGCATGCCGCTTCTAGCTCCGCACTATGCGACGTGTGTGTGTGGATTTTCAGAGGGCAGAATTCTGATAGGCAGCACAATTTGTACAACCGCACCGCATCTAGTGGCGCAGCGGTGTTGTTTTCTTAGAGTAAATTCTTTCTTCCAATTTTTGATATCCAGACATGGTCTTCCGCCTGCGAACGCGATCCCGATTAAATTTCTTGGGCTTTTACTCAGACTTCAAAGCTCCAACTTATTCGATTTAGCTTCAAATTATCTTTTTAAGATAATTCACTTGAGATCCAATTCTTGAGTTAGTTCACTCTATAATATTGTTGATTCTCACAAATTCAACAGATAATTAGATTACACTTAAATTTAATGTTCCTATGTCAATTGAACATTAATTTATGTAATTAATCCAATTGAATCACGGTGAATAATTGCAACTAATAAAATGATGGTTATGGTCTAAAAGGAAACTTCTCACGAATATATCCCTATTTTCTAGTTCTATAAATAATTCAAGAGGCTCTTTCGATTACTTACTTGCATTACGAAGTTAAACTAGAGCATAACATGTAAAGAAATTCAATATAAATCTCCTCTTTTGATTAAGCCAAATAATAAATAACTTCACAATACGAATTAAAACTCTATCAATTAATTCAAACAATTATCAAGAATTAAATCCCTAATCAAGTTATCAAAACACCATATTTGTCAACATCCTAAGGGAAATTACTCCATAAAAATGGGAAAAGTCATCTCAATAAGGTTTAAAAATGTAAAAAAAGATCAATGCTAATGATTCGATACAAACTCATGTATTGCACCGATAGTTGATTGAAACCTTGATGAATTTTTGTGTATTCTTACCTTAGTTTCTTCTCAAATCTTTCATAGGTCAAAAGTATATTAAAAAATGTGTTTTTAGTGTATTTATACCATGTAGAATTGGGTCAGAACAAAACTACCCTTTCCAAGCTGAAACAGGAAATAATATGGGGAAAATGTACAGGCGAGCCGTGCCTAGCGCCGCACCATGCGACATGTGTGTGAGTCTTTCCAGAGAGCAGAATTCAGATAGGCATCACACTTTATACAGTGACGCCGGTGTTATTTTCATAGAGTAAATTCTTTCTTCCACTTTATGATATCCAGTCATGGTCCTAGACCCCCGAACACGACCTCAGTTTAATTTCGTGGGCTTTTACCCACACATCAAAGCTCCAAGTTGTTCAATTAAGATCCAAATTATCTTTTTAAGATAATGTACTCGGGATCCATTTCTTGAGTTAGTTCATTCTATAATACTGCCAATTCTCACGAATTCAACAAATAATTAGATTACACTTAAAGTTAATGTTCCTCTTTCGATTAAATGTTAGTTTCAGTTATTAATCCAATTGATGCACGGTGAAGAATTGCAACGAATAAAATGATGGTTATGGTCTAAAGGGAAACTTCTCATGAATAGTTCCCCATTTTCTAGTTCGATTAATACTTCAAGAGGCTCTTTCGATTACCTAGTTGAATTATGAAGTTAAACTAGAGCATAAGATTTTAAGAAATTCAATATAAAGCTCCTCTTTCGATTAAGAAAAATAATAAATAACTTCACAATACGAATTAAAACTCCAACAATTAATCCAAACAATTGTCAAGAATCAAATCCCTAATCAAGTTATCAAAACACCGTATCTGTTAATACCCCGAGGGAAATAATTCTATAGTAATAGAAAAGGTAATCTCAATAAGCTTTAAAAACATAGAAAACATCAATACTAATGATTCGATACAAACTCCCGTATTGCACCGATTGTTGGTTGAAATCTTGTTGAATTCTTGTGTCTTCTTGCCTTAGTTGCTTCTCAAATCTTTCGTGGGTCAAAAGTCCCTCCAAAAATGTGTTTTAGTGTATTTATACCATGTAGAAGTGGGCCCGGATGAAACTACCCTTTCCAAGCCGAAACAGGAAATACTCTAGGAAAAATGCACAGGCACACCGCGCCTAGTGCCACACCATGCGACTCGTGTGTGAGGATTTTCAGAGAGCATAATTCTAATAGGCTGTACACTTTGTACAGCCACGCCGCGGCTGGTGCCGCCCCAAGCGATGCGGCAGTGTTATTTTCTTAGAGAAACTCTTTCTTCCACTGTTTGATATCCAGACGTGGTCCTCGACCCCCGAACGCGATCTCTGTTTAATTTCTTAGGCTTTTACTTAGACTTCAAAGATCCAAGTTGTTTGATTTAGCTCCAAAATATCTTTTTAAGATAATTGACTCGGGATCCAATTCCTGAGTTAGTTCACTCTATAATACTGTTGATTCTCAAGAATTCAACAAATAATTAGATTACAGTTAAAGTTAATGTTCCACTTTCGATTACATGTTAGTTTCAGTAATTAATCCAATTGATGCACGGTGAACAATTACAACAAATAAAATGGTGGTTATGGTCTAAAGGGAAACTTCTCACGAATATTTCCCCATATTATAGTTCGATTAATAATTCAAGAGGCTCTTTCGATTCCCTAGTTGAATCATGAAGTTAAACTAGAGCATAAGATGTAAAGAAATTCAATATAAAGCTCCTATTTCGATTAAGCAAAATAATAAATAACTTCACAATACGAATTAAAACTCTATCAATTAAATCAAACAATTGTCAAGAGTCAAATCCCTATTCAACTTATCAAAACATTGTATTTGTCAACACCCTAAGGAAAATTACTCCATAGCAATGGAAAAAGTCATCTCAATAAGGTTTAAAAACGTAAACAATATCAATGCTAATGATTCGATACAAACTCCTGTATTGCACCGATTGTTGGTTGAAATCTTGATGAATTCTTTTGTCTTCTTGCCTTAGTTGCTTCTCAAATCTTTCGTAGGTCAAAAGTCCTTTCAAAAACATGTTTTTAGTGTATTTATACCATGTAGAAATGGGTCCGGATGAAACTACCCTTTCCAAGCCAAAATAGGAAATACTCTAGGGAAATTGCACAGGCGCGCCGTGCCTAGCGCCGCACTATGCGACACGTGTGTGAGAATTTTCAGAGGGTAAAATTTTGACAGGCAGCATACTTTGCACCATGCAACACGTGTGTGAGGATTTACTGAGTCTAAAGAGCTTGCTTGTTATAGATTATGGGATATTTGTGTGACTTTGTATGAGAACTGGGAGCATCTAGGAGACCTTATGCTCCATCAACAGGATCGATTGAGTTTTTTGAGGCATTCTTATAGGAATATTTGGCTATTGAGCTCTGCCGAGCCAAGCAATACAAGTTCTTACGTTTGGAGCAAGGCAATATGAGTGTTCGGGAGTATAGTATGAAATTCAACTCCTTGGCTAGGTATGCTCCTACGTTTGTGGCTGATATGCGTGACCGAGTATGTCGATTTGTGGGTGGTCTAGGAAAACATTTGGTTAATAAATGTACCACGACTTCTTTAAATCTGAATATGGACATCGCCCGCATTCAAGCCGATGCACAGAACTTGGAGGATCGTAAGAGGCAGCAACGGGCCGATCGAGAGCATGATATGGGCCAGCATAAGAGGGCCCAATCCGTAGGTAATACAGGAGAGTTTCGAGGGGGGTTTAGGCCTTAGTTTCCTAAATACCCATCTTATGCGGCAGCTAGTGCACCACTACAATTTCAAGGCCAGCATCGTAATCAGACCACTTACTCTAGTCAGGGTCAGAGTTCACAGGGACCAGGCCTCCAATATTGTGGTCAATGTGGTAGGACTCATTTTGGCAACGCTGCTAGGGTTCAAATGTATGTTATTTGTGTGGGCTACCCGACCACATTATGCGCTTGTCTGATGAGAGGTGGGACGGTATTCCATATCCGACAAGGTATGTAGCAGCTTTTTCTTCATCAGTACGCCCTCCTGGGAAAGGCACACAGAGGTCATCTGCTAGAGGTAGAGGCAGTGGTGGAGCGTCTAGCTCAGGTAGTTATCAGAACCGTATTTATGCACTGTCAGGTCGACATGACCTATAGTCATCTCCGGATGTTATTACAGGTATATTATCCGTATGTTCCCTTGATATGTATGCCTTGATAGATCCATGTTCTACTTTGTCGTATATTACTCTATTTGTTGCTAGTAAATAAGGTAAAAACCTAAATTGTTGCATCAGTCATTTGAAATGTCTACGCCTGTGGGTGAGTCCGTGATTGTTAGATGGGTATATCGGGGTTGTGATGTGATGATTTATGAGCATCACACCTTAGACGACTTGAATGAATTAGAAATGGCGGAATTTGATGTTATTATGGGTATGGACTGGCTGGCTTCTTGCTACGCTATTGTGAATTGTTGGACAAAAGTCGTTCACTTTAATTTCCAGGCGAGCCCATCATTGAATGGAAGGGCAATGTGGAAGCACCTAAGGGGTTGTTTATTTCCTACCTTAAAGCTCGGAAGATGATCTGGGAGGATATATCTGTCATCTAGTGCAAGTGTAGGATGCAGAGGCAAAGCCTCCAGCCCTTCGGTCAGTCCATGTTGTTAATGAATTCCCCGATGTATTTCCAGATGAACTTCCTGGCATTCCTCCCGAAAGGGAAATTGATTTTGCTATCGACGTGTTTCCAGACACCCATCCTATATCTAATCCTCCATACAGAATGAACCATATTGAATTGAAGGAATTGAAAGCTCAGTTGAAAGATCTTCTAGATAAGGTCATTATCAAGCCCAATAATTCCTCGTGGGGTGCCTCGATGTTATTTGTTTGTAAGAAAGATGGTTCGATGAGAATGTGTATTTATTACTGTCAGCTGAACAATGTAACTATTAAGAATAAATATCTGCTTCCAAGGATTGATGACATGATTTATCAATTGCAAGGAGCCAAGTATTTGTCAAAGATCGATCTTAGATCTGGGTACTATCAATTAAGAGTCAAGGAGAAAAATATCCCAAAGACAGCCTTTCGGACTAGATATGACCATTATGAATTTCTCGTTATGTCATTTTCCCTAACCAATGCACCAACGACTTTTATGGATATGATGAATCGGGTGTTCAAGTGGTTTCTGGACATCTTTGTGATTATATTTATTGATGATATTCTGGTGTATTCTCGAACATAAATGGAGCAAGCAGATCATTTGTGAACGGTATTCTCCAGGATCGTAAGATATATGCTAAGTTCACCAAATACGAGTTCTGATTGAACTCAATGGCTTTTCTTGGGCATATAGTATCGAATGAGTGCATCAAAGTTGATAATCAAAGGATCGAGGCAGTTAAAAATTGGCTGAGGCCCACAATTCCTACAGAGGTGTGTAGTTTCTTAGGCTTACCTGGTTACTATCAGAGGTTCGTAGAAAATTTCTTTTCTATTGTTGCTCCATTAACAAAGTTGATGCATAAGGCGGCTAAGTTCCAGTGAACTAATACTTGTGAAAAAAGCTTCCAGGAATTAAATATGAGATTAACATCTGCAGATGTTATAGCCCTTCCCGAAGGATCAAAAGGTTATGTTGTCTACTATGACGCTTCTAGAGTGGGGTTGGGTTGTGTTTTGATGCAGCACGGTGAAGTTAGTGCATATGCTTCAAGATAACTAAGGAAACACGAGCAGAATTACCCGACTCATGACCTTGAGTTGGCGGCTGTTATATTTGCTCTAAATATATAGCATCACTATATGTATGGAGTTCATGTTGATATATTTATAGATCATAAGAGCTTTGCAATACATATTTAGGCAAAGAGAATTGAATCTGAGACATCAAAGATGGCTTGAATTGTTGAAAGACTATGATGTTTATATCCTATACCATCCCAACAAGGCAAATTTTGTTGCCGGCGCATTAAGTCGAAAATCTATGGGTAGCATGATGCATGTGGGAGATGATAAATTTTAAATGACTAAAGATTTGTTTCGATTGGCCAGTTTTAGTGTACGATTGCTTGATGCTAGCAACGGGGGTGCCATAGTTCAGAACGCCGCCGAATCCTCGTTCGTGGCAGAAGTAAGGGCACGACAATTTGACGAACCAGCCTAGGTGGGAATATGGGAAAGCATTCTCTTTATAAAAAGAAGTTGTTTGAGTTGTCCGAGGACAGAGTCCTTAAATTAAGGGCTGCCTGTGTGTGCCCAATGTTGGGGGACTCCGAGGATAGATTATGGCGGAGATTCACCAGTCCATATATTCTATCATCCTGGGTATACTAAGATGTATCATAAACTCCGATAGATATACTAGTGAAATGATATGAAGAGAAATATTGCCTAATATGTCGCTTCGTGTCTGAATTTCCAACAAGTTAAGATTGAACACCAGAAGCCCGGATGATTGCTTTAGAATATTTAGATTCTGACCTGGAAATGAGAGGCAATAAATATGGATTTTATAATGGGATTACCGAATTCTCATCGGAAGTTCGATTGTATATGGGTTATCGTGGATAGACTTACAAAGTCAACTAAATTCTTACCTGTCAGAACTACCTTTTCAGTCAAGGATTATGCCGGATTATATATTAAGGAAATAGTTTGACTTTATGGAGTCTTGATTTCTATTATATAGGACAGAGTTGCCCAGTTTACAGCTAACTTCTGGAGGCCTTTCCAGAAAGGTTGGGTTTGCAGATTAGTCTTAGCATAACTTTCCATCCGTAGACAAACGATCATGCCGAGCACACTATTCTGACACTCGACGACATGTTGCGAGCTTGTGTTCTAGACTTTAAAGGAATCTGGAAAGATCATTTGATGCTCATTGAGTTTTCTTATAATAACAACTACCATTCCAGTAACCATATGGTACTATTTGTAGCCCTATACGAGTGAAAGTCTAGGTCTCCTATCGGTTGGTTCGATGTTGGCGAGACAAAATTATTAGGCCCTGATTTGGTGCAATGGGCTGTAGGTGAAAGTGAATCAGGATCAATTGTTGACCGCTTAGAGCCAACAAAAATCCTACTCAGATAACTGACAATGAGACTTAGAGTTCGCTATGGGAGACTGGGTGTTCCAGAAAGTGTCTCCTATGAAAGGAATGATGCAGTTCGGGAGCCATGCTTAGCCCCATGTATGTTGGACCATATCCGATTATCGAAACAATCGGCCAAGTATCTTATAAGCTTGAGTTGACCACGGAATTAGAAGCAATTCATCATGTGTTTTATGTATCCATGCTTCGTAAGTGCTTGGGTCTTCTCCCGCATTACACCCATTGAGGATGTCGAGGTCGCAGAAGACCTATCCTATGCAAAAATTCTGGTTTCTATCCTAGATCGCCAAGTTTGTATGTTGCGAACCAAAGAGGTTGCTTCAGTTAAGGTACTTTGGAGGAACAACAATGTAGAGTAAATGACATGGGAAGCCGAGGAGGATATGAAATCCATATATCCTCATTTGTTTCAGACTGTATGTTTATATCGACACTTGTGCGATACAGTTTCTTTACTGTTAAATTAAATATCTATATTAATTCACATATATTGTTTAGGTGATAATACTGAGATACATCGGGCAGGCACAACTCAGAGTACATCGGATGATAGTTGAGGTGAGTCATGGCTAACCCTTTTTGATTTTTGCATAAATAGACAGCCGTGTGAGGCCAATTGGATGTTATTATGCTATTCTGTAGCCCTGTGTAGCACTGGTTGTGTGATTGGGCTGCTTATCATGTTTCGGATAGCTATTTTTACAAAGAAAGCTCTGCCAAAATATTTGGGAAATCTTAGGATGTAGAATATTAATCAACATTCGAAGACAAATGTTCCTAAGGGGGGAATGATATTACACCCCGTACTTTTGACGTCGATTGCGTCGCTAATTAACTAACATAATCCCGCAGAGTTTAAGATCCCTCCAAAAGGTTAAGAAAGGTTTATTGAGGTGATAGGCAAGTTTCGTAAGAATTCAGGGTTATAGGAATCAAACCAAATACTTTTCGACGACGTTCGCCAAAGGGAAGTGGATTGCCATAGACATACTTTTTGGGTAAGAATAAGAGTGCTTAATATGATAATAATTTCTTGTTATAAGGTATTTGAATCGTACAACAGTCGTATGTTTTGATTTGAAGTCAAGTAAGTTGAAAACCACATATTTGCAAAATTTATCGCAAGATACTTTCATATACTTACTGAAATTTGGGTGTAATCTCACTAAGATTTTCTCTTAATGTACTTGTAGTTATGGGGTGATACACCCACAAAATTTAATCTCTACGAGTCTCGTTTCCAACGCATTAAATTGTTAATCAATATGACATCGGAGTAGAGAGATATTCTATTTTTTGTAATACTGCGCAAGCAGCTAGTCCCTAAAGGACCCACTATGGACGGTGGAAATATTCAGATATCAAATGCCTACATCCCATTTTTATTCATAGTTTTCACTATTTACAGACCTAAAATCTGCCAAACCCTCTCTAAGAGTTCTCATATGATCCAAGTCCAAAACCAAAGGAAAACCAAGTAAATCCAACGTGAAGAATCTCGTGGTCGTCGTCTTATCGCATTTCTTCTTGTTGTGCTGATTTTTGAGATTCCTTGTAAGTGAAATGATCTCAAAAATTGAGGGTTTCCTGTGCTTGGAGATAAGTTCCATATTCTACTTCTTGTTCTTAAGTTTATACAAGTTGTAGGAGTGTTATTACTAAAAGGTTTGTAAAGCAAATTCTTGGAGGAACTTGGATTTAGTTTTGTGTTGTGAGTTGCTTGTTTGAGACTTTATGTTGGTGTTAAATTTCTGGATTTGGTTGATTGTGTTGCTAAAATTATAAGAAAGATAAGTAGGGCGAATGATATGGTATTGATGTTAACTACCATTGTTAAGGAACTTGAGAGTTCTATGTACTCAAGGTGTTTGAAAAGTTGTCTAAGTGAAGGCTACCTATAGTTATTGATTCTATTTTGATTCCAATCATCTGTATGATGTAGATAATCACCCGTAGGATGTGCGAGGCTTTGCGGAATGTAATTAGCTTCATTAACAAGGTATGTAGGGATGTAATATTGAATAACCCTAAGCCTTTCTTGATGAAATTTATCATGTTCTTCTATATTCCTTATCATTAGCATTATCCGGATTCGATATGTCTTAGAATAATTATCTTGAGGTTGAAGAATGTAGCGACAATAACGATACTCGGAGGATAACGACAATAGGTCACTCCGACTCTAATTGTGATATCTCTTGCGATTGGTCTTGCATTGCACGTATATATGTATATATTTTCTTTTCCAGCCGCGCTATAGTCGTCCAGGTATGGAACTTGTATGTGCACGCCGTTGCATCTGGTTTTGACATAACCTACTTCTATTAAAGTCGGGTATGACCGAGTCATATTAAAGCCCGATACAACCGAGTCCTCTCCGAGTCCTCTTCGAGGCCGGGTACGTTATCAATAGCATTTTCCGGATTCGATATGTCTCAGAATTATTATCTTGAGGTTGAAGAACGTAGAGACAATAGCGATAGTTAAAATGATTATCTTGAGATCAAGAAAGGCTTAGGGTTATAGCAGTTGTATGCCCTCAGCGGCTGCTTCCTCTAGAGTTCAGGTTGATTTATGTATCCATATCTCTTGTACTATATCTTTTGTTTACAAGTGTTACTGGCTTTACATATTAAGTACATCTTTCGTACTGATACCGGCCGTTGTGTTCATGCCATAAATGTAGATAGATTAGGTGACATACCTCCTTAGTAGGGTGCCCGTCTCAGCTATTGGTTGTCGCAGTCCATTTCTCCGTGCATTTTGGGTATGGCACGGACCTGTCCCGGCCAATTTATGTATTATAGCACTCTTAGAGGCTTGCAAACTAGCGCTTAGTGTGTATACGTTTTGTTATGGCCTCGTCGGCCTTCTTGCTAGTTGGCGATACTCTCCTTGCGGCCTTGTCGGCCTAGGTATCTGTATATACTTAGTTGGGACTCTTCTGCTTGAAGGTTGTTGTACATTTTTGTCTCGTTAATGTTATTTGGAGGCCTTTTTGGCCCAGGTTCCATGTCAAAGGTTGTAGGTACTGTAGTTGGTCCGCTCGAGCCTTCGGGTGCTGGCCACACCTCCCTCCCCCCCCCCAAGGTAGGGGTGTGACAAGCAACTTAACTACTACATTGGAGGTAAGCAAATTTCACTTGGATTTGGCTCTATATCATAATTCCCAATGGATTTCTATACCTAAAACATGGATTTTTAAAGTAAAAAATTAGGATTTTTATCTACAACTTAAGAGCGTGTATTTTGAAGATTTGAAGGTCGATTTTGAATTAGATTTGAAATTTAATCATATATTTGGACTTGTGGGGTCTTGGGTAGTAGGGATCTACCCATTGACTGAGGTTTTGACCGTTTGGGGGCCCATTTTGACTTTTTTAACTTTTAGGAATTTGCATAAAGAACGAAGTTTTATTGTTTGAGGATGTTTCATGTGGCTTTATTTGATATTATTGAGTTGTTTTTGACTAGATTTGGGTCATTTGGAGTTGAATTTGGACGGTTAGGCAATATTTACTGGATTTAAGGTTGCCGGGCAGAGGAAAGTCTCTTGTCTGTCATTCTAAGAGTGAATTCTCCCCAGGTGATATAATTGCTACTTAATTTATTATTTAGGGGCCACGTATATACAAGGTTAGGAGCGTATATGGGTAGCTAGGTTTTGACCATATCCAATATTGTTGACTTGAGTTGTTCTGTTATTGAAATATTCAAAATTTCTATGCACGTTCAAATTGATTCTGTGATTATGTGACATTGTATTCATGATTTAGGAGCATGCCTAGGGTTATGGCTTGTTGATTTGACATGAGAGTGACTTGGTCACGTCGAGCTTTATTATAAATTTATAGTCATATACTTTCCTTGTTTACTCCATGATTTATATGGTCTCTATGCCTAATTAACACATGATAACAATATGATTGAGCTAAAATTACTTATTGAGTCGTTGTGATAAATTGAGTTATATGCTTTGTTGTAGCCATCACTTAGTCGTTTGAGCTTTTATCAGCGTTCTTATTATCAAGTCTTGTGCCCTTTTATTATATCATTTTTACACATATGCAAGACTCAAAAGGTTGTTATTAAGGAAAATTGAGGATTTTGGCACTATCGGCACTTGAGCGGGTATTGGTACTAATTATTGGATAGATGATGTTATTATTGGATCAGGTTGCGCACAGTAATGACTGATTGGTTAATGATCATTAAATACAAATGATCGAATCTCGGATTATGGATCTATCCCTCTGGAGTCAGGTGATTACCCTTGTTACCTTGGCCCCTGTGAGTGTAGGCACCCGTGATTCTTTTGGTGCTTATTGGACATGAGGCTTGTCTCAGAGACATGGAGTTTTGTTGTGGTTGTTGAGAGCAGGATCCCGAGCATGTATATGTATGTTTGCTTAGACTCATGCTACGAATTGATGAAGGTACTGTTGACCTGTATCTTGTTTTATTCGAGAAATAAGATGCTGATATTTTTTTATTCATGTTATTTGAAAAAGATGCCTAAATTTCGTATGAGATGTGTTTTGAGATTTTATACTTGTTGACGATATCATTTCAAGTTTCATGTTGGATTATTCTCTCATCTGTTTAATTGGCTATTAGTGAGTGTCGAAGTTGGTCCTACGCCACAACTTCTTTGAAGCTAGACTTGATATTTACTGGGAACTTTGATTTGTACTCATTTTACACTTCTGCACATTTTGTGCAGGTTCTGAGGTTGGTGTGAGTGTCATTCATCCAGGTCCATAAGAGCTCTTGTAGAGACTTTGTGGTAAGCTTCTTTACCTGATCGATTCGTAGCACATAGAGTTCCCCTCCACACTTGCTTCTTATGTCAATCTATCATATCCAGGCGGACAATGTATTTAGATGATTTTTACAACATCTTGTTCGATGCTTGTGTCAATTTTGACATCCGAGTTTTGAGTGAAATTGGCAGTTGTGATCGCGTTTAAACCTTGCCTTGGATAGTTTATCTATGTTGTTAGACATGAGATTATTCTGTTTCTTATCATATTGGGAATTTTGTTAAAAGTTGAGTAATCTTCTTTACAATTATGATTGTTATTGTGTTGGCTTGCCTTGTAAGAGGGTTAGGAGCCATCACGACCTTTGGAGGGATTTTGGGTCGTGACAAGTTGATATTACAGCACTAGGTTCCAAGGGTGTCACAAATCTTAAAAACGCCTAATAGAGTCTTGCTGATTGATACAGATCTAAACTTATCTTTGATAGGCTATAGCGCTTTAGGAACTTATCATGTCTTGGGCCCTTTTATTATATCGTTCTTACACATATGCATGACTCATTAAAGTTGTTATTAAGGAAAATTGAGAATTTTTGCACTATGGTCACTTGAGCGGGTATTGGTACTAATTATTGGATTGCTGATGTTATGATTGGATCAGGTTGGACGCTGCAATGACTGATTTGTTAATGATCATAAAATATAAATGATCGAATCTCGGATTATGGATCTATCCCTCCGGAGTCAGGTGATTACCCTTATTACTTTGGGACCTGTGAGTGTAGGCACACGTGATTCTTTTGGTACTTATTGGACATGTGGCTTGTCTTAGAGACATGGAGTTTTGCTGTGGTTGTTGAGAACGGGATCTTGAGCATGTATATGTATATTTTCTTAGACTCATGCTATGAATTGATGAAGGTATTATTGACCGGTATCTTGCTTTATTTGAGAAATAAGATGCTGATATTTTTTTATACATGTTATTTGAAAAACATGCCTAAATTTCATATGAGATGTGTTTTGAGATTTTATACTTGTTGACGATATCATTTCAAGTTTCATGTTGGATTATTCTCTCGTATGTTTAATTGGCTATTAGTGAGTGTCGAAGTTGGTCCCACGCCACAACTTCTTTGAGGCTAGACTTGATATTTACTAGGAACCTTGATTTGCACTTATACTACACTTCTACACATTTTGTGCAGGTTTTGAGGTTGGTGTGAGTGTCATTCATCCAGGTCCATAGGAGCTCTTATGGAGGCTTCGTGGTAAGCTGCTTTACCTGATCGATTCGCAGCACATAGAGTTCCCCTCCACACTTGCTTCTTATGTGTATCTATCACATCCAGGCAGACATTCTATTCAGATGATTTATACAAAATCTTATTAGATGCTTGTGCCAATTTTAACATCCGAGTTTTGGGTGATATTGGCAGTTGTGATCGCGTTTAGACCCTACCTTGGATAGCTTATCTATGTTGTTAGACTTGAGATTATTCTGTTTCTTATCATATTGAGAATTTTTTTAAAAGTTGATTAATCTTCTTTACAATTATGATTCTTATTGTGTTGGCTTGCCTTGCGAGAGGGTTAGGCGCCATCACAACCTTTGGTGGGATTTTGGGTCGTGACAAGTTGCTATTAGAGCACTAGTTTCTAAGGGTCTCTCAAATATTAAGAAGGCCTAATAGTGTCTTTCAGATTGATACGGATCTGAACTTATCTTCAAGAGGCTATAGCGCTTTAGGAACTCATCATGTCTTGTGTCCTTTTATTATATCGTTCTTACACATATGCATGACCCAAAAAAGTTGTTATTTGTTGCACCCCAAGTATTCGTACGTGAAAGTACGCCATAAGTAAATTGATGAAAGCTCGGAAATGAGATGTTACATCCTGCATTTTCGTACGTTAAAGTTTCGTCATAAGTTAATCGACGTAATCTCGGGAATGAGATTATTTTGAGATTATAAGTATTATGCTATTTCAAACAAGGGATAAGTAAATTCATGAAGGTGAGAGGGTAAGTGAATCGAAGAAAATGAGTTTCGCCGAAGTTTGACATTCTGTGATAAAATACGGTCCGAGCTATAATACCCAGTATTTATGGACTATTGCCATACAAGGTACCACTTGACCATGATAGTAAGGTGTATTAAGTATGTTAAGAATACTTAGTATTTTAAGTAATTTGAGATAATTCTTAATTATGTAGATAATTGGTTAATTATTGGATTAATGGGAAATTAGCAAGATAATTAAGAATTTGGTGGTTAATTATTGGGGTGGATAAGCATTAATGTGGCAGCAAGTAGGAATTCAATATTGACTAGGCAAGTCTTGGAGCTAGGTGACAAGATTAGAGAATTCTTTGGCCAAGTAATCCTAGAAGTGGGGCCCACCCACTTTGATAAATAAATAACCTCCCTACATCATTAAAAGGAAATGGAGTTGCTTGCTAAAGTTACGGATGGGAATTCTCCAAAAATAATTCATATGAACCCTTACAATGCTATAGCAGCGTGAATTGCAAATTCTAAGGGAGCCCGGTATAATCTTTCTCAAGAACATCATATGCATTTTTACCTACTCCGATCCGCCGTTACGTGTTTCGTCGCGATTGGCGCGTGTTAGAGGGATTATCAAGAGAATCGGTTCGGGTATGTTAAGGCTATCCCTTCTTTCTTTTTGGCATGATTCATACGATACAAACGAAACGAGCAAACGCACAACTTTCAGAAATGACTCTATTCATAGAAGTACTAGGGGTGTCTATGTTCTTGATTCCCCATGTGAATTATTATTATATCTTATGTTCATGGGTCTCAGAAAAATACGTAGTTGATAAAGTTTATCCAAAAGGTACATTGATCTTATGACATTCCGAGAAATGTTTTTAACATATTTCTTATGCATTTCATTCATTTATACATGTACATTGACCCATGACTAGATGGCGTTATATACGCGTATATTATATGTATATGGGATATGGAAAAAGGTTACAACGTTATATACGCATCACCACCTGATCAGCTGGTATACATTGATGATTTGCCCACAGTGGCCGAGATTATATGATGCGATGCCCTCAGAGACTTGATGATGTTATGTACGCATATACCTATGCATGGTACGACATTTATACGCGTATGCATGACATTATAAATATGAAATGATTCACAGAGCTATTCAAACTTACATGTTGAGTCTTTTGCTCCATGTTTCTCTATGTCTTTTATTTACTGATTTTCATTCCTTACATACTCGGAATATTATTTGTACTGACGTCCCATTTTCCTGGGGACGCTGTGTTTCATTACCGCAGGTTCAGATAGACAGGTTGAGAGTCCTCCAAGCAGGCTATCAGCTCAGCGGAAGGTGTTGGTGCGCTCTATTTTGCTCCGGAGTTGCTTATTTGATCAGTATGATTTGGACATATATTGATTAGTATGGTGGGGCCCTATCCCAACCTTTATGGTATTTATCTACTCTTAGAGGCTTGTAGACATATGTCATGTACTTGAAAGATTGAATGACCTTGTGGGCCTATGTTCAGTGTACGAGTGATCATTTTGGTCTTATAGGATTCCACAGATCTTCAAAGATAATTATTATCCATAACACCACGAACTCAAATATATTATTTATTTCTAATTCCATTTCCAATTTTGTGGTCAAAAATCCAAAATACCAATTCTAGGTTTCTTTCAAAATTTTACAATTTCTACTAATTTTTATGTTTAAATCCATATACAAATCATGTATTTAACTAGTAATAGGTGAGAATCACTTACCATGTGTTGCTTGATGAAAATCTCCCATTGAAGCTCTCCAAAATCGCCCCAACCAAGTGAAAATAAAAGAAAAATGGGCCAAATCACATTCTTAAAACAACACTGCCCAGCGACCAATCGTACCTGCGGTTCCCAGGTCGCTTCTGCGGCTTCAATCTCGCACCTACGAGAACCCAGGCCAGGTCGCCTACCACATCTGCGGCTCCTCATGCGCAGGTGTGGTTCCGTTTCTGCGAAACACGACCGCATTTGCGGTCCCAGCCTTCCCCATCAATTCTGCTTTTGCGCTCAAGGATGCCGCATTTGCGCCCTCACAGATGCGGAAATGGTCTTGCACCTGCGCTACTGCCCAGCACGCCCAGAACCGCTTCTGCGATCCTCTTGGCCACTTCTGTGGCTCCGCACCTGCGACCAAAACCTCGCAGGTGCGGTTACACCAGATACCAGCTACCTTAGCATTCCCTTAGTCGAAAAATCGATCCGTTAACCATACGAAATCTACCCGAGGCCCTCGGGACCTTAACCAAATATACCAACACGTCTCAAAATATGATACGAACTTAGTCAAAGCCTTAAACCACATCAAACAATATCAAAATCATGAATCGCGCCTCTAATCAAGCTTATAAAGTTTTCAAATTTTCAAATTCTATATCTTGTGCCGAAACGTATCAAATCAATCCGGAATGACTTTAAATTTCGCACACGAGTCATAAATGACATGATAAAGTTATTCTATTTCTCAGAACCCCAAACGGATATCGATAACATCGAAATTCACTTCACACCAAACTTATGAAATTCTTAAACCTTTAAAAATACCAACTTTCCATAATAAGCACCGAAATACTCTCGGGTGATCCGATACTCAACTCGAGCGTATGCCCAAGTCCGAAATCATCATACGAACCTATTTGAACCTTCAAATCACGATTTAGAGGTCGTTTGCTTAATAGTCAAACTTAGTCAATTCTTCCAACTTAAAGCTTCCGAAATAGAATTTTCTTCTCAGATCAATTCCGAACTTCCCGAAATCCAATTCCTACCACACACAGGTCATAATACCTGAAGTGAAGCTACTCAAGGCCTCAAACTACTGAACGATGTACCATAACTCAAAACGACCGGTCGGGTCATTACTGATGATGTCTCATCCCTGCTACTTATCCCATTTAAGTGTGAGGAAGGTATCAATGTAGTTGAATGCCACAACTCAAAAAAAGATTTAGCAGTTTGTGACTAACTATTTTGAATGTTATTTGGATTATGTAAACTTCTTTGGCTCTCTGTTGTGTCTTCTTTGTTTTGCGGTTTTTGCCTTGGCTTTTATTTTTCCTTCTTTTGTGTTTGTAATATAGCTAATGACATGAAGATTTGGGAGCGTTTTTTGTTTTATGCTAATCTTCTCCTATTAATAAATTTTCTTAGTGTTAAGTTGATTATCATTGGAGAAAATTATCTAAAATTGTTATGCTAGAAAAGAGGTATTGGCGTAGCTTTGCATACTTTGAAGAGTATTAAAAAGGGTTGGTGCCATCTAAAATCCCCCACTTGGCCATGCAGAGACCAGAAACTAAGAGGAATTTATTCAAAGATGCAATGGAGGAAAATTGTACAACAATCAAGGAACCCCTAAATGGTTATTTCTTATTAATTTAGCATTACCAGAGAAACTTAGAACTAAAGACAGACCAAGTTGATGGGATGTTATTAACTGCCAAACTTGTATCCTATGTAATGAGAAAAGTGAAACTATTGCTCATCTCTTCTTTGATTATAGATTGTCTAATGAAGTCTGGAGAAAAGTATTTACTTGGCAAGACTTTGTTAGACCTTTGCTGGACTGGTAGAATGTAATTGAATGGCCATGTGCAGCGAGGAAAGGAAATCGTACAGTAGCAGAGGTGTTCAAAATGACTTTGGCTGAAAGTATTTATCATGTCTGGAAAGAGAGAAATTACAGAATTTTTCTAAACAAACGTAGGACGGATGGACAGATCTTCAGGCAGATGATACAAGAGGTTTTCTGCAGGGCCAGTCTGAAGATCAAACTAGCTAGGAAAATGGAGAGTTGGAATTTCTACCCTTAGTGTTTTCTGGTGTAGTTGATGTAGTTGCTTTACAAGTTGTTGACGCCTTTAGATGTTGAAAGTAGGGACTTGATGTACAACTTCAGTTGGTTTGTTTGTTTGAGATATTGTGCATATAGTTACTTGGTAGTGAATGCTTTTATTTACCAAAAACATGAATAAATAGTCATAATATAATAATTAAATAAAAAAAGAAAGGAAAATATGAAAAAAAGTTCTTAGTCTGTGAAATTTCAAATCTTCTAGAAATGGTTGAAGATTAAGGGTCACGACAATAATGTATACACGGGGATAGGAATCAAAGAAAAAATAGGAAAAGAGAAACGAAAAGAAAGAAATAAAGAGGGAAAAGATAAAACACTAACCAGCAAAACAGTGGCATCGGAGAAAAGGAATATCTTTCAAAACATTTATTTAGCTTCTCATAAATAGGAGTATTAGATGATAAGTTGATTATTTCATAATTTTACTCATGTTTTTAATAACCGCGCGAGGCGCCGTAAGTTCACTAGT
The DNA here is from genome assembly GCF_000715075.1 of Nicotiana tabacum. Taxonomy (NCBI): domain Eukaryota; kingdom Viridiplantae; phylum Streptophyta; class Magnoliopsida; order Solanales; family Solanaceae; genus Nicotiana; species Nicotiana tabacum. Next base: position 53,053,357 of record NC_134088.1, read on the forward strand.
TTTTAATATAATATAGATTTATAGCATTCACAAAGTAACCTCAAATAGAGATTTTATATTTTAATTTGGCTATGGGCATGCTGCAGTTGTGGAAATTCCAACTTTCTAATTTCTGCCAAGGTGCTTTCGGACCAATATTATAGAACTTTTTTATATTTAAATCAAACACCTAAGAAACTAATTTTTCTTCATATTAAATGTATTATCTTCAAAAAACTTGTGAACCAGAACTAAGTGATGTCATTCCTATTGCTAAGTAAGACATAAATCTCGAACTTTAGATTTTTATTTTATATTTTTTAATTATACATAGAGTAAGGAGAAATAGGGGAGGGGATTGCAAGACTGGGAGTTGAACCCTCACCAATAAATAAAACATTCAAGTAGCCAAACAACTAACAACTAAGATTTTAGATTGATTTAATCTTAATACATAGTTTACCTTCCAAGTTGTAGCAAGATCTTTTTTAACACCACCTTTACGAGGAACCTTTTACACACTAAATATTTTTTTAAATTTGTTGTAACGACTCTGCTGGCCGTTTTGAGTATTTTAGCCTCGTTTCCCTGATAACAACGAGGTTAGGGAGATCCTAAATTTATAATTAAAATATAAGAAGTGCGAAAACAAATATAGAAAAGAATTAAAAAGTAAAAAAAAAAAGATATGGAAAATTCGAGGGAAAAATCCAAGAATTTCCAAGAACGTAACTTCAAAAGTCTTGACAAGATCCAAGAAACAACGTATAGATTTATTGAAGAAATCTAACATTTTTACTTGAGATAACGGATAAAAAATAATAGATTCACATCTTGACTGATTTGTGAGTAACTTAAGACAACAATTAGTATTTAGAACTAATCGCCTTCAAAAGAATAACAAAAAGAAATCAAAGATATCAAAGAAGAAATTATCTTACTACCTTGAACTATGAACCACTAGGTTGAAAGATAAATCCCAAAGAAATGTCACAAAGATTCAAAAAAACTTTCAATATAATATATTCTTAAAAATCTCAATTAAAATGAAAGACAAATACCCCTTTATATAGTAGTAAAGAAGGAGCTAGTCAAGACTTCAATAAAAAAAAATTATCTTTCCTAAAAATATATAAGACTACCCACACTTAGACCAATTTAGTCCACATATATTAAAATAACTATTAAATATATATTCTAGAAACGTTTCGGCTGATTTGGGTTTCTAAAAATTTCTCTTTTTTGAGGCATGCTTGGACCTCATTCCATCTCCTCTTGGACTTTAATTAGGGCCTCTAAATAGTTGTATGACTTATCCCAAAGATCCTCCTTGTGCTGGAGCTCTTCTTCTATCATAAGACACCTTTTTAATTGCCAATTGAAGCCCATTAAGCTTATCTTGAAATTTCTTAGTTTGAGATCTTGTCGTGGGCCTTCTTGGAGCTTCTTAAATTTCATCAAATTCTTTAATAGTGTTGAGCTTCCATGATTGCTATCATTCTCCCCTTCTCAAAGAAGATTTGTCCTCGAATCTTGATATTGATAATATTTACTCCTCCAATGAAGTTGATCTTTCATGGTTGCTATCATTCTCCCCCTCTTAGAGAAGATTCTATCATTCTCCCCCTCTTAAAGAAGATTCGTCCCCGAATCTTGACATTGACCTACGACCATCGTGGTAATCACAATAAGTAGGAAAACACAATTATCACTTGGTAAAAATAACACATAGTAGTAACCATGTAATCATTTAACCCACTTAATTCTTTTTTTTATGCACAAACAATTCTTTCAAATATCCAATCATAACATCATCCAAGAGAAAAATGTAATTACCAATACAAGCACTAAAAATACAATTCATAAGTCTCTAAACATTACCAGATGATTAGCTAGACCAAAAGCATATGAGTACGAAGAAAACATACCATATTTTCTATTTCTAAACAACTTAAGCCATTTGATATACCATACTCAAGGTGTGGGTCAAAAGTTATTTCCTTGAGAAGTGGCTTAGGATGAACCTGCAAGAAAAGGATCTTCAAAACAAGATAAAGATATTATGAAGTTAGCAACCTATGAGTACTTATCTTCTCCACACTTAGAGTCACTATATTCTGCATTTAACTCAATATTCTCAACATTTATAGCACTAAAAGGTTCACGTGTCTTATAGTTTTCATTGACAACTTTTCCATTGATGTTTTCAAACCATGAGGGATTAAAGAAAACTTTAAAGTCTTCCCCAATTTCATCCCCTAATGGGTTGTTGTATACTTTAAACCCTTCGCCAATGAGATTTTTATTTTCATATGAGGTGTCATCATCCTTTATCCAAGGTTCCTCCTTAATTTTCTGCATGAAAGGAGAACCAACACTAGAACAAAAAAGAGTTAGTGAATTGGAATATGAACAACATTCATCCTCTCTCAAGTTTTCCTTAATTTGTTCAATCAACTTTCCTTATCCCTTATTTTCATCACATTGTGGCAGATTGTTCTCTTGAAAAGAATAATCAACAAGGCTATGTTCACTCCCAATTTGAGTTATGTCTCCAATTAAACTCTTAAGCATAACAAATTGAGGCACAAGTTCAGCTTCATTTGTATGCAAAAATAAATCTTCAACAAGGTCATACCACATGAGATCATCAAGCTCTCACTTGTCTTCAACTTGCAATTGCTTCCATGGATGGCACCATTGAAATCCTCTTTAAAACGTGATTTTCATGCACTTGTTCGTCAAAATTTTCAATGAGTTCTTCTTTAATAATCTGCACATTAGAAGCACAAAGGCTAGAAAATGAATTAGTTAGTTGGTAGCTTGAACAAAAAATCTTCCATTATTTGGCACTCAGTTCTTTTATTCTATTCTTTTTCCTCATCTCTCAATTATACTTATTCACTCCCTATTTTCCCTCTCAATCTCACTTTATACAGTTCTTCTAACCACTCATTTATACTTCTTGACAACTCACTCTCTTCACTCATTACTTCTTCTCATTTTTCCTCTCTTGAGTTGTCAACTTGCTCACCCTTACTTCTCTCTTTCTTTTGTCTCTCATCCTCACTTTTGTTTGCAATGGAAGAGGTTCCAATTGATGAAGATCCACTCCCTTACTTTACTTGATAAATACCCACATACTTTCCAAGAACTCCTCTTCTCCAAGAACTCCTCTTCTATCGTTTGGAGAAATTTTTACACGAACTCAAATATTCGGTTTTCTACATCTACCTGCTGTATCATTTTTCTCATTCTTTTTATTTGCCTTGGGCTTCATTTCCCCCTCATAAAATGAAGGATAGTTTGAACATGATCTAGTCCTTGCGAAAGATAATTTCTTTTTCCTTTCTAGCCATAACCTCCTAAAGACCTGTAAATTACTTACTTACAAAAAAAATATTATTAGAAGTAAAATGACCTCACCATAAGAATCGCACCCTTACATGTATCACTCAAGTAGTGGCTCTCAATATTCCTGTATGACACACATAGGCTTTTAACCTCAAAGAATCTCACCACTCTTGCCTTTTACCCCTCAATTAACCTTTGAAATATACCTTGTAGATTTATAATTAAACCTAACTCATATCAAAGCCCTTAGTAGTAAAATAAGAAATTTTGGGGCACTAAAGAAAGTGAAGAACCAATCCTAGAAAGAGTAGGATTTAATTGAAACAAAACTCAAATAAAGAAAATGATTTTTTAAAACAAGATCATAGGAGTAAGAAAAATTAATTTTTTCTTATCCTTAAAGATCTATGATCCCCTCATCTTGTTTTCTTTCTTGACTATGGAAACAAACACAAATAAAATCTGATTTCTTGAAGAGCAATATGATTCCCCCTTTTTTTAAAATGATTTTTTTTTTACTTTTTTTTGATAGTGTACTACATTAGCTTTTTTTGTTTTTAAAAAAAAAATAATTTAATGCTCTTTTGTTCAAGAAATCGCCAAGATTTATCAAGAATAAAATCTTGATAAAACCGCTCTGATACTACTTAATAACAACGAGGTTAGAGAGATCCCAAATTTATAATTAAAATATAAGACGCGCGGAAGCAAATATAGAAAAGAATCTGAAAAATAGAAAATAAAAGATATGTGAAATTCGAGGGAACTATCCAAGAATTTCCAAGAATATAAGTTCTAAAGTCTTGACAAGATCTGAGTAAAAACATATAGATTTATTAAAGAAATCTAACGCCTTTACTTGAGACAACGAATCAAAAATAATAGATTTGGATCTTGACCACTTTGTAAGTAACTTAAGACAACAATTAGTATTTATAACTAATCTCCTTCGAAAGAATACCAAAAAAATAATCAAAGATATCAAAGAAGAAGTTATACTACCTTAAACTATGAACTAGTAGATTGAAAGATAAATCCCAAGGAAATGTCACAAAGGTTCAAAAGAACTCTCAATATAATATATTCTTCAAAATCTCAATTACTATAAAAGACAAGCACCCCTTTATATAGTAATAAAGAAAGAGCTAGTCAAGACTTCAATAAATAAAAATTATATTTCCTAGAAGCATGGAAGACTACCCACACTTAGACCAATGTAGTCAACATATACCTAGATCAATGCAAGTCAACATATATTAAAATAATTATTTGAGGCATATTTGGGCCTCATTCCATCCCCTCTTGGACTTTACTTTAGACCTCCAAATAGTTGTAAGAGTTTGCCCCATGATCCTCCTTGTGTTGGAGCTCTTCTTCTATCATAAGACACTTTTTAAATTTCCAATTGAAACCAATTAAGCTTGTCTTGAAGTTTCTATGTTGAGATGTTGTCACGGGCCTTCTTGAAGCTTCTTAAACTTTATCCTTATTCTTTAATAACATTGAGCTTGCATGGTTTCTATCATTCCCTCTATTTGATTTTTTACATATGTGAATTTATAATGACATGACTTGCCAAGGTTGTTGGTTTGGTTTCGGGGAAGTGTTGGATTGAATTGGGACACTTAGTCCCAAGGTTGGATGCTTAAGTTATAAAAGTTGACTGTAGTCTGACTTTTATGTAGACTACCCTAAAATGGTATTTTGATTGTTATAATAGGCTTGTATAGTGATTTTAGACTTAGGTGTATGTCCTGATTCGGATTTGGAGGTTCCTAAGTTGATTTGATTTAGAAGTTTGATAGGTTTGATCGAGGGTTAAATCTGATAGTATCGGGTTCAAATTATTGTACCGGGAATTGGAATAGGTCCATTGTTCATTTGAGACTTGCATGCAAAATTTGAGGTCATTCCAGGTTGTTAGGCATGTTCGGCGTAAGTTTTGAATTTTAAAATTTGGATTAGTTCCTTAGGCTTGAATTGAGGCGTGATTGGTGGTTTTGATATTGTTTTGTGTGGTTTGAGGCCTCGATTGGTCCGTGTTATGTTTTAGAATTAATTTGTATGTTTGGACGGGGTCCGGGGGGGCCTCGGGTGTGTTTCAAATTGATTTCGGATTATTTTGGATATTGGTGGCATTGTTGAACTTCTGAATTCTGGTGCTTTTGTACCTGCGAAGGATGGGCCGGAGGTGCAAGTCCGAAAATGCAGGACTGGAGCCCCAGGAGCGAACTGGGCTGGAGGGCTCGTGAAGATCGCAAATGCAGAAGGCTAGGCGCAGGTCCGAGGTCGTATCTACAATGAAGGATCGCAAATACGGGTGCGCAGGTGCGGTGAGTTGGCCACAAAAGCGGGAGGCCGGGAGTTGAGTGTGGATCGCAAATGAGGGCTTCTGTCCGCAGAAGCAGAGCCATATATACAGTTAAGTGTCCGCAGATGCGAATTAGTTGGGCAGGTTTATATTTTGAAGGGTTTTGGTTATTGCTTATTTTTGGAGTTGTGGAGCTCAGTTGGACGATTGTTGGAGGGTTTTTCATCATAATTGAAGGGATAAGTAATCATTACTTGATTTTGGTGTTAGATATCGATTATCCATAGATTATTATACTTAATGTTTATGAATTAAAGGTGGAATGTTGCAGTTTTGGACTATACCCAAGTCTCCAATCATTGGCAAGCACGACCTAGGTCCACATGCTTGCATCCAAGTCATCAAGAGGCTCACATGTGCCCCTATCACCATCCACGTAGCCTATATGGTCTCCATGCTCCTCAAAGATCTCCACCGTCAACACATTGTATGCCTTCAAGGGCCTTTCACCATTGTCTTCCAATGCTTCCAAGATATCCCAATACTTGGTGAAGAGGTGCAAATTCCTTAGTTCCTTGGCTTGAGATCTTATGAATGGCCGAGATGTCATTGGTGTTCCTTGGGCTGTATCAATGCTTATATGCTGGACATGTTGATGGTGTTGTAAGTACAGGGGAGATGGGAAAAAGAGTTGGTGGTTGGTTCCAATCCAAGCTTGCCGTTCGTCGTGTTTAATAGTAGTTTCATTTGTGATGTTTGTGCATTTTTTTTTGTGTAGATTGATTGATATTGTTAGGCTGTTGGGTGTGTTGTGGTGCGGAAGGTATATAGTTGAAGGTTGTATGTGTTCTTGTTGTTTTTATGGACTTGTATAAAGCAAGGAAAACATGGGAGATGTTGTCTGTTTTAATCTAAAATAAACTTGTCATTTGTTTTACGATAGTTGCATCATTTGTAGATTAATGATAATATTATTATCATTGTTGTAGATTAAAGTGAGACGAGACGAGTTCAATGTGGTCATTGGACAGAATGTGATAAGGTACGTTAAGGCTATCCCTTCTTTCCTTTTGGCATGATTCATATGATACAACGAAAAAAGCAAACATGTAACTTTCACAAATGACTGTATTCTTAGAAGTAATAGAATTGCCTATGTTCTTGATTCCCCATATGTGCTATTATCATATCGTCTGTTCATGGGTCTTAGAAAATACGTAAGTTGATAAAGTTTATTTGTGATATTAACCGAAGGCATATTGATCTTATGACATTCCGAGAGATCTTATTGACTTACTTTATTATGCATTGCATTCATTTATACATGTACATTGAACCATGACCATATGACATTATATACGCATATATTATATGTATATGGGGTATGGAAAAATGTTACGATGTTATATACGTACCACCACCTAATCAGCTGATATACATTGATGATTTCGCCCACTGAGGCCGAGATGATATGATGGGATGCTCTCAAAGGCTTGATGATGTTATGTACAAATATATTAATGCATGATATGACATTTATACGCATATACATGACACTATAAATGTTCCATGATTCAGTGAGTTATTCAGACTTACAGGTTGAGTCTTTTACTCCAGGTTTCTTTCATGTCTTTTATATACTGCTTTTCATGCCTTACATACTCGGTACTTTATTCATAATGACGTCCCTTTTTCCTGGGGATGCTGCGTTCCATGCCCACAAGTCCAAATAGACAGGTTGACGGTCCTTCTAGTACACTATCAGCTTAGCGGAAGGTGTTGGTGCACGCCACTTTCTCCGGAGTTACCTATTTGGTCAGTATGCTTTGGACATGTATTGATTGGTATGGCAGGGCCCAGTCCCGGCCTTTATGACTTTTATGTACTCTTAGGGGCTTGTAGATAGATGGCGTGTATATGGATGATTGTATGGCCTTGTCGATATATGTTTTGATTGTACAAATGATTATTTCCGCCTTAAAGGCCCGTATGTCACATGTATAAGTTTGTATATCATGTTGGATAGTCCTATGTCGAGTATTCCCTTATGTTTTATTCTGATTATCTCATAATGGAATCTAAGGAAAAGGAGATGGCTTGAGTTACTTAAAGAATACGACATCGACATTCTCTATCATTTAGGAAAAGCTAATATTATGGCGGATGCTCCGGAAAACCATGGGTAGTTTGGTTCACTTGGAGACACGTCAAAGGCCGATGGGCAAGGAAGTTCACCGGTTGGCTAGTTTGGGAGTTCGTCTTGCAGACTCTAGCGAAGGTGGGGGTGATTGTGCAAAATAGGGTCGAGTCATCACTCATAGTGGAAATCAAGGAGAAATAATATGATGATCCGTTATTGGTGAAATTGAAGTAGGGGATTCATTTGAAGTAGGGGATTCATAAACACAAAACCATGGCTTTTTCCCTTGGCACAATTGATGGTATGCTAAGGTATCGAGGGTGATTTTGTGTTCTGAATGTTGATGGTCTCCAAGAGAGAATCATGGCCGAGGCTCATAATTCCAAGTATTTCGTGCACCCCAGGCTCTGTGAAAATATACCATGATCTCGAGGATGTCTACTGGTGGAATGACATGAAGAGGGATGTAGCAGATTTTGTGGCTAGATTCCCAAATTGTCAGTAAGTGAAGGCCGAGCACCAAACGCCCGGTAGTTTGGCACAAAATATAGAAATTCTAATGTGGAAGTGGAAGATGATCAATCTAGACTTTGTAGTAGGTCTACCTCGCACGCCTCGAAACTTTGATTCGATTTGGGTGATTGTGGTTCGACTAACAAAATCAACACACTTCTTGCCTGTTAAGACCAGTGACACTGCAGAACATTACGCCTAGTTGTATATCAAGAAAATAATCAGATTGCATGGCACTTCAGTTTCTATCATCTCAGATCGAGGGGCACTATTTACCACTAACTTTTGGCAGAAAGTTCAGCAAGGTTTGGGGACATAGGAGAATCCTAGTATAGCTTTCCATCCACAGACCGACGCACAAGTAGAGCGGGCTATACAGACAATTGAGGATATGTTGCGTGCTTGTGTTCTTGACTTCAAGGGTACCTGGGATGATCATTTAAAACTCATCGAATTTCCTACAACAACAGCTATTGCACCAGTATTCAGATGGCACCGTTTGAAGCTCTGTATGGTAGGAGATGTAGATCTCCCATTGGTTTGTTTGAACTTAGAGAAGCAGAATTGATAGGGCCAGACCTCGTGCATCAATCTTTGAAGAAGGTCAAGATCATTAAGGAGAAGTTGAAAACCTCTCATAGTCTCCAGAAGTCCAATTCGGATGTGCACCGCATAGATTTGGAGTTCCAAGAAGATGATTGGGTATTCCTGAAAGTTTCCCCCATGAAGGGTATAATGCAGTTTGGAAAGAAAGGAAAATTGAGTCCAAGGTATGTCAGACTGTACACAATCTTGCAGAGGGTTGGTCAAGTGGCTTATAGGCTCGAGTTACCTCAAGAGATGTCCTTAGTGCACCCAGTGTTTCATGTGTCTATGTTGAAGAAGGTGGTTGGAGATCCATCGCTCATCGTCCCGGTGGAGACTATTAAAGCTAATGAAGAGTTGACCTATGATGAGATTCCGGTTACCATTCTTGATAGAAAAGTTTGATAGTTGAGGAATAAAGAGATTGCCTATGTGAATGTTCTATGACGAAACCAACAGGTTGAAGAGGCCACCTGGGAGGCCAAGGAAGAGATGAAAATTTGTTTGTATAACCAAATAGTTGTATTTAATAGAATGTTAGGATACTTTTATGAGCTATGTTCCGAAGTGTATAGTTTATGTTAAGATGTCCCTTTTGGTAATACAATGCGTATAATGTATGGTTGGTGTTAATTTCATGTTGTGATGCATTGTCGTGTTATGGATGTGTTGTTAGAATTGGATTTTTGGCGCTCTTTGACAGGTGGATAGGCCCATTTTATAGGGGAAACTCTGCCGAACTTTTTGAGAATCTGAGGAGTTAGCCAAATTTGGAACTCTTGGTGAGTGGATAAAAGTTGAATCATTTTAGGTGGCTATACCGGACTCTAACCCTCATTTGAGGACGAATGATCTTAAGAGGGGGGATGTACGTCCCACAAAAGTTTGCCAAGAATTTTAATTTTTATGGTGCCAAGCTAATGTGCCACAGTATGGATTTTTGGACTGTTCAATGCATTGTGGAGTTGGTAGAAAAATTCGATTCTGTAATCCATGTTATCGCGGATCTATCCCAGTGACCACGGAATTACCACAGAATGTGTCAAAAGAAACTTAAATTTGAGGGACAATTTGTGGTCTATTATGTGACCGCGGATCTATTCCGTTGATCGCAGATCCATCGCAGATCTGACCAGACCCAACCCGAATTTTGAAGAACATTTTGTGGCTATTTCGCTGATCACAGATCTGTTCCGCTGAACGCAGAATCCATCGCGAATTTGACATCAGAGGGGGAGGGGTTATTTTTGGAAACTTCCTAATCCAACTCTATTTGATATAAGACCTTAGAGGGTTATTTTAGAAGGTATAACCTGATATTCGAGAGTGAGGAGAGCAATTTATAGAGAGAGAGAGAGAGAGAGAGAGAAAGAGAGAGAGAGAGAGGGAGAGAGAGGAGCTCTATCAACTCTACTCCTCCATTCTTGCTCAAATCTTGGGATTCATGAGGGAACTCACAAAGTCTTTAACCAACCCGGTAAGTTTTTGCCCTTAAGCTTTCATGTAAATTTTGTAATAGGTTCAAGTAAAGAAGCTTATGTTTTGGGGCTTATGGGATGGTCATCGGAAGCCATAAGCCTTCTATTTCTAAATTTGGTATGTGTGAAGAGTGGAGGCTGTGATTCTTGTAGGTTGGAGGAATATGGTTGGGCATGCATGTACCAATGAAGGTTGTTGGGTGTTGTAGGGACATTTTAGATTGCTTGCTTGCTTGAAATTGGTTGTGGGGTGCAGGAATTTCCATTATTGAATCTTGCAGTCGAATTCGCATAGTAGGTAGTTGACGAAATGCCTAAGAGACTTATGTCATGAGAATCCTTCTAATAATAGTTCAATTGAACTATGTTAATGTAGATTGAATTTGTATGAGTAGCTGAATGCCATAGTGATTTTAAGAAAAGCTCAATTGAAGTATGTTGGCTAAACCCTTTTTAGAGAATCGGATTCCATGAATTCTTTGTGAACTCCAAGTACAGTTTGTCCAAGTTCTATTCCTATTGTACCGGACTGTTTCCAATGATTGATTTATCTAAAGGCTTATGATTTAAAATTCATGTCTCAAATTGCAAATCACTATGCTCTCCCTTGTAGTTATTTCCAATGTGTTTTCAGCTCTTACATACTTATGAGTTGAAGCTATGACTTTCCCAACATTTCAAATGTCTTTAACTGTTTTATGATGATCCATCGCAAGTAAAGAAATGAAAGTATGAAATATGAGTTGCGGCCATCATGCCAAGAATGATGATGTACATGTATGGCCAAGAATGCCAATGAAGTGAAAAGAGTTTATGAAAGGTGTATACATATATACTATCACCCGGTGCCTTACTTAACCGAGTATCAACGTAACACATCTTTCTTATCATACTATCATGGGTAAATGATCCAGAAAGGCCGTTATGATACAAGCAAAATAAAACATAAGGGAATACTCGACATAGAACAACCCAATATGATAATACAAACTTATACATGTGACATACGGGCCTATAAGGCTGAAATGATAATTTGTACACTCAAAACATAGGCCGAAAAGGCCATACAATCATCCATATACATGACATATGTCTACAAGCCTCTAAGAGTACATAAACATCGTAAAGGCCGGGACAGGGCCCCGCCATACAATTCAATACATGTCCAAAGCATACTGACCAAATAGGCTACTCCAGAGCAAGTGGAGTGAACCAACACCTTCCACTAAGCGGATATCCTACTAGGAGGACTGTCAACCTGTCTATCGGGACCTGCAGGCATGAAACACAGTGTCCCCAGGCAAAAGGGACGTCAGTACGAATAAAGTACAGAGTTCTAAGGCATGAAAAGCAGTATATAAAAGGCATAAAAGAAACCTGGAGTAAAGAATTCAACCTGTAAGTCTGAATAGCTCATTGAATCATGGAACATTTATAGTATCATGTATATGCGTATAAATGTCATATTATGCATATATATATCCGTACATAAGATCATCAAGCCTCTGAGGGCATCCCATCATATCATCTCGGCCTCAGTGGGCGAAATCATAAACTTATGCCAACGGATCAGGTGGTGGTGCATATATAACGCCATAACCTTTCCCCATACACCATATATGTATATTATACGCGTATATAACGCCATCTAGTCATGGGTCAATGTACATGTATCAATAAATGCGATGCATAATGAAGCAAGTCAATAAGATCTCTCGGAATGTCATTAGATCAATATGCCTTCGGTTAATATCACGAAATAAACTTTATCAACTTACGTATTTTCTGAGACCCATGAACAGACGATATAATAACAGGAGACATGGGGAATTAAGAACATAGGGCCCCGTAGTACTTCTATGAATAGAGTCATTTGTGAAAGTTACGTCGTTGCTCGTTTCGTTTGTATCATATGGATCATGCTAAAAGAAAAGAAGGGATAACCTTAAATTACATTATCACAGTTTGTCCAATGACCACATTGAACTCGTCTTGTCGCACTTTAATCTACAAAAATGATAATAATACTATCATTAAGCTACGAATGATGCAACTATCGTACAACGAATGACAAGCTTATTGTATATTAAAACGGATAGCATCTCCCCTGTTTTCCTTGCTTTCTCCAATTCCAGAAGAACAAAAAGAACAGATACAACCTTCAACTATATACCTTCGGCTCCACAACACACCCAACATCCCAATAATATCAATCAATCTACACAACAAAAAGTGCACAATTATCACAAGCGAAACTACTATTTAACACGACGAGCGGCAATCTTGGATTGGAACCAAACCCCAACTCTTTTTGCCATCTCCCCTGTACTTACAACATTATTAATAGGTCCAACATATAAAAATATGTATTTAAATGATATTCCAACCTTATATCCATCATAAAAGTAACATCAAACAACCCAACAAGATATAACAACAACATGGACAACTTCTAGGTATTGTGTGGTTGCTTATTCTCCTAATTACAACATCATCCACATATTCAATATATTGACAAGCATAACAACCGTAAAAACATTATAACCAAGATACTCCCCATGATTTCCATCCATATGAAGTCATATATACAACTCCAACATAGTCCAATAAGAGACAACAACTTCTTATGCCATTTCAAATGCTATCTTGTAATTCTTCATCCAAATAATGTAACCAACACATAGATAAGCTTAAGAAAAAGCAATAGGGTGTTATACATACCTTAAATAATCAAAACAAACCTGAACCAAATCTTTCCTTAGCTTACAAGCACCCTTAATGACATCACAACACCATAGAGACTCTCTTCTTCACTTAGCCTAACTTTTAAGGTTAGGTTTAGGTAAAACCACCTTGGATTCGACTTGGAACCTTGGAGAATTGTTAGGTGTTGAGAGAGTTTGAGAACTGTCCTTGGTCGAAATTGACCAAAACTGAGCCGTTCAACCCCTTTAAAATGTTCAACAGTCGTCCACCACCTAAGCGGGTTCCATTAGGAGCTGCTTCTGCGATCTCGCGAAAGCGCAAATATTTCTCTACTATGATATTGTATCGATGAACAGATTAATGTGTTAGAAACTAAACTTGTAGATTTTCAATTTGGTAGGTAAATTATCCCTTAATTCCAAGTATATTGGAAGAAAAGTTCGGCTACATTTGACCAAATTTTCAGCACATTTATGAATGTAACTTGAGATGACTTTTGCCAACTTTTGTTCCACAACTCGCTTGACTTCAAAACATAACACACGAATATCATAAGACTAAAATAAATCATAACAAAACCTCCTTATCATGTTAAGCACACTAGTCTCACCCCAAAAGTACATGTTATAATATTCCTAAATTGTGGACTTTCTGCGAACCTTATTTTCTTCAATTTATTTAGCTTCTAAGTCTTCCAACCTTCTTGGTACTTGTTATCCATGATCTTATAGATTTGTAGCCTCCAAGGTAACATGATTAACTTACTTTATGTACTTTCAAATATGATCTCATTTCTGAGCTTATATCAATTGACTTACGACATACTTTTACGTACTAAAACACGGGGTGTAACATTATTCCCCCCTTTGGAACATTCGTCCTCGAATATTGACTGATGCGCCTATTAGTCTCATAAACTATAGCTTTTATTAATACTTTAATACTGTCCTTTCCATCTAGGAAACTGTTCTCTGAATAAATTCAAAGGCCAGGACATTCCCCCCTTTAGGTCTCTTTCTCACACCACGACTTGTGGTCGGAATTCTTCTAATCTCATAACTGTTGCTACCTCCTATCATACAACATGTACGACTCTGGCCTTGTAAGTGCGCCTATGCAACTCTTCTCTCTTTTTTCCTTCAGCTGTTAGCCAATATTTAGGCCTCACTTTGAGAACACATATAGAACTATGACGAGTTGTTCCTCTAGCATCTATAGGTGTACAGAAGTTCACCGCCCAGTACTTTGTCTAACTTATGACTGTTGCTATATCTTGTTTCATAGCCTCAGTTATCTATACTTATGGATTTACTACATCTAGGTAGGTCATACTATACCATAATATTTACTTCGGTTTATTATTACCGAGGTCAGCTATCCAACTCCAGGTTACTCTCTCACTACTTATCCTATATGTATAAATCTAAGTCCTTTAATGCTTCTTTATTATTGTTCATCTAAAGAATGACATCATTATCTCCTCTCATATGTTGGAACTTTTATATCTATTTTTTATTTACCTTAATGTTGATCTATAATGTACCACTGATAACTTGAAACCTCTTACGTAATACATTGTCACTAGGGCTAACGTCTCATCGCGGAGCATTTGAAGTGATTTGCCTGATCCACCTAGGGACGATACGATACTTCATAGCATCCCAATGTGATTCATCTTATGGGGGCATTCAAATCCCGTGCAATTCATGAAATACCTTTTCTTTAAATCATTACTCAATCAAAGGCCTAAACGTCATCCTCTTATCTATGATAATTACACCCTTATTCTACTACCAGGGCAACATTCCATCTGTTCTAAATGCTCCTAGTCTTAGACTCCTCCGAGTTAATTCAAGCTATACTGAATTTTCTATAACTTAAGGAAACCATCAACTCTCATATTTTGATGGGCTTAATCCCGAAGCCTAACCTATTCTTGTCACCTTCTCACATACATTTTCTTATCCTTACTCGTATCTATCAAAAACCTTGTCGTTCTACCATACTTTAGCTTGCGACCAACACATATCAATTTATACTACTCGCAACCTTACTTTAACTTGCTAGCACCATAGATTTGCTTTTTAGCCTTCTCAGTTGTCTTTAAACATAAGCAATTACTTTTCCTGGTCGTTCTGCCAATTTCTGTATGGATACTTGGCTTATCTTAAGGCCCACGAATACTTGAATTCCCTGTAACTCATATGATCTCAAACATCACTTTTGATTTTTTTTACTTCTCGTTCACGATAGGTGCCACTTTCTTATGGAGTGCATCCAATATTGTAGTGAGACTATTGTTACAAGACCTTTTTTTTTCTTCAAGTTACTATGCTTAGGTTGAATCTTTCTTCCTTATTTCCTCAGCTATTCTTTATTGTAGTACATAGCGAAGACCCTCTGACTATTGTAAAGCTGCGAGCTTATTACATCGTATACCCAACAGAATTTTTGATGTTCTTTCTCGCCTACAATTATCCTTAGTTACTTACCTCCATGCCTCTGTGCTCGTAGGGTTGCTTCTGTACTAAAATTTTGATTGTCTTCCCTGTGGCACTCTTGTTTATTTCCGTAACACTCATACGGTTACCTTTAACTACCCCAACTCCTATATGAATATTTCTCAAGGATTACAATGTCATATCCGCGAGACTGAATTCACTATGTTGGGTTTCACTATGTTTATCTTGCACGATCTTCTGATTTGTCTATATCCTCTTGTCTAGCCATAAATAGGCTCTTCCTGAATCAACTACTAACTACTCGTTGGCCCATTCCCATAGCTATATTCCACGTAATCTCTCTTGGAATATGTCCTTTGTCTTAACTTACCTCTCGCACTAGCTCCCGATGTATCAAGTGTCCATTCATACATATTTATCAATAACATCTTGGTCAGGAACTCTTACTTCCTCTCCTCGGAATCGTGCTTGCATAATGTTCTGGAGTTGCAACATATCTGTAGGAATTGAATAAATGCAACCTCACCCGTTTTGCCTTTGTACCACATTCTTCCTTTACCATTCCATAGTTACCTGAACTACTTAACTCCAACTTAATACCACATCACACCATCTTCCCCCCTCTCTTCATCTTTGGTGTCTTTTCACATCTTCACTGATTCTTACTCGCCTTGCGGTAACCCTACTATACCGAGGATAATTTAATTTCTTATGCACAAGGGTGACACCTAGTGTAACCGACACACTTAGCCCCTTAAGCTTAACTCTCATCACAGTGCTTGCTTTAGGGAAGCGTCTTCTTGAATGACCTTTAAAGGTTATTCTTCTATTGTCCATTATATTATTGATTGAACGCGATCTCTGAAATTTTCACGATGCCGAATATTATCAAATCCTTCGGTCCCTAATTCATGTTCAGTTTATCTTATTCACTGGCCCATACTTAATTTTGTTACTCCGGGGGTCTAACTTTTCCTAAGGTAATCACGTTGGAGTGATCAACCTATTTCTCGAAATGAGGACATGACTTTATGGCTTATACTCTTTTATTGTTTCAAGGCATGTCTCCTCTTTTCTATCCCTTCACTTGACTATAGACTCTGTCATCTTGTCATATTTTGATTTACCGTTATCACTCATTTATCACATCTTACTCATAATGCTTCATTTACTCTCTTCTTATTCTCCTGCTAATATTTCTGTCTATCACTTTATTTTGAAAACTTCAATAAAATATTCTTTCGCTTTTAGCTCCCGTTTCTCCATATCACTCTTCGTGACACCTAGCTTTCTCTCTCTTTATTTTTACTAGGGGCAGGAGTCATACTAAAATAAATATTTATCCCTTCTAGGATTCCACTGCCTTCTTCTGAAATTTCTAAACATTCCAATATTCATATCTGACAGTACTATTCTAGAGTGCACCAACTGGGTGTCTCAGAAGGAGATCTATTACCATGTTTGCATTATCCTTCTAAACTGTTAGCTAATGATAACAATCCATCCACCATTTTGGGTTACTCTAACCCCATCTGGATCCTGATATCCCATCCTTCTCTCAAAATATATCTGTTAGCTCCCATAGGTCATAACTGAGATGGGTGTGGCCAATTGCATATATCTCTGTTACTGTTGAAAGCAACTTAGAATGCTTATATTTCTCTGCCTGAATTGTAAATATTGATAATCTTCACTAACTGGGTACCTCGTACTTTTCTTTACGTTGCTTCTTTTACTTGTTGAAACTTGTATCTACCTTCTCATTCTCTTATTTCTTTTTACCATATTATGGGTGGATAGATATTCATGCCTTAGGGCTCCTTATCAAGTAGCTTACACGTCTTAGTACACACATGATCTGCTGAAGACCTCGCATTTACTCATCATAAGCATAATGCAAAATCGAGTTCCTCTAACTCAACTATTCCACATCCACATTCAATCTCTTACCAACTTTCTTTCTGGATGTAGGTATCATTGTAGTACGAATAAAATAGAATTTAGGAGTTTGAATTCTTAGAACTGTGCTCTACACACAATCTAGAGTAAGAAGAAAGAGTGACAGTCCTAAATGCCCTGTAGACTCCAGCTTATAAGTGTGGTAAACAACACACCCATAAACAAGACTCTACTAGACACGGCTTGTCGACTCCCTAGGACAGAACTGCTCTGCTACCCCTTTTGTCACAACCTAAATCAATGGGCTGTGATGGGTACCATGTTCCTTACTCAATCGAGTACCAATGTAACACATATTTCTTATCATACTATCATGGGTAATGTCCATACTAGTATGGTCCATGAATATGTCCACATATACAAATAATGACGCCAAATCTTCAATGCAAACACCATCGCCGCTAGCTCTAAATCATGTGTTGGATAATACTTCTTATGGTTCTTGAGTTGCCTGGAAGCATAAGCGATCACCTTGCCATGTTGCACTAATACACACACAAGTCCAACCCTTGAAACATCACAATATACAACAAACCATCCATACCCTCAGATAAGGTCAACACTGATGCCGTGCTCAACCTTGACTTCAGCTCTTGGAAACACCTTTCACAAGCATCTAATCACTGGAATTTAGCTGCCTTCTATGTCAATTTAGTCAAGGGAGAGGCAAGAGAAGAAAACCCCTCCATGAACCTCCTGTAATACCCAGCTAGGCCCATGAAAATGCGAATCTATGTCGGAGTTGTAGGTCTAGGACAATTCTTCACTGCTGCAATCTTATGAGGATCAACCTTGATTCCATCACTGGAGACAACATGACCCAAGAAAGTGACAGACTCGAGCTAAAATAACATTTAACAAAATTTTGCATACAACTTGTACTGACACAGTGTTTGTAAAATTGCCCTAAGGTGGTCGGCATGATCCTCTCGACTTCATGGATACATAAGAATGTTGTCAATGAAAACTATCACAAAAGAGTTGAGGAAGGGCTTGAAGACTCGATTCGTAAGATGTATGAATGTTTCAGGAGCATTCGTTGGCCTAAAAGACATCACCGAAATTTCAAAGTGCCCATGCCGAGTCCTGAAAGCTGTTTTAGAATATCCTGCTCCCTGATCTTCAATTGGTGATACCCTGATCTTAAGTCAATCTTGGAAAAGTACTTAGAACCTTGCAACTAATCAAACAAGTCATCTATCCTTGGCAGAGGGTACTTATTCTGGTTTGTGACCTTGTTGAGTTGTCGATAGTCGATGCACATCCTCAATGACCCATCTTTCTTCCTTACAAAAAGAACCGGTTTACAACAAGAAGACACACTTGGTCGGATAAAACCCTTCTCTAGCAAGTCTTTCAATTTCTCTTTCAGTTACTTCAATTGTACTGGAGCCATTATATAGGGTGGAACTGATATGGGTTATGTGCACGACAAAACACAGATCCCAAAATCAATCACCTTATCTGGTGGGATTCCAGGAAGCTTATGCGGAAAGACCTCATAAAATTCATTCACAACCGGCATAGACTCAAGTGTCAGTGCATCAACATTAGTGTATGTGACTCGGACCAAATGGTAGATACATCCCTTGCTGATCATCTTTGCGGTCTTAAGGTAAAAAATAAATCTACCCTTTGGCAACACATCATCCCCCTTCCACTCAATGACTGGCTCCCCTGGAAACTCAAACGTAACGATTCCGGTTCAGCAAATCAAGCTTCGCAAAACATGAGTGGAGCCAGTCCATCACCATTTTTTTAATCAAAATCAATCATCACCAATTCAATGAGATTGGCCATGGTGTCTCAACCATGCACTGTGACAATACAATCCTTATAAACCCGCGTGGCCACAATAGGCTCACCAACTGGAGTAGAGAGAGAGAACGACTCATAAAGCTATTTTGGTTCTACTTCGAATTCCATATCAACATAAGGAGTGATGTATGACAAGGTGGAACCAGGATCTATAAGAGCATAAACATCATGAGATTGGACAATCAGTATACCTCTGATGACATATAGAGAAGCCTCTGAACTCTGGCGGACCCTCATAGCATAGAATCTACCAGGTCCTCCCGAACCCTGTGCACCACCCCTAGCTACACCATGCCCTGGGGGTACTGGAGTACCTCGAGCCGGAGGAGGTGCTGTAGAAGTAGTAGTTGCTGAACTGGCTTGTTGCGCCATACCCCTACTAACATTCGAATGGGACAAACAACAATCTCCTTGAATATGACCCGTTGAATATGGAAAACTCCATGTAACAGACACCTGAGTGCATCTTCCCACACCTAGGGTAGGAGGGCCTCTGCTGCGGCTGAAATCTCCCGCATGACTGGCCCTGCAGAAAAGATCCCCCATTGCCCTGACTGGGCCTGAAACAACTACTGCTGACCAAGCCCTGATGGTAGTGCACTGGCTGAAGACTGAGCAAAAGACTGTGTTGATGCAAATGACCCTCCCCTGAAAATCACCTTTCCACCACTACTACCACTGAAAGAACCACCAAATTTGCCCGCAGATCGGTCCTTTTTGTTACTATCTTGCTCTATTCTGTTCTTCAATTTTTGGGTCTCCGTGGCTTGAGCATATGCCACCATCTTCCCATAGTTCATATAAGAATTTAAGGCGGTTGTAGCGGCCTTGTTGATAACTAAAGGGCTAACGCCCTGCACAAACCTATGAACCCTAGCCTCGATAGTGGGCAACATGTAGATTGCATGCTTGGAAAAGTTTGGAAAGAGTCCCACACACTCATACTACCTTGCTTCACGTTCTCACACTCGGCGACACGAGCTGCCCTAGTCTCAGCATGCAAGAAATGATCAATGAAATCATCCGCAAACTCGTTCCACTTCGCCAAAGAGATTCCCTTTCATGGGACTCCTCCCACAATTCAAACCAGGAATACGCCACTTCTTTCAGGCGATAGGAGGCCAATTCACTGATTCTATCTCAGTGGAACGCATCACACAAAGAGTCTTGTGCATCTCATTAATAAATGCCTGGGGGTCTTCCTCATGCTAAGTACCCATGAATACAGGAGGATCCATCTAAAGGAATCGGTTCACCCTAGAACTAGCAGAATCCCCTTGGTGACTGGAAGAAGTAGGTGTAGCATTCAATCTCTGGGCGTGGGAAGCCACTATCTGAATCAGCAATTGGATGGCTCCCCTAAGGTCCCTATCCGAAGCACTAGGATCAAAGGTTGAGGCTGGAGGTGGAACTGGAATATCAATTGGAGGAGGAGTTTGTACATTCTCAGCAGGTGTAGTAGAAATAGGAGGTGTTGTCGTTAGGGAAATGTCTTCACCCCTCGAGTGTTCACCCACAACATCGGGCACTTCATTAACTACCACTCTTGGGTGGCATTGGTCATTTGGCCACTTCTCTCCTTATTAGGCGCCATATACTAAAAAGTAGAACAATACACGAGTTAAAAAGGGGAACAGTCTTACAACCAGCTCTATCGCACCATCTAGAATATCAAATAAGGGTGACATTCCTAAATGCCCAAGTAGCCTCCTAATTATAGATGTGGTCGACTTCACACCGATAATAAAGACTCTACTAGACACGGTTCCGAGATATCCTAGGACAACATTAAAACCTTAGTCTTTGATACCAAGCTTGTCATGCCCCAACCTTGGAGAGTGCGTCCGACGCTCAACTGAGATATCCCAGTCAAGCAAGCTTACTTTATGCCTTCTACCCAACCTTACCCATGAATAATTTGAGAATCACTAAAAAGAGGTAGACAGTGAGATGATGAAATAGTTCAATATTATATTTCATTAATTACAACAACTGCATTGATAATTACCAAAAGGTTACAAGTTCATAGTTTAAAAGTGGAAATATGTCCGACAACCACAACATCTTTAGTTGTTTTCCCCAATTAAGAAAAAACCCACAATATGTATATGGAGCCTCTAGGTGAACATGAGTACAATATGGAAGTTCCGGTGACAAGGCTCTGGCTATACCGCAAAATACAATGTACAAAATCAAAGGACATAAGGCCCCGATGTAGAATAGGGCTTACAAAAATCCACTGAGTAGAGGGTAAGGTGATATCAAGGATCAATGCTGCCTGCTGAGAAAGTACCTGCATCCATTAAAGATGCAGTGCCCTGAAAAAAGGGATGTTAGTACATAAGGAAAAGTACTAGTATAAAAATCTAAATACCCTCTCATAGAATGAGATGCCAACATAAAAGGAGGAAAACATGGAAGCAGTAAGAAAATCAATAACATGCCAAGTTAAAACAATGTAAACTTTCAAGTAAGCACTAGTATTTTAGGTTGGAGATCCTTAGTACCGACACACCACCATTCATGTGGCATGGAGTCCGATCATTGCTTGACCGGATAAGCCCCAAAGTGTGAGGATTGACATAGGAACACACTACCCCCATGTGCATGGCAGGTTGTCCGATCTCTGCCCGATCGGCTAAGCCATCTCACTACATTGTCGTGTGGATCGACATGGTCTTTGCTAACTATCCTCCATCCCAATCAAGGACAATAATCTCAACAAATCATTATGGGAATTTATCCCTCAATCAATTCTTACACCGGCACGTGTATTTTTTTCCTTTTATATTCAAATTAGAATTATAAGTTTTATTTTATAGTTAAAATTTCCATAAGAGAATTATATATATATATATATATATATATATATATATATATATATATATATATATATATATATATATATATGAGAGAGAGAGAGAGAGAGAGAGAGAGAGAGAGAGATCATAGCCTTTCATAAACTCTTTTCACTTCATCGGCATTTTTGGCCATACATGTAAATCATCATTCTTGGCAAGATGGCCGCAATTCATATTTCATACTTTCATTTCTTTACTTGTTATGGATCATCATAAAACATTTTAAGACATTTGAAACGTTGGGAAAGTCATAGCTTCAACTCATAAGTATGTCAGATCTCAAAACACATTGAAAATAAGTACAAGGGAGAGCAAAGTGATTTGCAATTTGAAACATGAACTTAAAATCATACTTGGAATTCATAGAGAGTTCATGAAATCCTATTCTATGGAAGGTGTTTAGCCAACATACCTCGATTGAGCTTTCCTTAGAATCCCTACGACGTTTCAATACTCTTAGCAATTCAATTTACATTAACATAGTTCAATTGAAGCATTATTAGAATGATTCTCATATGATAATTCTCTTAGGCATTTCGTCAACTACCTACTATGAAAAATCGACTACAAGATTCAATAATGGAAATTCCTCCACACCGCAACCAATTTCAAGCAATAAATCAATCTTCAATGTCCCTACAATAGAGAGACTATGGCTTCCGATCACCATCCCATAAGCCCCAAAACAATAACATCTTTACTTGAACCTATTACAAACTTTACATGAAAGCTTAGGGGCGAAAACATACCCAATTGGTTGAAGAGTTGTGAGTTCCCTCTTGAATCCTAAGATTTGAACAAGAATTTACTCTCTATCTTTCCTCTTCCCTCTCTCTCTCTCTCTCTCTCTCTCTCTCTCTCTCTCTCTCTCTCTCTCTCTCTCTCTCTCTCTCTCTCTCTCTCTCTCTCTCTCTCTCTAAATTGATACCCTCACTCTAAAATATCAGGTTATACCTTCTAAAATAACCCCTAAGGCCTTATATCAAAATAGAGTCGGATTAGGAAGTTTCCAAAAATAACCCCCCATGTCAAATCTGTGATGGAATCCGTGATCAGCGGAATAGATCCGAGATCAACGGAATAGCAGCAAAATGTTCTTCAAAATCTAGGTTGGGTCTGGTCATATCCGCGACGGATCAGTGGAACAGATATGAGGTCGAAAAATGGACCACAAATTGTCCCTCAAATATGAGTTGCTTCTGACTCATTCCGCTGTGATTCTGAGGTCCGCGGAACAGATCCACGATAGCATAATGGACCAACCATTAAGCTTACCTACCAACCATTTATCTTACCTTGAAACCATAAAAACTTAAATTCTTAGCAAACGTTTATGGGGCCTTACACTTCTGCAGCTGAGCAAAAGATTGGGATTTCGAGACTTAGTCTCATTCTATCATATTTTGAGCCCTAGACTCGGTGTGAGGTGATTTTTGGAGGAGAGTTTTATACCAAACTATTGGGTAAGTGATTTTGACTATTTTAATATTATAACATGATTGTTTATGGATTTTAACATCTAAATCATGGGACTTGAAGAGAAACTTTTGGGAATTTTACTATATTTTTTGAAAAATAAAAATTTGAGATTTGAGTGTTGAATTGGACTCGGATTTGAAAACCAAACACATATATGGACTCGTGGGGTTATGGGTACTCGAGATCTACCCTTCGACTCGAGTTTTGTCTGGGCAGGACCAGGGTCAAATTTTATTGACTTTTGGGGAATTGTGTAAAGATCTTATTTTTATTAATTAAAATTGAATTCTCTTGCATTATTTGATGTTTTAAAGTCGTTTTTGGTTAGATTTGAGCCGATCGAAGGTGAATTTTAAAGGAAAAACTATTTTTGAGTGTTGAATTGACCTAATTGAGTTAAGTATCCTGCGTAGCTTTGTATGGGAGAATTACCCCTTAGGATTTGGTGTATTTGCCTTATTTGAACTATGTGAAAAGATATGTACACGAGGTGACGAGTGTGTACACGGGCTTACGTACGGTAATTGACCGGATTAGACCCTTAGACTATTAATATGTCTTGAATTGAAGTTGTTATTGTATGAAGCACATTTCATTGTTGATTTACTTTCCGTACTTTTGTGTTGTTGATGTAAATTTTTTATACATTGTTGTTGAGCCGTGGGCTATGTATTGTTGTGACATTGGTATTGTTGTTTGAGCAATGTTGTGGCATATGGGCACGTGGTGTGCGGTTGATTGTTGTGTTATGATTGAGACGAGCATGCGACGACATAAGGGTGGTGTCTATACTGATGCGCATGCGGCGATATAAGGGGGCTTATGCACGTGGTGCAAGTATGGGGAAATATTTCATTGTGATGTACATGCGGCGAGATAAGGGGGCATATGTTCGTGAAGTTAGTTCAGGAAAATATTTTAAAAGGTGAGGCTCATGTGGCATCATAAAGATGATACGTGATTTTTATATGTGGCACATTAGAGTGACTCTTGTTGTTATTCTTGTGTTGGAACAAGTTATGACTTCTTGTGTGTGTCATGCATCTAAGTGATTTGTTGCATTATTTCCAATGTGCTAAGTGTGTCTCTATTATTACTTCTTGATTTGGTTGCCAAGATAGATTTACCTACGCGGAGTTATTATCTCATATTCTGTTGCGTTATTGGTAACATACTGATTTTAAATAAAAAAGTTGTTATCATGCCTTAATTTATTTGATTATTGATGAATTCCTCTTGAACATGTTATTGGTAACCTACACGGGTACGATACATGTGATGGCATGAGGTCTTTTTCATGCGAGTGTGACTTATATTGTGGCACGAGGTCTTTGCCATGCGAGTTTGACTTATATTGTGGCATGAGGTCTTTTTGGTGGCGGTGTGGCTTATGTTGTGACACGACTTCTTTGTCGTGTGGGGGCGATTGATATGTGGGAATGCGGTGCCATATGTGTGATTGAATTTGATGACTTATTGTCGACACTGGACCTTTATTTGTACTAAATTGTTATCACTTATTTTGATGAGATTCAGTTATTGCCTTATGTTATTCTTCCTATTATCGGCCTTTGATATTTTGCACAAGTTATATTTAACTAGTGAGTGTCTTGACTTGAACCTCATCATTACTCTATCAAGGTTAGTCTTGATACTTACTAGGTACCGACCGTATTGCAGGTAGCAAACCCAACCTATGAGAGTTTCTTTAATTGCAAGGATTCAAGATAGGGCTTCTATATTCGTGGCAGTCCCATGGAGTCCTTTCCTTACATTTGTACTGTCAATTCTCTATCTGAAAAATATTGTACTTTGAGATATTTTTATGTATTCAGTTAGAGCTCGTGACTCTGTACTACCTAGTCTTGGGGCTTTATTGTGATTATTGTCGTGATGGCTTGTATCACCTTCATTTCGCATTTATATCAAAACTCTATTTTATAATATCATGTTTTATTGGCTTAACTATTGTAAGTGATCGGCTTACGTAGTTTTAAAGACTAGGTGACATCACGATTCTTAAAGTGGGATTTTGGATCGTGACAAGTTGGTATCAGAGCCCTAGGTTCATAGGTTCTACCAGTCATGATAAAGTGTCTAGTAGAGTCTTTCGGATCGGTATGATAACGTCCATACCTATCTTCGAGAGGCTGCAGGCATGTAGGAAAATTCTTAATCTTTATTTCCTTATCGTGCGGTATTGATTCAGCTTAAAGCGTATATGTTTGATTTCTTTCCATCCACTTGTGTGTTATGTGAGCGCTTGATACTAGCTGTGCATCGACGGTTTATGATATCATGGATGAGGTGCGAGATGTGTTCTTTGTGTTGTGGAGATAGGCCAGTCTGGAGATCTTGAGGCCAGGTTCAGATCGCAGCTTGGGCTCGATAGATCAGTTGTGTGAGTATGTACTTTTGGACTTATATATCTGATACTGTCCCTAGGAGTGGGACTGATGGCTAGTGAGTGGTTGGAAACCTATATAATGAGTGTTAAGTGATTGAGGACTATGCCTATGTGGTTTGGATGTAATGAGAAGAATTGTTCTTGGGATGTGAAAGGACTATACGCCTGATTTTGTGTCTTGATGTGTTGTACAGTCTCGGGTTATGAGTGTGTTGAGGAATATTTCATGTTGTTTATTTATGGTATGAAGTAGATTCTTATGTCTTGTTGACGAGTTCAGACTCGGGAGGATTCAGTGATTGCATAGTGGTTGTGACCATGATAGGGTCATCGAGTGATGCTAGTTTGAGGCTAAGCATATGGGTTATCTCCTGCGTGATATTCCGAGATTGTATCATCCTTACGATGTTCTGTGAAGGGTTTCCTTCTACCAGTGGGATGTGTATGTCCTACGATCTGAGTTTGAATCGCTTGAGAGAGTTCATACGATTGTCGCAAGGATGAATAAGCGCTTAGTAGATGACTTGAGATATCTTATGATTAGTTCTACATGAGCTTATGGATCATTTAGCTAGAGTACAATGCAGGATCATGGCAGATATGGAGTTAGGGTGTAAGGCTTTGTACTATTCCATATGTACTAACATCCCTTTTGCTAGGGACGCTACATCTTTAATGGATGCAGGTGGTTCCATAATAGGTAGCATCAATCAGTGATAGTGGTACACCCTCTCCTCAGCTAACTTGGTGAGTCCTACTTCATTCGGGGTCTTGTATCTTTTGTTCCTTATGTATAATGTTTTGAGGTATAGCCGGGTCTTGTTGCTGGCACCATCATATTACTCTCTTGTATCCATTAGAGGCTCCGTAGGCGTAGTGTTGGTTGTATATTGGGTTTGGGAAAGTCAAACTAAAGATGTTGTATTTGTATCACATGTTTCCACATGTAAACCATGAATGTGTAATGTAATATTTTGGGAAATCTTGAATGAAGTTCTCAATGTCTAATTAATAGAATACGTCTTCACTTTGTTCATGGGTAAGGTCAGGTAGAAAGCATCTAGTAGGCTTGCTTGACCGGTATATCTCGGTTGAGCGCCGATCGCGACACCTGAGGTTGGGGCGTGACAAAGGGTGTTGTGGGTTATTGGATGTTAGGTTCTATGGGTTCGAGCCAAGTGGGGACTCTATTATCGATGATCAGATTGCATGGTCATGTGTTATATTAGTTTTGGTATGAGCCATATTTGTGGAATTTCCCCGATTGTACATGGCTAAGATCTGAGATTGGCATTGGATGGTGCTGAGACTTGGAGTAATTTTGTATCATTAGTGATTCTACATTTTGGTATCAAAGAGGTTAAAGAAAAAACTTAAGATTCACAGAAGGTCTCTTCAAAGTGAGTGTCTCGGTTGTGGCATTATTAGGTGCTTTAGAGGGAATACCGTTGTTTATGGGCTTTCGGACGACGTGGTTTCATGCTAGGATCTTTTGAGGTGAGCTTTGATTAAGGACTGTAGTGTACTGTCAAGGAGAAGTGTTAACTTGAAGGTGAGTCGAGAGGAAATCGAAGTTAGGGGTAGCTTGGTAGTGGTTTGGATAAGTATAGTAATAAAGGTGAGTGGTTCCTTTGTTTGGTGAGGCTTCACCGGTGTTTTGTGGAAATGCTCTCAGGTTTGGTGGCCTGCGTGACTAGGTTGAGTTAGGGAATTCAGTTCTGATGGCTTGATTATATGTGGATGGGTTTCGAAGAGTTCTTGATAGTGTCGTCTACATCTTGGGACGGAGGTCTGCTACCGGCATGAGGAGTATGTTGCATGTTGTGATTTCTCTCCTGGATGCAATCCAGTGGAACGTTTCTGGCTGATAGAGTATGTATCCTGCTTGTGATTCGAAGTTGATAGTGAAGTTCCCATGTTTTTGTATGATGGCATGAGAGATGAAGAGCGACGTGTGGAATTGAGATTTTCATGTACAAGTTAGTGGTTCAGTTTTGAAGGGGAGGTCACGACTTTTAGTCAACACAAACGATTTCTGATGTTTAAAAGAATGCTAGCACTATCTGGTATCAGTTGAGAAGGTTGTGCATTTCAGAAGGCTCACTGTGCTTCGGCTTGTTGATGATTGACTAGTATTACGGTAATCGCCTGGTTGATCGACAACTGATGTTCAAATTCTACTATGTGACTCGAAATAATGTGTCAGTAATTTGAGTAATAGAGTGGGGATCTGACATGTTGATTCTTGTAATCTAGGGATTTGAATAGTAGGAGGATTCTCATAGACAGGTCGTTCCATGGTTGCAGACGGTGAAGGTATGTAATAGGTTGACGGTTGATTGTATGTATTATGGATAGGTTATTGTGGAATTTTTGGAGTTTAACTACCTATTTCAGGAGGATCAAAATTTATTTGGAGGCCACTAGTTGGCCCAATGGGAATGTGTATTATACATCGGGTCGGTTTGTTTACTCAACACAACTATTGTTATGGGGTGTTTCATCAGCTAGGGTTGATCTTATTTGTGTTCTGATATATTCCATGTGCTACTCTTCTATGCTACGATGGGTTGTGAGACTGTTGACTATTTACAAACATGATGTGGTTCTATTTGGAAAATTCGGGCGAGATGGCTCTTGGGGTGTTGAATGGTTTATTACACCTTAGATATGGTCTTCCTGTATGTGGTATATTGTGATGTCTGTTTCTTCATGGTTATGGTTATGCTCTTTGTCACGCCACAAACCTGAAGAGGCATGGCTGGCACCCGGTGCAATACTCGTCCCGAGCGTACCACTTTGTAATTGTGAACACTAGAGAGATAATCCTCAACTTTGGCCGATGAGGCCATATTCTGAATCATCTGAAAAATAACTTCTCTCTCATATGAAGGGTAAACATACCTAAAAGCTGATATATATAACCGTGCAGGCCGACGAGGCCTTCATGAATATCTCCAACCATCAATACCAAACTGAACATATACAGAGGACTGGAAAGGCAACAATACTGATATACAAAATACACTGGACTCGTCTACAAGCCTCTAAAGATAACTGAACTATATCATGGTCTGGACATGGCCTCGACCTACCCATCGAATCTGTATATATAAAATGGACTCTAAGGTCTAGAGTTGGTAACACCGAGGAAGTGGAGCTTACCAACCAAGCTGATATTTGACTCTGTCTACTATGAAGGTCTATCCAGCTGTCTATCAGGACTTGCAGGCATGAAATACAGCATCCCTAGCAAAAGGGACGTCAGTACAAAATAATGTACCGAGTATGTAAGGCAACAAAATAACTGAATGCTGAAACTGAACTGATAATACAATAACTGAAAGTAACTGGGAGTCAAAGATGACTTGAAGATATTCTTACCTGCTGATACTGACTCTACTCCCTCAATATAGTAAATAAAATAGTTGTCCGGTTGTATAAGGCTCGATACATATAACTGCTCTACAGTAGTAGGCTCGCTCATAGGCGCTCAGCCATACTAGGCTCTGTATCTTGGCCATTTTGGGCTCCCTCATAGGCGCTCGGCCATAGTAGGCTTGGTATATAACTTACCATCTGATCAGAGGCTGCCCAATAGAGGGCTGACCATCGATTATAGCTCGGTTGTGGTGAAAATACTGTAATACTGTATATATATAGACATGACATTCCAACCTTATGTCCATCATAAAAGAAACATCAAACAGCCGCACAAGATAAGACAATGACATGAAAAACCTCTAGGTATTGTGTGGTTGCTTCTTTTCCTATTTACACCATCGTCAACATACTCAACATGTTGACAAGCATAACAAAAATAAGAACATTATAACCAGGCTATTCCCCATGATTTCCAGCCATATAAAGTCATATACACAACTCCAAAATAGTCCAATAAGAGGCAATAATTTCTTATACAACTTCAAGTTCTATCTTGTAATGCTTCATCAAAATAACTTAACCAACACATAGATAATATTAATCCCAAGAAATAGGGTGTTATACATCCCTTAAATAATCTGAAAAACTCGAACTAAAGCTTCCCTTAGATTACAAGCACCCTTAATCACATCAAAACACCATAGAGACTCTCTTCTTCACCTAGGCTAACGTTTGAGGTTAGGTTTAGGTAAAACACCCTTGGATTTGACTTGGAACCCTTGAGAACTGTAAGAGAGGTGTTGAGAGTGTTTGGGAACTGTCCTTATTCGAAAATGACCAAAAATAAGCCGTCCAATCCCTTTAAAAGGTTCAACGGTCGTCCACCGCCTAAGTAGGTCCCATGGGAGCTGCTTGCACAGTCTCACAAAAACGTGAATATCTCTCTACTCTGATCTCGTATTGATGAACGGTTTAATGCGTTAGAAACTAGACTCGTTGATCTTCAATTTTGTGGGTAGATAATTCCTTATTTCCAAGTAAATTGGGAGAAAATATCATCTATATTTGACCTAAGTTTCAGCATCTTTATGAATGTAACTTGTGATGACCTTTGGAAACTTTTGTTCCACAACTCGCTTGACTTCAAAACATAATACACGACTATGATATGACTAAAATAACTCATATAATAACCTACTTATCATGTTAATCACCTTAGTCTCACCCCAAAATTATATGTTATAACATTCCCAACTTGTTGACTTTCGACGAAACTTATTTTCTTCAATTCGTTTAGCTTCTAAGCCTTCAAACCCTCTTGGTACTTGGTATTCATGATCGTAAATATTTGTAACCTCCAAGTTAACATGATTAACAAACTTTCTAAACTTTTGCAAGATGATTTTATTTCTGAGCTTATATCAATTGTCTTACAACGTACTCTTACGTACGAAAACATGGGGTGTAACATCATTCCCCCCCTTTGGAACATTCGTCCTCGAATGTTCACTGATATCGCTTATCAGTCTCATAACCTATAGCTCTTACAAATACTTTACTGCTTTCCTTTCCATATAGGCAACTGTTCTATGAATAAATCCAAAGGCCAGGGCATTCCCCCCTTTAGGCCTCTTTCTCACACCACGACTTGAGGTCGGAATTTTTCCAATATCGTAACTATTGCTACCTTATGTTATGCAGCCTGCATGACTCTGTCCTTATATGTGCGCCTATGTGACTCTTCTCTCCTTTATCCTCCAGCTTTTAGCCAATATCTAGGCCTCACTTTGTGAACATATACAAAACTATGACATATTTTTCCTCTGGGCCTCTATAGGTGTACTAAAGTCCTTCACTTGGTACTTTTTCAGACTTATGACTATTGTTATATCTTGTTTCATAGCCTCAGTTATCTATCCTTATGGATTTACTGCATCTTAGGTCAGTCTATACCATAACACTTACCTCGATTTATTATTATCGAGGTCTGCTACCTAACTCCAGGTTACTCTCTCGCTGCTTATACTATTTATATAAATCTAAGTCCTTTAATGCTTCCTCATTATTGTTCATCTTAAGAATGACAGCCTAATCCCATCTCATACTTTGGAACATTCATTCATCTATTGTTGATTCACCTTAATGTTGATCTATAATCTACCACGGATAACTTGAAACCTCTTACATAATACATTGTCGCTAGGGCTCACGTCTCATCGGGGAACATCTTAAGTAATTTGCTTGATCCACTTAGGGATGATACTATACTTCAATAACCGTATTTCATAGCATCCCAACATGATTCATCTCATAGGGGTATTCCAATCATGTGCAATTCATGAAATCCATTCTCTTTAAATCATTACTCAATCAAAGGCCTAAACGTCATTCTCTTATCATTTACCACAATTACACTCTTATTCTACTACTAGGGCAGCATTCCATCTTTTCTAAATGCCCCTAGTCTTAAACTCCTATGAGTTCATTCATGCTATACTGAGCTTTTTATAACTTACAGAAGTCATCAACTCTCTTAATGTGATAGGTTTAATCCCGTGGACTTAACTATTCTCGTCATCTTCTCACTCACCTTTTCTTATCCTTACTCCTATCCATCTTAAATCTTGTCGTTCTACCATACTTTAGCTTGCAACCTTCCTTTAACTTGCTAGCACCATAGATTTCCTTATGTTATTCTGGAACCTCAAGCGAGACATCACATCATCTCTAACTCTTCTTTACTCTCTTATCTAGACCTCTCTGTACCTGGAAACCATAGGCTGGAAGATATACCACTAACGAGACCACTATCATTTATTGATACAAAATTACGATGCGTACATCCCTCCTTCTGATATCTGGACTATTCGTAACCTTTTGAACTTGGGCATCTTGTACCTTCTTCACCTTTACCTTGCTTACCTTTAAATCTTGCATCGTATCTTCTATTTCTTTCATACCCTCCCTTCCACATAGGTGGAATTCACTTCTACACCTTAAAGCTCTACTACAATACTTGTACCTCAGGTGCACGCACAATCCGACGAAGCTTCATACTAACTTCTTATGAGGCTGGTACTCTTCTAACTGGATATATCATAGAGTCGTTATAGAATATGGCTATTATACTATCTCTCTTGTACCTCTGATATTAAGAGTGACTCTGGAATGTTCTGAATCATGATTTCTATACTCATCGGGGTCTAATAATTAGACTCCTAATTTGCTTAGCTGATGTTACTCTTTAGTTTCCTTTTCTATCTCAGCCTTTAAGTAGGCTTACGCTATCTTCTGATCTGTGTCTCAGGCTATTAGTTATTTCTTTCGCCTTTCGTGGGCGCTATGGAACATCCATAATATAATCTTCTAACAATTCAAACCTTTGTCTATGAGGTGGACTCAATTCTTTGTTTTAACTTTACTAGAGTCTCCTATAGCTGTATGAATGTCAGCATATATGCTACATGGATAATACTCAGAAATCTTAAGTGCGTTCATAATGTAACTAACTCTGGGCCATTGATCGAATAATTCTTTCGTGCCTTCTCAACTTTCTTTAAAAGTAAGCAATTACTTTTCCTGGTCGTTCTGCCACTTGTTGCATGAATACTTGGCTTATCTTAGTTCCCACACCTATTGGAATTTCTTGCAACTCATATGATCTTGAACATTACATTTGATTTTACTTCCCATTCCTTAGTCACGACAGGTACCACTTTGTTACAGAGTGCATACAATGTTGTAGTGAGACTATTGTTACAAAATCATTATTTATTTAGGCCACTATGCTTAGGTTGAAGCCTTCTTCCTTATTTCCTCAGCTAGTCTTTCGTTGTAGCACTTAGGGAAGACTCTCTGACTCTTGTAAAGCTGTGAGCTTATCATATCATATACCCGACGAAATGTTTGTTGTTCTTAGTAACCTATAAATATCCTTAGTTACATACCTCCATACCCTTGTTCTCGTAGGGTTACTTCTGAACTCAAATTTTGACTATCTCCCTAGTGGCACCCTCTTTTATTTTCGTAATACTTATACGATACCTTTAACTACCCCAACTCCTATCTGAATATTTCTCAAGGATTAAGATGTCATATCTGTGAGACTGAATTTCGTGTGCTGGGTTTCACTATATTTATCTTGCATGATCTGCTGATTTATCTGAGACCTCTTGTCTAGCCATAACTAGACTATTCCTGAATCAACTACTAACTACTCGTCAGTCCATGCTCATATCTATATTCTGTGTAACCTCTCTTGGGTTATGTCTTTTGTCTTAACTTACCTTTCGTACTGGCTCCTAATGTATTAAGTGTCCATTCACACCAATAACATCCTAGTCAGGAACCCTTACTGCCTCTCCCCGGCATCGTGCTTGAATAATGTTCAGGAGTCGTAACATATCTGTAGGATCTGAATAAATGCAATCTCATTCCTTTCGCCTTTTTACTGCATTCTTTATTTACTTTTCCATATTTACTTGAACTACATAACTCCAACTTAATACCATATCACACCGTCTCCCCCCCTTTAGGGGAATACTAGCATTTAATGCTATGAAGATTTACCTATATATGTTTTACCTCTTCATCTTTGGCGTCTTTTCACGTCTTCACTGACTCTTACTCACCTTGCAGTAACCCTTCTCTACTAGGGATAACTGAATTTCTTACGCGCGAGGGTGACACCTTGTGTAATCGGCACACTTAGTTCCTTAAGCTTAACTGTGCTAACAGTGCTTGCTTTTGAGAAGCGTGTTCCTGAATTACCTTTAAAGGTTATTCTTCCATTGTCCATTCTATCATACCTTACTCATAATGCTTCATTTACTCTCTTCTTATTCTCCTGCTAATATTTATGTCTATCACATTATTCTGAAAACATCAACAAAACATTGTTTCACTTTTATCTCCCCTTGCTCCATCTCACTGGCTCTTCTAGTCGCCTAATATTCTCTTTTTACTAGGGGCGGGAGTCATACTAAGGTAAATATTTATCCCTTCTAGGATTCCACTACATGTCTTTGATATTTCTAAACGTTCTAGTATCCATATATAACTGTACTATTCTATAGTGCACCATCTGGTATGCACGGTCTAATAGGGCCTCAAACAGGGCCACACCATCAAGAATTCTCTCTCTACTAATGCCCTTGCCTGCTGCTATATTAGCCCTCTGGCAAGCTTTAATTTTTCTAATTGCAAGCATCTCTATAATTAGCAAATATAAGTCTTGGCTAGAACTCTTATGACTCAGCTCTATAGCACGATTTGGATTTGAAAGAAGGGTAACAGACTCCTAAAAGCTTGTAGTTTCCTGTTTGTATAATGTGGTGCACAACACATCTATAAACAAGGCTCTACTAGACATGGCTTGTAGACTCCTTAGTATAGAACTGCTCTGATACCAAGTTTGTCACGCCCCAAACCTGAAGAGGCGCGGCTAGCACCCGGTGCTATACTTGGCCCGAGTGTACCACTTTCAAACTCTGGAGAGGTAAACCTCAACTTAGGCCGATGAGGCGATATTCTGAATCATCTGAAAAATAACGTCTCTCTTATGTGAGGGGTAAACATACCCAAGAGCTGATATATATAACTGTGCAGGCCGACGAGGCCACCATGAATATCTCCAACCATCAATACCAAACTGAACATATACACACGGGTGGAAAGGCAACAATACTGATATACAAAAAATACTGGACTCGTCTATAAGCCTCTAGAGATAACTGAACTGTATCATGGTTTCTGTGGAGCTTACCAACCAAGCTGATGTTTGACTTTGTCTACTGGGAAGGTCTATCCAGCTGTCTATCAGGACATGCATGCATGAAATGCAGCATCCCCAGGAAAAGGGACGTCAGTACGAAATAATGTACCGAGTATGTAAGGCAACAAAATAACTGAAAGCTAAAACTGAACTGATAATACAATAACTGAAAGTAACTTGGAGTCAGAGATGATTTGAAGATATGCTTACCTGTTGATACTGACTCAACTCTCTCAATATAGTAAATAAAATAGTTTTTCGGCCCTATAAGGCTCGGTACATATAACTGCTCTGTCGTAGTAGGCTCGCTCCTAGGCGCTCGGCCATACTAGGTTCTATATCTCGGCTATTCTGGGCTCGCTCATAGGTGCTCGGCCATAATAGGCTCGGTATATAACTTACCATCTGATTAGTGGTTGCCCAATAGAGGCCTTCCCACTGATTATAGCTAGATGGTAGTGAAAATACTGTAATACTGTATATATATAGACTCTACTCTCTTGGCTGAAAGAAGACAGTACTTAACTGAATACAAAGTCCCTATAAGGGAGAATACTGTAACTTATGAGACTAGGATAATGTGAATAAATTCAGAAATACGAACATCTCTTTATGTATCGTTATCAAACACATTTAAGTATGAGATCATGCCAAAATGAAGAAAAGGTTTATCCTTAACATACCTTAACCTCGTTGAGTCCTTAATAGCTTCCAAGCAACTCTTCAAACAACGCAACTTAGTCTATCATAGCATAAGGAGATTCAAAATCGGTACTGAGTAAAGGCTAAGTCTGTAACTTAATCTAGTAGCTCATTTATGTAAATCTAGGAAGAATCTACCCTATAACAAGGGCCTTCTCCAATACTATATACCAACAGCCCAACGACAACAATCAATCCACACAACAATAAGTGCAAAAACGTCAAAAACAAAACTGCTATTTAACACGACGAGCGGCAAGCTTGGATTGGAACCAAACCCCAACTCTTTTTCCCATATTCCATGTACTTAAAACACCATAAATAGTTCCAGCATATAATTAAATATATTGACATGACATTCCAACCTTATATCCATTATAAAAGTAACATCAAACAGCCCCACAAGATAAGACAATGACATGAACAACTTCTAGGTATTGTGTGGTTGCTTCTTCTCCTATTTACACTATCATCAACATACACAACATATTGACAAGCATAAAAAAAATAAGAACATTATAACCAAGCTATTCTCGACGATTTCCAGCGATATGAAGTCATAAACACAACTCCAAAATAGTCCAATAAGAGACAACAATTTCTTATACAACTTCAAGTTCTATCTTGTAATTCTTCATCCAAAAAACTTAACCAACACATAGATAAGATTAATCCCAAGAAATAGGGTGTTATACATACCTTAAATAATCTGAAAACCCCCAACCAAAGCTTCCCTTAGCTTACAAGCACCCTTAATCACATCACAACACCATAGAGACTCTCTCTTCACTTAGGCTAACCTTTGAGGTTAGGTTTAGGTAAAACACCCTTGGATTCAACCTGGAAACCTTGAGAACTGTTATAGAGGTGTTGATAGAGTTGGGAACTGTCCTTGGTCGAAAATGACCAAATATAAGCCGTCCAAGCCCTTTAAAATGTTCAAGGGTCGTCCACCGCCTAAGTGGGTCCCATGGGAGCTGTTTGTGCACTCTCACAAAAACGTGAATATCTCTCTACTCAGATATCGTGTTGAAGAACGGTTTAATGCGTTAGAAACTATACTCATAGATCTTCAATTTTGTGGGTAGATAATCCCTTAATTCCAGGTGAATTGGGAGAAAATATCATCTATATTTGACTTAAATTTCAGCACATTTATGAATGTAACTCGTGATGACCTTTGCAAACTTTTGTTCCACAACTCGCTTGACTTCAAAACATAATACACAACTATGATACGACTAAAATAACTCATAGCATAACCTCCTTATTTTCTTTAATTGGTTTAGCTTCTAAGTCTTCAAACCCTCTTGGTACTTGGTATTCATGATCTTAAATATTTGTAACCTCCACGTTAACATGATTAACTAACTTTCTAAACTTTTTAAAGATGATTTCATTTTTGAGCTTACATCAATTGAGTTACGATGTACTCTTACGTACAAAAACATGGGGTGTAACACTCTTGGCATGTTTGTTGTTGGTACACAAGTTTGTTGATTGTGAGCATTACAGCTCAATGGGTATTCCATGTGGACCGGTAGGTTAGATCGGGCTATGTGATGCAGCAGAGTGATATTGGGATATGATCCTTTGTGTCTATTTCGTGCGTTCTGTTTCTCCTCTGTGTGATGGGTTTAAGCATTTCGTGGTGGTCGTACTTGATAAGCTTGCGGGGCGGTTCTCTCATTTGCTTTGATAGAAACTATTGATGCTCAAAGTCATTAAAGTACATGGATGAAGTTTTAGAAGCTCCAAGTAGGCCCATGACAAGATCTCAAACGAAGAAGTTTTAAAGACAAGTTCAATGAGCTTCGATTAGTAAATAAAAGGTGTCTTATGGTGAGAGAAAAAATCCCACCCAACGAAGATATTTTGGGCAAGTCATACAACTATTTGGAGGCCCAAATTGAGGTTTAAAGGGAGGTGGAATCGGGCCCAAATCAACTCCAAAAAGGAGCAACTTCATTAATGCTTTGTTGACTACATTGAGAAAAGTGTGGATAGTCTTTAATTTTTACTACATTGAATAAAGTGTGAGTAGTATTCAATATTGACTACATTGAAGAAAGTGTGGGTAGTCTTCAATGTTGACTACATCGAAGAAAGTGATAGTACTCTTTATGAACCTAGGGATATACTAGCTTATTTATTTTTGTTTTGACCAGCCCCCTACTTTACTGTTAAAGGGGTTCTTTGTTCCTTCATGGTAATTTAGATTGAAGAAAAATTTAATATAAGTAGACTTTGGCTTTGTAGAGACCACTAAGGTTTTCTTTCGGGCTTGACCTTTTTGTTCTACCTTGAACAATTACTTGGATGTCTTCATCGGTTTCAGTTTTCGGGTGATTCGGAATTAGTTTGGAAGGATTAAATTCATGTTTGAAGCTTTAAGTTGGAAGAGTTGACCAAGTTTTACTTTTGAGTATTTAACCCCGGATCGGAGTTTTGATGGTTCCGTTAGGTCCGGATGATGATTTTGGACTTGGGCGTATGCCCGAATTTGCATTTGGATATTTCTAGAAGGTTTCGGCATTAATTGGAGAAAGTTGGCAATTTGAAGCTTTGGAATGTTCATAAGTTTGACCGGCAGTTGACTTTGATGATATCGGTTAAGGATTATGGTTCTGGGAATTGGAACAACTTCGTTATTTTATTTGGAACTTGTGTACAAAATTTGAGTTCATTCCGAGTTGATTAAATATGTTTTGACACGAGTTTTTGAAATTGAAAGTTTAAAAGTTCATTAAGCTTGAATTGAGGTGCGATTTGTCATTTCGATGGTGTTATGTGTGATTTGAGGCCTCGAGTAAGTCTGTGTTATGTTTCGAGACTTGTTGGTATGTTCAAACATGGTTACGAGGGGCTCGGGTGAGTTTCAGACGTGATTCGGTTCATTTTTGCCTTATGTTGCATGCTGAAGAGGGGCTGGTGCTGCAGTTTCTGCATCTGCAGAAGTATGGAAACAGATGCGAGCCTATAGATGTGGACAAGTGGTCGTAGGAGCGGAAAAGGGATATGCTTGGGAGCATCACAGATGCGAGGTTTTGGGCCACATTTGCACTATTGCAGAAGCGATGGCTGGGGCGCAGGGGCTAGACTTGTGTGTAGATGCGCGTTTTGCATCGCACATACGATGTCACAGAAGCTCAATTTTGGTTGCAAAAGTGATGCCACAGAAGCGGCTCAGTGATCTGACGAGCGCAAAACACTCATTTAAATTATGCTAGCTAGTCAAATATAGTATAGTATAATATCGTATCAACAGGGAGTGGATATAAACAGTATTCTTGTAGTTTCTAGCTTGATCACTATTCAAGATGATCAACAATTGAGATTTATATTATTTCTAACTAAAATTAACAAAGAGTCTAAAACTATTGACTAATGACAATCAAAACAATGATAAGCAAGGAAGTTATCAGTGGGAGAAACTAGGGGTTGATAGGATAGGTGCAAGCTAATTATTGGTATCTAACCCTAGATACTTCATTTCTAACATTTAACTAAGTCTCTCGAATTCACTCAATTATTAGTTCAAACGTTCAGCGAAAAACCCTCTCTCAATTAAGTCTTAACCTCACGAGATGAACCAATTTAAGCACGTGAAGATATGCAAGAATGCGTAGTGGATTGGTCTTTAGTAAACCTCTTTCGATTATTCTCCTAATTAGGTTTAATCAATGATTCAACTAGCCTCTTTCGATTACTAAGAAGAATTAATGAACTCAACCAACAATATAATGCCAAGATATCACAAGTTATGCCTCTCTCGATTACATAAACAAGTGAATATAGACGTAACAGTTAAATCATCCAAAAATGCTTCAATAGATAAAACTAGAATTAAAATACACAAACTATTATCAATACACTAATTCCATCAAACCCTAAAGAGAACGACTCCATAGATATGGAGAAATTCATCACAATTAAAGTTAAAGTATAGAAAAACATAAATTCAATCCAAACTCTTGTCTTGAGTGAGGAAGGAATGATAAAATCCTTGTGCTCGTGTTCTTCCAACTCCTCCTTAGCCTCCTTAGGTCGAATATGTGTCAAAAGTCCAGAAAATAACGTTTTTCTATGTATTTATACCAAGTAGGGTCGGGCCTAGACGAAACCACCTTCTCCTATTCGAAATAGGACATTGGCTTTGTAAAATTTGCACAGGCGCGCCTCATGGGGCGACGAGGCATGCAGGGCATTAGTGGGGAAATCCACGGATCTCAACTTCTATCAAGCAGCCAAAAATACATTGCTGCTTCGCAAAGTGCGTCGCATCAGGGCAAATATTTCAGAGTATAGATTAAATCTTGCTTTTTTACGCCAGACTTGGTCCTCGACCCCCGAACACGATCTCGGCTTAATCCCTTGGGCTTTTACTCAGACTTCAAAGCTCCAAATAGCTCGAATTAACTCCATAACATCTACATCACTCGGAATCGCTCCTATAAGGCATAAAACACGCAATAAGTATAAAACACTAGAGATTAAAGCTCAAACACAATTAAAGTGCAGTAAATTAGAGTGCAATAAGCGACTAAAATACGTAATTATAGCCTACCATCAACACCCCACACTTAAACCATTGCTCGTCCTCGAGCAATCAAACCACACTCTAAATAAACATGATTTTTTTCAACAACTCTCATAACTCATCACACCAGGAATCCTTAAAATAGATTAAGCACAATACCGTAGCATCTTAGCCTCAAGATTTGACTCAAAAGCACTATGCATTATTTATAACCCGCTCACTTAATCTAACACGGAGGTCAAGCATTACCTTTCCTTCATGAATCAAGTGCCCTCACACAACAATGGAGAGTAGTTCCACACACAATAGAAATTTTATGAACAATTAGGAACTCAAGATAGAAAGAATACGCTCACTCTCAGAAACAGCATTCATTTGCCACAAAAGATGTACCATAGGCCTGCCCGTAGTGTACTACTCAACTAATCGAGCCCATTCAGTCAAGGATCAAGTAGTTCCACTCAAAAGCCAAACCAACCACCCCACACTTCAACTTTTACAAAGTTCATAACAAATTATAGTTCTCACGAGAGGTGAAAATGTTCAAATAGATGGTCAATTCAAACAAATGGGTAAGGCTTGCAATGTTGTTGCCAAAGAAACAGGAGTACATACTCAAAGGGGTTAACTAAGACTCATAACAATTTGGTGGGTAATA
Source organism: Nicotiana tabacum (assembly GCF_000715075.1). Taxonomy (NCBI): domain Eukaryota; kingdom Viridiplantae; phylum Streptophyta; class Magnoliopsida; order Solanales; family Solanaceae; genus Nicotiana; species Nicotiana tabacum. The sequence goes on from NC_134088.1 coordinate 53,094,466, forward strand.
ACATATAATTGGCTCAACAAAGAAACGCCTATATAACTTCCAAGACTAAATAAAACTACTATTTCGCTTTGCAAACACGCGGGGGAAAGATCTAGACATCAAATGCAATGCATCGACTACATAAAACCTCACACACACATTGCACATAACTCATTCAGGATCGGACTCGTCAAGACACTCTAGTTAAAGCAGTTAAGCAAAGTTGAGATCATACAATTTAAGGTACTTATACAAGAGTCAAACACTGAGCCTAAGCGTCACAACTAAAGCACTCACTATTCTCAAGCCATAATAAAGTCAATAGATGTTGCCTTCAATTCAAATCATAGCACAAGGTTTCCTACTCCTAACAAAAATAAAAACTAACTACACTTGGTTCAAACAAAACCCTTGGAAGAGAACCGCGGCATAAAGAAAAACCAAGAGGGAATTAATACACTACCTAACTAACGAAATTTTTTTCGTCTTTTTCTTTCGACTTTAATCACTCAAGAAACCTGTCAATAATATCCATCGTCGAGAAAAATCGAAAATTTTAATTTATTTATGTTTTTTCATTTTTTTTTCTATCTCTAACTACTAAAAAGAAAAAATAAAACAACAATAGATACATACACATATCCCCCACCCCACACTTTAAGTTGTGGCATGTCCCCATCACACATAATTAAAAAGAATAAGGTAAAGAAAACTTTCCTGAATTTTCTTATTTTTCGAGAACTTATGAACTCCACCCCTAATTCTGAGTTCATTCCTCGTTTTCGCTCCTTGGGTTTCTTTATGGAGTTCATTATGCCCAGTTCTTTTGAGAATACCTGCAAGACCCCCTCTTTTCTTTCTTTCTGGGCCTCATCTTGAGCGGTGAATTGCTCTTGTAGGATCATCCTTAACATGTTTCTGCATTCTTTCACAGGATCAATCCATGCATATTCCTTTAAATACCCAAAAATAAAATCCACATGATCAAGATTAGAATAATATGACAAAGAAAAAAAGTTGAGTGAATATTCCTCTGGTATCTCCAAGACCATTTGTTTCTCATTCTCCTCTACTAAATGTTTCAAATATGGAAAGGTGGATGGGGGTTTGAACTCTTCTTCCCTCGCTTCATATTCAACCAAAGCCTTATCATCGATTACCTCGGTTGAATCAGAGTCCTCTTGTATCGTGGATATGTCCCTTTTGTAGACGCTCATCCTCTTGGATACGCTCATCCTATTTGACTCACTTGCGTTGTTATAATCTTAATGACTTCATCATTCTGCATAAATATTTCTTTAACACTATTCATGAACCTATGCATAAGCGCTTCTAAATTACCATTCTCCTCTTGAGGTGGTTGTCTCACTTTGCTTTTATTCCAGTCATAATAACAGTATTCGTCCCAACCAGAGTCAGAGTTGTGCCCATATGACTCCTCATACCTGTACGAATTAGAAACAGAGTGAGACTGTTTAAAATAAGAACCATAGGAAGAATACATACCTGTTTGACAGTCAATCCATAGATAATTCCCACCGCATTTAAAACACATAGCAGACCGCTAATAATGTTTAACTGCTAACTCTTCAACTGTTTTCTTAGGCTGGTTGTAAATCTTCACTACATTTAGAGTTTAATATCTACATTATCGTCTCCAACTTGTTCGATACTACAAATAAATCTTGAAAAGAAGTTAACCAATAAAGAAAATAAACTAGAAAAGGAAAAGAAAATAAATAAAAGTAAAAACTAATTCCTGAATTAGCACCAAAAACTATTTCAAACACTATTAATTGCCAATCCCCGGCAACGGCGCCAAAATTTGACGAGCGCAAAATACTCACTTAAATTATACTCGCTAGTCAAATATAGTATAGTATAATATCATATCCATAGGGATAGGATTTAAACAATATTCTTGTAGTTTCTAGCTTGATTTCTATTCAAGATGATCAACAATTGAGATTTATATGATTTCTAACTAAAATTAACTAAGAGTCTAAAGTTATTGACTAGTGATAATCAAAACAAAGATAAGCATGAAAGTTATCAGTGGGAGAAAATTGGGGTTGATCGGATAGGTGCAAGATAATTGTTGGGATCTAACTCTAGATACTTCACATCTAACGTTTTAAGTGAGTCTCTCGAATTCTCTCAATTATTAGTTCAAACTTTCAGCAAAAACTCCTCTCTCGATTAAGTCTTAACCTCACGAGATGAACCAATTTAAGCACGTGAAGATATTCAAGAATGCGTAGTGGATTGGTCTTTAGGAGAACATCTTTCGATTAATGTCCTAACTAGGTTTAATCAATGATTCAACTAGCCTCTTTCGATTACTAAGAAGAATTAATGAACTCAACCCACAATATAATGCCAAGATATCACAAGTTATGCCTATTTCGATTACATGAACAAGTTAAAAGAGATGCAATAGTTAAATCATCTAAAAACGCTTCAATACATAAAACTAGAGTTAAAATCCACAAACAATCATCAATACACCAAATCAATAAAACCCTAAAGAGAACTACTCCATAGATATGGAGAAATTCATCACAATTAAAGTTAAAGTATAGAAAAACATAAATTCGATCCAAACTCGTGTCTTGAGTAAGGAAGGAATGATGAAATCCTTGTGCTCGTATTCTTCCAACTCCTCCTTAGCTCCTTAGGTCGTATATGTGTCAAAAGTAGGTTCGGGCCTAGACGAAACCACCTTTTCCTAGTCAAAATAGGACATTGGCTCTGTAAAATTTGCACAAGCGTGCCGCATGGGGCGATGCACCATATGGGGCATTAGTGGGGAAATCCAGAGAGCTCAAGTTCTGTCAAGCAGCCAAAAAATACAGTGCTACGTCGCACTATGCGTCTCACAGTGCGTCGCATCAGTACAAATTTCTCCGAGTACGAATTAAATCTTGCTTTTTGACAGACTTGGTCCTCGACCCCCGAACACGATCCTGACTTAATTCCTTGGGCTTTTAATTTCAAAGCTCCAAATAGATCGAATTAGCTCCATAACATCTACATCACTCGGAATCACTCCTGCAAGACATAAAACCCACAATAACTACAAAACACTAGTGATTAAAGCTCAAACACAACTAAAGTATAGTAAATTAGCGTGCAATAAGTGACTAATCATGATCGCAAATGTGAAAGGTCTAGGCAGAACCTATAATTCGAAGGTTTGTCGTTTTATTCACATTTTTGGGGTTTGGAGCTCGATTTTGGCGACTTTGGAGAGAAATTTCACTACATGGATTGGGGTAAGCATTCTTGACTCGATTGTGATTATATTTCATGAATTTATTTTCGTTTTTGGCATTTGATTATTGATTTTAAAAGAGAAATTGGAGGTTTAGTCTATAATTTCATAAAATGAAATTTTGAGTTTTGAACATCGATTCGACTCGGATTCGAGTGAAACTAGTATGGTTGAACTCGTAAATGAATGGGTTGTCGGATTGTTGTGAGTTTTTGTCAGGTTCCAAGGTGCAAGCCCAAGTTTGACTTTTGGTTGAGTTTGGGCCTTAATTTAAAGATTCAACCTTTATCGCATGGAATCAATTCATATAGCTCGTATTGATTGTATAGAGTTGTTTTTGGCTAGTTTCGAGTCGTTCGGAGGTCAATACGCATGGGATGGCATTTCTAGAGTATTGTTTGGCTTGCTCGATACCAGATTCGGCTGTTTGAGGTAAGAATCCTATCTAAACTTGGTTGAGGCACTAGTTGCCTGAATTATTTGTGATAGCTACGTGCTATGGGTGCACATATGTGTGGGGTTTGAGCCCATATATGAGCACCGGGGTACTTATTTATGCTCGGAGTAATGCTTAGAGTATGATATGCCTAGAGTTGACTGTTAAGCTTAAAGCTATAATGTTTCTCATATTTGTACCATTGTTGTGAACTATTTAAGCCATACTTGAGGTTATGAAGAGGCTAATTCCCCGAATAAACTTGGTAATTACTATTTCTGTGATAACTTGCCGATTTGAGCTATGATAGAACACATTTCACTTGCCTACCCTTTAGCATGTTATTATACCAGCCTAGGAGCATGAAATCTGATAATTATCCATTATTTACATGTGTTCTTGTATACTTGCTTCTGTGTGATATGATTTGGACCGGGTGCTTGTGACCATATCGGGCAGATTATTATGTTATACGTATGACTATGCCGGGGGAATTATGATATTTTGCCTGTGACCATGCCGGGCGAATTAGCATTATTAGCACGTGAGTTATCTGTGCAGCATGTGAGGTATTCGTGCAGATATTTATATTATTAGCCCGTGAGTTGTCCGTGCAGCACGTGAGTTATCCGTGCGGATCCAGATATTGATATTATAGCACGTGAGTTGTCCACGTAGTATGTAAGTTATCCATGTAGCATGTGGGTTGTCCATACGGTTGATCTTATTAGCACGTGAGTTATCCGTACAACACGTGAGTTTTCCGTGCAGCACATGGATACGGATCCATCCCGCTAGGGACACCCTCTCATGTTTCTTTCTTGATGGTGTACACGCGGACTGTGAGAAACTGACGGATTTCTAGTTGATGTGAGCTCTGGGAGAGTTGGTTACTGTTATTGGACCGGGTTGCGTGCCGCAATAGACTGATATTTGGTTATTATATTTCATCTTTACTTGCAATTTCCTTGACTGTTTACCTGAGTTACTTGTATATATATTCCTTATATGCTGGATTGTTGACTGAGCAGAATACTTGAAAATAAAGAATTGTGAGTATCAAAGTGGTTTTACCTGAGATTCCTTGATTTGATCATATATTTGTTCTATACTTGTTGAAATTATAAGTTGCACAGGTGTTAGTGAGTATCATCTATAGTTATTTCTTCTCTTACCTCACTGCTGTTATTTAGGATACTTATTGAGTACATGGGGTCAGTTGTACTCATACTACACTTCGGCACCTTGCGTGCAGATCTTGGTGTTGATGTTGTTATCTATGGCAGGAGCTGACATTGAAGATGTGCCTGCATTCCAGTTATGGTTATCTCTTATCCCTGGTAGCTTTAGTTTTGGATTCTATTCATTACATTTAAAACTGATGTTGCAATTATTTTAATTCAGTTTTGTATAAATCTAAGTCTTTGTGGCTCATGACTTGTACTACCAGTCCTTGGGGATTTGTATAAAGATTCAGTTAATTCCTTCTTGACTCTTATCATTATCACTATATTATGTTATATTGTTATCTGGCTTAGTAGCGTGTTAGGTTAGCTGCCATCAGGTTGGGTTGGATTTTGGGTCGTGACAAGTGGGCATTAGAGCTCTAGTTCATATGTTCTACGAGTCATGAACAAGTGTCTAGTAGAGTCTTGCGGGTCTTTATGATGACGTCCATACCTATCTTTGAGAGGCTACAAGGCATTTAGGATAAACTTCCCATCTTTCTTTCCTCATCGTACGGCATTGATTTAGCTTGAAGCTTATCTCTTTGAATTCATTCCACTGACTCGTATGCACATATGAGCGCTTGGTATCAGTTGTGCATCGACGTCTTGTGATTCCATGGATGTGGTGCGAGATGTGTTTTCTATGTGCTGATGATGGACTAGTCTAGAGGACTTGAGACCGGGTTTTGACTATAGCTTGAGCACAGTGATTTTGGTTGGCTGAGCACGTGCTTTTGGACTTATATGTCTGGTAGTGCCCCTATGAGTGGAATTTGTGGCTTGATAAGTGGTTGGATGACTATATTATGAGTATGATGTGATAGCGGAATGTGTTCAGATGCTTTGAATGTGATGAGAAGAGTTTTCTTGAGATGTAAAAAAGGACTATTGGGTGCTTGATTTCTGTCTTGATATGACGCCTGGTCTCGAGTTGTGACTGTGTTGAAGAATCTTTCATGTTGTTTAATTGTTGAATGAATTAGATTCTCATGTCTTGTTGATGAGTTCAGACTCAGGAAGATTAAATGATTGCGCAGTAATTATGGCTGCGAAAGGGTACAGAAAGATGCCAATTTGAGGATGAGCATGTGGGTTATCTCATGCGGGTAGTCTACGGAGGTGTGATCCTTATGATATTGTATGGAGGCTTTCTTTTCTACCAGTGGGTTATAGGTGTTGCAATTTGAGTTTGGACTGGTTGATAAAGTCGACTTGACTATCGCGAGGATGAATGTTAGCTTAGCAGATAATTTGAGGTATTATATGGTTTGTGTTACATGAGCTTATGAAGGATTTAGTTGAATCTCACTGCAGTATTATGGCAGTAGTAGAGTATGGGTATTGTGAGTTATTGAGTGTTTTGATCTATCGCTTTGAGCCGAGTAGGGGAGTCTGCTATCATCAATTTGATTGCATGGTTATGTGTTGTATTGGTTTCGGTCTGAGGCATACTTCTGGATTGGTTATGACATGTAGAGGCTGGTTTTAAGGATGACTTAAGCAATGAAATTTCTAGATGCATGGTGTATTACAAGCTAAGGGTATATGGGAAACATGGAATGATTGAGTTGTTATTCGTGAAGAATGTAGTGCACATCGAGTAGGAATTTGCTCGGTTGCATTAAGGAGGGGTTACTTCTTTGGGTGTTGCCGCGCTAATAGGGCACATGTCGTTCGGCCCATTTGGGCGGTGCAATTGAGATTTGAGCAGAGTGGATGACTCTCGAGAAGGTTCTACTGGATTCAATATTATATGCGACAATTGAGAATTTTACAGATTTGTATATGGTTATGATCTGAGATTCGCATTGGATGGTGTCGGGACTTGCGGTATTTTTGTATCACTATGGATTCTACATTTTAGTATCAGAAATGTAAAGGAAATAGTTTTAGATTCGCAGAAGGTCTCTTCAGAGTGGGTGTCTCAATTTTGGTACTTTTGGGGTGCTTAAGACAGAATACAATGGCTTATGGGCCTTAAGGCGGTGTGGTTTTATGCTAGGATCTCTTGTGGTGAGCTTTAGGTAAGGATCGTGGTGTTCTGGCAAGGAGGAGTGTCAACTTGAGGGTAATACGGAAGGAACTCAGAGAATTAGGACAACTTTGTAGTAGGTTGGATCTGCACAATAATGGGTATGATCGGTTCTTTAGGTACTTATGATGTGGCGAGTCTCTACATGTGTTTTGTGGCAATACTCTTGGGTTTGGCAACCTGCGTGGCTTGGTTGAGTTAGACAGATTTAGTTCTGATGGCTTGGTTATGTACACATGGTTTTCGACGAGTTATCGATGGTTTCTACCACGGTTTGAGATGGATATTTCCTATCGGCGTGAGAAACATGTGGTGTATTGTTATTTTCTCCTGGATGGGATCAAGTGGAAGGTTTCTGATTAATCGGGTATTTATTCTGTTTGTGAGCCAGAGTTGATTATAAGATTCTCGTGCTTTTTGTATGATGGCATGATAGATGTCGTATGCTGTGTGAGATTGAGATTTGCATGTTCAGGGTCACGGTTCAATTTTGAAGGGAAGGTCATGAATTCTTAGACAACATGGACTATTTCAGATGACTTGATAAATGCTGGTACTACTTGGTATTGCCTGAGAAGGGTGCACATTTCAGAAGGTGCACTGTGTTTTGACTTACAAATGTTTCATTGGTATAGCGGTACTCGCCTGGTTGATCGACTGCTGATGTTTCGATTTTGCTATGTGGCATGGAAGAATTATAGAAGTATTTCTCGTGGAGATGATTATGTATGAGAGATGTGTTAGTCATTCAAGTGGTGGAGTTGGGATCGGCTATGGTGATTCATGTATTCTATGGATTTGGAGACTAGAAGTTCTCAGAAGTAGATTGATTCGGGGTTGCAGACTGTGAGGATGTGGCCAACGTCAGCTTGATGGTGGTACATGTTATGGCTAGATCATTGAGGGCTTTGGAGGGCTATTTATCCATCTACAGGTGACTAGAGTCGATTTGAGAGCCCATTGGTAGGCCCGAGGAGGATGCGTATTCTACACTGGGTCAGATATTTTGACTCCGTACTATTATTGTTGAGGGATGTGCAACTCGGTTAGAATTGATTTTACTTATATTTGATATGTTCTATTTGTTACAGTTCTATGCTATGAGGGGTTGGGATTTGTTGGTTATATGCTCACCGATGCGGTGATGTTTGGGCCTTGTTGCGGAATTCAAGCGAAATGGTTATTGGGGTGTTGAATAGTTGATTGCGCCTTAGTTATGGTCATTCTGGGATGTGGTATATTGTGTTAGTTGCCTCTTCATGGTTATAGTCATGCACTTCGTATACTTGATGTCGAATTGCGCGTGATTGTTGATTTTGAGCATTGTGGCTTGAGGGATTTTATATGGACCAGTGTTTGGATGGGGTCACGCATTGCAGCAAGGTTATGTTGGGATATGATCCTTTGTGTTAGATTTGCATGTCTTGAATCTATTACGTGTGATGGGTTCGTAGCATTGCACCTGTGGTGGTATCTGTTGAACTTGTGGGGCAGTTCTATCATTTGAGTCATTTTCCATGTTTGAATACATTTTATTTGTTGATTATTGATGCACGAATTGCATAATTTGTGGCTCTAGGTAGTATTGGTGTGGCATGTCATTAGAGTAGCTTGTATTTGATGAGATAAAGTCTTTGGGCCTGAAGTGATTGCTATTGAATTTGATTACAATATGTTTGGAAGAATGATATGGGAAGTCGACTAAGAATTTGGGCTATGGTTTTGGTTAGGTGAGAGAGCTCCACGACTTTTTGATCTGGTGAGTGGTTATGAGTTTTTGTGTATTTCTTTCATCATCGGCAGTGTACGAAGCTTTGAAAAAGGTCTTATTTGATATGAGGTTTATTACATGTATTGGTTTATTTTTGAACAGCTACTGTGATTGGGAATTATTGCTACGAGTATGTGAGTTATGTGGTATATCATGTGATTGCATCTTGGGTTATGATTATGGCTTGATATAGCTTGTTTAGACTTATACAGTGTGTAAATGTGAGATTTTTGTCTTGTAGAAAATTTCGGATGTTGGAAATTGGATTCGAAGGTTTACGGCTAAGGTTGAAGTAATAATCTTCAATTATGTTGTGTTATCAGGCCTATAGGAAATAGGGTGAGGTGGGATCACCCCCGTGTATGCGCATGGTAAGATGGCCCAGTGATTTGAAGGCTTTGGGATGACTCTGGGCACGTTCGAGAACGAACATATGTTTAAGTGGGGGAGAATGTAACGACTCAACTGATCATTGTAAGTGTTTGCACTTCTCTCTGTGGTTTGAGGGCATGAATAACTTTGTATGATGTATTATGACTTATGTGCATCATCGGTTTTGATTTTTGTGTAATACGGAATTAGTTTGGAAGGATGAAATTCATGTTTGATGTTTTAAGTTGAAAGAGTTGACCAAGTTTGACTTTTGAGTATTTGACCTCGGATCGGAGTTTTGACTATTCTGTTAGGTCCGAATGATGATTTTGAACTTGAGCGTGTGCGCGGATTTGCATTTGGATATTTTTAGAAGGTTTTGACACTAATTGGCAAAAGTTGACAATTTGAAGGTTTAAAATGTTAATAAGATTGACCGGGAGTTGACTTTGACTTCGTTATGTTATTTGGTACTTGTGTGCAAAATTCGTGTTCATTCCGGGATGATTTGATATGTTTCGGCAGGAGTTTTGGAAGTTGAAAGTTCAAAAGTTCATTATGCTTGAATTGAGGTGGGATTCATCATTTCGATGGTGTTATGTGTTATTTGAGGCCTCGAGTAAGTCCGTGTTATGTTTCAGGACTTGTTGGTATGTTTGAACGGGGTCCCTAGGGGTTCGGGTGAGTTTCAGATGTGATTCGGTCCATATTTTCCTCATGTTGCATGATGGGGAGTGGCTTGTGCTGCTGTTTCCACATCTACCGAAGTATGGATGCAGATGCGAGTCCACAGATGCACACAAGTGGTCGCTGGAGCAGAAAAGGGATATGTTTAGGAGCATCGCAGATGCGAGGTTTTGGGTCGCATCTGCGTTATCGCAGAAGCGATGGCTAAGGCATATGGGCGAGACTTGTGCGCAGATGCGCGTTTTGTATTGCACCTGCAATGTCGCAAAAGCGGGGATTTTTTCGCAGGCGCGATGGGCGAGTTTCTAGTGGTTCTTCACAGAAGCGCGATTTTTGAGCAAACGTTGTGCCTCAGAAGCGGCTCAGTGATCGCAGATGCGAAAGGTCTGGGCAGAAGCTATAATTTGAGGGTTGGTCATTTTATTCACATTTTTGTGGTTTGGAGCTCGGGTTTGGGAGACTTTGGAGATGAATTTCACCAAATAGATTGGGGTACGCATTCTTGACTCGGTTGTGATTATATTTCATGAATTTATCTTCGTTTTTGGCATTTGATTACTGATTTTGAAAGAGAAATTTGAGGTTTAGTCTATAACTTCAAAAAATAATTTTTTGAGTTTTGAACATGGATTCAGAGTCGGATTTGAGTGAAACAAGTATAGTTGAACTCGTAATTTAATGGGTTGTTAGATTTTGTGAGTTTTTGTCAGGTTCCGAGGTGCGGGCCCGGGTTTAAATTTTTGTTGACGTTGGGCCTTGATTTAAAGATTCAACCTTTATCGTATGGAATGGATTCCTATAGCCCGTATTGGTTGTATTAAGTTGGTTTTGGCTAGTTTCGAGCTGTTCAGAGGTTGATACGCGCGGAACGGCATTTCTAGAGTATTGTTTGGCTTGCTCGGTATTGCATTCGACAGTTTGAGGTAAGAATCCTATCTAACTTGGTTGAGGTACTAGTTGCCAGAATTATTTGTGATAGGTACGTGCTATGAGTGCTCCTATGTGAGGGGTTTGACCACATGTGTGAGCACCGGGGTATTTATTCATGCTCGGGGTAATGTGTAGGCTATTATATGCCTAGAGTTGACTGTTACGCTTAAAGCTATAATGTTTCTCATATTTGTACCATTGTTGTGAACTATTTAAACCATGCGTGAGGTTACGAAGAGGCTAATTCCCTGAATAAAGTTGGTAATTACTATTTATGTGATAACTTGCCGATTTGAGCTATGATGGCACACATTGCACATGCCTACACTTTGGCATGTTATTATACCAGTCTAGGAGCATGAAATCTGATAATTATCCATTAGTTACATGTGTTCTTGTATACTTGCTTCTGTGTGATATGATTTGGACTGCGTGCTTGTGACCACACCAGGCGGATCATGTTGTTATGTATGTGAATATGCCAGGAGGATTATGATATTGTGCATGTGACCACGCCGGGCGGATTGGCATTATCAGCACGTTAGTTGTCCGTGCAACACGTGAGTTGTTCCTACGGATCTAGATATTTATATCATTAGCACATGAGTTGTACATTCAGCGCGTGAGTTGTCTGTGCGGATCCAGACATTTATATTATTAGCACGTGAGTTATCTGTGCAAATTCATATATTGATATTATAGCACGTGAGTTGTCTGTGCAGCATGTGAGTTCTCTGTGCAGTTGATATTATTAACACGTGAGTTGTCCGTGCAGCATGTGGATACGGATCCATCCCCCTTGGGTCACCCTCTCATATTTCTCTCTTGATAGTGTACACGCGGATTGTTAGAAACAGACGAGTTTCTGGTTGATGTGAGCTCTAGGAGAGCTGGTTGTTGTTATTGGATCGTGTTGCGCGCCACAACGAACTGATATTTGGTTATTGCATTTCATCTTTACTTGCAATTTCCTTGATTATTTTCCTGATTTACTTGCATATCTTCCTTATATGTTGAATTGTTGACTGAGAAGAATACTTGAAAACAAAGAATTGTGAGTATCAAAATGGTTCTACCTGAGATTCCCTGATTTGATCATATATTTGTTCTATACTTGTTGAAATTATAAACTGCACAAGTGTTAGTGAGTATCATCTATAGTTCTTGCTTCTCTCGCTAAGGTTAGTTAGGATACTTATTGAGTACAATGGGTCGGGTATACTCATACTACACTTCTGTACCTTGCATGCAGATCTTGGTGTTGATGTTGTTGTCTATGGCAGGAGCTGGCATTGAAGATGTACCTGCATTCCAGTTATGGCTATCACTTGTCCTTGTTAGCTTTACTTTTGGATTCTGTTCATTCACATTTCAAACAGATGTTGTAATTATTTCAATTCAATTTTGCAAAAAATTAAGTCTTGGTAGCTCATGACTTGTACTACCAGTCTTTGGGAGTTGTATAAAATTCAGTTATTTCCTTCTTGACTGTTATCATTATCACTATATTGTGTATTATTGTTATTTGGCTTACCTAGCATGTTGGGTTAGGTGCCATCACGTCGGGTTGGATTTTGGGTCATGACATTTGAGTAGCACTCCTTGAGTGGTAAAAGGCAAGGGTGGTGAGACTCTTTGAGGTTAAAAGCCTACTAGTGTGATACACGAGTGTTGCGAGCGATTGCTTGAGTGATACAAATAAGGGTGTGATTATTTTGGTGAGTTCCTTTTACTTCTAATAATCTTTTGTTTGTAAGTAATATGCATGTCTTTGGGAGGTAATTGCTACATCCACGAAGACCAAAAAAAAGGAATAAGAAATTATCTTTCACAAGGACTTTCATTCTCTATGAAATGATGAAGAAAGCGAATGACGAGTGGCATGAAAGAAATAAGAGAAAACTTGGCTACTAGAGCATCTTCAAAATATCCTTCATCTAATGAGGGGAAGTTGAAGCCCAAGGCATATAAAAAGAAGGGGCAAACGGATACATCAAGTAGATGTAGAAAATCAAAAATTAGAGTTGATGTAAGAAGTACTCCAAAAGATAGAAGAGGAATTGTTGTAAGGTATATGGGTGCTTATGATATTTCAAATAGCATATTTTTCCACGGAAAGTAAGGGAGTGGATCTTCATCAATTAGATCCTCTTCCAATCCAAACAAAAGTGAGGATGAGAGACAAAAGAAAGAGAGAAGCAAGGGTGAGCAAGTTGACAACTCAAGAGAGGAAAAATGAGAGGAAGTGATGAGTGGAGAGAGTGAGTTGTCAATAAGTATAAATGAGTGGTTAGAAGAATTGAGTAAAGTGAGCTTGAGAGGTAAAATGAAGAGTTAACAAGTACAATTGAGAGATGAAAAAAAAGAGATAAAAAAAATAGAGTGTCGAAGAATGGAAGATTCTTGTTCAAGCTACCAACTAACTAATTCATTTTCTAGTCTTTGTGCTTCAAATGTGCAGGTTATTGAAGAAGAGCCCATTGAAAAGTTTGAGCAACAAGTGCATGGAAAATCACGTTTTAAAGAAGATTTCAATGGTGCAACGACCAATGATCCATGGAAGCAATTACAAGTTGAAGACAAGTATGAGCTTGATGATCTCATGTGGTATGACCTGGTTGATGATCTATTTCTACATGCAAATGAAACCGAACTTGTACCTCAATTTGGTAAGGTTAAGAGTTTAAATGGAGACATTACTTGAATTAGGAGTAAACATAGCCTTATTGATGTGATTGTTCGAGTAAATAAAGAACCAATCGACCAGGATCAATATATTGAAACAATAACGTTGTTTATCGGTTGATTTCAAGAAACATCGTGTCACGCCCCAAAACCGAGGAGCGCGACCGGCGCTCAACCGAGTGAACCCGACTGAGCAAGCCTGTTAGATTTCATTCACCATTTCCATTTCATTGCCATTAACAGCATCATTCAATATTTCCAAAATAGTACGAGTTTATAGATTTAATGAAAAACATGTTGCCAAATACCAACAATTCTAAGCCAATTCCGAACATCAAATATCACCCACAATCTGTCTACGAAGCCTCTACGTACAACTGAAGAGTAATATGGAAATGCCGGCAATAAGGCCCCGGCTATACCTCAACCACAAAGTACATGAGAAATAAAATATACATGACCCCGAAATGAAGTGGGGCTCACCAAATCAGCTGAAAAGAGTGTACTGCTATCACTGATCAATGCCACCTGCTGCAGAACCTCCTTCATCCATTAAAGATGCAGCGCCCCCGGGAAAAGGGACGTTAGTACTGTCGAATAGCACTAGTATGTATAGCTAGAAATCCTCTTTCAAAATAGAATGCCCATATAATCTATACGTGGAACACATAATATAATGTAATTGAAACAACCCGTACAAACAAGGACAACAAAAGGGGGCACCTATTGTTTGCATTAACAATGTGCCTCATTAGACCATCCTTAGTGTTTACATATCATATTATACACTTACGCGTCTCATAGACCATCCATAGTGTTCACATATCATATTATACACTTATGCGTCTCATAGACCATCCATAGTGTTCACATATCATATTATACACTTATGCGTTTCATAGACCGTCCATAGTGTTTATTCATACCGTACATCTATACCTCTTATACACAATGCATCTATGCGTTTCATAGACCGTCCACAGGATTTCATATCACAATGGATTTCATAGAACAATGTACCTATGCATTTCATAGACCGTCCAAAGGATTTCATAACATAATATACCTATGCGTTCATAGACCGTCCATTGGGTTTCATAACACGATATACTTATGTGTTTCATAGACCGTCCATAGGGTTTCATAACACGATATACCTATGTGTTTCATAGACCGTCCATAGGGTTTCATAACACGATATACCTATGTGTTTCATAACATGATATACCGTTTCATAACACCATATACCTATGCGTTTCAAAGACTGTCCATAGGGTTTCATAATACATTGGAAACAAAAGTACAAATACGTACATCTCATAACCTTTCACATCACATAGCACCTAATCCGTACTTTCAACCACTTACAACATTATTATTTCATTGGCTCTCTTGGCCAAACATATGATTCTTTATTCATGCGCAATGGACGTATTTTATATTCCACACTTTCATTTCTTCCCTTTCATAGATCATTATCATAATTATCAACAAGTGGAATATTCCGGAAATCATAACTTTAAGTTCATTAGTAATGAAGGCTTTAAACATAATCACTTCCTTTCCAATAAATGGAGTAAAGTGATTGGCAATCAAAGCACAAATTACAATCATACACAATTTCCACTCATTAATATGTAAGAATGCAAAGCACATTGAAAATTACTTACAAAGCATAGCATTAGCTAAAACAGCCACATATATGCATCACTTGAATTCATAAACTTTTAGCCGATTATATTGTCGAAGTAAATTTTGGAATAGTTGAGTCAAAGCTCATTCATAATCTTTCTCACATTATTTCATTACATCGGCACCATTGGCCACAAGTATGCCTTTCACTATTGGCACGTTGGTCACACTTTATATCCCCAATTCATTGATTTCACTTCCAACCATCTTTATAGGTTATCAATAATAAGACATTCCCAATTAAGACTTTAGGTACACATATGAGCAATTAAGAGTCTTAAGAATATTGAGATTTCACACACATTTTGGCATACTATCTTTCATTGAAATATGACTCAAACCATAAGGCTCATTTGGGATAATCAAATTTATAGGGAATAACCCAGAATGTAAGAGTTAGGAATCTTGAGCCAATCATACTTGATCTTACGGAAACATTATGGAATTCAATTCTAAGAGAGAAAGTTTAGCCAACATACCTCAAATTCTTCCCTTAATGATACTACAACGATGCACTACACTAATCAACTTCAATCTACAATAACACCATCCAATGAGAGCAATATTAGTAACAAATCCCATAGGTTTAATGTATTCATAAATTTCATCGCCAAGATTACCATTCACCTTCTCCCTTATTTTCTCAAAAGTACTATTCATGCCATGAACTAGATTTTTTATAATCCAATCTTTCAACTCTTAAAACTTGCAACAAATGCTTGAAATACTTCTAACTACTCATATTAAATGAGTTTGAAGCATTGGAATTACTTCTAGTAGATCAATCTTGAAAAATCACAACTTTGGTGATTTTTGTGTTCTTGAGGATTTGATGATGAAATCTTGTATTTGTATGTAAGAATTATGTTATAAATCATGTATATTGAGTAATAATCAACCCAAAACATCATTAACAACTTACCTTGGTTGATTGGACTTGATTTGAGCTCAAAATCATCCCTTCACCTCAAGAACCCTAACCCCCAAATACTCAAAATATCCCCCTTCCCCGACCTTGTATTTATAGGCCCAGATTTCTGGGTTTCGGATGCGGCCCTGGATGCTTCGCATCCCCACTTCACTCCTCTTTGAAGCTCAGATGCGGACCTGGACGCTATGGAAGCACTTCACTGCCAGCCTCTCTTTCGGACGCGGCTTCGGATGCTTCGCATCCGTAGGCTCCTCCGCCAGTCTTTGGTAATTTGATCATAACTTCTTGTAGGAATATCCAAATGACAAACGGTTTGAAGCGTTAGAAACTATACTCAAAGAAATTTAATTTTATAGGTCATCCACCACATAACTCCTTATATATATGTATATATGCTCGTCCAAAGTTTGGTCTTGTGCGTACTCATTTGCAACTTTAGTCTATCATGAAATTTTCAACTTGACTAGGCTTTAGGGCTCTCCCTAGACTCCACATCACTTATAATATGACTCGTATACTTATTATCATATCCAATTGATATCCATCCCATTAATAGTTCTCGTCTGCACATAAAATAATAAAATTAGCGCACATCAACTTTCTTAATAGCGCTTAAGTACTTCAAAATTTTCCGGGGTGTTACATTCTCCCCCACTTAAGAACATTCATCCTCGAATGTTTCACAAGTCACTTCTAAGAATAGAGTTATCCTTATATCTCCAACCATTATACATAGGAATTCATTACTACATCGATCTCATACTTCTTTTCCAAAACTTCAACTTACCTGTGGCCCTTAAAATTTGGCAATCTTCACAAATTCGTAATAATTTTGGCAGAGTTTCCCCTGTAACTGGGCCTGTCCACCTATCAGAGAATCCAAGAAACCAATCCTAACAACATATACATAATCCAATGACGCATATAATATAAAAACAACACCGACTGTGACCACATAAGCAATATATTATCAGAAAAGGAACACCCTTAATATATATTTACTTCAACAAAAGTCATTGGCCCGAACATGGCCTTTTCTAAAACTTGAGGTCCTCTTAAATTCTTCAACGACGCCTTCTTGTTTTCTTTATAAGTGTAGGACTTAGTCCACCTGATTCCATCCTCGATGAGTAACTCACCTTATTCCCAGTATTATAGTCACCAATAGTGTTTCCTGGTATTGCAGCGTAAGAGCTATCATGTTAAACATGTTTGGTTCGTAACAAGTGTTCATCCTCTCTTAATCTGTTTCAAACATTTCCCCTTTGGTCTAGACAATATGTTGGTACTATATTTCCTTTGTGACTAGAGCATTCACTCACATCCCATTTTGCCCTTAATTCATAGTTCACACCCTTATTGTGCCACACACGTGTTTGCCTCCCATGAACTCGTAGTGTCATTGTGCCTGGTTTGTTGAGTTTATCACATAACTACTTCATCACCAGTAGTATCACTTTCTAATGTAATATGTAGACATGAACTCCCTCTATATCTATTAGTTGATATTCAGTGTCACTCAAGTCGGCTGCATTATAGTTGATCCTGTATATCTTTTATTAACACTTGTGCTCTAGGCGAGTCCACCATTCTGATACGAACTATTTTGCGATAACCATCCTGCTCATTCTTTTCCAATTCTTCTCGCCTCATTCTTCTTGGTTAGTGAATAGCTATGCACACTTCCATATGTTACGTGGTTCTTTTTTTCTTAGTTGGGAATTCATCCCGCTTGCCTCTCAACACTTGTCGGGATATCCGTGGGAAAGTGTGTTCATCCGTGTATCACTTAACACTTCCTTGCTTGTAAGATTTTTAAGAGACTCCCCATCAAACCCAGATGCACTCTTGGGTTATTATAACATCATATTTATCTCTCCCACTCGTTCTATCTTTCTTAAAGCCTTGGAACTTTAGCTAAATCGCAAATCCGTGATTAACTCATTCTATGAACTCGCAAGCCTTTCTCATTTGATTTATATTACTTCCTTGGGTTCCATTGTCCCTGACTCTCTAACAAGTATAAAACCTTTTACAAACCTTACTCTTAGTTTTTAGTATCATTGACCCTGTCATGTACAGTGTTACATATGAAGAATTTACATTGCTTAACCTTCCACATTGTTGGTGTACTAGTGGTTTATCATTTGCATATCCTTTCAGACAATCGCGATATCCCTTACCACTTTTCTAGACAACACATGTCTTTAACAAAATATCCAAATATCATAGCTACATGGTCCTACTCTCGTTTTATTGCACTTAAGTAGCCTCACCATGGTCCTTTCCTCCCCACTTGGGGCGAATGTTTCACATTTCTAGTCCTCTTGTATATGATTGACTATTAGGGAGATTTAAGTCCCCATGGTATTAACCTCATAAGTTCTTTACTCTTATTCAGCCACACGGGCCTGGGATCCAAATCCCTCATGTCAATATCCTTTTTGGAGTGTAACACCACTTTGCACATTCCTGGGATTTTTATAATATTCATAGTGCTAGGGTCTTCTCATTGTCGGTTCACTTAACTCTCCTTTCATAACTTCTTGTCACCTGTGAGAGAACTAAACATTTATCATTACTCTCCAGGCCATGCCTTTCATATATCACGTGCCTATGTAACAAATTTGCATCTTAGAATCATACACATGGTTCTCACACTATTCACATGTACTAGTTAAGCTTATGCCTCATTTATCACGTCAATGCCTCTTTGGAGGTGGGTAATCACTTCTAGCACTCTTCTCATATAAAGTATGCTCATGGTTATATATATACTTGTCTCATATGTCCATACCATTCATTCAACATGATACATGTGCCATCTATTTAATATTCAAACCTTTACCCATTCGTCATGTCACATGACAACATTACATGGAATAAACCAAAAGAGCATTTAAACTTACCTCGAACCTCAACGTATGAGTTGGAGGAAGAACAATTTCACAACCAGTTGCATCGCACGATTCAGAATATCAAAGAAGGATATTATTCCTAAATGCCCATGTACCATCCTAATTATAGATGTGGTCGACAACACACCGATAATAAGGACTCTACTAGACACGGCTCCAAGAAATCCTAGGACACTTTAAAACCTTAGGCTCTGATACCAAGTTTGTCATGCCCCAAAATCGAGGAGCGCGACCGGCGCTCAACCGAGTGAACCCGACCGAGCAAGCCTGTTAGATTTCATTAACCGCTTCCATTTCATTCCCATTAATAGCATCATTCAATATTTCCAAAATAGTACGAGTTTATAGATTTAATGAAAAACATGTTGCCAAATACCAACAGTTCTAAGCCAATTCCCAACATCAACTACCACCCACAATCTCTCTACGGAGCCTCTAAGTACAACAGAAGAGTAATATTGAAATGTCGGCAACAAGACCCCGGCTATACCTCAACCACAAAGTACATGAGAAACAAAAGATACATGACCCCGAAATGAAGTGAGGCTCACCAAATCAGCTGAAAAGAGTGTACTGCTATCACTGATCAATGCCACCTGCTGTAGAACCTCCTGCATCCATTAAAGATGTAGTGCCCTAGGCAAAAGGGACGTTAGTACTGTCGAATAGCACTAGTATGTATAGCTAGAAATCCTCTTTCAAAATAGAATGCCCATATAATCTATACGTGGAACACATAATACAATGTAATTGAAACAACTTGTACAAACAAGGACAACAAAAGGGGGCACCTATTGTCTGCATTAACAATGTGCCTCATTAGACCGTCCTTAGTGTTCACATATCATATTATACACTTATGCGTCTCATAGACCATCCATAGTGTTCACATATCATATTATACACTTATGCGTTTCATAGACCGTCCGTAGTGTTTATTCATACCGTACATCTATACCTCTTATACACAATGCACCTATGTATTTCATAGACCGTCCACAAGATTTCATATCACAATGGATTTCATAGCACAATGTACCTATGCGTTTCATAGACCGTCCACAGGATTTCATAACACAATATACCTATGCGTTCATAGACCGTCCATAGGGTTTCATAACACGATATACCTATGCGTTTCATAGACCGTCCATAGGGTTTCATAACACGATATACCTATGCGTTTCATAGACCGTCCATAGAGTTTCATAACACCATATACCTATGCGTTTCAAAGACTGTCCATAGCGTTTCATAATACATTGGAAACAAAAGTACAAATACGTACATCTCATAACCTTTCACATCACATAGCACCTAATCCGTACTTTCAACCACTTACAACATCATTATTTCATTGGCTCTCTTGGCCAAACATATGATTCTTTATTCATGGTGCAATGTCCGTATTTTATATTCCACACTTTCATTTCTTCCCTTTCATAGATCATTATCATAATTATCAACAAGTGGAATATTCCGGTAACCATAACTTTAAGTTCATTAGTAATGAAGGCTTTAAACATAATCAATTCCTTTCCAATAAATGGAGTAAAGTGATTGGCAATCAAAGCACAAATTACAATCATACACAATTTTCACTCATTAATATGTAAGAATGCAAAGCACATTGAAAATTACTTACAAAGCATAGCATTAGCTAAAACAGCCACATATGTGCATCACTTGAGTTCATAAACTTTTAGCCGATTATATTGTCGAAGTAAATTTTGGAATAGTTGAGTCAAAGCTCATTCATAATCTTTCTCACATTATTTCATTACATCGGCACCATTGGCCACAAGTATGCCTTTCACTATTGGCACATTGGTCACACTTTATATCCCCAATTCACTGATTTCACTTCCAACCATCTTTATAGGTTATCAATAATAAGACATTCCCAATCAAGACTTTAGGTACACATATGAGAAATTAAGAGTCTTAAGAATATTGAGATTTCACACACATTTTGGCACACTATCTTTCATTGAAACATGACTCAAAGCCATAACATATTAATACACAACCCATACTTGGAACATCGCCAAGATTACCATTCACCTTCTCCCTTATTTTCTCAAAAGTACTATTCATGCCATGAACTAGATTTTTTATAATCCAATATTTCAACCCTTAAAACTTGCATCAAATGCTTCAAATACTTCTAACTACTCATATTAAACGGGTTTGAAGCATTGGAATTACCTCTAGTAGATCAATCTTGAAAAATCACAACTTTGGTGATTTTTGTGTTCTTGAGGATTTGATAATGAAATCTTATATTTGGATGTAAGAATAATGTTAGAAATCATGTATATTGAGTAATAATCAACCCAAAATCTCCTCTTCTTTGAAATTTTTCTTTTGTTGGAACTCACTCTCTTCTCGAATGTGACTCATTCCAAGATGCCATGTGAAAATAAGAAAAGAAAATACTTAACTAAATAAGAAAATTAAAAACTTGAACAAAAATCAAGTAAAAGCTAAACTTAGATAACCAATCAATAACTAAGTCCCCGGCAACGACGCCAAAAATTTGTTGGTTCCCCAAGTACACGCAAGTATACATGGCCGTCAAGTAATAAAGTGACTCGAAAGTCAGATGTCGAACCCACAAAGACTTAGATTAACCGTTAACTAAGCAAACTGAAATCAATTTACTGTCCAAGATGATCAAAAGTTTAACTTTTCTATTATAACTATTATTGCGAAATTCAAACACGTAACCAAGGGAGATATAGATTCCAGGGTTGTGATCGGTTTATTGATCCTATTAAGTTCATAATTACACCTGTTAATCCAAATTATTTATGATTGCTAGTTGACCGGATCATTTATATAAATAGGATGTTCCCACAATACTATCTGTCTATCCATAATATATCAACCCTATATTCCTATGGTCTTGAATCTATCATGAACGAATATAATACGGTATTCAACTAAGAAAGACTATTAGGTATATTCCTATCCTAACCGCGAAATCTTTCCCCGAGCCACGGGTTCAGAAACAAGCTCTCTCCAATTCTATTTTAATCTAAGCACGACTTTCCCAATCATAGCATAGATAGTAAATAGAACTCAACTGCTGGCCAAACAATTAAGCAATTATGCACAGAATTAGAAAAACAACCAAAGATGATAACTCGAATTAACGATAATATAATTAATAAACTTCAATATTTATGACAACCACAACCCTAGAACGTGAAGTTTAGATCCACATAGACATGGTAGCAAAATAACAAATCATCAAGAAAAAGTAAAGATTACTAAGTTTGATGGAAGAAATATTGAATCTGATAATTTTTGGCCTCCACGGCGGCTCCATGCTCTCCCTAGGTCTAAAGTCGGTCTTAAAATCGGTCTCCTCTAAAAATAGTGTTTAATGACTATTTATATGTATAGGGAAAAGGTTAGACGAAATAATCAAGTCCAAAACAAAAAAGGATACAAAATAGTCTTGAAACCCAGAAAACGCGTCACCTCGCAATAGACGCCTGCTGCTTTGCTGCTTGGTTTCTCATTTTGATTTGCTGCCTAACTTTTCAATTTCACTTCTTATCTTTCTTCTTGCTCAATTGTCCTTTCCATGTCATCTATAATTACTTTATCATTAGATAATCACAAGCCCATTGTTTTAGTGCATGAATTACACTTTAAATATTTACTTTGCTCCAATTTCATCTCCAATGTACCTACACATAAAATAAACTCAATTAAGCACAAATATAGTATAGTTTAGCATTAAAGCACCTAAATATAAGATAAGTAATGCACTAAAAAATATACAATTATAGCCAAACATCATGCACCGTTATCACTGATCAAAGCCGCCTGCTAAGGAACCACCTACATCCATTAAAGATGCAGCGCCCCCAGAAAAAGGGGTATTAGTACATGTCAAATAGTACTAGAATAAAAGCCAAACACCTTCTTCAAGGAGTGGAAGTGCAACATAAATGTGGCAAATCACGGAAACAAATAAAGAGCTTAAATAGCTGTTAAAATCATAGCAAAATAATTTAAAGCTTTCAAAAACATTTATAAGTATCAAGTTGGGAATCCTCTATATGACCTCTTCCACAATGCCACAATCTCTACACAAAGCGGCCCCGCCGCCTCACCCCAATGTGTGTGGGTAGAGGTGTATTCACAATCACAAACTCTACACAAAGTGGCCCCACCGCCTCACCCCAAAGTGTGTGGATGGAGGTATATTCACAATAACAATCTCTACACAAAGCCCCTAATGTGGGCGGGTGGAGGTGTATTCACAATGCCATACTTCGGATTCCCAAAACGGTAATAGTAGTACAAAAGATTTATTTTCAAATCAACCATTTGGCACCTTTGGCCTTAACAAGTATAAGTTGATAAGATTTCATCATATGAGAAATAAGAATTTGATCACGTTGATTTCATACAAAGTTTTCTTCTCAAAAGGGTATAACATAATTAAGTCGAAATAGAAAATTATTAACACATGAGCGTTCGCACACGTTATGCAATTTTAGAATCAATTTGCTATCTTGAATATCCCACCTCAATAGTATTTAAAGTTCGAACTACACATGACGGAGTTTCGTAAGAATTCTAGAATTCCGATACTAGAAGAAGAGTTTAGCCTTCATACCTTGTTCGAGCTTCCTTGAATTACTACAAGGTTCCGAAACTCCTAGCGACTTCAATCTAATTAAACACACGACAAAATTTAACTATAATTAGGAAGATACTCTAGGTTTCAGCTCATTTGAGCATTTCATCAAGCACTAGGTGTGCATTAGGGTCCCCTTATGATGGTATCCTTTACCCCACAATCAATCCCCACTTTAATGTCCACCCACAATTACTCCACAACCTCCCTACCACCTTTATTAACACATGTATGCATAAATAGCAACTTTTATCCTCAAAACGTTCTTCCCCATAACCTATTGCCAACCCAAATTTCGAAATTGAGGGCTAGGGCTAGAATCTTATCTCTTGGATGAAGACCTTGTCAGTTTTTCTTGTGAATTCTTCAAGAATTGAACAAGGATTGGCAAACAATTAGCTTAGGAACACCCTTTCACTCTAGAGCACTTCCCCACTCTCAAAATATCAGGTTTGTAACTTACAAATGGTTTTCAACGACTATATATCGAAATAGGGCCGGTTTACAAAATTAAAATAAATGGAGCCCCGATGCGATTCTACGGTCGCATATGTGACCGCATAACACTTTTGTTGTCCGCAAAATGGACCGCAGAATGGTCCTCCAGGATTGGGCATTTCTGCTTCACTTTACGACAGGTCTGCGGTCCGAAGATCAGTTCTACGGCCAGCAAAGCGATTATGAGGCCGCATAATTAACCGCAAAATAACTCCAATGTTTGGCCATTTCTCTGTTTCATTTTGCGGCAGATTTGCGGTCGCATACGGGACCACAGAAGTGCCCTGCTAAGCAAAAATACCAATGACAAGTGGTAGCTCTATCCGGAAAGCAGGTACATCTTCAATGCCAGCTTCCGTCATGCACAACAACTCAGCTCCAAGATCTGCATGCAAGGTGTAGAAATGTAGTGTAACTACAACCGATCGCACGTACTCAGCATGTATCATAACTAACCTCGGAGAGGAAGTAGAAGTAAGAATTATATATGATACTCGCTAATCACCTGTACAGTTCATAAATTTAACAAGTATAGAACAACATTATGATATATTCATGAATCACAGATAAAACCACATTTGTGCACATGATAGCTTAACGTACTCTGCTCAGTGAACAATCTGACATATAAAGAAGATATTCAAATAAATCAAGGAAACAACCAAGGAAAATTGCACGTAAAGATGAAATCCAATAACCAAATCAAACCCTGGACAATCTTTCCTCAGAGATGCCATAACCGAACCAAACTACTGATCAGCTTTCTTCAAAGTCTACATCAACTAGAAACACGTTGGTTTCTCAAAATCCGAGCATACACCATCAAGAATGAACATGAGAGGGTGGCTCTAGGCGGATGGATCCATATCCATGTATTGTGCGGACAACTCACGTGTTGCACGGACAACTCATGTGCTCATAACACCAAACGCACAGACAACTCACGTGCTGCACGGACAACTCTCTTGCCAGTAACACAATTTGTCCGATGTGGCCATCGTCTACCAATCCAATCCATATCACAAACAAAGAAGACATATAAGAATACATGTACATGATTAATTAACATTCAATTTTCATACTCCTAGACTGGTTTAAGTGACATACTAAGGTGTATGAATGTGCAAATTATGCTATCAAAACTCAAATCAGGCAAATACATCATGAAAGTTGTAATTATCAGGTTCAATCAGAAGATTAACCTCTATGTAACATCAAACATGGCTCAAATAGCTCATAACAGAGGTATAAATATAAGAACCATCACAACATAAAGCTTAGCAATCAATCCAGGGCATATCATAGCCTAAATACTACCCCCGGGCATAAAAAATACCCTGGTGCACGCACATGGGCTCAACCCCACACATGTGCACCACCCATAGCACGTAACTGTCACAAATAACATAGGTAACTAGTGCCTCAACCAATTATAGGTAAGATACTTACCTCAAGTGAGCCAAAATAATACTATAGAAGCGCCATCCTCCGAACAGCTCAAAACTAACCAAAAGCAACTCAAATATATCAAATAATGCCATAGGAAACAAACCCAAACGATAAAGGTCGAATATTTAATCAAATACTCAAAGTCAACCAAAAAGGCAACTTGTGCCCGCACCCTGGAACTCGACAAAACTCGCAAATTGTGACAACCCATTTGAATACGAGTCAAACCATAATAGTTTCATCTAAATCCTACTCTAAATCGATGTTCAAAACCTAATACTACCCAGCCAAGCTCAATACTACCCAAATGCGAAGGCTTAAAGTCTCAACCATCGCGAAAATGCGAACGCGAATATGAATAACTCCCAGAACACTATGCGATCGCGACCATCGCAACGAATGCTCCCAGCACCAGAAAATCAGAGAAACAAACAATGCAAACATGAGAGAAATGGTCTAAAACCAGCATGAAACTTATCCTATCCCCTCGGGACTACGTCTAAATATACAAACAAGTCCCAAAACATAACACAGACCCACTCGAGGCCTAAAATCACACATAATAACATCAAAATTATGAATCGCACCCCAATTCAAGCTTAATAAACTATTTCAAAATTTCAAATTCTAAACTTATGCCAAGCATGTCTAACGAACTCAGAATCACCTCAAATTTTGCACACAAGTTACAAATGACATATCCAACCCATTCCAAATATCGGAACAATAATCCAAACCTGATAACGTTGAGGTCAAGTATAAACTTTCCAAACCTTCAAATTGCCAGTCTTTGCCAACTAGAGCCAAAACCTTCTAGAAATATTCAAATGCAAATCTGGGCATACTCTCAAGTACAAAATCACCATCCGGACCTAACGAAATCATAAAAACTC
This sequence comes from Nicotiana tabacum, assembly GCF_000715075.1. Classification (NCBI taxonomy): domain Eukaryota; kingdom Viridiplantae; phylum Streptophyta; class Magnoliopsida; order Solanales; family Solanaceae; genus Nicotiana; species Nicotiana tabacum. The sequence continues at coordinate 53,120,902 of NC_134088.1, forward strand.
TGATTCAAGGTCATATTCACAAAAGTCAAACTTGGTCAACTCTTCAAACTTAAAACTTCCAAATTGAGAATCACTCTTCCAAACCAATCCCGAACCACTCGAAAACTAACACCGATAATACACCTAATTAATAATATACTATATGAAGCTACTCCTGACCTCAAATCACCGAACTGGATGTAAATTCTTAAAACGATCGATCGAGTAATTACATTACCATATTTGTCCAGCAAGTTGAGAACAAAGAAATAAGTATCATGAGGAAACAACATGATAAATAAAGTAATCCCCTAATTTATTTCAGACTATTGGAGGCATTAATATTTAAGACATTACCGTCTATTCGGGCATAGGAGATATGAGGTGATAATGAGTTGCATTAAATGGTTATAAATCAATGAGACCGGTATCGTGATATACCTAACCCTATATGGCCAATAGTATGTTTTTTGGACTATGTGCAGGTAAGGAGTATGTTGGAATTATACAGGAACCTCTGTCAAAGTGATATAAAGAGCCGCAAAATCAATAAGCCCTTTGTGAAACTTTACATTCGAGGACGAATGTTCCTAAGGGGTGGAGGATGTTACATCCTGTATTTTTATTCAACATATACATAACTCAGTTGAGGATTGAAGAATGCACTTAAATGTGAGAAATGAGATTTTGACTAGTATCAAAAGTGCTGCATTTTTACGGCACATCAACACCCCCAACTTAGACTCTTGCTTGCCCTCAAGCAGCTAAAAAGTTACCCCGCAAAATACTAATCTACTTCCGACTGATAATAAAACAACAATGACTATGGATGGTGGTGACTGTTAGCTAGCAAGCATGTAACTTCTTTTATTTACCCTTCAACAAAGACAAAGATCATTTAACTGTTCAACTAATCTGTTTGTGAGCTTCGAGCCTCAAAAGCTATGACAGAGTGCTACTAATATCTAGATATGCACTTGCATCCTACTTCAAGAAGCCTAACTTCTGCTAACTCTTGAAATTCATGCATTCTCATAGCAAAGAAAATCCCTAACTCAACAAATACAAATATGTACAGGGGATACAATCAAACACTCTTGCACTCAGAAAGAAAGTTAAGTGCTACAAGTATCAGTTCATATGCTTGCCCTTATTTTAACTCATCGCTAGCTCAGGAATAATCGGTTGTAGATCAAAAAAGGAGTTTTCACCAGTTGTAGTATAGGCTCGGGAAGGGTTGGATGAATATTTGGAAACATGGTGACTATACCCTCCTTGAACGCTACACAAATTTTTTCTCGAATAGCACACATTGCCCTTGTTGATATCTAGTTTCTACTATCAACCCACCTTGTAGTTCGTGATCACTCCCTAGTTGCTTGCCTTACCACGTTCTCTAACTTTTGATAACGTCCAAATTCACTACTAAATAGTAAATGGACACGGTCGCATGCAATATAATATACTGGCAATGGCACCATTTTTGTTTTAATTAAAGAAATACTAACTCACTTTATATTTAATAAAAATCATTGAATACATAAGCACAATAAGATATTTAATCCACACTTTAAATATGAATATTTCCATAAATAATATTCAAGTATTGGAAAAAATACTACATACTTAGATATTCAATACAAAGCAAGAAAATGAAGAAATGAGTATAAATGGATAAGAAATTCTCAACCAAAAGCTTCAAATCTTCAAGTCCCAAGTGTGTGTGTGTGTCAAACCCTAGCTCCCAAGATTGTTTCTCTTAGTCAAGAGACTGAAAATTAGCCAAACATATCTCTCAAATGAGCTGAGTTGTATATTAAATGGTTTGGGGGGTAAAAAACATGAAATTCTAGAACTGCCTAGATTTTCCGCCAATTCCTTCATCGCGTTCGCGATAATGCTTTTGCGTTCGCAAAGCTTTGGATTCTGCATTTTCGCGTTCGTGATCATACCTTCGTGTTCGCAAAGGTTTGACTTTTGCAGCATCGCATCCGCATTCCTCCTTCGCGTTCGCGAAGGGTAATTCACTAGGCAGATTTTCATTGTTCGTTTTAGCTCCTTTTTGACTAATTTTCACTTGGTTGCTTCATGATCACTTCTAAATCATATAAAACCTGTGAAATAGAAGTAAACGACATTAAATACACAATTTTGTCAATAAATCATAGCAAAAATCTAAGATTAAAGACGAGATAAATTGGTAAAATACCATCAAACCCCCAAACTTAAACTATTGCTTTCCCTCAAGAAATCAAAGCACAAAATCTCCTTCCAAATATTTAACTCAATAGTGCATCAATATCATACCAAGTCAAAAAGTCTACTTTAAGCACAAACACATGGCTTTAATTGGTACCAACAATTAATCCAAGTCATATGAATCACCAACAACTTCTTAAGAATATTATTTTATTTCAAGTGTTCAAACACCAAGTTAGTCAAAGTAGCAATCAAGTTATGGCACTAAAGCTTCAAAATTTGCCTCTTAGTCACAAAACAACTTTCTTTTGTTCATTCTTTTCAATGGAAAAATGGAACAACTTAATCACTCAAATCTCAATGTTCCCTCACAAGCATAAGAGAATCCCACACTCATAACTTGGAATTTCAAAACATAAATGGGATATCAAATGGAAAGAATTAACTATCTCTCACAAAGATGTTACCATAGGCTTGCCCTTCATGTATTTCTCCACTAATATAGACACACTTGGTTCAAAATCAATTAGGACTTAAATGGTTGTAGTTTAGGATTTTGGTTAAGGTAGGGCACAATTTTGGCTAGAGTGACTCAAAAACTCCCTAAGCACTACAATTTTTCAACAATGAAAGCACACTTCCTTTTAAACCTTTCCATCCTTTTCTTCATTTTTCATTGCACCATCTAATCTTCCCTTTATTCACAATTCCTTATTTTTCCTTCCATTTTCTTCTTTCTTATATTTTGTTTTTCAAAAACCAAGGAAGGTTCAACTATGTATATATATATTTTTATATTTTTAACCTTTCACCTTATAAGCAACTACCGCATCACAACTTTTCCAGTCGTCAGTCCCAAACTTAGGTTTTAGCCCATGTTCACACTTTCAAAGTACTTAGAGAGGTGGGATGCCAAAAGATAGATCAATAAAGAATAAAAGATTAAAGAATGTAACATGGTTGCTAAAGAAAAGGTTAAGGGCTCAAAAGTGGTTGAATAGGGAAAATATGCAAGGGTGAAAAATTTTACAATGAAAGAACAACCCAAGGAAGGCCTAATATTATTTTTTAAATTAAGTTAGTCTAGGATTTCGCCTTGAAGCACATTCCAGGAAAGTTCTAGACTATAAATCATGCAAAAGAACTCATAACAAACCTCACCACACATGGAACATGTGAATTCGAGTGAAATGTGTATCCAAAACTCAATTGAAACAAATGAATTGAAAAAAGTCAATCATAGACTAAAGAGACTAATTAGTGAACTTAAGAGCCAAATATTGAATTTAAAAGTGATAACAAGAATCATTACTTAAATTTCTTTTCTTCTTCAAAAAGCAAGAATTCATATGCCAAGATTTAAATTATGATGGCATCAAGCAAGCCACAAATTGGCTATGGGGAAAAATTCATAACTCAAACCACTTATGCTCCTAAATTAACTAAAACTACATCTAGACTATAAGACTAATTTCCTTAAGAAAGTCATCACGCCATCCATCATAGGAAAAATTCACCTGGTTCAACACAAAAATATTCCTTGGAAAACAACCGTAGCATAAAGAAAACCCAAGGAGATTTATTGAAAAGTATATTACTACTAAAGAGATAAAAATAATATAATTACAAACTACTAAAGAAAATAAAATAAAATAACAAAAGCGAACTAATACTAAAGGAATTAAAAAGAAAAATAACATAAACTAAAAACTACTAAAGGAATAAAAATAAAATAACTAAAAACTAGTAAAGAAAATAAAATGACAAAAGCAAGTAATCCACAACTATATTAATCACAAAACAAGCCCGATAAGGGCACACAATATCCATACAAACTCATCAGCCCGGCAAGGGCATAAGTCAAGCATAAATATATAAATAAAGTGTGCAAGCCCCCAACTAAAATCATTGTATGTCCTCACTGCACAATATCAAGAAAAAAGGCATAATAGTTAGAGGGGCTCCTTGAATCGGCCTCAGTCGGAGCCTGAGGTGGAAGAAAATTTGAGCTCCTCCTCCTTATCATCATCATCAAAGTCATTTGAACTACAGAACGAACTCAACTTATCCATCATCCTTTCATAAGTTTGCTCTTTTTCTTTTCGTGCTCTCTGAATTTCTTCAGTCGCTTTTCAATCTTCCCTTGCCGGCGGCTCATTTTTTCCAACCTCTTGTTCATGGCCTCCATCTTGCCCGTTATTGCTTTTTTCGCTTTGACCGGGTCATCCAGGGATGGTGGGGCGGCAGTGGCAGAAGATGTGCGAGCCTCAGATGGTCCAGTAGGAAGGCTAGCTATAAGCTGCTAATGTGTGCATCTAGCCCATGTATCTTATTGGAGAGGTGACGCATGGTATGAGGCCGGACTGGAGTGGTCCCATGGGGTTAAATGACCCTAGTGCAGGTACAAAGGATCCAGCGGGATCAGTGGTGGCCTCAGAGGACTGCCCAAATGAAGAGGATGCAACATCAATACTCCTCTTTTTCTGCTTGTCAGTGGGTCCCCTTTTCACCAGTGGGTGGATCATCGGCTTTCCCGGGCCTCTCTCATCAAACAATTTGGCACATTTTGGTTGTTTGAGAAGTAAGAGTATGTGCTTTGGTCAAAACTTGTGAATATTTGTGTAATTATGTTTTTTTCTTTGTTTATTTTCTTCTTTATAATCATAATTTTTGAAAATGGCATCACATAACAAAAATTGGTCGGATGATAGTTGTTCATAATTTGATGACCCTTGTCCTTATTGTGGGGGACCACACTCATGGAAAAATTATTTAAATTCTCCCGAGGGCGAATTTTGCGCACAATATCTAACCTATGAGTGCAGTATATGTGATAGGTATGGTGGTTAAAATGGCCATTGGGTTAATTGTGCTTATTTGTCCTTCCCTTTCCCGAACCCCCGCTATAATGATTCTTATTTTTGTGATGACAATTATAGGGATATGGATGTGGAAGAAATTAAGCATGTTCAAAATGGAGAGTTCAAGCTCATGATGGAATGCCTACTTGAAGGAGGAAACAAAGAGCAAAATGCCTTGGAGGAGCTTTTGGAAACTAGTCTGCAAAATGATTTGGCGCTTGAAAGGTTGAATTCACAAATGGGAGAAATGCTTGAAATGTTAGAGGTCCAAAAATCCTCAGAAGTGGATGATAGCCAATAATCTTCCTTAGAAGTTGAAGCCGAAAATCCTTCTTTGGAACTTGATCAAAACCAAGAAGAACTCTCAAATTCTCAAATTGAGAGGATGATGCTCATGTTGGAGGCCATTCTTGAAAATGAGGAGAAGCGCAACTTGGCCCTCGAGGACTTGAAACAAGTACTAACTCAAAATGATGAGAATATCCGCACCTTGGAAGATCAAATGAAAATATTGGTTGAGGCTCATTATGCCCACCAACTAGAGATTGTGGAAAGAGTTCAAGAAAAGCCCAACTTCGAGGAAGAAAGTGAGTTTTATTTTGAGGAATCAAAAATTGAACATCCACCAACTGACTCCATGCTTGTTGGTAACGCCAAGAAAAATATGGAATTAGAGTTAACCGATGTAGTTGCAATTGACTCTAGTTCAGGGGAAAAAGAGAATGTCAAAATCCGGAAAAAGTTGCAAGTTGGGAGGTTATTATCACATTCCAAGCATTTTTCAACTTTGGAATTCTATGGTGATATGAGAATTGAGCCATGTGAATACATATTATAGTGCAAAGAAGAAAGGCAAGAGCCATACATCTTGCAATTAGAAAATTCAAGAATGCAAAATGACACTCCTTAAAAGAAAGCCAATAAATGCAAAATGAAGAAATTGATATTTGGCTTGATCATCTACTTACTGTCACGACCCAAACCGATGGGCCGCGACGGGCACCCGGTACCTTACTCAACCGAGTTCCAACATAACATACCTTTTCCTATCATACTATCATAGATAACTGAGCTGGAGAGGCTGCCGTGAGATAGGTAGAATACAGCATGTAATACCAACTTATACATAAGACATATGGGCCTCTAAGACCAAAATAAACACTCGTACACTGAACATATACCGACAAGGCCATACAATCTTTTACGAACATGACATCTGTATACAAGCCTCTAAGAACACATATTTTTCATAAAGGTCGGGACATAGCCCCGCCATACCAAACAATACACGTCTAAATCATACTGACCAAACAAGCAACTCCGGAGCAAATAGAGTGCACCAACACCTTTCGCTTAGCTGATAGCTTACTTGGAAGGCTCATAACCTGTCTATCGGGACCTGCGGGAATGAAACGCAGCATACCCAGGCAAAAGGGATGTCAGTACAAATAGTGTACCGAGTATGTAAGGAATGAAAATCAGTTAATAATAGACATGATAGAAACATGGAGTAAAAGACTCAATATGTAAATCTGAATAACTCTGTGAATCATTAATATTTACAATGCCATGCATATGCGTATAAATGTCATACCATGCATATGCATATGCGTTCATAGCATTATCAAGCCTCGGAGGGCATCCCATCATATCATCTCGGCCACTGTAGGCAAATCATCAATGTATACCAGCTGATCAGGTGGTGGTGCGTATATAACACCGTAACCTTTTCCATATCCCATATACAAATATATACATATATATACACGTATATAATGCCATCTGGTCATGGGTCAATGTGCATGTATAAATGTATGAAATGCATATGAAACACATTAATAAGATTTTCTCGGAATGTCATAAAAATAATATGCCTGTCGGATAAACTTTATCAAATACGTTTTTTTCTGAAACCCATGAACAGAAGATATAATAATAATTCACATGGTGAATCAAGAATATAGAAACCCCTAGTATTTCTATGAATAGACTCATTTATGGAAGTTGTACATTTTCTCGTTTCGTTCGTGTCGTATAGATCATGCCAAAAAGAAAGAAGGGATAGCCTTAACATACCTGAACCGGTTCTCTTGACAATCCTTTAATGCCCGTTAATTGTGACAAAACACGGACAAGTTGTATGAAAAGCTTGAAGCAATCACGTTGCTATGCAAAGAAAATCTTGGCTGAAACCTTTCCTTATGAACTTAGCAAGAACGTTGCTATTTGAAAAGTGAGTTAACGTTGCTATATTCCTTGGATTAGAAAGTGATTTGAATTGTAACCTTTCTATGTGCTTGGCTGAAACTCTCTTAAGAGACTAGAAAGTGACTTGAATTAGGAAGTTTCAAATGAATTCTGGGAGTTCCATCCGTCACTTTTGCATTCCAAAGACTTGGAGTTTGAAATGAATTCTTTAATTGTGTTAGTTGGTAGGCCCCACTAATTTGATGACTAGTCTTCTAAATGTGCCATGTTGCTATATAACTCAAGAGTCATTTCTTTAGCTTTCATTGGCTGCCACGTTAGGGGCTTCAATTTTATCCAAAGATTTTTAATTAATCTCCCACTAAAGTTCATTAATTACCCAATTATCCGTATAATTAAGAATTATCTCAAATTACTTCAAATACTACTCACTTGACACACTTTATGTACCCTACTACCATGGTCATGTGGTACCTTGTATGGCACTAATCCATAAATACCGGGTATTATAGCTCGGGCCGTATTTTATCCCAACATGTTAAACATTGATGAAAATTCATTTCCTTCTATTTGCTTACCCTCTCACCTTCAAGAATTTACTCATCACTTGATTGAAGTAGCACAATACTTATAATCCCAAAATAATCTCATTTCCGGACTTACGTCGATTAACTTACGACGAACTTTTAACGTACAAAAATACGGGATGTAATATCTCATTTTCGAGCTTTCATTAATTTATTTATGTCGTACTCTCATGTACGAAAATATGGGGTGTAACACCATTCCCCCCTTTGGAACATTCATCCTCGAATATTGACTGATGTACTTATCATTTTCGTAACTTATGTCTTTTGAATACATTAGTACTCTCCTTGCCATCTAGGCAACTATTCTGTGAATAAATCTAAAGGCAAAGGAATTCCCCCCTTTAGTCCTCTTTCTCACGCCATGACTTGTGATCAGAATCTTTCCAATCTTGTGACTGTTGCTAACTTTTATCATGCAGCCTATATGACTCTGACTTTGTAAGTGCGTCTATGCGGCTCTTCTATCCTTTTTCCTCAAGTGTTTAGCCAATCTCTAGCCCTCACTTTGTAAACATATACAGAGCTTGATAAGATGTCCCTCTGGGCATCTATAGGTATACTGAAGTTCTTCACTCGGTACTTTTTTGAATTTACGAATATTTTTATATCTTATTTCATAGACCCGGTTATCCATCCGTATGACTTTACTGCATCTAGGTAGGTTATACTATACCATAACTCTTACTTCGATTTATCGTTGTTGAGGTCTGCTACCAAAATTCCAGCTTACTATTGTTGCTTATCCCATATGTATAAATCTAGGTCCTTTAATGCTTCCTCATTACTGTTCATCTTAAAAATGACGACCTAATTCTCATCTCATACTTTGTGACATTTTTCCATCCATTGTTGATTCACCTCAATATTGATCTACAATATACCACCGATAACTTGAAACTTCTTACGTAATACCTTGCCACTAAGTCTTACATTGCATCGAGAAATATTTGAAGTGATTTTCCTGATCCACTTAGCGGCTATACACTACTTCAATAAGTGTATTTTATAGCATCCCAATGTGATTCATTTATGTGGGTATTTTAATCCCGTATAATTCATGAAATCCTCTTCAAATCATTACTCAATCGAAGGCCCAAACGTCATCCTTTATCTATCACAATTACATCCTCATTGTATGCTAGGGAAGCATTCCATCTCTTCTAAATGCTACTGGTCTTAGACTCCTTTGAGTTCATTCAGGCTATACTGAGCTTTCTATAACTTAGAGAAACCATCAACTCTCTTGTTTCATAGGCTTAATCCCGAGGAATTATCCATTCTCGTCACTTTCTCACTCGCCCTTTCTATTCCTTACTCCTGTCTTCCTAATACCTTGTCGCTTTACCATACTTTAGCTTGCGACCTACACATATCTATTTATACTACTTGCAACCTTCCTTCAACTTGCTTGCATCATAGATTTCCTTGTGTCATTTTGGGACATCAAGCGAGACATCACATCGTCTCTAACCCTTCGTTACACTCTTAATCAGGCTTTTTGATACTTAGAAATCATAGGCTAGAAGATATGCCACTGACGATGCTGTTATCATTCCTGGATACTGAATATTGAATCCCCGTGCTTCTATCTGAATTATGGACTATTCACAACCTTCTGCATTTGAGTATCTCGTACGTTGTTCACCTTTACCTTACTTACCTTAAAATCTCGCATCACATCTTCTATCTCTTTCATGACCTTCATTCCACATAGGTATAATTCACATCCATAACTTGAAGCTCTATTATAACACTTGCACCTCAGGTGCTTACACAATCTGGTGGGAGCTTCATACTGACTTCATATGGGGCTGGTACTTTACTAACTGGCTCTGACGTAGGGTCGTTATAGAATATGGTTGTTGTACTATCTCTCTTGTACCTCTGATATTAAGAGTGATTCTGCAATGTTCTCAATCATGATCTCTATAATTTTCTAGGTCCAATAATTAGATTCCCGATTTACTTAGTTGATGTAGTTTCCTCTTCCTTTTGATCAACATTTATTTAGGCTTAAGCTATCTTCCGATCTGCGGCTTCTGGTATTAGCTATTACTTTAGCCTTTCATGGGCGCTATGGAATATCCATGATACAATCTTTTAACAATTCAATCTTTTGTCTATGACCTGGACTCAATTCTTTCTTTTAACTTGCACCAGAGTCTTTTACGGTTATATGATTGTCAACATATATGCTACTTGGATAATACTCTGAAATCTTAAGTGTGTTCATAACGTAACTAACTCTGGATCATTGATCGAATGATTCTTTCTGTTCCTTCTTTGATTTCTTTAAATGTAAGCAATTACTTTTCCTGGTCTTCTTGCCCCCTTGTTGCGTGCATACTTAGCTTACCTTAGTGCCAACATATATTGAATTCCATACCACTCATGTGATCTTGAATATCACTTATGATTTTACATCCCGTTCATTAGCCACGGTAGGTGCCACTTTCTTATGAAGTGCATACAATATTGTGGTAAGACTGTTGTTACAAGACCATTTCCTCTTTAGGTCATTGTGCTTAGGCTGAAGCCTTCTTCCTTATTCCCTCATCTAGTCTTTTGTTTTAGTATTTAGGGAGGACCCTCTGACTCTTGTAAAGCTGCGAGCTTATTTAATCGTATACTTGATGGAATTTTTGATGTTCTTCCTTGCCTATTATTATCCATAGTTGCTTATTTCCACGCTCTTGTGCTTCTAGGGTTGCTCATGAACTGAAGTTTTGACTGTCTTCCCAGTGGCATTCTCTTTTATTTACCTTTAACTACCCCAACTCCTATCTGAATATATCTCAAGGATCACGATGTCATATCTGCGAGACTGAATTCCCATGTTGGGGTTCACTATGTTTATCTTGCACGATCTGTTGATTTGTCTGTAACCTCTTATCTAGCCATAACTAGACTCTTCCTGAATCAACTACTAACTGCTCGTTGGTCCATTTTCATATCTGTATTCCGCGCAATCCCTCTTGGGTTATTCCCCTTGTCTTAACTTATGTCTTGCACTGGCTCCTTATTTATAAATAACATCTCGGGTAGGAACCCTTACTTCCTTTCCTTGACATCGTGTTTGTATAATGTTCTGGAATCGTAGCATATTTGCAGGATAAGTACAATCTCATTCCTTTCACATGTTTTTTATCGCATTCTTCCTTTACCATTCCATAGTTACTAAAACCACTTAATTCTAACTTAATGCCACACCACTTCATATTCCCCCTTTTAGAGGAGTACTAAGATTTAGTGCTACGATGATCTACGTATAGATGTTTTACCTCTTCATCTTTGGCATCTTTTCACATCATCGATGATCCTTACTCGCCTCGCGGTAATCCTTTTGTACCAAGGATAACAAATTTCCTTATTCGCGAGGGTGACACTTAGTATAACTGGCACATATAGTCCCTTAAGCTTAACTTTGCTCACATTGCTTGCTTTTATGGAAGCATCTTCCTGAATGACCATTCTTTGAATTTCTCATGAATCTTCTTCTGTTGTCCATTCTATTATTGCCGGAACGAAATCTGATATTCTCATGATGTCGACCATTATCAAATCACTCAATCCCTAATTCATGTTTAGTTTACCTTGTTCACCAGTCCATACTGATTTCTATTACTCTGGGGTCTAACTTTTCCTTTTGGTAATCACGTTAGAGTCACGAACTTATTTTTCAAAATGAGGACATGACTTTATGGCTTATATTCTTTTGTTTTCTCAAGGCTTGTCACATCTCGTCTTTTCCTTCACTTGATTATAGACTCTGTAATACTGTCATCATTTTTTTTTACCGTTGTCATCCATGTATCATATCTTACTCATAATGCTTCATTGACCCTCTTCTTGTTTTCTGCTAACATCTATGTCTATTACTTTATTCTAAAAACTTCAACAAAACATTCTTTTGCTTTTAGCTCCCCTTACTCCATCCATTGGTTCTTCGAATCGCCTAACATTCTTTCTCTACTAGGGACGGAAGTCATACTAAGATAATATTTATCCCTTCCTGGTTCCAATGCCTATCTTTGTAGCACTCATATCTAGCTGTTCCACTTTAGAGTGCACTATCTGGGTGTCTCACAAGGAGATCTATTAGCATATTTGCAATATCCTTCGGAAATGTCAGCTAACGCTAACAATCCATCCACCATTTTGGGTTACCCTAACCCCAGCTAGATCCTGACGTCCTGCCTTCTCTTATACTAATTTTGTTAGCCCCCATAGGGAATAAATGAGATGGGTGTGGCCGATTGTACATACCTCTACTACTGTTAAAGGTAACTCAAAATGCTTATATCTCCCTTTCTGAATGGTAAATAATGATAATCTTCACTAGTTGGGTACCTCGTACCCTTTTTCATCTTGCTTCTTTTACTTGTTGAAGCTTGTATCTACCTTCTGAATCTCTCATTTTTTTTACCATATGGGTGAATAGATATTCATGCCTTAGGGCTCCTTTTCCAGAAGCTTACACTTCTTAGAACACATATGATCTGCTGAATATCTCATATTTATTCATCATAAGCATGATGCTAAAATCGAGCTCCTCTGACCCAATTCTTCCATAGTTATATCTCTTACCAAACGTCTTTCTTGATGTAAGCATCGCCGTATTATGAATAAGATAGAGTTTAGGAATTTGAGTTCTTACAACTGAGCTCTACCACACGATCTAGAGTAAGAAGAAAGAGTGACAGTCCTAAATGCCCTGTAGCCTCCTACTTAGAAGTGTGGTGCACAACACACCCATAAACAAGACTCTACTAGACACGGCTTGTAGACTCCCTAGGACAGAACTGTTCTGATACCACTTTTGTCACAACCCAAACCGATGGGCCGCGACGGTAACCTGGTACCTTACTCAATTGAGTACCAACATAACGTATCTTTTCGTATCATACAATCATAGATAACTGAGCCGGAGAGGCTGCCATGAGATAGGTAGAATACAATATGTAATACCAACTTATACATAAGACATATTGGCCTCTAAGACCAAATAACCACTCGTACACTGAACATATGCCGACAAGGCCATACAATCTTTTACGTACATGACATCTGTCATAAGTCTTTAAGAATACATATTTGTCATAAAGGTCGGGACATAGCCCTGCCATACCAAACAATACACGTCTAAATTATACTGATCAAACAAGCAACTCCGGAGCAAATGGAGCGCACCAACACCTTTCGCTGAGCTGATAGCTTACTTGGAGGGCTCATAACCTGTATATCGGGATATGCGGGCATGAAACACAGCATCCCTAGGCAAAAGAGATGTCAGTACAAATAATGTACCGGGTATATAAGGAATGAAAATCAGTAAATAATAGACATGATAGAAACATAGAGTAAACAGACTTAACATGTAAATCTGAATAACTCTGTGAATCATTAATATTTATAATGCCATGCATATGCGTATAAATGCCATACCATGCATAGGTATATACGTTTAAAACATCATCAAGCCTCTGAGGGCATCCCATCATATTATCTCGGCCACTGTGGGCAAATCATCAACGTGTACCAGCTGATCAGGTGGTGGTGCGTATATAACGCCGTAACCTTTTCCATATCCCATATACATATATATACATATATACGCATATATATACATATATATATATATATATATATATATATATATATATATATATATATATATATATATATATATATATATATATATATATATATATATGTATATAACGCCATCTGGTCATGGGTCAATGTGCATGTATAAATGCATAAAATGCATATGAAACACGTTAATAAGATTTTCTCTGAATGTCATAAAAATAATATGCCTGTCGGATAAACATTATCAAATACGTATTTTTCTGATACCCATGAATAGAAAATATAATAATAATTCACATGGTGAATCAAGATTATAAACACCCCTAGTATTTCTATGAATAGAGTCATTTATGAAAGTTGTGCATTTGCTCGTTTCGTTCATGTCGTATAGATCATGCCAAAAATAAAGAAGGGATAGCCTTAACATATCTAAACCGATTCTCTTGACAATCCTATAACACCCGTTAATTACGAAAAAATACGGAACAAGTCGTATGAAAAGCTTGAAGCAATCACGTTGCTATGCAAAGAAGATCTTGGCCGAAACCTTTCCTTAAGAACTTAGCAAGAACGTTGCTATTTGAAAAGTGAATTAATGTTGCTATATTCCTTGGATTAGAAAGTGATTTGAATTATAACCTTCCTATGTGCTTGGCTGAAAGTCTCTTAAGAGACTAGAAAGTGACTTGAATTAGGAAGTTTCAAATGAATTCTTGGAGTTCCATCTTTCACTTTTGCATTCCAAAGACTTGGAGTTTCAAATGAATTCTTTAATTGTGTTAGTTGATAGGCCCCACTAATTTGATGACTAGTCTTCTAAATGTGCCATGTTTCTATATAACTCAAGAGTCATTTCTTTAGCTTTCATTGGCTGCCACGTTAGGGTCTTCAATTTTATCCAAAGATTTTTAATTAATCTCCCACTAAAATTTATTAGTTACCCAATTATTCGCATAATTACGAATTATCTCAAATTACTTCAAATACTACTCACTTGACGCACTTTATGTACCCTACTATCATAGTGATGTGGTACCTTGTATGGCACTAATCCATAAATACCGGGTATTGTAGCTCGGGCCGTATTTTATCCCAACATGTTAAACTTTGACGAAAATTCATTTCCTTCGATTTGCTTACCCTCTCACCTTCAGGAATTTACTCATCACTTGTTTGAAGTAGCATAATACTTATAATACCAAAATAATCTCATTCCCGAACTTACATCAATTAACTTACGACGAAATTTTAACGTACAAAAATGCAGGATGTAACATCTTATTTCTGAGCTTTCATTAATTTATTTATGGCGTACTCTCACGTACAAAAGTATGGGGTGTAACATTACCACCCCCACCACTCATGGTCACAAACTTAACTCCAAATTAGTTCCCATTTCATATCCTCCGAGTGGAGAGAAAAGTGGTAAATCTAATTCGCGTCATGCCAAGACGTTAAATGCGTTACTTGGTGGGAGGCAACCCATCGTTTTCAAATATTTTTGTTAGTTTTTTTTTGTAGGTCTATTTATTTTTCTTGAATATTTTGATGTGTGTGGGTCTTAGAGTGTAGATAAAGTGAAGAAAAAGTGGCTAAGCTTGCTTTTCTACAGCAAAAAATGTGATCGCATAGTGGTTATGCGGACCGCTTATTGGTCGCGAAATGAGTCAGATGTTCGTAAACTATGGTCGCTCAAAAATATGGTTGAATGCCAATTCTGCAGACCGCATAACGGTTATGCAACCGAAAATGTGATCGCACATTGGCCAATCACACATCCATTGTTTTCCAATTTTTGGGTCGTGTTTCAAATTTTCTTGTTTTTAGAATAGATTAGTATATTATTTTTGACTAATCTGCCAAGTTTCACTTTTTTTAGGAGTTGCTTTGAGTAGGTTGGGGTGACCGGAGAGGCAAAAACCAGTAGCTGCTGGAAATTGCAGAAGCAATGCTTCGCGTTCGCGATATCATATTGCGTTCGCGATAGCACATCGCGTTCGCGAAGAGTAAATAGTTTTCTAATGCTTCACCTTCGTGATGACAAGCTCGGGTTCGCGACTATTAAGGAATGTTTACTCTTCACGAAGGCGATTAGGCCCTCGCGAACGCGACCCATCAGGTAAGTTTAAAATATCAAAACACTGGAAATTGACATTTAATCCCCCTCTTTAATGAAGAATCGTTTCTTCCTAATCCTTAACCCCCAAAGTCAAATTCCCCGTCATCTTCAATTTCATTGCAAATCTTTACTCACATTCTTCAGGTATGTTCATTCTCCCTTATCTCATTACTGGTTCTTCATGTTCTTGTTGTGAAATAATTGAAGAGCACCCTTGTCTTAATGTTTTAGGGAGTAACTTTAAATTTTTGAAGTGAAACATTTGTGAGCTAAAATGATTTCTTGCAAAAGTCAAACCTTCGCGATCATAATTCGTGTTCATGAAGGTTTGACTTTTGCAGCTTCACGTTCGCATTCCTCCTTCGCGTTCGCGAAAGGTAATTCACTGGGCAGATTTTCATTGTTCATTTTAACTCATTTTCACTTGGTTTCTACACGATCACTTCTAAATCACATAAAACCTATAAAATAGACATAAACGACATTGAACACACGATTTTATCAATCAAACATAGTAAAAATCTAAGATTAAAGACGAGATAAATTAGTAAAAATCTGACACTTTAATGAAAATTATGACCGAGCTTTTGGGTTCTCACACCACATCTATTCAAAATTTGCAGATGCAAATAAGGGATTTCTCAAGAGAGCAAAACATGAAGCAAAAAGGCACACTCCCAAGTGATACATTTGCAAACCCAAAAGGTAGCGGGAGTGGTCCAACCTCTCATTGTATGGCCATTACAACTTGAAGTGGGAAACTACTTCAAAGTGAGAAAATGAGTGGTCAAAATGGAAGAATTTGAACAAGAAGTCGAGGCGCAAGTTAAGGTGCCAAATATTGTTGAAGTTAAAAGAATCCCGAACAAGGTGAAAGCTCTAGATGTGAGCCGTGAAGAGGTTGAGAAAAATGTAATATAGGCACCAAAACCTCTAGCACTGATTCCTAGTCCTCCCCCTCCATTCCCTCAAATACTAGCTAGAAGGGTTGATGATAGCAAACTCGAGAAGTTCTATGACATTCAAAAGCAATTATCAGCGATCATTTCATTTGTGGAAGCATTTCAAGAGATGCCTGGTTTTACTATGTACTTGAAGGACTTGATCATTAAAACGAAAATCACCAAGAATGAAGTGGTGAGCGTCACCACAGTGTTAGCTCTATCATTGCAACAATCGCAGTCCAACAGAAAGAGGATCCGGGGGCTTTCACCATTCCATGCACTATTGGATTGCGTGACTTTACACGAACTATCTGTGTTAATGGGGCTAGCATCAACTTAATGCATCTTGCTATCTACAAGCAGACGGGATTGGGAATTCCTAGGCCTACGAGTATGAGGTTACAAATGGCCGACCGTTCCATAAAGAGATCGGTGGGATAGTGGATGATATGCTTGTGAAAGTGGGGAAGTTTCTCCTCCCCTACGACTTTGTCATTCTTGATTGTGTTGTTGATAAAGAGATCCTTATCATCTCGGGGATTCCATTCCTTGCTACCGGGAGAGCACTCATGGACTCGAAAAGAAATGAGATTAAATTTCTGGTTAATGTCGAAAAAGTTACCTTTCAAGCAAGTAAGGGTATGAAATTTCCAAATGCATACGAGAGTATCTCGGTTATTGATGTGGTAGAGGATTCCGTTGAGGTTAAGATAGAAGAGGAATGCCTTGGTGAGGCATTGGTGGCGGTTTTGATGAATTTTGACGGTGAGGACAAAGATTGATATATGGAAACGGTGAATGCATTGGAAGGGCTTGTTCCTATACATATGCAACAAAGAAGCTTTCTTTTGACTTGGAGAATAGAGCCACTCCTCCCGCTAAGCCTTCAATCATCGAGCCGCCACAACTTAAGCTCAAGCCACTTTCACCGCACTTAAGGTATAAATTTCTTGGCTCCAATGAAACTCTACTCGTAATTGTTTCCTCTTTGTTAAATGATGTGTAGGTTGAACACTTATTGGAGACCTCGAGGATCATAGACGGGCCATTGGTTGGACCATAGCGGATATCCGAGGGATTTCCGCCGGCATTTGTGAGCACAAAATCGAACTAGAGGAAGATAGAAAACCTAGTGTGGAGAATCAAAAGAGGTTAAATCACTCCATGCAAGAAGTGGTGAAAAAATAAATTATAAAATGGTTGGATGTCGAGGTTGTCTACCCTATTGCCGATAGTCCTTGGGTGAGTCCAGTGCATTGTGTGCCAAAAAAGGGAGGCATGACTGGGATTCAAAATGAGAAATTTGAACTCATTCCAACGAGGACGGTGACCGGGTGGAGAGTTTTCATGGACTACCGGAAGCTCAATAGTGCTACCTGCAAAGACCATTTCCGTATGCCTTTTATTGATCAAATGCTTGATCGGCCAGAGGGAAGGTTATTTTATTGCTTCTGGGATGGTTACTCTGGTTACAACCAAATCAACATAGCCTTAGAGGACCAAGAGATGACGACATTCACATGTCCATATGGGACCTTTGCTTTTAGCCGGATGCCATTTGGCCTATGCAAGGCCCCGGTTACATTTTAACGGTATATGATGTAAATTTTCTCGGACATGGTGGAGGATTTCTTAGAAGTATTCATGGATGAATTCACTGTAGTTGGTGATTCCTTTGAGTATTGCCTCGATAATATTAGGCAAGTATTCAAAAGATGTGAGGAGACAAATCTTGTGCTCAATTGGGAAAAATGTCACTTCATAATGGACGAGGGTATTATTCTTGGCCACAAAATCTCCAAGAAAGGGTTTGAGGTTGATCGAGCAAAAATATAAGTAATCTCCAAGCTTCCTCCTCCCACTTTGGTCAAAAGTGTTCGCAGCTTTTTGGGGCATACTGGTTTCTATCGGCGATTTATCAAAGATTTCTCTAAGATTGCAAGCCCCATGTGCAAGCTCCTTGAGAAAGATGCTAAATTTTTGTTTGATGAGAAGTTCCTCAAAGCTTTTGAGGAATTGAAAGCAAGGCTCACCATGGAACCTATTATTATCACACCCGATTGGTCTCTTCCATTTGAACCTATGTGCGATGCCAGTGGTGTGGCTATTGGGGCAGTGCTTGGTCAACGGCATAACAAGATTTTTCATCTTGTCTACTATGCAAGCAAGACACTCAATGGCGCACAAATGAATTACACCGTAACTGAGCAATAACTGCTTGCCATTGTCTATGCTTTTGAAACATTCCGTGCCTATTTGTTGGGATCTAAGGTGATTGTCTACCCCGATCATGCTACTCTATGCTATCTTATGGAGAAGAAGGACTCTAAACCGAGATTGATTAGGTGGGTCCTTTTGTTACAAGAGTTAGAATTTGAAGTCAAAGATCGAAAAGGAATAGAGAATCAAGTCGTGGATCACTTATCTAGGCTTGAAGAGGCAGGGAGACCAAAGAAAGATCTTGAAATCAATGGCGCCTTCCCAGATGAACACCTTTTGGCAATATCTAGTACCTCAACTCCTTGGTATGACGACATCGCTAACTTCTTGGTTAGTGACCTTATCCCCAATGAATTGGAAGCTTATCAAAAGAAACAATTCTTGCGGGATTGTAGGCAATACTTTTGGGAAGAACCCTTTTTATTCCGGAGTAGCATCGACAACATCATTCGGTGTTGTGTTCCAGAAAATGAGGTGTCACGGCCCAACCTCGTGGAGCACGACCGACGCTCAACTGAGATTACCCGGCCGAGCAAGCCTGTACAATACCTTCTACCTGAACTCACTCATGAATAAAGAGAAGATCTATTTCATTAATTAGGCAGTGAGGAGATTCATGTGAACAACAACACCAATTCATTATCAGAAGTTTCATCATCTATATTTTTCAGAATACATTCACTTTCCTAGTTTGATGTGGAACGTGTGATGCAGTTACCAAAATTACTAGTTTGGCTATCCCAACGCCAACATACCACCCACACAATGTCTATGGAGCCTCTAATAGATACAAAAGAGTACGATGATAGTGCCGGCAACTTGTTTGATGTAGAATGTGTGATGCAGTTACCAAAATTACTAGTTTGGCTTTCCCAACGCCGACATACCACCCACACAATGTCTATGGAGCCTCTAATAGATACAAAAGAGTACGATGATAGTGCCGGCAACAAGTTTCCAGCTATACCTCAAAACATAATACAGAAGGACAAAAGATATACTACCCCGAATGAGGTGGGGCTCACCAAGTCAGCTGGGAAGAGGGTGTTCCGCTATGAACGATCAAAGCCGCCTGCTGTGGAACCACCTGCATCCATTAAAGATGCAGCGCCTCCGGCAAAAGAGACGTTAGTACATGTGGAATAGTACTAGAATGAATGACTAAGCACCCTCTCAATAGAACAAATGACAAGGCAAGAATGAACAATCATAAAATCAATGGGAGTCTCAAACAATACCCAAAACATCAAGTTAGGAACAAGACCAGTTTTCAAGTGATTTCCATATTTTAAGTTGGGATATCATTAGTACCGATATGCCACCATTTACAGTTTTGATTATAATTTCCAACAGAGTCACCACCATGTGTGCGGAATGGCATCCGATCACGACCCAATTGGCTAGGCTATCTCATACGAGACATCAACCACAATCACGACCCGATCGGCTAGGCCGCCTCATCTGAGACATCATCCTTTTCTATCAATCATCATATTCCATACCTCTTTCACATCTATTTATTTCATTGGTACTAGTGGTCACAATTGTAATATCCCCTTTTTGTGTGGCGTGTTGGCCGTATTTCATATTTTATATTTCGTGCTCACGTTTTCGCTTACAACCATCATCATGGATTTTCAACAACAAGGCATTAATGTGCAAGACAATAAGCATACATATGAGCAAACAAGAGTCTTAAGTGCATTGGGATTTCTTACACAATTGGCATTAGCTATCATTTGAAACGCAACTTGAAGTCATAGCTTTTAACTAAGCAACCAATACTTTGAACACATTACCAAGAGCATTTGGAATACATATTGAACACAAAGGTCTTTTGACGCAAAGTTTATTCGGAATTATCAATTCATAATGAGTAACTTGGGACTTACAATGACACTGTGGGGTTCAATTCTAAGGAAAGAGTTTAGCCAATATACCTCACTTGAGCTTCCTTAAACTCAAAAATATTCGAAAATCTTAGCAACTTCAATCTATTTCAGAAATATAATAAATTGAACAAAAATTTAGGAGGATGATCATGGTTCCACCTCATTTGAGCATTTTATCAAACATTAAGTGTGCATTAAGGTTTCAAGGTCCTCCTATGGTGGATTCCATCATCCCACAACCCATTATCTACCATTTTTAGTTCAATAATCTTCCTCCACCCCTTGATAACACATGCATGCAAAATGAACAACTTCCACACCCAAAAATTCCCTTACTAATTACCTATTTTTAGTTGAATTTCGAAATTGAGAGTTAGGGTGTAGAATCTTACCTCTAGGATGAAGACCTAGTGAGTTTCCCTTATCAGTCTTCCAAGATTTGAGCAATATTTGAAGAACAAATTGTTGAGGAACCCTCTCCCACTCCAGAGCACTCTCTCACTCTCAAAATACCAGGTTTTTACTTAAGAAATGGTCCATAGCGAATATATAATGGAATAGGGTCGGGTTATAAAAACCATAAAAATGAAGCTCCGGAACCCAATCTCCGGTCGCATGTGCGACCGCATAATGCTCTTGTGGTCCGCAAAAGGGGCCGCGAAATGTCCCTCCGAAATTGGGTAACCCTGCCTGGGTATGCGGCAGTTCTGCGGTCCACATATCAATTATGTGGTCAAAAAGCAGACCGCAGAATCTCCTCTCGGAATTCCTCATGTTGATCTTGCGATGCAATCTACATGGCTCACAAATTTTGCTCGAGATCCTGCTTCACTCTACGGCCATTCTGTGGCCCACAGAATGATTCTACGGCCGCATAGTGCGCCGCAAAAATGTCTTTTTCTGCCAACATTTTTCTTTAACTCCCTATTTGTAGTGTTCGACCCAAAAAGTCCGTACCGCGGCGAGTTCTACCATCACCAAACATATTATCCTACCTCGCCACCACGGACCCTCGAGTTTTAGGTAAAATTTTACGGGGCCTTACATCCTCCCCCACGTAAGATCATTCGTCCTTGAATGAGGGTTTAAATCCGTCATTAGTACTCAACATGACCCAGCTATTACTTCACACACTAGCAGTCCCAATTTTTTTACTAACTCCCCAAATTCCCAAAAGTTTCGGCAAAGTTTCCCTTGTAATTGGGCCTATCCACCTGTCAGAGAATCCCAGAAACCAATCCTAGCAGCATGTACATAATCCAACGATGCAACATAATATGATACATTACTAACCGTGGCCTCAAAAGCAATATATTACTAGAAAGGAAATATCCTGAGCATAAATTGTACAAGTGATACATAGTTCATAGGAAGTAATTTCATAGAAACTATTACATAGCTATTCAAACAAATGAGGATACTTCCATTTCATTTCTTACTCGGCCTCCCATGTGGCCTCTTCAACCTGCTGGTTTCGCCATAACACTTTCACGGAGGCAATTTCTTTATTTCTTAGCTTTCATACATGCCTATTAAGAATGGAAACTGAAATTTCTTCATAGGTCAGTTCTTTATTAACCTCAATAGTTTCTACTGGCACAATAACCGACGAATCCCCAACTACCTTCTTCAACATAGACACATGGAATACCAGGTGCACTAATGACATCTCAGGTGGTAGCTCAAGCTTGTACGCCACCTGACCAATCCTCTGAATGATTTTGTACGGTCCGATATACCTCAGACTCAATTTTCCTTTCTTACCAAAGTGCATTACACCCTTTACGGGGGAAAGCTTAAAGAATACCCAATTATCTTCTTTAAAGTCCAAATCCCTACGACGAACATTTGAATATGACTTTTGATGACTTTGAGCAGTCTTCAACCCCTCCTTAATGATTTTAACTTTGTCCATAGCCTAATGCACGAGGTATGGCCCTATTAACTCTGCTTCCCCAATCTCGAACCACCCAATGGGAGATCTACATCTCCTACCATATAAAGCCTCGAACGATGCCATCTGAATGCTAGCATGATAACTATTGTTATAGGCAAATTCTATGAGTGGCAAATGATCATCCCATCTATCTTTGAAGTCAAGAACACAAGCGCACAACATATCCTCAAGTGTCTGAATAGTCCGCTCTGCCTGCCCGTCGGTCTGTGGATGGAAGGTTGTAATAACATTCACCTGAATACCCAAAACTTGCTGAAATATTTTTCAAAAATTTGCCGTGAACTGTGCCCCTCGATCTGAGATAATAGAAACTAGAGTGCCAGGCAATCTGACTATTCCTTTGATATTCAGCTGAGCATACTGTTCCGCTATGTCGGTAGTATTAACCGGCAAGAAGTGTGTTGATTTTGTGAGTCGATCCACAACTACCCAAATCGAGTCAAACTTACAAGGAGTGCGAGGTAGTCCTACCACGAAGTCCATATTAATCATTTCCCACTTCCACATTGGGATTTCTATGTTTTGCGCCAACCCACCGGTCCTTTGGTGTTCAGCCTTCACTTGCTGTCAATTTGGACATCTTACCATAAAGTCCGCTACATTCCTCTTCATGTCGTTCCACTAATAGACTTCCCTAATATAATGATACATCTTTGTAGAGCCCGGGTGCACGAAATACCTAGAAGTGTGATCCTTGGTCATGATTCTTTCCCGAAGACCATCCACATTTGGAACACATAACTGCCCTTGGTACCTTAGGGTACCATCATCCACACCAAGAGAAAAGGCCATTGTCCTATGTTTATGAATCCCCTCCTTCAGTTGTGCCAACAATGGATCGTTGAATTGCTTCTCCTTGACTTCCAACACAAGCGACGATTCAGCCCTACTTTGTACAATCACCCCTCCTTCACTAGAGTCCGCAAGACGAACTCCCAAACTAGCCAACCGATGAACCTCTTTGGCCAACGGCCTTTGATATGCCTCCAAGTGAGCCAAACTGCCCATAGATTTCCGGCTAAGAGCATCTGCTACAACATTAGCCTTCCCCGGATGATATAGGATGTTGATATCATAATCCTTGAGTAACTTGAGCCATCTTCTCTACCTCAGATTTAATTCCTTCTATTTGAAAATATATTGAAGGCTCTTATGGTCCGTGAATATATCCACATGAACCCGAAATAAATAATGACGTCAAATCTTTAATGCAAATACCATTACTGCAAGCTCTAGGTCGTCTGTTGGACAGTTCTTTTCATGATTCTTGAGTTTCCTGGAAGCATACGCTATCACCTTGCCATGTTGCATTAATACACACCCAAGTCCAATCTTTGAAGCATTGCAATATACCACAAATCCATCCATACCTTCTGGTAGAGTTAACGCCGGTGCTGTAGTCAATCTTTATTTCAATTCCTGGAAGCTTCCTTCACAAGCATCTGACCATTGGAACTTAACTGCCTTCTGCGTCACTTTAGTCAATGGAGAGCCAAGAGTAGCGAACCCCTCCATAAACTTTCTATAATACCCAGCTAAGCCCAAGAAACTGCGAATCTCTATTGGAGTAGTAGGACTAGGGAAATTCTTCACGGCTAAAATTTTCTGGGGTTCAACCTCAATTCCTTCCCTAGAGACAACATGACCCAAGAACGTAACAGATTCAAGCCAAAATTTACATTTCGAAAACTTCGCATATAACTGGTGTTGAGACAGGACCTGCAAAACTGCCGTGAGATGATCGGCATTGTCTTCTCGACTTCGCGAATAAACAATAATATTATCAATAAACACTATCACGAAGGAGTCGAGGAAAGGTTTGAAGACCCGATTCATAAGATCCATGAAAGTTGCGGGAGCATTTGTTAGCCCGAAAGACATTACCAGAAATTCAAAGTGCCTATACCAGGTCCTGAAAGCTGTTTTCGGAATATCTTGCTCCCTGATCTTCAACTGATGATACCCGGATCATAAATCACTCTTGGAGAAGTACTTAGCACCTTGCAATTGGTCGAACAAGTCATATATCCTTGGCAGTGGGTACTTATTCTTTATTGTGACCTTGTTAAACTACCGATAGTCAATACACATTCTCAACGAACCATCTTTCTTTCTTACAAAAAGGACCAGTTCCCCCCAAGACGACACACTCGGATGGATGAAACCCTTTTCTAACAAATCTTTCAATTGTTTTTTCAGCTCCCTCAACTCGGCTGGTGCCATTCTGTAAGGTGGAATAGATATAGGCTGTGTGTCTGACATCACATCAATTCCAAAATCAATCTCCCTGTCTGGCGGGATTCCATGGAGTTCATCAGGAAAGACCTCCGAAAATTCATTTACAACTGGCACAGACTCAAGTGTAGGTGCCTCAGCATAGCTGTCCGTAACCCGGACCAAGTGGTAGAAACGCTTCTTGTTAATCATCTTCGTGGCCTTAAGGTAGGAAATAAACTTACCATTCGGCACCACATTATCCCCCTTCCATTCAACAGCTGGCTCATTTGGAAATTCAAACCACACAGTTCTAGCTCGGCAATCAAGCTTGGCAAAACATGAATAGAGCCAGTCCATCCCCATTATCACATCAAAATCAACCATCCCCAATTCAATGAGATTGGCCATGGTGTTCTAACCACGCTCCCTATAAACCCGTGCGGCCACAATAGACTCACCAACCGGAGTAGATACAGAGAACGACTCATGAAGTTGTTCCAGTTCTATCCTAAATTCCATAGCAACATAAGGAGTGACATAGGACAAAGTGGAACCAGGATCAATAAGAGCATACACATCATGCGATTGGACAGTCAATATACCTGTGACAACATCTGGAGATGCCTCTACACTCTGGCGACCACTCATAGCATAGAAACCGTTGGGCCCTCCCGAACTCTGCGTACCACCCCTAGCTTCACCACGCTCTACGGGTGCTGGAGTGCCTCGGGCTGGAGGAGGTGTTGTGGATGTAGTAGCTATAGAACTGGCTGGCTGTGTTGTACCCCTGCCATACCCTGGCGGGGCTAACGGCAATCCCTCTGAATGTGACCCCTCAATCCACACCCGTAGCATATGGGTAGGTTCACGTAACAAATTCCCAAGTGCATCTTCCCACACCTAGGGCATGGGGGCCTCCGCTGCTGCTGAAATATCCCACCAGAACCCTGCTGGTAGGATCCCCTATCACCCTGGCTGGGTCTAAAATGGTTCCCCTGCTACTGACTGGGCCCCAATGGCGGTGCACTGAATGAAGACTGAGCAAAATATTGAGACGGACCTAATGACCTTCCATTGAAAGCTATCCTACCAACACCACCACCAGTAGTACCACTAAAGTTGCCCGCTGACCGGGCCTTGTTGCTACTCTCTCGCTCCATTCTATTCTTCAGTTTGCAGGTCTCTGTGGCCTGAGAAAATGCCATCACCTTCCCATAGTTCATATCAGAATTCAAGGAAGCTGTAGCAGCCTCATTAATAACCAAGGGGCTAAGACCCTGTATAAATCGGCGCACTCTAGCCTCCATAGTGGGCATCGTGTGAATAACATACTTGGACAAGCGCGCGAACTCCATATGGTACTCCCACACACTATTTCTACCTTGTTTTAGGTTCTCAAACTCAGCAGCACGGGCTGCCTTAGTCTCAGCAGGCAAGACATTATCCATGAAAACGTCGGCAAACTCACTCTACCTCGCAGGAGGGCTCCCTTCTTCACGGGACTCCTCCCATAGTTCAAACCAAGAATATGCCACCTCTTTCAGCTGGTAGGAGGCTAATTCCACTGTCTCCGTCTCAATAGCATTCATAACTCGAAGAGTCTTGTGCATCTCATCAATGAAGTCCTGGGGGTCCTCATCTGGGTTAGTACCCATGAACACTGGAGAATCCAACTGAAGAAACATGTTAACCCTGGAACTGGCAGAATCCCCTGACTGACTGGAAAAAGTGGGTGCAACATTTGATCTCTGGGCCTGGGAAGCCACTATCTGAGCCAACATATATATGGCTCTCCTAAGATCAACATCAGAAACACCAGAATCAGTAGCTGGAGCTGGAGGTGGAACTAGAATACTAATTGGAGAGACCGTTGCACCCTCGGTAGGTGTAGGGATAGGTGCGGTCTGATCAGTTGTAGTAGCATCATGCAATGTAGTAGTTGGGGGAATATCCTCACCCCTCGGGTGTTCACCCGCCTCATCAAATATATGATCAACTGTCACTCCTGGGGTGACATTGGCTCTTTGGCCAGTTCTTGCCTTCTTTTTAGGAGCCATATACTGAAAATTAGGAGGAACAATCTTATAATCAGCTTTATCGCACGATCAAGAACATCAAATAAGGGTATTATTCCTAAATGTCCAAGTAGCCTCCTAATTATAGATGTGGTCGACAACATACTGATAAGAAGGACTCTACTAGACACGGCTCTGAGACATCCTAGGACACTTTAAAACCTTAGGCTCGGATACAAAGTTTGTCACGCCCTGACCTCGAGGAGAGCGACTGGCGCTCAACCGAGATAACTCGGCTGAGCAATCCTGCACAATACCTTCTACCTGAACTCACTCATGAATAAAGAGAAGATATATTTCATTAATTAGGCAGTGAGGAGATTCATGTGAACAACAACACCAATTTATTATCAGTAGTTTCATCATCTATAAGTTTCAGAATACATACACTTTCCTAGTTTGATGTGGAATGTGTGATGCAGTTACCAAAATTACTAGTTTGACTTTCCCAACACAGACATACCACCCACACAATGTCTACGGAGCCTCTAGTAGATACAAAAGAGTACGATGATAGTGCCGGCAACAAGGCCTTGGCTATACCTCAAAACATAATACATAAGGACAAAAGATATACGACCCCGAATGAGGTGGGGCTCACCAAGTCAGCTAGGAAGAGGGTGTTCCGCTATCAACAATCAAAGCCACCTGTTGTGGAACCACCTTCATCCATTAAAGATGCAGTGCCCCCAGCAAAAGGGACGTTAGTACATATGGAATAGTACTAGTATGAATGACTACGCACCCTCTCAATAGAACAAATGATAAGTCAAGAATGAACAATCATAAAATCAATGGGAGTCTCAAACAATACCCAAAACATCAAGTTAGGAACAAGACCAATTTTCAAGTGATTTCCATATTTTAAGTTGGGAGATATTTAGAATCAATATGCCACAGTTTACAATTTCTAATACAATTTCTGACACAGTCACCACCATGTGTGCGCTATGGCGTCCGATCATGACCCGATCGGCTAGGCCGTATCATACGAGACATCAATCACAATCACAATTTCAATTTCAATTTCCAAGACAATCACCACCATGTGTGCGGCATGGCGTCCGATCATGACCCGATCGGCTAGGCCGCCACATCCGAGACATCATCCTTTTTCTATTAATCATCTCATTCCATACCTTTTTCACATCTTTTTATTTCATTGGCACTAGTGGTCATAATTGTAATATCCCCTTTTTGTGTGGGGTATTTGCCGTATTTCATATTTTATATTTCGTGCTCACATTTTCACTTACAACCATCATCATGGATTTTCAACAACAAGAGGATGTGGAATACATATTGAACATAAAATCTTTTGACGCAATGTTTATTCGGAATAATCGATTCATAATGAGTAACTTGGGACTTACAATGACATTGTGGGGTTCAATTCTAAGGAAAGAGTTTAGCCAACATACCTCACTTGAGCTTCTTTAAACTCTAAAATGTTCCGAAAATCTTAGCAACTTTGATCTATTTCATAAATATAACAAATTGAACCAAATATTAGGAGGATGATCATGGTTCCTGCTCATTTGGGCATTTTATCAAACACTAGGTGTGCATTAAGGTTTCAACGTCCTCCTATGGTAGATTCAATCATCCCACAACCCATTATCTACCAGTTTTAGCTCAACAATCGTCCTACACCCCTTGATAACATATGCATGCAAAATGAACAACTTCCACGCCCAATAATTCCCTTACTAATTACCTATTTTTAATTGAATTTCGAAATTGAGAGTTAGGGTGTAGAATCTTACCTCTAGGAAGAAGACCTAGTGAGTTTCCCTTGTCAATCTTCGGTCCGCATATCGATTCTGTCGTCCTGCCTGGGTATGAAGCCGTTCTGCGGTCCGCATATCGATTCTGCGGTCGCAAAGCAGACCGCAGAATCTCTTCTTGGAATTTCTCATGTTGATCCTGCGATGCAATCTGCGGCCCACAAAGCAATTCTGCGGCCACATAATGGACCGCACAATGGCCCTCAAATTTTGCTCAAGTTCCTGCTTCACTCTGCGGCCATTCTGCGGCTTGCAGAGTGATTCTACAGCTGTATAGTGGGCCGCAGAAATGTCTTTTTCTGCCAACATTTTCTTTAACTCTCTAGCATACTGTACGACCCAAAAAGTCCGTACCTCGCCACTACGGAACCTCTGGTTTTAGGTGAAATTTTACGGGGCCTTACATGAGGTGACTCAAATTCTCAAAGCATGTCATGACTCTCCAGATAGAGGTCACCACGGTGGAAACCGTACAACGGTAAAAGTGCTTGAATGTGGCTATTATTGACCATCGATTTACCAAGACGCAAACCTAATAGTCAAGGCATGTGATCAATGTCAAAGACAGGGGTCAATTTCTAGAAGGCATGGGATGCCTATGATTTTTGAGATGGAGGTAGAGATATTTGATGTGTTGGGGACAGATTTTATGGTTCCCATTATAAGATCTTACGGCATGACATATATCTTGGTAGCAATGGATTATGCCTCAAAATGGGTCGAAGCAGTTGCCTTGCCAAACAATGAGGCAAGGAGTGTATCCGCCTTCTTGAAGAAGAACATATTTACTCCGGTTGGAACCTCAAGAGCCATCCTTAGTGATGATGGTTATCACTTTTGCAAAAATGCTTTTGCAGGGTTGCTCGAGAAATATGGAGTTAAGCACAAGGTGGCCACCCCGTACCATCCTCAATCAAGCAGTCAAGTTGAAGTCTCCAACTGAGAGATCAAAAACATTCTAGCAAAATTTGTTAATGCAAACAGGACAGACTGGTCAAGAAAGCTAGATGATGCATATTGGTCTTATCAAACTGCATTTAAGACACCCATTGGCACCTCACCCTACCGGTTGGTTTTTGGTAAGGCTTGTCACTTGCCAGTGGAGCTTGAACACAGAGCCATGTGTGCGTTGAAAAAGTTAAATGTTGACTGGGCTGAAGCTGCTAATCTAAGGATGACACAACTTAATGAGATGGAAGATTATGTTTCCATGTCTATGAGAATGTAGCCATGTGTAAAGAAAGAATGAAGTTTGTTCATGACAAGAAGATCTTGAAGCGGGAATTCAAATCCGGTGACATGGTCTTACTCTTCAACTCAACATTGAAATTCTTTTCGGCAAACTCAATTCCAAATGGTCTGGCCCATTCAACGTTGTTAGTGTGTCTTCCTATGGAGCTATTGAATTAAAATCCAAGGATGGGACTCGAACATTCAAAGTAAATGGCCAAAGAGTGAAGCATTACCTAGGAACCATCGGAGAAAGCAGCTGGTAGAACAATTAAAACTTAAAGATGGTCCTGTACCAACCTTCACCAATAAATAGCCAAGAGGGGCAAAATCTTCGTGCCGCGACATTAAATCAAGCGCTTCTTCGAAGGAAATCCATGTGTTGGAAACCTTTTTGGTTATATTTTTATCCTTGTAGGTTTATTTATAATTGTTGAACAGTTTGACGTGCATGTTTTAGAGTGCAGGTTACTCAAAATGTAATAGAAATGGGATGCAAAAGTAGACGGAAAATGAAGGAAAGTGAACTGAGCTTCAGCTGTTGTTTTGCGGCCACATATATGGCTGCATAATTGGTTCGCGGGCAGCAAACTGTTCGCATACTTCAACATTGCATCATGAAAATTGGCCATCCAAAATGCGGAGAAAAGTGAAATTTTGCGGCCCACAAAACAGTTCTGCGACCGCAGAGTGGGTCGCACATCTGTTGCACACCACCCAGGTACTAAACCATAGCAAAATACTTCTACGACTGCAGAAGCTGTTTTGTGACGGGAATCGCACCTCAAACCAGGCAAGGTATTAGTCACTTTGTCTCTTTCCTATGCCCACTTCCCTACTCTTATTTCACACTCATGAAAATGAAAAGAATACAAAATAAAGATACAAAAAATAGGAGAAAGGTTTGTACGATTCATCTTACCTTTCTCGAAAAAAAAGCTTGACTTCCAAGTGAACGCTCACTCTCAGCACATACTGGTATGAAATTTCTCCCCTCTTCGTTGGTTTTTTTTTTAAGGTACTCGCATTATTCTTCCATTTTCTCCATGATACTCGTGTCTCCTTACCTTGTTCTTTAATTTTTGTACTGGTGTTTAATTTAGGAGAAAAACTTGCTGCCTAACATCAAATCAGGGGGTTAGAATTAGGGTTACAGATGTGTGTGGGTGTTGGTGATTGTTGGAAATGCACAGTGGGTATTGATGGGCTGAATGTAAAATTGATGTAATGTTGATTGTTGTGTAGTTGATTCATGAAATTGTGCAATAGATGTGCAGTACAAAAGAAAACTAGTTGCACAATGTTGTCTGTGGGGAATTTTTATGTGAAGAAGATGATCCATGTGGTCCATATAACTGATTTGCGGTCCGTAGAATCATCGCATACTTGTATGTTTATGGGCTTGTGGAAACTCATTATGCGGTTGATTCTGCAGCCGTAGAATTTTTCTACGGACTGCATATCGGTCTCAAAAGCCAACAGGCGAAGGCCAGATTTTCAAGTTAAAAATGCGTCTGATTTGCGATTGCAGATTAATTATGCGACCACTTTTGCGGTCTGCATAATATTTTACTTTTAGCATGCTAAATTCTTCAATACACTTCGCAGTCCGCATATCTATTATGCGATTGCATAACTGCTCCGCAAAATATGTTTTGCCTTTCACTTCTTTGTCATATGTTACAAATGCTTTACGACGTACTTACTTAACTTTAATTGGCAGGAAGGGCACCAAAGATAGCCCTAGCATCGACATCACCCACCACACAAGGAAAGAGATGGGCTCCAGCTATAAGCCAACAATCACAGCAATCCCAGTGCAAAAGGTGTGGCACATCTAGGAATTCATCTGAGCCTACTCTCAGTGTGAAAAGGAGGAGGCACAACTTGACCTTTTGCCACCAGTTGAACTCCAGGCCGAAGCAAGTAGAAAGATTGTTGAGGATATTAGGTTTTGGATCACCGGCTCTTGGAACAGATATAAAGATGTCTTGGCAAAAAGAAAGATCATCAAATAAAAGTAGCTGAGTGTGAACGGCCTTAAAGAACACTACCCGTATGTGCTAGACAACATCCAGAAGAGGGGGTGGGAGTTCTTCACTGAGCTTCTGGGGGAATACAACAAGGCAATTGTTAGGGAGTTTTATGGTGCATATGCTGCATCAATAACCAAGTAACAGGTGAAGCACCGTGTGTACTTGACCTCTATCACAGTCCGAGGAGTTGTAGTATCTTGTTGTGTCCAATCAATAAATGAACTCTATTTCGGAAATTGGGCACCAAGGACGGCAGAATATGACACAAAAATGGAAAATAAGAAAGATGAGCGTGCTTGGATAGCCTCTGTCATAGCCAAGGGAACTCCAGTCTAGATTGCACTGGTTTAGAAGATTCACAAGAGGGATTTCACCCAAGAAAGCTAGTATTGGCTACATTTTATCTATTCTCGTATACTACCAACGAGAAATGAGACTGACATCAGTCTAGAGAAGGCGATCCTCATCACTTCCATCATGTCAGGTTTCAAGATTAATATGGGGCAACTCATATTCCCTGAGATTGGGATACAGGCAAACCCGAAGGAAACTCCGCTTCCCTTTCCATGCCTAATTCATGCTTTGTGTGAAGACGCAGAGGTTTCTCCAATCCCCAAATATGACCGCATAGTAAAAGTTGCTCAGGATATTGACATAACTAGGCACAACGATGCTTCAGAGAATGTGGTTGCAGACCAACTAGAGCAATCAGCCACCCTCCTTCCGACCGCATTCACTTCAGCAGCACCTGCTACCTCGTCAGTACCAGCCACTTCTTTAGCACCGGCTACTTCCAGATCTACTCCCAGGCTGGCCACTGCTACACCACCTATCTCACTGCCTACAATCTCCAAGCTTAGTCTACTGGAAAATTTAAAAAAGAACTTCTATTGTTCATCCGACAAGCATTGACACTACTCCAAACCTCGGTAAGTGATCTTTAGAAGCAACATTTGTCATATGAAGAACGACTTATACAATTTAAAGCTCGCCTTGAGAAGGTTGAGCGAGGTGGAGATGGGGACATGCCTCAACTCAAAAAGGATGTAGCTGAGCTCATGTTGGAGCTGCATAAGATGCAGACACTCGAGTTTGACTTGACTACCCTTCTTCTGGTGGAGGGGGAGCATGGCACTGGCGCCTCCCAAGTACCAAGCCATGATTTGGATTTCACAAATCTCCTCTCAGCAGAGGAGGCACATGGTACTGGCATCTTACAAGCTCTGGGACTCGCTGCACACACGGATGATCAGTCAGATGAGAAATCCGTAGAGTCTCGTGAGGAGACAGATAAGGAGCTGGTCTTTGAAGAGGGTGATGATCAGAGGGACAATAGAGGAAAATAGGTTGTTGTTTCTACAGAGGAACAAGGTGAGGATCAGGTGGATGTGCTAACAACTATCTGTCATGCCCCAAAACCAGGGAGCGCGACCGGCACTCAACCGAGTGAACCCGACCGAGCAAGCCTATTAGATTTCCTTCTACCCAACTCTTCCATAAATGGAGATAATACATATATTCATTAATTAGACAAAAAGGTGTTCATGTCCACAATATTAATACATTACCAATAGTTCCATCATTTTTAACGTCTTAAATAGAACAAGTAATACAACCACAACATAACATAGTTTGTCTTTCCCAACACCAATATACAACCCACACTATGTCTAAGGAGCCTCTAAAATACCAAAGAGTACAATGATAGTGCCGGCAACAAGGCTCCGGCTATACCTCAAAGTATGATAACACATACGAAACAAAAGATGCACAATCTCGGAATGATATGGGGCTCACCAAGTCAGCTGGGAAGAATGAGCACCGCTATCACTGGTAAATATCCTCCGCTATGGAACCACCTGCATCCACTAAAGATGCGGCGCCCTGGCAAAAGGGACGTTAGTACATGTCAAATAGTACTAGTATAAAAACCAAACACCAATTAAAGAATTCGGAAATACAATATAAATATGATGAACCAGGGCGACAATAAAATAACATAGTTAAATGTTTAAACCAAAGCAAGCTTATCGAGAGTTGTCATTAACATTTATAGAATTTAAGATGAGATCCTCTGTAACCATTCCCACACAAAGCGGTCATGCTGCCTCACCCCAATATATGCGGATGGAGGTGTAAACATAATACCCATTTTAACACAAAGCGGCCCCGCCGCCTCACCCCAATATATGTCCGGGTGAAAGTGCATCAACGATACCAATACCTATACAAAACGGCTCTTCCGCCTCACCCCAATATATGCGAGTGGAGGTGTAACCCTAATCACAATCTCTAGTTTGGAACACATCCTCAATTTATAATACAATATAATAAGAGCACTTGAAACACGAATTGAACATATATCTTTGTGACAAAACTTATTCGGAATACTGAACTTGTAATAAATATCTTGGAACTTACAAGGATATTGGGGTTCCAATTCTTAAAGAAGATCTTAGCCAACATACATCAATGCAGCTTGCTTAAACTCTAAAATGTTTCGGAATTCTTAGCAACTTCAATCTATTTTAGAAATATAACAAATTGAACCAAAATTAGGAAGATGCTCATGGTTCTAGTTCATTTGAGCATTTTATCAAACACTAGGTGTGCATTAAGGTTTCAAGGACCTTTTATGGAGGATTCCATCATCCCACAACCCAATCTTTATCATTTTTAGCTAAACAATCTTCCTACACCCTTTGATAACACATGCATGTAAAATAAAAACCTCGCATGCCCGAAAATTATCTTGCTAATTACCCATTTCTAGACAAAATTTGAAATTGAGGGTTAGGGTGTAGAATCGTACCTCTAGGATGAAGACCTAGTGAATTTCCCTTCTTAATCTTCCAAAATTCGAGCAAGAATTGAAGAACAATTATTGAGGAACACCTTCTCACTCTAGGGCACTCTCTCTCACTCTAAAATGTCAGATTTTAGCTCAAAATGGCCCAAAGCGTGTATTTAACGAAGTAGTATCAGGTTTTAATAACCCAAAAATGAAGCTCTGGAACAAGGTTTGTGGTCACATAATCGATATGCGGACCGTATATCGGCCGAATAATTGGTGTCCAAAGCTGGCCAAAAATGTGCCTGGGTCTGCGATCACTATGCGGCCCGCAAACCTGTTTTGCGGTCACATAATGAACCGCAGAACAGTTATTCGGTCGCATAGTCGACCACATAATGGCATCCAAGATTTTCCCTCTCCTTCCTCACTCTGTGGCCATTATGCTGTCCGCAGAGTGATTCCGCAATCGCATTATGGACCGCAGAAATACATTTTTCTGCAAATAGTTTTTCCTTTATCCCTCAGTGCCTTGTTCAACCCAAAAGGTCCGAGCCATTATTTTCGGCATCACTAAACATTATTTTCTTTTGCAAAATTTTATAGGGCCTTAAACTATCGTACATTCCCTTACGGATATGGTTTCCATGGCTACCACCACGATCACACAACCATCACCGAGTGAGGCCATCATCTCCTAGGTCCAGGACCCGGCTCCGCAACTGGTAGAGCCTCTTACTTTTGTCCCAGACACCACTGTCCAGTCAGAGGATCCACCCACTGCCTCCCTTGTGTCTGCTCCTGGCCCCACAGACACATCAAACAGTCCAGCCCATCCAAGCCCCTAGTGCACCCCAAGAAGCCCCTAAACCTTGCTCTTACTTTTTCAATGCATTGGGGACAATGCATGCTTCTATGTTTGGGGTGGAATAGAAAGATGACTCTTGCAACTTGTATATAAATTTTAGTCTCGATAGTTTAGATTTGTAAATAGTAATGAATTCCCCTTGATTTTTCTTTGTCGGGTTCTTTTCCAAGGGTGTAATAGTAGAACCATGGCCGTAGCATAAAATGTTTTGACTTGGTTAGTGCTTTTGTTCAAGATTAAAGTATGTGGTAAGTTTTTGTGGAAAAAATTGTACCCTTCAAATTTTGTGAATAAATAGTCATTTTTGCGAAAATCGAGGCTCGTTCTTTAATGTTGTGCTTACATAAAATCTCGAATTATCATGTGATGAAGCTTTGAATTGCCTTGTATTCATTTGATGGCTGAAATTATGCCGATTCGAGTAGTTCATGCATCTTGAGTGGTGATAATTTGTGTAAATAATGCATGTGCTCAACTTGTAATGTGTAGAACTTGCCTGATTGGTTTCTCAATGCAAATCTTATGTTGATGGTTGGTTGTTGAAAATTCATTCTGATTGCTAACTAATTTTTGGCCAAATTGACCTCCCTTTTGCATTTATTACCCTAGTTGTCCCCCGTTGAGCTTTTAAACTTTCCTTTGGCTACCACATTACAAATCATTACCCCTTTTGTGAAATTACTCCTTTTTCTGAACCCATCCCTCCTTGAAAGTTATGTATGAGGCTTTAAGCCTAAGTTGGGGGTGTTGGTGCAAATTAAGAAACAGTAGAGGAATTTATTGTGTGTAAAGGCTAATCTTTTGAGGTTGTGTCTTGTGAAGCGATTGGCTAAGTCAAGAGCTAATTACCCATTTATAAACAAAATTCGAAATTGAGGGTTAGGGTGTAGAATCTTACATCTAGGATGAAGACCTAGTGAGTTTCCCTTCTTAACCTTCTCACTCTAGGGCACTCTCTCTCACTCTAAAATGTCAGATTTTAGCTAAAAATGGCCCAAAGCATGTATTTAACGAAGTGGGGTCGGGTTTTAAATACCCAAAAATGAAGCTCCAAAATAAGGTCTGCGATCGCATAATCGATATGCGGACCGCATATCGGCCGCATAATTGGTGTCCAAAGTTGGCCAATTATCTACCTGGGTCTGCGGTCACTATGCGGCCCACAGACATGTTCTGCGGTCGCATAATGAATCGCAGAATAGTTATGCGGTCGTATAGTCGACCACATAATAGAATCCAAGATTGCCCCTCTCCTGCCTCACTATGCGGCCATTATGCGTTCCGCAGCGTGATTCTGGCGTCGCATAATAGACAGTAGAAATGCATTTTTCTACAAAATGTTTTCCTTTATCCCTCAGTGCATTTTTCCTCAACACGTAAAACCAATTCGGCATCACGAAACATTATTTTCTTTTGCAAAATTTTACGGGGCCTTACATTCTCCCCCACTTAGGATCATTCGTCCTTGAATGAGGGTCAAAATCTGTTATTAGCATCTTATGCAACTTAGTTTTCATACCACATACTAGCAGCCCCAAATTTGACTAACTCCCTAAATTTCCAAAAGTTTCGCCAAAGTTTCCCCTGTAACTGGGACTATCCACCTGTCAGAGAGCCCTAGAAACACACTCTCAAAACATATATATATAATCCAATAACATAACATAACTCATAAAAACACCAACCATGGGCTCACATACAATATATTTAGAAAGAAGCACCTTTACATTACTGAACAAATGATACAAGAATCCATAGGTGACAATTTTATAGAAAGGTTACATAGCTTATACAAACAAGTAAGGATACTTCTTTTTCATCTCTTCTTCGGCCTCCCAAGTAGCCTCTTCAACCTGCTGGTTTCGCCATAACACTTTCACAGAGGCAATTTCTTTATTCCTCAACTTTCGGACTTGCCTATCAAGAATGGCAACTGGAATTTCTTCATACGACAGTTCTTCATTAACCTCAATGGTCTCAACCGAAATAATAAGTGTTGGGTCTTCAACTACTTTCTTCAACATAGATACATGAAACAGCGGGTGCACTAGTAACATCTTAGGTGGTAGCTCAAGCTTGTGCGCCATCTGACTGATCCTCTGAATGATTCTGTATGGTCTGACATACCTCGAACTCAATTTCCCTTTCATACCAAATTGCATTACACCCTTCATGGGGGAAGCTTCAAAAATGCCCAATCATCTTCTTTGAACTCCAAATCCCTACGACAAACATCTGAGTAGGACTTCTGAGGACTCTGAACAGTCTTCAGCTGCTCCTTAATGATCTTAACTTTTTCCATAACCTTATGCACGAGGTCTGGCCCTATCAACTCTGCTTCCCCAATTTCGAACCACCCATAGGGAGATCGACATCTCCTTCCATATAAAGCCTCGAACGGTGCCATATGAATGCTAGCATGATAGCTATTGTTGTAGGCAAATTCTATGAGTGGTAAATGGTCATCCCAGCTACCTTTGAAGTCTATAACACAAGCATGCAACATATCCTCAAGCGTCTGAATAGTCCACTCTACCTGCCCGTCAGTCTGCGGGTGAAAGGCTGTACTAATATTCATTTGAGTACCCAGACCTTGCTGAAATTTCTTCCAAAAATTCGCCGTGAACTGAGTCCCTTGATCGGAAATGATAGAAACTGGAGTGCCATGCAGCCTGACTATTTCCTGGATATACAACTGAGCATACTGTTCCGCTGTGTTGGTAGCCTTAACCGGCAACAAGTGTGCTGATTTCGTGAGTCGATCCACAATCACCAAAATTGAGGCAAACTTACGAGGAGTGCGTGGTAATCCTACCACAAAATCCATATTAATCATTTCCCACTTTCATGTTGGAATTTCTATATTTTGTGCCAACCCACCAGGCCGTTGATGTTCGGCCTTCACTTGCTGACAATTCGAACACCTTGCCACAAAGTCCGCCACATTCCTTTTCATGTCATTCCACCAATATACTTCCATAAGGTCATGATACATTTTCGTAGAACCTGGGTGCACAGAATACCTAGAAGTGTGAGCCTCAGTCATAATTCTTTCCCGGAGATCATCTACATTTGGAACACATAGACGCCCTTGGTACCTTAGTGTACCATCACCCATTCCAAGAGAAAAGGCCATGGTCTTATGTTTATGAATCCCCTCTTTCAATTGTGCCAACAATGGATCGTTGTATTACTTCTCCTTGACTTCCACAACAAGTGATGATTTAGCCCTATTTTGCACAATCACCCCTCCTTCACTAGAGTCCGCAAGACGAACTCCTAAACTAGCCAATCAGTGAACTTCCTTGGCCAATGGCCTTTGATATGCCTCCAAGTGAGCCAAACTACCTATAGATTTCCGGCTAAGAGCATCTGCCATAACATTGGCCTTTCCCGGGTGATACAGGATATCGATGTCTTAATCTTTGAGTAACTCAAACCATCTCCTCTGCCTCAGATTCAATTCCTTCTGCTTGAAAATATATTGAAGGCTCTTATGGTCCGTGAATATATCAATATGGTCCCCATATAAATAATGACGCCAAATTTTCAATGCAAATACCACCGCCGCAAGTTCTAAGTCATGTGTTGGATAGTTCTTTTCATGATTCTTGAGTTGCCTAGAAGCATAAGCTATAACCTTGCCATGTTGCATTAATACACACCCAAGTCCAATTCTTGAAGCATCACAATATACCATAAATCCATTTGCACCCTCTGGTAAGGTCAACACTGGTGTCGTAGTCAATCTTGCTTTCATTTCCTGGAAACTCCTTGCAAGGGTAGAAAACCCCTCCATGAATCTTCTGTAATACCCAGCTAAGCCTAAGAAACTGCGAATCTCTGTTGGAGTTGTAGGCCTCGGCCAATTCCTCACAGCCACAGTCCTTTGAGGATCAACCATAATTCCTTCACTAGAGACTACATGGCCCAAGAATGTAACAGATTCAAGCCAAAATTCACATTTCAAAATTTTTACATATAACTCGTGCTGATATAGGGTTTGTAGAAATATCTTGAGATGATCAGCATGGTCCTCCCGACTCCGCGAATAAACAAGAATATCGTCAATAAACACTATCACGAAGGAGTCGAGGAAAGGTTTGAAAACCCGATTCATAAGATCCATGAAAGCTGCTGGGGCATTTGTTAGCCCAAGAGACATCACCAGAAATTCAAAATGCCCATACCGGGTTCTAAAAGCTTTTTTCGGAACATCCTTCTCCCTGATCTTCAATTGGTGATGCTCGGATCATAAATCAATTTTGGAGAAGTACTTAGGACCTTGCAATTGGTCAAACAAGTCATCTATCCTTGGCAGTGGGTACTTATTCTTGATCGTGAACTTGTTAAGCTGCCGATAGTCAATACACATTCTTAGTTACCCATTTTTCTTTCTTACAAAAAGGACCGGTGCGCCCCAAGGCGCACACTTGGCCGGATAAAACCCTTTTTCTAACAAATCTCTCAATTGTTCCTTTAGCTCCTTCAATTCTGTCGGTGCCATTCTGTAGGGTGGAATAGATATAGGATGCGTGTCTGGCATCACATCAATCCTAAAATCAATCTCCCTGTCTGGTGGGATCCCAGGGAGTTCATTCGAAAAGACTCCCGGAAATTCATTCACAATAGGCACAGACTCAAGCGTATGTGCCTCAGCATCAGTGTCTGTAACCCGGACCGAAGGTAAATACACCTCTTGTTGATCATTTTCGTAGATTTAAAGTAAGAAATAAACCTACCCTTCGGCACTACATCATCACCCTTCCACTCAATAATTGGATCATTTGGAAATTCGAACCTAACAGTTCTAGTTCGGCAATCAAGCTTGGGAAAACATGAATAAAGCCAATCAATCCCCATTATCACCTAAAAATCGACCATTTTCAATTCAATAAGATCAGCCACGATGTCATGACCACGCAACGTGACAACACAATCCCTATAAACTCGCGCGGCCAAAATAGACTCACCAACTGGAGTAGATACAGAGAACAGCTCGTGAAGTTGTTCCGATTCTATCCCAAATTCCATGGTAACATAAGGAGTGACATATGACAAAGTAGAACTGGGATCAATAAGAGCATATACATCATAGGATTGGATAGACAATATACATGTGACAATGTCTGGAAAAGCCTCTGATTCTCGATGCCTCCGCATAGCATAAAATCTGCTGGGTCCTCCCGAATTCTGTGCACCACCCCTAGCTGCACCACGCCCTGCGGGTGCTGGGGTGCCTCGAGCTGGAGGTGCTGTGGATGTAGTAGCTGCAGAATTAGCTGGTTGCGCCGCACCTCTGCCCATGTTTCGGTGGGATGAGCAGCAATCCCTGTGAATGTGACCCCTCACACCACACCCATAACATACTAGGTAGGTCCATAAAGCAGGCATCAAAGTGCATCCTCCCACACTTAGGTCATGGGAGCCTCTGCTGCTGAAACCTTCTGTGGGGATTACCCTGCTGGTGGGGTCCCCAGTTGCCCTGATTGGGTCCAGATGACTGTGCACCCATCAAAGACTGGGGGAATTATTGGGATGGTCCTGATGACACTCCCCTGAATGCCGACCTACCACCACTACCACCAGAAGAACCACCAAAGTTGCCCACGGACCGGG
Source organism: Nicotiana tabacum (assembly GCF_000715075.1). Taxonomy (NCBI): domain Eukaryota; kingdom Viridiplantae; phylum Streptophyta; class Magnoliopsida; order Solanales; family Solanaceae; genus Nicotiana; species Nicotiana tabacum. Next base: position 53,162,086 of record NC_134088.1, read on the forward strand.
CCTTGCTGCTACCCTGACGCTCCATTCTATTATTCAATTTGCGGGTCTCTGTGGCTTGATCAAATGCCACCATCTTACCATAGTTCATATCGTAATTCAAGGCAGCTGTAGAGGCCTCATTAATAACCAAGGGGCTAAGGCCCTGTACAAAACGGCGCACTCTAGACCCCCATAGTGGGTAGCATGTGAATAGCATATTTGGACAGGCGCGCAAACTCCATATAATACTCCCACACATTCATACTACCCTGCTTCAGGCTTTCAAACTTAGCGGCACGGGCTGCCTTAGTTTTGGCAGGCAAGAAATGATTCATAAAGGCATCGATGAACTCACCCTACCTTGCCGGAGGGCTTCCCTCCTCATGGGATTCCTCCCACAACTCAAACCAAGAATAGGCCACCCCCTTCAGGTGGTAGGAGGCCAACTCCACTCCTTCCGTCTCTGTAGCATGCATAATCCGAAGAGTCTTATGCATCTAATGAATGAAATCTTGTGGGTTCTTATTCGGGATCAGTACTCGTAAACACTGGAGGATGTAACTGAAGAAACTTGTTCGCCCTGGAACTAGCAAATTCCCCTGGATGACTGGAAGAAGTAGGCCCAACACTCGATCTCTGGGCCTGAGAAGCCACTATCTGTGTCAACATTTGTATGGCTCCCCTAATATCAACATCAGACACACCAGAATCGGAAGCTTGAGTTGGAGGTGGAATTGGAATATCAGTTGGAGGAACCGTTGCACCTTCTGTGGTAGAATCAAGCAGTGTGGTAACTGGGGGAATATCCTCACCCCTCGGGTGCTCACCCGCATCATCAATTATAGGATCAACTGCCACTCCTGGGGGGTGACATTGGCTCTTTGGCCCGTTCTTGCCTTCTTCTGAAGTGCTATGTACTTAAAATTAGAGCAACGCATGAGTTAAAGGAGGAACAATCTTACAACCAGCTTTATTGCACAATCAAGAACATGAAAGAAGGGTATTATTCCTAAATGCCCATGTAGCATCCTACTTATATATGTGGTCGACAACATACCGATATAAGGACTCTACTAGACACGGCTCCGAGACATCCTAGGACACTTTAAAACCTTAGGATCTGATACCAAGTTTGTCATGCCCCAAAATCGGGAAGCGCGATCGGTGCTCAACCGAGTGAACCCGACAGAGCAAGCCTATTAGATTTCCTTCTACCCAACTCATCCATGAATGGAGATAATACATATTTTCATAAATTAGACAAAAAGGTGTTCATGTCTACAATACCAATTCATTACCAATAGTTCCATCATTTTTAATGTCTTAAATAGAACAAGTAATACAACCACAACATAACATAGTTTGTCTTTCCCAATAGCAATACACATCCCACACGATGTCTACGGAGCCTTTAAATACCAAAGAGTACAATGATAGTGCCGACAATAAGGCTCCAGCTATTACTCAAAATACGATAACACATATGAAATAAAAGATGCACAACCCCGGAATGAGATGGGGCTCACCAAGTCTGCTGGGAATAATGAGCACCACTATCACTGGTCAATATCCTCCACTGTGGAACCACCTGCATCCATTAAAGATGTAGCGCCCTCGGTAAAAGGGGCGTTAGTACATGTCGAATAGTACTAGTATGAAAACCAAACACCAATTAAGGAATTCGAAAATACAATATAAATATGATGAACCAGTGCGACAATAGAATAACGTAGTTAACCGTTTAAACCAAAGCAAGCTTATCGAGAGCTGTCATTAACATTTATAGAATTTAAGATGAATCCTCTGTAACCATTCCCACAAAAAATGGCCCTGCCACCTCATCCCAATGTATACGGGTAAAGGTGTAAACACAATACCCCTTTTCACACAAAGCGGCCCTGCTGACGCGCCCCAATATATGTGCGGGTGGAAATGCATCAATGATATCAATACCTACACAAAGCGGCTCTTCCTCCTCACTATAATACAATATGATAAGAGCACTTGAAACATGAATTGAACATATATCTTTGTCACAAAACTTATTCGAAATACTCAACTTGTAATAAATATCTTGGAACTTACAAGGATATTGGGGTTCCAATTCTTAAAGAAGAGTTTAGCCAACATACCTCAATGGAGCTTCCTTAAACTCTAAAATGTTTCGGAATTCTTAGCAACTTTAATCTATTTTAGAAATATAATAAATTTAGCCAAAATTAGGAAGATGCTCATGGTTCTAGCTCATTTGAACATTTTATCAAACACTAGCTGTGCATTAAGGTTTTAAGGTCCTTTTATGGAGGATTCCATCATCCCACAACCCAATCTTTACCATTTTTAGCTAAACAATCTTCCTAAACCCTTTGATAACACATGCATGTAAAATAAACAACTCTCATGCCCAAAATTTATCTTGCTAATTACCCATTTCTAGACAAAATTCGAAATTGAGGGTTAGGGTGTAGAATCTTACCTCTAGGATGAAGACCTAGTGAGTTTCCCTTCTTAATCTTTCAAATTTCGAGCAATAATTGAAGAACAATTATTGAGGAACACCTTCTCACTCTAGGGCACTCTCTCTCATTCTAAAATGTCAGATTTTTGCTCAAAAATGGCCCAAAGAATGTATTTAACAAAGTAGGGTCGGGATTTAAAAACTCAAAAATGAAGCTCCGGAACAAGGTTTGCGATCGCATAATCGTTATGTGGACCACATATCGACCGCATAATTGGTGTCCAAAGCTGGCCAAAAATCTGCCTGGGTTTGCGATCACTATGCGGCCCGCAGACTTATTCTGCGATCGCATAATGAACCGCAGAACAGTTATGCGGTTGCATAGTTGAATGCGGAATGGCATCCAAGATTTCCCCTCCTGCCTCACTCTGTGGCCATTATGCGGTCCGCAGAGTGATTCTGCGGTCGCATAATGGACCGCAGAAACACATTAATTCAGCATCATGAAACATTATTTTTTTTTTGTAAAATTTTACGAGGCCTTACACTATCGCACATTCCCTTGCGGATATGGTTTACATGGCTACCACCACGACCACACAACCATCATCGAGTGAGGCCATCAGCTTCCAGGTCCAGGACCCAGCTCCGCAACTAGTGGAGCCTCCTACTTTTGCCCCAGACACCACTGTCGAGTCAGAGGATCCACCCACTGCCTCCCTTGTGTCAGCTCGCGGCCCCACGGCCACATCAGATAGTCCAACCCATCCAAGCCCCTAGTGCACCCCAAGAAACCCCTAAACCTTGCTTTTACTTTTTCAATGCATTTGGGACAATGCATGCTTCAATGTTTGGGGTGGGGTAGAAAGATGACTCTTGCAATGTGTATATAAATTTTAGTCTTGATAGTGTAGATTTGTATATAGTAATGAATTCCCTTTGATGTTTCTTTGTCGGGTTCTTTTCCAAGGGTGTAATAGTAGAACCATGGCCGTAGCATGAAAGCATGTGGTAAGTTTTTGTGGAAAAAATTATACCCTTCAAATTTTGTGAATAAATAGTCACTTTTGTGAAAATCGAGGCTCGTTCTTTAACGTTGTGCTTACATAGAATCTCAAATTATCATGTGATGAAGCTTTGAATTTCCTTGTATTCATTTGATGGCTGAAATTATGCCGATTCAAGTAGTTCATGCATCTTGAGTGGTGAGAATTTGTGTAAATAATGTATGTGCTCAACTTGTAATGTCTAGAACTTGCCCGATTGATTTCTCAATGCAAATCTTATGTTGATGGTTGGTTGTTTAAAATTCATTCTGATTGCTAACTAATTTTTCGCCAAATTGACCTCTCTTGTGCATTTATTACCCTAGTTGTCCCTCATTGAGCCTTTAAACTTTCCTTTGGCTACCACATTACAAATCGTTACCCCTTTTGTGAAATTACTCCTTCTTTTGAACCCATCCCTCCTTGAAAGTTATGAATGAGGCTTTAAGCCTAAGTTGGGGGTGTTGGTGCAAATTAGGAAACAGTAGAGGAATGTATTATGTGTAAAAGCTAATATTTTGAGGTTGTGTCTTGTGAAGCGAGCGGCTAAGTCAAGAGCCAACGTACCTTTAACAAAAAGCTTTACATTACCTCAAACCATGTAATACTCACTCTTTCGAAAAAATTAAATGGTGAGAGAATGTGGTAAGGCAAGAAACTAGGGAGTGATCATGAACTACAAGGTGGTTTGATAGTATATACTAGATATCAACAAGGGCAATGTGTGCTATTCGTGAAAGAATTTGTGTATCGTTCAAGCAGGGTATAGTCATTATGTTCCCAAATATTCATCCAACCCATCCCAAAGCCTGCACTACAACTCGTAAAAAGTCCTTTTTGATTTACAACCAATTATTCCTGAGTTAGCGATGCGTTAAAATAAGGGCAAGCATATAGACTGATACTTGTAGCACTTAGCTTTCTTTCTAAATGCATGAGTGTTTGATTGTATCCCATGTACATATTTGTATTTGTTGAGTTGGTGATTTTCTTTGCTGTGAGAACGCATGAATTGCAAGAGTTAGCAAAAGTTAGGATTTTCGAAGTACGATGCAAGTGCATATCTAGCTATTAGTAGCATTCTGTCATTGCTTTTGAGGCTCAAAACTCACAAACTTATTATTTGAACATTTAAACGATCTTTGTCATTGTTGAAGGGAAAATAAAAGAAGTTACATGCTTTATAGCTAACAGTTAGCACCATCCATAGTCATTGTTATATTGTTATCGGTCTGAAGTAGATTGGTAATTAGTAGGGTGACTTTTTAGTTGCTTGAGAGCAAGCAGGAGTCTAAGTTGGGGGTGTTGATGTGCCGTAGAAATATGGCACTTTTGATAATAATTACATAGACTTTAACTCATCTTTTAAAGCATTGTAAGTCATGTCTTATGTAGTTTGCGATGATTTCTTCGCAAATGCGATGGTTCACAATTGCGAAGTCTGCAGCTGATCAAAAGGGCTGAAAGTCGGGATTTCATCTCTTATACTCTCATTTTAGAACCCCTAGACTTGGTAGGAGGCGATTTGGAGAGGGGATTTTCATCTACAAACTTTGGGTAAGTGATTATAATCTATTTCCAACTATATTCCATCAATATATCTTAGATTTTAATATCAAAATCATGTGAATCAAACTGAAAATTTGTGAAACTTTGTCAAGTTTTTGAAAAATAAGAATTTGAGTTTTGAGAGTCAATTTGGACTCGGATTTGAAACTAATCACATATATGAACTCGTGGGGTTATGGGTAGTGAGAATCTACCATTGGACCCGGGTTTTGACCGGGCGAGCCCCGGGTTGATATTTGTTGACTTTTTGGGAAAAGTGTAAAGATCTTAGCTTTATCTATTGTAATTGATTTCCCTTGTATTGTTTGATGATATTAGGTCAATTTTGGTTAGATTGGAGCCGCATGGAGGCGGATTTTAGGGGAAAAGCTATTTCCGAGGGTTGAATTAGCTTAGTTGAGGTAAGTATCTTGCCTAACTTTGAGTAGGGGAACTACTCATTAGGATTTGGGATTGATTGTGTAATTTGTGCTATGTGAAAGCTGTATACGCAAGGTGAGGAGTGGGTACACGGGTTGTATATGGTAATTGACCGGTTTAGGCTACTTAGACTCTTCCCATTTTTTAATTGAATTGTCATATCATGTTCTAAATTTTCACAGTCAATCTATTCTTACTTGTGTTAGTCTATCCTTGCATGCCTTAAATGACTTTTTTAATGCTAGTTCTACATCCTACTTGATAAATGGCTCTCATGCTTTAGTTGAACTTTTTGCCTCTTTTATTGTTACATGTTATCTCTTTCATTGGTTATTATCACTATTTGAAGTCATTGTACATGTTATCTCTTTCATTGTTGATTATCACTTTTTGAAGTCATTGTACATGTTATCTCTTTCATTGTTGATTACCATCATTGGAACTCACTATTATACGTTATATCTTCCATTGTGAGTTATTCTTATTTAATATCGTGGTTATACATTATCTTGCTTATTTTGAGTTAATTGTGTTGAAGTTGTGAAAGTTGTTATCACATTGAGGCAAAGTTGTTTATTGTTGAGCTATCCTTCTAGTTGAAAAATTTACATTCACTGCTTTTGGTGATATTTTTGTACCCATTGTGGTTGAGCTATGGGCTATTGTTGTTGAAACATTAATATTGTTGATTATTGACAAGTTGTGGCATATGGGCACTTGTTGTACGAGTTGTTATTGTGATGTAATATTGACGCGCATGCGGCGGTATAAGGATAGGGGTTAATGTACATACGGTGGCATAAGGTAGGACTTATGTGCATGTTGTTTGTAAGGAAAATACATGAAGCCACACGGCGTCATAAGGTGGGCTAAAGTGTGTGTAGCTATTTTGGAAAAATATTTTTCAAAATTATTTAAATGTAAGGCTCACACGGCGGTATAAGGGAAAATTGAGATTGAAATTGTGAAATGTGAATACGACATGGTACCTCGTTGTGATTCTTGTTATTTATCTCATGTTGTAAGAGTTCTTGGTGGGAACACTTCTTGTTGTTTTGTTCTTCCTTGTTCTATCAGTTATTGTCTGCATATGTTCATTGTTGTTCTCTTTAATTGATTCCTTTATGTTATTTCCATGCTTAATATTCCGGTATTAGTTCATGTTATTAATTTGTTTCGTATCAGTTATATCTCCGCCTTCCATTATTTATCATTATTATGTTTTCATGTTGTTTATTTATATCCTATTAGGTGTCTTGACCTAGCCTCATCACTACTCTACCGAGGTTAGGCTTGATACTTACTGGGTACCATTGTGGTGTACTCATACTACACTTCTGCACATCTTTTTGTGCAGATTCAGGTACGTCTACTCGTGCCGGAAGTTAGTGATCGATAGTTAGCTTCTTTACGGAGACTTCAAGGTATACCTGCTCGCCGTCTGCAAGCCTCAGAGTCACCTTCCCTTATCTTTAATTCCTGTTGTATTTTCTTTCAGACGGTGATGTAGTAGACATTCTAGTTTACTCTGTAAAGCTTATGACTCAGTTCCAGCGGTTTTGGGAAGTGTGTTTTTGAGATTCTATTTGAGAAGATTAGATCAGTTTATCATGCTTGATTTAGTATTTTGTTAATTATTTCTGTCAAATTATTATTAAATGTTAGGCTTACCTAGTCATAGAGACTAGGTACCATCACGACATCCTACGGTGGGTAATTGGGGTTGTGACAAGTTGGTATCAGAGCTCTAGGTTCATAGGTGTTACGAGTCATAAGCAGGTTTTGTAGAGTCTTACGGATGGGTAGAAAGATGTCTGTACTCATCTTCGAGAGGCTACGGAACTGTTAGGAAAATTTTACTTCTTTGATTCCTTATCGTGCGAATTGGTTGACTTCGAAAACTGAATCTTTGACTTTCTATTCTCTCATAGATTGTGAGGACACGCACTGTTGGATCCGACGATCAGACACCTGTGCCCCCGCTAGAGCCGCGAGAGGCCGGGTCTAGTGCAAAGGTCAAGGAGGGCCATGTTGTGGAGCAAGAGCACCTGCCCGAACTGCGACAAAGGAGCCTCTAGTAGCTCCAGTTAGGGGGTAGGCACCCGAGGCGCCTGTTGCTAACCCTGCACTTTAGGAGACCCTCGCATATTTCTTGAGCAGGATCAGTACCTTAGCTCAGGCGGGGTTTATTCCACTTGCACATGCCACATCTCAGGCTGGGGGAGGAACTTAGACTCCTGCGGCCCGTACTCCAAAGCAGCAGGTCCATGTTGATTAGGTCCTAGAGGTCATACTAGTACAGACTATTATTCCAGTTCAGCCCGCAGTTATGGCAGTAGTATCTAAGGAGGAGGAGCTTAGACTTGAGAGGTTCAAGAAGTATCACCCTCCTACTTACAGTAGTTTAGCTTCAGCGGATGCACATGGTTTTCTAGAGGAGTGCCACCGTATTGTCTGCACCATAGGTATTATGGAGACAAGCGGAGTTGCTTTTACTACATTCCAGCTGTTAGGAGCAGCGTATCAGTGGTGTCGAGTTTATGATGAGGGTAGCCCAGCCGATATAGCTTCACTTACATAGACTCAGTTTTTAGAGTTATTCATGAGAGAGTTCATTCCTCATACCCTTAGGGATGCATGGCATGCAAAGTTTGAGAAGCTTCACCAAGGTACTATGACAGTGTCCGAGTATGCTATCCTATTAAATGGTTTTTCCAGACATGCACCTGCCTTGGTTTCTATAGTCAAAGAGCGAGTCCGTCGATTTAGCGAGGGGCTCAACTATGGTATTAGATTCAGCATAGCTAGAGAGTTGAAGACCTATACCCCATATCAACAAGTGGTAGATATAGCACGGAGGTTGGAGTGTATGCGGGGCCATAAGAGAGAGGACAGGGGAGGCCAAGGGCCTCTAGGTACTAGAGGGTTTAGTGGTGGTCACGCTGCTGATACAGCCCATCATGGCAGAGGCTCTATGAGCCGTCTAGTTCACTCAGCACTTCCAGCTTCTAGTGGTGCTCCGCTTATTTCGAGGTCTCGGGTTGCACACTTTGCTCAGCCACTTTCTAGTGCACCTCTTGCACGGGATGCCTTCAGCGGTCAGTACTGCCGACCAGGACCAAGCCAGTCCCAGCAGCCACACCCACCGAGAGCTTGTTTTGAGTGTGGTAATATCCGTCACATGTTTAGAGACTGCCCTAGACTCTGGAGGGGTGTACCTCCATAGACTACTCAGGCTCCTTGAATTCAGTCAGGTCCAGAGACTTCTCAAGCCATGGTTGCTACCCTTAGTGCCGCTCCACCCGCACAACCAGCTAAGGGTGGGGGACGGGTGGGTAAAGGCCTCCCTAGAAGGGGAGGCCAGGCAAGATTCCATGCTTTTCCAGGTATTATGGAGGCTGCCGCTTCAGACGCAGTCATTACAGGTGTGGTTCCAATTTTCCATAGAGGTGCATCAGTCTTACTTGATTCGGGATCCACTTATTCATATGTGTCATCTTACTTTGCTCTGTATTTGGAGATATCTCTTGATTCTTTGAGTTTTCATGTTTATGTGTCCACGCATGTGGGAGATTCTATTATTGTGGAGTGTGTGTATCGGTCGCGTTTAGTTGTTATTGGTGGTTTTGAGACCAGAGTTGATCTATTGTTACTTTGTATAGTAGACTTTGATGTCATCTTGGGCATGGACCAGTTGTCGCCCTATCATGTTATTCTGGATTGTCATGCCAAGACTATGACATTGGCTATGCCAGGGTTGCCACGGTTATAGTTGAGGGGTGTATTGGATTATGTTCCTAGCAGGGTTGTGTCATTTCTAAAGGCTCATTGGATGGTTGAGAAGGGGTGTGATGCTTATCTAGCCTTTCTGAGAGATGCCAGTGCTGATACTCCTACAATTGAGTTAGTTTCAGTAGTGAGATACTTCCCATATGTATTTGCAGCAGATCTTTTGGGCATGCAGTCCAATAGGGATATCAATTTTGGTGTTGACTTATTGCCGGGCACTCAGCCCATTTCTATTCCATTATATTGTATGACCCTAGCGAAGTTGCAGGGGTTAAAGAAGCAATTGCAAAAGTTGCTTGATAAGGGTTTCATTCAGCCTAGTGTGTCGTTGTGGTGTGCTCCAGTCTTGTTTGTGAAGAAGAAGGATGGTTCTATGTGCATGTGTATTGATTATCGGCAGTTGAACAAGATTACAATGAAGAACAAGTATCTGTTACCCCGCATTGATGGCTTATTTAATCAGATAGAGGGTGCCAGAGTGTTCTCAAATATTGATTTGCGGTCAGGTTATTATTAGCTAAAGATTCGTGATCCGAATATTCTGAAGACTGTCTTTTGGACTCGGTATGGTCACTACGAGTTCCTTGTGATGTCATTTGAGCTGACCAACTCCCCAACAACATTTATGCACCTGATGAATAGTGTAATTCCAGCCATATCTTGATTCATTCATCATTGTTTTTATTGATGACATCTTGGTGTACTCCTGCAGCCGAGACGATCATGAGTAGCACATAAGGATCATGCTCCAGACCTTGAGAGAGAAGAAGTTGTATGTAAATTTCTCAATGTGTGAATTCTGGCTTGATTCGGTGGCATTTTTGGGTCATGTAGTATCGAGTGAAGGGATCAAGGTAGATCCGAAGAAGATTGAAGCAGTGCAAAGTTAGCCTAGACAGTCTTTAGCTACTGAGATTCTTAGTTTCCTTAGTTTGGCCTGGTATTATCGCCATTTCATAGAAGGTTTCTCATTTATTGTTGTACCTATGACCAGATTGACCCAGAAGGGTGCTCCTTTCAAATGGCCCGAGGAGTGTGAGGAAAGCTTTCAAAAGCTCAAGACTGCTTTGACTACAGCCTCATTGTTGGTGTTGCCTACGGGTTCAAGGCCTTACACTGTGTACTGTGATGTGTTATGTGTTGGCCTTGGTGCGGTGTTGATGCAAGACGGTAGGGTAATTGCCTATGCATCACGGTAGCTAAAGACTCATGAGAAGAATTATTCGGTCTACGACTTGGAATTGATAGCTATTGTGCATGCACTGAAGATCTGGCGGCATTATTTGTACGGTGTCCCTTGTGTGGTCTTTACCGACCATCGTAGTCTACAACATCTGTTCAAATAGAAAGTTCTTAACCTACGACAGTAGAGATTGTTGGAGTTGCTTAAAGACTATGATATCATTATTCTATATCATTCCGGGAAGGCCAATGTGGTGGTCGATGCCTTGAGTAGAAAGGCAGAGAGCTTAGGTAGTTTAGCACATCTACCGGCAGTAGAGAGGCCACTAGCCATGGATGTTCAGGCCTTGGCCAACCAGTTTGTTAGATTGGATGTTTTGAAGCTCAGTCGAGTTCTTGCTTGCATGATTTCTTGGTCTTCTTTATATGATCGCATCAGAGAGCGTCACTATGACGACCCCTATTTTTTGTCCTTAAGGACATGATATAGCACGGCGATGCCAAAGAGGTTTCTATCAGATATGCCGGTGTGTTGCGGATGCAGGGCCGATTATGTGTGCCCAATGTGGATGGGTTGCATGAGTTGATCCTTCAGGTGGCTCACAGTTCGTGATACTCCATTCATCTGGGTGCCTCAAAGATGTATCAAGCATTTGAGACAGCACTATTGGTGGAGGAGAATGAAGAAAGACATAGTGGAGAATGTAGCTCGGTTCCTAAATTATCAGCAGGAGAAGTATAAGCATCAGAGTCCGAGCGGTTTGCTGCAGAGACTTGAGATTCTCGAGTGGAAATAGGAGCATGTTACCATGCACATCATTGTTGGACTCCCACAGACTCAAAAAAAATTTGACGTTGTATGGGTGATTGTGGACAGGTTGACCAAGTCGGCTCATTTTATTCCGGTAATGACCACATATTCTTCAGTGCAGCTAGCTCAGATCTATATCTGGGAGATTTTCCAACTTCATGGCGTGCTGTTATCCATCATTTTTGACCGAGACATGTAGTTCACATCGCATTTTTAGAGAGTTGTGCAGCGTGAGTTAGGCACACAGTTGAGTTGAGTACATCATTTCACCCCTAGATGGATGGAAAATCTGAGCGCACCATTCAAATTTGGAGAATATGCTTCGTGCTTGTGCTATGGATTTCGAGGGTTCTTGGGATCAGTTCTTGCCGCTTGCGGAATTTTCCTACAACAGCTATCAATCGAGTATTCAGATGGCTCTTTATGAGTCCCTATATGGGAGACCGTGTCGTTCTCCAGTTGGTTGGTTTGAGCCGGGAGAGGCTAAGTTATTAGGCATAGATTTGGTTCGCGATGCCTTGAAGAAGGTCAAGTTGATCCAGGATCCGCTTCGTACAGCACAATCTAGACATAAGAGTTATGCGGATTGGAAGGTTCGTGATGTTGCATTCATGGTTGGAGAGCGAGTTTTGCTTCGGGTTTCACTGTGAAGGGTGTGATGAGGTTCGGGAAGAAGGGCAAGTTGAGCCCTAGGTATATCGGACCTTTTGAGATCCTTGAGAGGATTGGTGAGGTGGCCTACAAGCTTGCATTGCCACCTAGTTTGTCTACGGTTCATCCGGTGTTCCATGTTTCTCTGCTCTGAAGTATCACGATAAACCGTCTCATGTTTTAAACTTCAGCTCGGTCCAATTGGACAAGGATTTGACTTATATTGAAGAGTCGGTGGCTATCTTGGACAGACAAGTCCGGAAGTTGAGATCAAAGAACATTGCTTCAGTGAAGGTTCAACAACCGAGCACGACATGCGGAGTCGTTATCCTCATCTATTCATCACTTCAGGTATGTCCTTGTGCACGTTCAAGGACGAACGTTTGTTTTAAGAAGGGGAGAATGTAATGACCCGATCGGTCATTTTGTGTAATTGGGTACTGTTTTCCCTTTTGATTCTTCACACATGTGTGTTTATGGTTGTATCACTTGCGGGGTTGGTTAGTTTCGTTCTGGGAAGCTTTCGGGTTTATTTTGACCCTTTGATTCTTGACTTCGAAGCTTAAATTAGAAATGTTGACCAAACTTTGACATTTGTGAAAACGACCCTGGAACGGTATTTTAATGGATCTGATAGCTTCTTATCGTGATTTCAGACTTGTGCGTATGCCCGGAATTGATTTCGAAAGTCTGTAAGTTGATTTGTGTTGTTTTCCCAAAATTTATCAATTTTAGGTTAAAAAATTAGACCGTAGGTTGACATTTAGCTATTGAGTTCGGAATTTGATTTTGGGACTTGGAATAGGTCTGTTATGCTATTTATAACTTGTATGCAAAATTTGATATCAACTGGAGTTGATTTGATAGGATTCAGATGTTTAGTTGTAATTCTAGAGATTCTTGAAAGTTACTTTTAAACTTATGTGTTTTAGTGTTCGATTCGTAGTTTTAGGTGTTATTTTTGTGTTTTGATCGCGCGAGTAAGTTCGTATGATGCTTAGACTTGTATGGATATTTTGTTTGGAGCCCCGGGGGATCGGATGAGTTTCAGACATGTTTCGGAAGATTTTGAACTGAAATGCAGAATCTAGTGTGTTGATGCTTCAGGTATCGCATTTGCAAACACCAAGTTTGCAATTGCGAGCTTAGCAGGAGCCTCATGTATCAAATTTTGTGATACCTGGCTCGCAATTGCGAAGTGACTTAGGATTTTGGGTAGCTGGCATTTGCGACGACTAATCTGTCGCTTTTGCGTAGGGACAGGGTTCGCATTTGTAAACCCATTTCTCGCAATTGCGTAGTCCACGTAGGCTGGTCAAAGGCCGCATTTACGATAAGTTCTTCGCACATGCGAGGGTTGGCAATTGCGAAGTCTGCAGCTGATCAAAAGGGCTGGAAGTCGGGATTTCATCTCATATTCTCTGATTTTAGAACCCTAGACGCAGCATGCAATTTGGAGAGGGAATTTTCATCTACAAGCTTTGGGTATTTGATTCTAATATATTTCCAACTATATTCCATCAATATATCATAGATTTTAACATCAAAATCACGTGAATCAAAGTGAAAATTTGTGAAACTTTTTTATGTTTTTTAAAAATAAGAATTTGGGTTTTGAGAGTCGATTTGGAATCAGATTTAGAAACTAATCACATATATAAACTCGTGGGGTTATGGGTAATCGGAATCAACCATTGGACCCGGGTTTTGACCGGGCTAGCCCTGGGTTGACTTTTGTTGACGTTTTGGGAAAAGTGTTAAGATCTTAGCTCTATCTATTGTAATTGATTTCCCTTGCATTATTCGATGAAACTAAGTCGATTTTTGTTAGATTTGAGTCGTGTGGAGATGAATTTTAGGGGAAAAGCTATTACGAGAGTTGAATTGGCCTAGTTGAGGTAAGTTTCTTGCCTAACTTTGTGTGGGAGAACTACCCCTTAGCATTTGGGATTGATTGTGTCATTTTTGCTATGTGAAATCCGTGTACGCAAGGTGACAAGTGTGTACATGTGTTGTATGTGGTAATTGACCAGTTTAGGCTACTTAGACTCTTCCCATGCTTTAATTGAATTGTCATATCATGTTATAAATTCTCATAGTCAATCTTTTCTTACTTGTGTTAGCCTATCCATGCATGCCTTAAATGACTTTGTTAACCCTTGTTCTGCATCCTACTTGATAAATTGCTCTCATGCTTTGGTTGAACTTGTTGCCTCCTTTATTGTTACATGTTATCTCTTTCATTATTGATTGTCATTATTTGTAGTCATTGTACATGTTATCTCTTTCATTGTTGATTATCACTATTTGAATTCATTGTACATGTTATCTCTTCCATTGTTGATTTCCATAATTTGAAGTCATTGTTATACGTTATATTTTCCATTGTGAATTATTCTTATTTGATATCATGGTTACACATTATCTCTCTTATTATTGAGTTATTGGTGTTGAAGTTGTGAAAGTCGTTATCATGTTGCGACGAAGTTGTTTATTGTTGAGATATCTTTCTTGTTGAAAATTTACATTCTTTGCTTTTGTTGATATTCTTGTACCCATTGTGGTTTAGCCATGGACTATTTTTGTGGAAATATTGATATTGTTCATTATTGGCAAGTTATGGCATATGGGCACTTGTGGTGCTAGTTGTTAGTGTGATGTAATATTCACGCGCATGCGGCAGTATAAGGATAGTGGTTAAGGTGAATGCAGTGGAATAAGATGGGACTTATGTGCGTGTGCCTTGTAAGGGAATTACGTGAAGTCACGCGGCATCATAAGGTGGGCTAAAGTGCATGTAGCTATTTCGGGAAAAATATTTTTCAAAACTATTTAAATGTAAGGCTCACGCGGCGGTATAAGGTAAGATTGTGATTGAAATTGAGAAATGTGAATACGATGTTGTACCTTAGTTGTGATTCTTGTTAGAAACGAGGCGGTACCTCGGTTGTGATTCTTATGGTGCACGAGGCGGTACCTCGTTGTGGTTCTTGTTATTTATCTCATGTTGCAAAGGGTTTTTGTGGGAACACTTCTTGTTGTTTTGTTCTTCCTTGTTCTATCAGTTATTGTCCATTTATGATCATTGTGGTTCTCTTTAATTGATTCCTTTATGTTATTTCCATGCTTAAAATTTCGGTAGTAGTTCATGCTATTAACTTGTTTCGCATCAGTTATTTCTCTGCCTTCCATTATTTATAGTTATTATGTAGGGCATTTCTGCGGTCTATTATGTGGTGGCAGAACTGGTCTGTGAACCGCATAGCGGCTGCAGACTGAAGCAGAGAGCTCGGCAAAATTTTGGACCATTATGTGGTCCATTATAAGGCCGCAGAAGCATTACATAACCCATCGTAGACCCAACAAGAAAATTTCCGAAAGGAAGTTCTGCGGCGCATTATGCGAAAGCAGAACAGGTCAGCAGACCGCAGACTGGTCGCAGAGTGGGGCAGACTTGCCCAGTTCCGGAGGGCCATTATGCGGCTCATTTTGCGACCGCAGAAGCATTATACGGTCGCATATGCGACCGCAGATCTGTGACGGGGCTTCATTTTTCTAATTTTATAACCCGACCCCCATTCCGTTTATCTAGCCTAAGGGTTCATTTATGGCAGATCACTTGTCATTTTAGAGAGAGGAGAGAACTATTCTAGAGAGAGGAAAGGGAGGGTTAAGGATTTCACTAACCTACCTTGATCGAACCTTGGGATTGCATCGAAAGGAACTTGCTAGGGTTTCAAAGAGGTAAGAATCTCTTTTCCCAATTCTTCAATTGCGAGTTTGGGGTTGATTATGGGTGATAAGGAGTAGATTTATCACATACAAGAGCTAATAGGGCTTGTGGGGAAGTTTTTGAACAATCTTGGGTGGTTTTGTTGTTGAATTGATTGAGGGAAAGGTTGGGTCATAGTTGTAATAGCCCTTGTCATACGAATTTCTCTAATCGTGCTTCTAACCCCTCCTCTATAGATTGGCATCATTAGGAGTGTTGGGACATTATTTTTGTATTACAAAAATCTCTTTCGAGGTATGATGGCTAAACATTTTTCTTAGAATTGAACCCCACAATACCCTTGTAAGTCCCGTGATGCTTATTATAAATTGAATTATTCCAAATAAGCCTTGTGTCAAAACAAATAGTCATTCAATATGTATTCCAAAGATCCTTGTTATGTCGAGTTATTGTTTGAGAATGTGGTTTAAGTATGGGTGGTGTGTTATTATGTTATGAGTTAAAAACGTGACTCTAATGAAAGATATCATGTCAAATTGTATGAGAAATCACATATGCCTAAAACCCAAAATTGCTCAAATATGTGTTTAAAGTCTTAATTTGAAAGGCCTTGTTGTTGATTATCCATAATGATATTTGAAAGTGAAAGGAGAGAACATGAAATATGATGTGCGGCCAACGTGCCAAGAATAATGTTGTGTCATGGCCATTGGTGCCAATGAAATGAATCATATACAAAAGATTACGAAATAAGTGGTAAATCCTTTTAATAGTAAATGTCTTGGGAGTATCGATTAACCACCGAGGAAGGGTAGGTCGAAATAACCTATCCCCGAAAATATATGTCCCGGTGTAGGAGTGATTGAGAGGTAAATTCCCGTGACAATGTGATAAGGTTGTTTCCCCTTATATGGGATGAGGTTGATGTGTTGGGTTGTTTCCCCTTAAATGGGATGAGATTATTGCTAGAAAGATGTGATGTGTTGTCGACCCACACGGCATTGTGGTGAGACGTCTTAGCCGGTTGGGCTGAGATCAGACGTCATGCCGCGCACATGGTTGTATTGTGAGTGTATGTCTCGGGGTGAGACGGCTTAGCCGGTCGGGATGAGATCGGACGTCAAGCCGCGCACATGGTGGTATTATGAGTGTATATCTCGGGGTGAGACGGCTTAGCCGATCGGGCTGAGATTGGACTCCGTGCTAAAACACGATGGTATATCGGTGCTAAAGATCTCCTAACTTAAAATACTGAAATTTACTTTTCCCTAACTTGTCACCTTGTTACCATTTGATCCTCTTATTGATTTCCAGTTTCCTTCTCTATTTATTGTTATTCGTTCTATTGAGAGGGTGCTTAGTTTTACATACTAGTACTATCCCATATGTACTAACGTCCCTTTTGCCGAGGGCGCTGCATCTTTAATGGATGCAGGTGGTATTTATCAGTGATAGCAGCACACCCTCTCCTCAGCTGACTTGGTGAGCCCCACTTCATTTCGGGGTCCTGTATCTCTTATCCTTTGAACATAGCATTTTGAGGTATAACCGGGGCCTTGTTGCCGGCACTGTCATAGCGCTCTTTTCTTCCTATTAGAGGCTCCGTAGACATAGTGTGGGTTGTATCTGTTTTTGGGAAGGTTAAACTAAAAATGTTGTAATCGTATCATTTGTTCAACTTTAACTATGATTGAACAATGCACTGTTTGAAGACTTGTTAATGATGTAACTAATGGAAATGAACTGGTGTTGTTCACTTGACTTCTTACTGATTAGTTAAGGAAATGTATTATTCTCTTTATTTATGGGTGAGTTGCGTAGACGACACTGTGCAGGCTTGCTCGACCGGGGTAACTCTATTGAGCGCCGGACGCGCTCCCCGAGGTTGGGGCGTGACATTCACGTTATTAACTTTTTTCGTATTAGTTATATCCTTGCCTTCCATTATTTATCATTATTATGTTTTCATGCTGTTTATTTATATCCTAGTAGGTGTCTTGACTTGGCCTCATCATTACTCTATCGAGGTTAGGCTTGATACTTACTAGGTACTGTTGTGGTGTACTCATACTACGCTTTTGCATATCGTTTTGTCCAGTTCTAGGTACGTCTGCTCGTACCGGAAGTTAGTGATCGATAGTTATCTGCTTTACGGAGACTTCAAGGTATACCTCCTCGCCGTCTGCAGGCCTCGGAGTCACCTTCCCTTATCTTTAATTCCTGTTGTATTTTCTTTCAGACGGTGATGTAGTAGACATTCTAGTTTACTCTGTAAAGCTTATGACTCAGTTCTACCGATTTTGGGAAGTGTGTTGTTGAGATTCTATTTTAGAAGATTATATCAGTTTATCAAGCTTGCTTTAGTATTTTGATAATTATTTCTGTCAAATTATTATTAAATGTTAGACTTACCTAGTCGTAGAGACTAGTTGCCATCACGATCCTAAAGAGGGTAATTGGGGTTGTGACAGGCGCGGCTGAAGATGTGCGGACCGCAAATATGTTCTGCGGCCCATTTTGCAGTTGCAGACTTAATTTGAAGGGTAGTTTTTGTCACATTTTGTCCGCGGATTTTTGGTCATTATAAATAGAATGAGTAGGGTTTTGTGGGACATCTTGTTTGAAAAAGAGGCTACACCTAGAGCATTGAATACACAACTTATTTTGGAGTTTTTTTAGAGAGATTCCAAGACTTTGTCCTCTTTTTAAGCTTTTATGACTTTATTTATTTCTTTGTTCTTGTATTCTAGTATAAGTAGCTAACTTTAAATACTAAGGTTGTGGACCCTAAGTGGGTGTAATGTTAATGGGGTTTTACCATTGAATATATATATATCATGGTTGGTTAATTTCTATTCATTTCTCATGCTTCAATTATGGTTGATCGTTGCAAATATTGACTAGTGCGATTTTACTCTATATTTTACTTGGAAAAGTGGGTTAGAGTTCGGTAGAATCGAATAGCAAGAACTCAAGTCTCTAAACCTTAGAATCGCTTAGGAATAAGTAGGCTCTACTTGGTATAAATTGGTCGTTCTTAATTGTGATTCTTTTATATTTGGGAAAATCATAAAGAGGAAATACTACCTAATTATTGAAAAATATTGGGTAGTCATTTAGGAACCATTTGCATAACAAAGGACCTTCCATTAGAAATATATCATATTAACACCAATAGCATTACATTCCATTGACGGGAACACAACCTTGGTTTCTTAATCAAATTAATCAACTCTCTTAACAAAATAGCTTTTCTAAAGAATTCACAATTATAAAACTTTTTCCAAACTACCAGAGTAGAATTACGACTTATGTCAATTTACACACTATTCGAGTAACCTTTTCACACCTATTCCCTGTGGGATTCGACCCTAACCTAGTTGGGTTATTATATTTGATATCGACTGCCTTACACCAGTTAAATAAGTGTAATTTGAGCGTATCAAATTTTGGCACTGTTGTCGGGGAATACGGTTTTGAAATTACTAACTAGTGTGTGCTTTACTTTACGTCTTCTTCTATTACATCACACTTTGCTTGCTTTTCTTGGTGTCATTAGGTAAGCATGGGAAAGCCGGAAGAAGAGAATGTGTTTGCGGATATAGATGAGTATATTGAGGATTTCCCTCCTAGAGTTGACACTGCTACCTTCAAAGTGGAACATAGTCTAATCCTACTGCTAAAGGCGGAGGGGTTCTTCCGAAATTCCACCGACGTTGATCCGACATAACATCTCAGAACTTGTTGGGTGTGTGTGCAATGCATAAGCAGAATCATGTCTCGGATGATGCCCTATGTTGAGGGTGTTCAAATACTCTTTATATGGAGAGGCAAGACAATGGATCCAAAATCTACCTACTAACTCCATCAGCACTTGGGCCGAACTTGTGCGAGCTTTCCTAGCAAAATGGTTCCCACATAGCAAGAAGTCCGAGCTTCGAGATAAAATTTTCTTCTTCAAGCAATTACCGGGGGAACACCTATATGAAGCACGGTCTGGATTCAAGATATATTTGGTGAGATCGCCGAATCATGGGTTTTCGGACACTATTTTGTTGGAGAAGTTTTACATGGGCTTGGATATTATGAATCAATCCATAGCCAAATATTCAGCGGATAGATCATTCGTGGATAAAACATTTTCAATGGTCACTCAAATCCTCGACAAGATGGTTGAACACAACCAAGCTTGGCATTCAGAAGACACCGCAGGTGGAATCTCAGATGGTACTCCTTCTTTGACCAACATGATTAAGGAGAATCAAGAAAGAGATCAAGTAATTGTCGGGCTTGCTACATTGTGTTGACAAAAATGTTCACTGAAAGTCAAACAAAGAAAGTGAATGTTGTGGAAGATGTGCAACCAATGTCAAATGAGGAATACGAAGAAGGAAATTATGTTAACAATTCACAAGGAGGATATCAAAGACAAAACTACCAAGGCTCAGGACAACAACACCAATGGAGACCTAACTTGGAAGGGCAAGGTAACCAACAATGGAGAAACGACCAAGGTAGTTCTAATCAAGGAAATTGGAGTAACAACAACAATAACAATTTTGCAAATCAGAGTCCAAACCCCTATGTTCAACCAAAGAGGCAATATTAACTCTCCACATTTGAAGGAGAGTTCTTCAAGTGATTCTAAATTAGAAAACATGCTTGAAAGAGTATTGCAAAATCAAGAGAGGTCCGAAACTTCAATGAAATATATCACACCGCATCTATTCAAAAGTTGAAGATGCAAATGCGGGATTTCTTAAGAGAACAAAACCCGAAGCAAAATGGCACACTCCCAAGTGATACAATTGCAAACCCAAAAGGTAGTGGGAGTGTCCCAACCTCTCATTATATGCCCATTACAACTCGAAGTGGGAAACTACATCAAAGTGAGAGTGGACGGGTGGTCGAAGTGGAAGATTTTGAACAAGAAGATGAGGCGCAAGTTGAGGTACCAAATGTTATTGAAGTTGAAGAATCCCTAAGAAGGTTAAAGCTCAAGATGTGAGCCATAAAGATGTTGAGGGAAAGGTAATAGAGGAACCAAACCCTCTAGCATCGATTCTTAGACCTCTCCCTCCATTCCCTCAAAGACTGGCTAAAAGGGTTGATAATAGCAAACTCAAGAAGATCTATGACATCCTAAAGCAGTTATTAGTGAACATTTCGTTTGTGGAAGCGTTTCAAGAGATGACCGGTTTTGCTAAGTACTTGAAGGACTTGATCTAAAAAGAAAACCACCAAGAATGAAGTGGTGACGTCCCCACCAGGTTAGCTCCATCATTGCAACAACCACAGTCCAAAAGAAAGAGGATTCGGGGGCTTTCGCTATTCCATGCACTATTGGAGTGCGTGACTTTACATGAGCTCTTTGTGATAATGGGGCTAGCATCAACTTAATTCCTCTTGCTATCTACAAGCTAGCAGGATTGGGAATGCCTAGACCTACGATTATGAGGTTGCAAATGACCAACCGTTCAATAAAGTGACCGGTGGGGATAGTGGATGATCTGCTTGTGAAAGTGGGGAAGTTTCTCCTCCCCGCCGACTTTGTTATTCTTGATTGTGCTGTTGATAAAGAGAATGTGCTTGTGAATGTGGGGAAGTTTCTCCTCCCCGCCGACTTTGTTATTCTTGGTTGTGTTGTTGATAAAGAGATCTCTATTATCTTAGGGAGACCATTCCTTGCTAC
Organism: Nicotiana tabacum; assembly: GCF_000715075.1. NCBI lineage: Eukaryota > Viridiplantae > Streptophyta > Magnoliopsida > Solanales > Solanaceae > Nicotiana > Nicotiana tabacum. The sequence continues at coordinate 53,183,416 of NC_134088.1, forward strand.
TGAGAGAGCACTCATGGACTCGGAAAGAAATGAGATTACATTCTGGGTTAATGACGAATAAGATACCTTTCAAGAAAGTAAGGATATGAAACTTCCAAATGCATACGAGAGTATCTCATTCATTGATGTTGTTGATGTGGTAGAGGATGCCGTTGAGGTAAAGATGGAAGAGGAATGCCTTAGTGAGACGTTGGCAGTGATTTTGATGAATTTTGATGGTGAGGACATAGAAGGATATGTGGAAATGGTGAATGCATCGGAAGGGCTTAGTTCCTACACTTATGCACCAAATAAGATTTCTCTTGACATGGAGAATAGAGCCACTTCTCTCGCTAAGCCTTCAATCGTCGAGCCGCCACAACTTGAGCTCAAGCCACTTCTGCCGCACTTAAGGTATAGATTTCGTGACTCTAATGAAACTCTACCCATAAATGTTTCCTCTTTGTAAAATGATGCACAGGTTGAACACTTAGTGGAGACCTTGAGGGAGCATAGATGGGCCATTGGTTGGACCATAGCAGATATCCGAGGGATTCCTGCCGGCATTTGTGAGCATAAAATCCAACTAGAGAAAGATAGCAAATCTAATGTAGAGCATCAACGAAGGTTAAATCCCTCCATGCAAGAAGTGGTGAAGAAAGAAATTATAAAATGGTTGGATGTTGGATTGTCGATAGTCCTTTGTGAGTCCGGTGCAATGTGTGCCAAAGAAGGGAGACATGACCGTGATTCAAAATGACAAAAATGAACTCATTCCAACAAGGACAGTGACCGGGCGGAGAGTTTGTATGGACTATCGGCTAGCGGGAAGGTCATTTTATTGCTTCTTGGATGGTTGCTCCGGCTACAACCAAATCAACATAGCCTTAAAGGACCAAGAGAAGACGATATTCACATGTCCATAAGGGATCTTTGATTTTATCCGAATGCGATCTGGGCTATGCAATGCCTAGACAACATTTCAACAGTACAAGATGTCGATTTTCTCGTACATGCTGAAAGATTTCTTAGAAGTATTCATGGGGACTTCTCTGTAGTTGGTGATTCCTTTCAGCATTGCCTTGATAATCTTAGGCAAGTACTCAAAAGATGTGAGGAGACAAAACTTGTGCTCAATTGGGGAAAATGTCACTTCATGTTGGACGAGTGCATTGTTCTTGGCCACAAAATCTTAAATCTTCCTCCTCCCACTTCGGTCAAAGGTGTTCAGAGCTTTTTAGGACATGCCGGTTTCTATCAGTGATTTACCAAAGATTTCTCAAAGATTGCAAGCTCCATGTGATAGCTCCTTAAGAAAGATGCTAAATTTGTGTTTAATGAGAAGTGCCTCAAAGCTTTTGAGGAATTGAAAGCAAGGCTCATCACGACACCTATTATTGTAATACCCGATTGGTCTCTACCATTTGAACTTATGTGTGATGTAGTGGTTTGGCTAGTGGGACAGTTCTTGGTCAATGGAATAACAAGATTCTTCATCATGTCTACTATGTAAGCAAGACACTCAATGGTGCACAAATGAATTACACCGTAACTGAGCAAGAACTTCTTTCCATTGTCTATGCTTTTGAAAAATTCTGGGCCTATTTGTTGGTATCCAAGGTGATAGTCTACATCGATCATGCTTCTCTCTGCTATCTTATGGTGAAGAAGGATGCTAAACCGAGATTGATTAGGTGGGTCCTTTTGTTACAAGAGTTCGACTTTGAAATCAAAGATCGGAAAGGAACAGAGAATCAAGTCGCATATCACTTATCTAGGCTTGAAGAGGCAGGGAGACCAAAGGAAGATCTTGAAATTAATTACGCCTTCCTCGATGAACACCTTTTGGCAATATCTAGTTCCTCAACTCCTTGGTATGCCGACATCGCTAACTTCTTGGTTAGTGACCTTATCCCCGATGAATTGGAAGCTTATATATGTTTCCATGCCTATGAGAATGCAGCCATGTATAAAGAAAGAATGAATTTTGTTCATGACAAGAAGATCTTGAAGCGTGAATTCAAATCCGGTGACTTGGTCTCACTCTTCATCTCAAGGTTGAAATTCATTCCGGGCAAAATCAAATCCAAATCGTCTGGCCCATTCAAAGTTGTTAGTGTGTCTTCCTATGACGTTATTGAACTAGAATCCAAGGATGGGACTCGAACCTTAAAATTAAATCGACAAAGGGTGAAGAATTACCTTGGAACCACTGGACAAAGGCAACTGGTAGAACAATTAAAACTTAAAGATGGTCATGTACCAACCTCCACCACTGATTAGCCAAGAGGGGCAACATCGTTGTGCCTCGACGTTAAATCAAGTGCTTCTTGGGAGGAAACCCATGTGTTGGAAATGTTTCTGGTTAGATTTTTGTCTTTGTAGGTTTATTTGTAATTGTTGAACAGTTTAACGTTCGTGTTTTAGAGTGCAGGTTACTCAAAATGCAAAGAAATAAGATAAAAAAGCAGAGAGAAAATAAAGGAAAGTGAACTGAGCTTTAGCTATTGTTCTGCGACCACATAATGGGTTTGCAGACAGCAAACTGGTCGCATACATCAACAGAGCATCATGAAAATTGGCCCTTCAAAATGCAGAAAAAAGTCAACTTTTGTGGCCCGCCAAACAGTTCTGCGACCACAGAGTGGGTCGCACTTCTACTACACACCACCCAGGTACTAAACCATCGCAAAACACTTCTGCGACCGCAGAAGCTGTTTTGCGATGAGAATCGTATCGCAAACCAGGCAAGGTATCAGTCCCTTTGTCTCTTTCCTAAGTCCATTTCCCTACTCTAATGTCACACACACAAAAAGGTTAGCATGATTCATGTGCCCTTGATCAAAAAAAAAAGTCTGACTTCCAAGTGAATGCTCACTCTCAGCACTAATTCTGGTATGAAATTTCTCCCCTCTTCCTTGGTTTGATTTTTTGTTTAAGGTACTCGTATCATTCTTCCCTTTCTCTATGATACTTGTGCCTCCTTACCTTGTTCTTTAATTTTTGTACTGGGTGTTTAATTTGGGAGGAAAACTCACTGCCTTACATCAAATCAGGGGGTTTGAGTTAGGTTTGATGATTTGAGTGTGTGGGTGTTGGTGATTGTTGGCAATGCACAGTGGGTATTGATGGGCAGAACATAAAATTGATCTAATATTGATTGTTGTGTAGTTTTTTCATCAAATTGTGCATTAGTTGTGTAGTATAGAAGAAACTTAATTGCCCAATATTGCCTGTGGGTGATTTTTATGTGGAGAAGATGATCTCTACAGTCCGCATAACTGATTTGCGGTCCGCAGAATCATCGCATACTTGTATGTTTGTTGGCTTCTGGAACTCATTATGCGGTTGATTCTGCAGCCACAGAATTGTTCTGCGGACCATATATCTATCGCAGAAGCCAACAGGTGAAGACCAAATTTTCAAGTTAAAAATGCTTCTGATCTGTGGTCGCAGATTAATTTTCTGACCACTTCTGTGGTCCGCATAATTTTTTATTCTTAGCATGGTAAATTCTGTGGTGCACTTCGAGGTCCACATATCTGTTATGCGATTGCATAAGTGCTTCGCAGAATATGTTTTGCCTTTCGCTTCTTTTCCATATGTTACAAATGCTTTACCATGTACTTACTTCACTTTAATTGGCAGGAATGGCACCAAAGAAAGTCCAAGCATCGAAAGCACCCACCATACAAGGAAAGAGATGGCTGCGGCTATAAGCCCACAATCACAGTAATCTCAATGCAAAAGGCATGGCACATCAGGGAATTCATCTGAGCCTATCTCCCAGTCTGAAGAGGAGGAGACACAACTTGACCTTTTGCCACCAGTTGACCTCAAGGCCGAAGCATGTAAAAAGATTGTTGAGGATATTAGGTTTCGGATCACTGGCTCTTGGAACATATACAAATATGGCTTGGAAAAAAGAAATATCATCGAAGAAAAGAAGTTGAGTGTGAACAGCCTTAAAGAACACTACCCGCATGTGCTAGACAACATCCAGAAGAGGGGATGGGAGTTCTTCACTAAGCTTCTGGGGGAATACAACGAGACAATTGTTAGGGAGTTTTATGTTTCATATGTTGCATTAACGACCAAGGAACAGGCGAAGCGCCGTGTGTACTTGACCTCTGCCACAGTTCAAGGATTTGATGTATCTTGTGGTTCCCAATCAATAAATGAACTCTATTTAGGAACTTAGGCACTAGGCACGGTAGAATATGATGCAAAAATGGCAAATAAGGAAGATGGGCATGCTTGGATAGCCTATGTCATAGCCAAGAGAACTCCAGTCTGAATTGCATCGGGCCAGAAGATTCACAAGAGGGATTTCACCCAAGAAAGTCGGTATTGGCTAAGTTTTATCTTTTCTCGTATACTACCAACGAGAAATGACACAGAAGTCAGTCTAGAGAAGGTGATCCTCATCACTTTCATCATGTTGGGTTTCACGATTGATTTGGGGCAACTCATATTACCTGAGATTGGGATCCAGGCAAACCAAAAGGAAACTTCGCTTCCCTTTCCATTCCTAATCCATTCTTTGTGTGAAGACACAGAGGTTCCTTCAATCCCCAAATATGACCGCATAGTAAAAGCTGCTAAGGATATTGACATCACTAGGCACAATGATGCTTTAGAGAATGTGGCTACAGACCAGCCAGGGCAATCAGTCACCCTCTCTCCGGCCTCGTCCACTTCAGCAGCACCTACTACCTCGTCAGCACCAGCCATTTCTTCAGCACCAGCTACTTCCACATCTACTCCCAGGTCAGCTACTGCTACACCACCTATCTCACTGCCTAGAATCTCAAATCTTGGTCTACTGGCATAACATGCAATGATGGAAATAGGCACGTTATCCAACAGGACGATCTCCTGAATATAATTCTGGCCAACCTCTCTGAAGTATATGTAGTCGTCACAGGAATAAAGTGTGTACACTTGGTCAGTCTATTGACAATGACCCAAAAACATCAAATTTCCTCAACATTCGCTGCAAACCAACCACGAAATCCATAGTGATGTGCTCCCATTCAACTTTGGTATATCCATCTGCTGAAGTAAGCCACATGGCCTCTGGTGCTCGTATTTAACCTGCCATTCAGATATCTAGCCACATACTCAACTATGTCATTCTTCATCCGCTGCCACCAGTAATGCTGTCTCAGGTCACGATACATCTTCATGGCACCTAGATGAATAAAATACCATAAACTGTGTGCTTTCTCAAGAATCGACTCCCTCAGCCCATCAACATTAGGAACACATAAACGGCCTCGTAGTCGTAGAACACCATCCTCATAGATAGCTACCTCCTTGGAACCAACCTGTAGTACCGTCTCTTTAAGAACCAGCAAGTGCGGATCATCATACTGGCAAGCCTTAATCCGCTCGAATAAGGAAGAGTGAGCCACAACACATGCAAGAAATCGACTGGACTCTGAAATATCTAACCTCACAAGTCAGACAGCTAAGAATTGAATCTCTAAAGCCAATGGCCTCTCCTCTAATGGAATGAATGCCAAACTGCCCATTCTCTCGGCCGTTCTGCTCAAGGAATCTGCAACCACATTCGCCTTACTTAAATGATAAAGAATGGTGATATCATAGTCCTTAAATAACTCAAGCCACATGCGCTTCCTCGGATTAAGATCTTTTTTCTTAAACAGATGTTGAAAACTTGGGTGATTGGTGTAGACCTCACACGACACCCCATAAAGATAATGCCTCCAAATCATAAGAGCATGAACTATTGCAGCCAACTCCAAGTCATGAATAGGGTAATTCTTCTCATGTGGCGTCAACTAACGAGAAGCATCAGTAATCACTCACCCCTCAAACATCAATACACAATCCAATCCTTCTAGGTCAAACCAACGAGTGTTGTAGTCAATTCGGTCTTGAGCATCTGAAAGCTCACCTGCAATCATAAGACCACCTAAATTGAACACCCGTCTAGGTCTATCTAGTCAAAGGAGCTGCAATAGATGAGAAGCCCTCCACAAATCGGCAATAATACGCTGCTAGCCCCAAAACACTCTTGATCTCAGTCATTGTGGTAGGATGAAGCAAACTCTAAACTGCCTCAATCTTCCTGGGAACCACCTTAATACCCTCAGTTGATATAAAATGTCCCAAGAAAGCCACAGAATCTAACCAGAACTCGCACTTAGAGAACTTAACATTTAGCTTATGTTCCTTCAAAGTCTGAAGTACTACCCGCAAATGTTGTTTGTTCTCCTCCATGTCACGCGAGTAGATCAGTATGTCATCAATGAAGACAATAACAAATGAGTCAAGATATAGCCTGAACACCTGATTCATCAAATTGATAAATGCTACCGGAGCATTAGTCAAATCAAATGACATTATTAGAAACTTGTAGTGCCCACATCCGAAAAGCCATCTTCGAAACATCTGAAGCACAAATCCTCAACTGATGATACCCAAATATCAAATTGATCTCCGAGAACATCCTAGCACCCTGAAGCTGATCAAATAAGTCATCAATGCACGGCAAATATACTTGTTCTTGATGGTAACCTTGTTCAGCTGGCGGCAGTCAATGCACATCCGCATATTGACATCCTTCATCTTCACAAATAACACCAATGCGCCCCAAGGCAACATACTTGGCTTGATGAATAACTTCTCTATCAACTCATGAAGTTGCTCCTTCAGCTCTCTCAACTCCATATGAGCCATATGATAAGGCAGAATAGAGATATGCTTGGTTCCTTGCACCAGATCGATGCCAAAATCGATATCAAAATCTAGTGGCATGCCTGGTAAATCAGCAGGAACTACATCGGAAAACTCCCAGATCACAGGCACTGAATCTATTGTGGGAGTCTCCACCGCAGTATCTCGAACAAAGGCCAGATAGGCCAAACAACCCTTCTCAACCATATGTTAATCCTTCAAGAAAGAATTAACCCAACTGGATGTACTACTAGATGAACCTCTCCACACCAGCCTAGGCAACTCTAGCATTGCTAAGGTAACAGTATTGGCATGGCAATCAAGAATGGCATCATGCAGAGATAACCAATCCATGTCAAGGATAACCTCGAAGTCAATAATATCGAGCAACGGAATATTCGCTTTGGTCTCATACCCACAGAAAGTCACCACACAGGACCGATAAACCCAACCCACAATAATAGAATCACCCACCGGTGTAGACACTTACATAGGAAAAAAAAAAAAAAAAAAAAGAACACCCAAAGACTCACAAGATACATCTAGATACTGAGCAAAAAGAGAAGATACATAGGAATAGGTAGACCCTAGATCAAATAGTACTGATGCATCTCTATGACAGACGAAAATAATACCTGTAATCACAGCGTTAGAGGCTACTGCCTCTACCTAGTCGAAAAGGCATAGAATCTAGCCGGAGCATCACTTGACTGGCCTCTACCTCTAGGGAGATCCCTACCCACCTGCCCTCCCATCGGACAAGCAGTGTGGTAGCTAGTGCGGTAATCATGAGCTGATGATCCTACTGCACTGCCTTTTTCTGAAGTCTAGGAATAAACCTCTTCACATGACCAAGATGCCAACACTCGAAACAATCTCTAAGTATGTGAAACTTCTGACTTTGGATCTATCCCTGATAGTCCAAGTGCCCACTGGAGGAACCCTGAATGGCCAGTGGATGGTAGGTACTCTCTGGAATGGCTCTGAAGTAAGGTCGCGCTGGAGCACACCGAATAGGCTATAGTGCTAAATACATGGGCTTGCTAGGATGGCCCCTCCCGAACTGACTTCTACCCCCAGACGGGGCACCACTGAACCATCCAGAATACCGAGGCCATATGTCCCTCGATATGGCTTCTCTGCTCTAACCTCGTATGTGCTCGATCCTCTGAGCTATCTAGACATCATAGTGGAAGGAATTCCCCAACTCTGCCTCTAGGTCCTTTGTAACATGTATCCCATAGTGCAGGCCTGCAATAAACTTTCGCACCCTCTCTACCTTTGTATGGAGTAATATGACTACATGACGATACAACTCAGTGAATCTCGCCTCATAATCGGTCACGGATATCTGACCTTGTTGGAGTCGCTCGAACTAACCCCATAACTCCTCTCTTTAGTATAATCGAATATACTTCTCTAGGAATAGGTGCATGAACTGATCCCAAGTCAAGGGAGGTGAACCTTCTGGCTTACCCAGAAGATAAGACTGACACCATCTATAGGCTTTCCCCTCCAGCTGAAAAGTGGTGAAGTCTACCCCATTGGACTGTACTAGTCCCATATTATGCAGCCTCTTCCTGCAATGGTCAATAAAATCATATGGGTCCTCTTACAACTCACTTCTAAAGGAGGGAGGAAGAATCCTAGTAAACCTGTCCAGTCGCTTTTTCTCCTCGACGGTCACGGCATGTCTGGTCTCTGCACTAGCCACTGCAACCGGCTGAACTTCACCCATATGTAGTACTCCTAGGATCTGATAAATAGCAGCAGCATGCTCTAGTTCATGAGCGTTAGGGTCTGGGCTCCCTCTCCAGATTGAGATATGGCCGAGCCTGCTGGAAATAGTCTAGCTTGATACATAGAGTCCATAAACCGCAACATACGGCCCATGACGTCCTAGAACCCTAGCTCGGTCGTGAACTCTATCAGGGCCTACTCAGCTACAAGTATCTCATCATGTTCCTCAATAATAGAATCCTTCACTGGATCCAATGGTGGTTCCATTATGGCTACACTAGGATGCCCTCGTCCCTCAACAGGTGCTTTAGCCCTCCCTCAACCTCTGCCTCTGATGATCGGGGTTGCAGCCCCTCTATCGCCGGCTGATTCCATCACGCCTGTTCTTGCCATCTGTGAGAGAGTAACAAAAATATTTAGACCTAGAACAACATCGACAACATGATAGGAAATGAAGAAAGAGAAGTTTCCTAACACCCTATAGCCTCTCGAAGATAAGTAAAGACGTTTTCACACCGATCCGCAGGACTCTACTACGTTTGCTCATGACTCATGAAACCTATGTGAACCTAGTGATCTGATACCAAGTTGTCACGACCCAATTCCCACCATATTCCGTGATGATGTCCAACGCTGCTATTAGGCAAGCAAACTATAAATCATCACCACAATCGATCGCTCATAACACTTTTAAAATCAAATAAGGAAAATAATTAAGCGGAAGTAAATTTAGGACCCATGATAAAATACTATCATCTTTACCAAGTTACGAAGTATGAATAAAACATAAAGATGAATGGTGTAATAGCAACTAAAACCATGAATATCTGCTAAAAATCCTCAAAACCCGGTGTCACAAGTGTATGAGCATCTAATAAAATATACAAAACCAATACAACTACTGTCTGGAATGAAAGTAGACAGAATACAATAAATATAAGGGAAAAATACTTCGGCTGTCGTGGGTCTAAGCATAGAAATGAGCTCACCATCAAGTCTCCCAGTTGGTATGCCTACACGCCTGAGTGTCCACCAGATCTACCTATCTCAATACCTGCACCATTAGTGTAGAAGTGTAGTATGAGTACATAAATCAACGCATACCCGGTAAGTATCTAGTCTAACCTTGAAGAAGTAGTAGCAAGGGGACGACGTCGACACTTACGAGTGATCCAAATAAAAAAGAAGAATAAATACGAAATTATCAAATATTAATTACCGCCTTAACTAGAATATATGTGATCAATATAAGGTGCGAATGTCAAAGCTCCAGTCAGAAAATCATATATGCACTAACACCCTAACGAATTATACACGATTCTGCCGAGGCGAACGACTCGATTTCATAAGAATAGTGTTACATGATAAAGTCAAGGTCATATGGCCCGATCCATAAGTATATCTCGTATTACTACTAAGGCAAACAACCCTCTTCCATATGAATGTTTAATAATACAGCCGAGGCGAATGACCTAATCCCAGAATAATAGTGAAACTTTTATCATGTCACTAGCCTTACTCGTACAGATACGTGTGAGTTTAAGTAATCACCAAAATACCGCTTAAATAAGCACAGCACAAGGATATGAATGCAAGAGAAAGCATAACTCTACTGATAATCAAGTATACTGCAAGAACATATAGCAACAAGTCTCGGTCAACTACGTAAGTTCTAGTCTCAAGCTCAATCACGATTCCAAGTATTTAAACAAGCAAGATTAATTCAAGTCGTACAGTTTAAGGCATGATGTAAGTCTAAGTCTACTCAGACATAATCAAGAATCTAGCTTATGCATGGATGCTCATCACCTCGTACGTGCAGAGCTCCAATAGCAAGTAGCACATACCAAATAGAATATCTAGTGGGTAAATTCCCTTGTACAAGATTAGACAAGAGACTTACCTTGCTTCCAAGTCTAATAACTGGCCCAACACCTTAATAATACCTCAAATCGATGTCGAGAAACTCAAAACTAGCCAACAAAATGTGCAAACTAATCAAAATATACTTAAGAACTCATAATTTAACTATTAGAATCAATTCTCAACCCCACGCGAAAAGTCAATAAAAGTCAACCCCAGGTTCATGCGCTTGAATTCTGGAAATTTTAAAAGATAAATATTACCCATAGCATCATGAACTCAAATATATAATTTATTTCCAATTTCATGCCCAATTTCGTAGTCAAATCCCATTTTTAGCAATTCTAGGTTTTCCAACCAAAACCCCAGAATTTCTACTAATTTTTAATGTTAATCTATGTATTTAGCTCACAACAAGTAGGAATCACTTACCTAGTAATACTTGTTGAAAATGGCTCTTCAAGAAGATCCCAAATCGCCCAAGCTAAGAAAAATAAGATGAAATGAGCTATGTCTCAAAGTTAAATTTTATATTCTACCCAGACATCCTTCATCGCGATCGCGGAACAACCCTCGTGATTGTGCAGGACAATGCTACCCTTGCCCAATCCTGCCTTTTTGCGTTCGTGGGCTCCCATCCACATTCACGAAGACCATTACCACCCATCCCTTCGCTTTCATGGTCAGCCCTGCCGCCTTCGCGAAGGCCAAGTATTGCCAGTTGCACCTTTCTTTCCTTCTTTGCATTCGCGTAGGCTTCAATGTGTTTGCAAAGAGTGTTTTGACTATTAGCTCCCTTTTTTGTGTTTTGAGACCCTTCATAGCTCTATTTGATGATTTATGACTTACGTACGTGGTCTGTGTCAATTTATGACTTGCTTGTATAGTCCGTGTCAATTTCCGGGAAGTCATAATGTGAATTTTTGAAGAAAATATGATTTTTCACTTCTAATGTGGCTAGAGTTGACCACGGTCAATGTTTTTCGTAACCAAAATCGGATCAGTATTTTGACAATTTCGGTAGGTTCATATGATAATATTTGATTTGAACGCATGTATGGTTAAGGTCCCGGGTGACCCGAGGTCGTTCTGTGCTTTATATAAAAAGTTGGAAAATTGAGTTGAACTTTAAACATTCTTGTGTTTTGTATTTGATTCTTGATTTTTGATGTTAATTTGATGATTTGAGCTTACGGGTGAGCTACTGTTATGTTATTACACTTGTGTGGATGTCCGGATTGGAACCCAAGGGGCTCAAGTAAGTTTTCGGATGCATTGCGAATGGTTTTGGACAGCTGAAGAAAATTCTTGGTGTTGATGGCCTTCAGGTCCCGCATTTGCGAGAGGACCTGTTCGCAAATATGAGCATCACATTTGCGATGACTAGGAAGGGGCTAGGCACTTACTTTTGCGAAGTATCTTTCGCATTTGCGAACTGGGGGGTATCACATTTGCAATGTTTTTGTTGCATTTGCAACACTGGGTTATGGCCGGACAGCTTCGCATATGTGAATCTTTGTTTGCTTTTGCAATTGGTTGGACCTCCACGAATGGGAAGGTTTGGTCGCTTTGCGACAGCTAGGAGGTTCAGGCACTAATCGCATTTGCAATCAGTGGTGGTTCGCATTTGAGAACAAGAGATCGCTATTACGATACCTGCTGCTGGGTAAAAGTTGAGTATTTTGGGACTTAGCTCATTTTACACCATTTTTGAGACCTAGACTCCATAGAGGCAATTTTGGGAGAGAAATTTCTTCCCAACTTCATAGGTTAGTAACTTTTTTCTTTAATTTTAATTCCATTACCTTTTCATGAATTTTCACTATCAAGTCTAAGATTTCATAGGCTAGAAATTGGAGTTTTTGGTAGAAACTAGGGATTTTGTAAAATTGAGATTTAGACCTCAAATTAAGCTTGGATTTCAAAACAAATCACATAATTGGGCTCGGGGATGAATGGGTAATCGGGATTTGGTCTTAATTTTAGATTTTGACCACGTGGGCCTGAGTTAACTTTTTGTTGACTTTTTCAATTATTTTAAAGATCGAACCTTTTTCATTTGAGGGTAGTTTCTAAAGCTTGTTTTGACCTATTTGAATAATAATTGACTAGATTCGGGTGGTTTGGAGTCTTGATCCAAATGGAAGGTTATGTTGCATTGTGATCTTGTCCTGGAAAGAGGTAAGTGTTTTGGTTAACCTTGATTTGAGAGAAATAGGGTATAATCGAGTCTGTTTGTTATGTGATCTATGTGTTGGGGGCAGTGTATATGTAAGGTGACGAGTGTATGTGCGTTGGCCATGGATAAGCATGCGGGTAGAATTAACCTTATTTGTGCCATGTTACTTTATGTATTATGTCTTCCATGCTTTAGATAAATTGTATATTTCTTTGATTTCTCATATTCATATTATTTCCTATGTTTAGATTATTGAGATATTGGGCGTTGAGATTATTGAATTGTTGATTGGTTGTTGGTACTAAATTTTGTGTAAATTCTCATATGAGGAGTTGTGTTCAAATACTACCAATGATGATGAATATGCTTCCCACCTTGCTTGGCATTGTGTTGTATGTGATGCTTGGTGAGGAAGAGTGAGATGCACAAAGGGTGTTGTCGTACTTGTGAGAAAGAGTGATTGTGCACGAATGGCATTTTTGTGCTTTATTCATATATCAATATCATTGCAAGAAGGGTATTTCCATGCTTGAGAGAAAGCGAGGATATGCACGAAGGGTGCTCTGTGCTTGCTATTATTTTATGATATGAGGATAAGAGTAAAAGCATGAAGGGTGATGTCGTGGCGCTTGTTGATTTTGTTGTTCCGTACATTGTTATCCGAATTGTGGACTTGGCTTTGTAATTTAATTTTGAAAGGATTTTCAGAGTTGTAAAACTACGAGTTGTGGCTACTCAGTGACACTTTACTTTACTTTCCCGTTTATGTCCCTTTGCTTGTGTACTTGTTATCCCTCTCACTTGTTATTACCCCGTTATTATACTTGACTTTACCTGTTATTTCATTATTTCTTGTTATATATAAGTGCACAGGTTTATTTGTAGGTGTCTTGACTTAGCCTCATCACTACCCCGTCGGGGTTAGGCTCGACACTCACTGAGTACATTGGGTCGACTGTACTCATACTACACTTCGGTACTTCGTGTATAGATTCGGACATTCGTACAGTGGATTCCTGAGAGGTGCTTAGAGGATACCACGTAGACGACTCGAGGTAGAGCTATATCTCATTCGCACGCCTTAGAGTCATCTTCCATATCTGTTGTGTTGTTTCTATTTTCTAGACAATATTGTATTTCTTTGAAGTCCTTTTATTTATTAAACTCTAGTAACTCATACACTTGTGACTCCACGTCTTGGGAGGGTGGAACGTTGGTGTTGGTTTTAGACTTATCATAAATACTTCTGATTGCTTTTACACTTTATTATTATCTTGCTTTTAGTCGTTAATTGCTATTCTTTCATATTTTCTGTGGTGTATTGGCTTGCCTAGCAAGCATTGTTAGGCGCCATCACGACCCCGATTGGTTGGGATTTTGGGTCTCGACAAGTTGGTATTAGATCCCTAGGTTGCATAGGTTTCACGAGTCATGACCAAGCTTAGTAGAGTCTTGAGGATCGGTATGGAAACGGCTATACATATCTTCTGAAGACTATAAGGATTCAGGAAACTTCACTTTCTTTCTTTCTCTATCGTAAGACTTGGTTCTATCATGAATTTTGAATCTTTCTTCTCTTATTCTCTCACAAATGGTGAGAACACGGGCTTCATCTGCAGTTGAGCAGGAGCAGGAACCCCAGGTTGCAGAATCCTGATACCTGATAGCCCCCCTCCGGCCTTCCCTTAAATGCAAACACGATGTCCAGGATGCGAACCCGAAGGCCACTGCCTCATGCTCTGCGAACACAACACACCCATCACGAATGCGTAGAGAAAACATCACCTGCCACCAAAATACTCTACGCAATCATGATAGCCCTTCCGAGATTGCGATGAACATCAGAACACTAGAAGACATCTGATCCAAAATAAGGGAAATTGATCCGCGATCACCCCAAAACGCACTTGAGGCCCCTGGGACCCCGTCTAATCATTCCAACCAATCTCAAATCATAATAAGACCTACTTGATGCCTCAAATAACAAAACATAACATCAAAACCTCAAATTGCACCTCAATTCAAATTTAGTGAACTAATAAAAATTTCTGAATTCCAAACTTATGCTGAATAGCCTAAACAACTCGGAATGACCCCAAAATTTTGGAATGACCCCAAAATTTACACATAAGTCATAAATCACTATACGAACCTATCCAAGGCTTGGAATCCCAAACAGATATCGATAACCACAAAGTCAACTATGGGTCAAACCTATGACCTAATAAACCTTCAAATTGCCAACTTTTGCCAATTAGAGCCAAAACAACCCTGGAACCTCCGAATCCAAATCCAAACATACGCCTAAGTCTAAAATAACCATCCGGACCTAACCAAATTGTCAAAACTCTAATATGAGGTCAAATAAAAAAGTCAAACTTGGTCAACACTTCCAACTTAAGCTTCCAAATTAGGAACTAAGTGCTCCAATTCAATCCAAAACCTCGCCGAAACCAAACCAATCATCCCCACAAGTCACATAACAATAAATATACCTACGGAAAGCATCAAATAAGGGAACGGGGCTAAAATACACCACAACGACCAGTAGGGTCGTTACATTCTCCATCTCATAAACAAACATTCATCCTCGAATGAGTATAGAGACATATCTAAAGTGCCAAAAAGATAAGGATATCGGCTCCGCATATTATGCTTGGTCTCCCAAATATCCTCCTCAATCGTTTGACCTCTCCATTGGACCTTCACCGATGCAATGTTCTTTAACCTCAACTTCCGGACCTGCCTGTCCAAAAAGGCTAATGGCTCTTCGGTATGAGTCAAATCCTTATCCAACTACACCGAGATGAAACCTAACACATGTGACGGAACCCCATAGTACTTCCGGAGCATGAAAACATGGAATACTAGATGAACTCTCGATAAGCTGGGTGGCAAAGCAAGTATGTAGGCCACCTCACCAACCCTCTCTAGAATCTCAAAAGGACCAATATACCGAGGACTCAACTTTCCTGTCACGCCTCAAACCTGGGGAGGCATGGCCGGCACCCGATGCCATACTCGACTCGAGCGTACCACTCTGTAACTGTGAACTCTGGAGGGGTAACCCTCAACTTAGGCCAATGAGGCCATATTCTGAATCATCTGAAAATAACATCTCTTTATATGAGGGAAAAACATACCCAAAAGCTGACATATATAACTATGTACGCGACAAAGCTGCCATGAACATCTACTAATATACAAAATATACATGACTCGTCTACAAGCCTCTAGAGATGATTGTATCATTGTTGGGATAGAGCCTCGACCTACCCATCAACATGTATAAGAAAACGGACTCCAAGGTCTAGACCTGGTAACTCCGGGAAAGTAGAGCTTACCAACCAAGTTGATGTTTGGATCTGTTAGTACAAAATAATGTACCGAGTACGTAAGGCAACAGAATAAGTGAAAGCTGAAGCTGAACTGATAATATAATAACTGAAAGTAACTTGGAGTCAAAGATAATCTGAAGATATGCTTACCTGCTGATACTAGCTCAACTCTCTCAATATAGTATGTAAAATAGATGTCCTGCCCTATAAGGCTCGGTACGTGTAACTGCTCTGCCGTAGTAGGCTCGCTCGTAGGCGCTCGTCCATACTAGTCTGTGTATCTCGGTCATTCTGGGCTCGCTCATAGGCGCCCGGCCACAATAGGCTCGGTATATAACTTACTACCTGATCAGAGGTTTCCTAATAGGGGCCTACCCACCGATTATAGCTCAATGGTGGTGAAAATGCTGAAGTACTGCCCAATAGGAGCCTGTGCACCGATTATAGCTCGATGGTGGTGAAAATACAGTAATACTACCCAATAGGGGTCTGCCCAATCAATTTTTATACATTCACTACATATATATATATATATATATATATATATATATATATATGTAGTGAGAGAGACCCTCTGCTCTCTTGATTGGAAGAAGACAATACTTAATTGAATATGAAATCTCTATAAGGAAAAATACCAAAATTTATGAGACTAGGATAATGTACATAAGTTCAAGAATACGAACTTCTGTTTATGTCTCGTTATCAAACACATATAGTTATGGGATCATGACAAAATGAAGAAAGGTTTAGCCTTAACATACCTTATCACAATATGTCCAATAACCACATTAAACTCGTCTCGTTTTACTTTATTCTACAACAACGATAACAATACTATCATCAAGTTATGGAAGGTATAACTATCGCACGACGAACGACAAGCTTATTTTATAATAAAACGGGCAACATCTCCCCTATAATCTTTACTTCCTCCTAATTTGACATAACACCAACAACAATAAGAACACAGCAATAACAACATGTATACATCATTTTCTAACCTTATATCCATCACAAAATACCATAAAATAGCCCACACACCCCAATTAGTTCATATACAAAATGACAACCCTAGTAGTGTTAAACAATCTGAAAATGTAACGACGAACAACCAACCCCCCTACCATTATGTGGTGTTTCTCCACAGACATTATCCTCCCAAACTTCATAAAAACAGTATCAAAAGAGACAACCCAACAGCAACACGAAACAGCCCACAAAACAGTCCCAAAAGTTCAGCAACTCAAAGCTGATTTTTCAGTTTACTAAAACACGTTTCGACTTGTATTTTCTTTCAAATTGAGAAACACAACCAACAGTACATAATTAAGCCTCTTATCCTATAAACCAGCCATGAATTCAACTTAAAAATAAGTTTACAACTAGCCAACAGTAATGCACCAACAAACAGCATACCACTCTTTCGAAACTCACTAGGTCTAGTCTTTGCGATTGAGTTACAACTCGTACAGACATAGATAATGGAAGGAGAATCATAAATTTACCTTGGACTTAGTGGAATCCACAAAACCTATCCCTTCTTCATCTAAAATCTGTAAGGCCCCGTAAAATTTCACCTAAAAACCTAGGTTTCGTGGTGCCAAAGTAGCCTTATGTGTTGATGAGTGTAGAGATTATAGGGTGTTGAAGAAAATTTTTGGCAGAGTAGGGCATTTCTGTGGTCCACTATGCGAACGCAGAATCACTTTATGGGTCGCAGAACCACCGCAAAGTAAAGCAGAAAAATGGCCCATTTATGGAGGTTGTTTTGCGGTCCATTATGCGGCTGCACAATTATTTTGCGGGCCGCACAATCTATCACAGATCCAGCATGAAGATTTTTAGAGGGGAGTTCTGCGGCGCATTATGTGACCGTAGAACTGGTCTGCGAATCGTAGACCTGCCGCAGACCCAACCCGAACAGACTAGTTTTGGGACCCTTTTCTGCGGTCCCATTTGCGGGTCGCATACCTGTTTTGAAGTCTGGTCTGTGACCGCAGATCCGGCTTCTTAGAGTTTATGTTTGGAAAAGTTCACCCGATCCCATTTTTATAAAAACAACTTGTGGGTTATTTTTGCTGGTTCTAACTAATATTTTGAGAGCGGGGAAGTGCTCTAGAGTGAGAGGGGGTTCTTAAACTAATTTCTTACCAATATTTTCTCAAGTATTGAAAAATTCACAAGAAAGAATTACAAGGTCTTCATCCTTGAGGTAAGATTCTACATCCTAACCCTTAATTTTGAGATTTAACTGAAAATAGGTAATAAGGCAAGCAATTCTTGGGTATAAGAGTGTATATATGCATGCATTTACAATCATGAGTGTGGGAAGGTAGTTGAGCCCAAATGGGTAAACCTTGAGTTGTGGGGTGAGGGAAATCCATCATAGGAGAAGCTAGAAAACATAATGCCCACCTAGTGTTTGATAAAATGCTCAAATGAGCTCGAACCATGAACTCCTTCCTAATTTGTGTTCAATTTTGTTATATTTCTAAATAGATCAAATTGGCTAAGATTTTCGAACATTGTAGTAATTTAAGGAAGCTCAAAGCGAGGTATGTTAGCTAAACTCCTTTTTTATTTGAACCCCGCAATGTCCTTGTAAGTCCCGTGTGCTCATTATAAATTGATTCTTCCAAATAAGCCTTGTGTCAAAAGATATGTGTGTACAATATGTATTCCAAAAGTTCTTATTATGTTGTGTTATGATTTGAGAATGTGATTTAAGTATGGGTTGTGTGCTAATATGTTATGACTTAAAAACGTGATTCTAATAGAAACTATCATATCGAATTGTGCAAGAAATCACACGTACCTAAGGCCCTTAATTGCTCAAATGTGTACTTAAAGTCTTGAATAGAAATGTTTGTTCTTGACGATCCGTGATGATGTTTGAAATTTAATTTGTAAGGATGAAATATGAAATACGGCCAACGTACCAGGAATGATATTACATTTTTTGGCCATTAGTGCCAATAGAACTAAGAGGCGTGCAAAGTATTATGAAATGAGTGGTAAATCCCTCTAAATAATAATTGTTATGGGAGTATCGTTTAGTCATCGAGGTAGGGTAGGTCTAAATAACCTAACCCCGAAACTACACGTGTCGGTGTAGGAGTGATTGAGGGGTAAACCCCCCGTGTTAATGTGATGAGGTTGTTTCCTCTTATATGGGATGAGATTGATGTGTTGAGATGTTTCCCCTTAAATAGGATGAGATTATTTCTAACGAGATGTGATGTGATGTCGACCCATACGGCATTGTGGTGAGACGGCTTAGCCGATCGGGCTAAGATTGGACGCCATGCCGCGCACATGGTGGTATTGTGAGTGGATGTCTTGAGGCGAGACGGCTTAGTCGGTCGGGCTGAGATCGGACTCCGTGCTAAAAACACGGTGGTGTATCGGTGCTAAAGATCTCCCAATTTAAGGATATTGAAACTTACTTGAAATTTACCTTTCCCCTAACTTGACACCCTGGTACTATTTGAGTCTCTTATTGATTTCATGCTTCCTTCTCCATTTACTGTTGCTCTATTTCATGAGAGGGTATTTAGCTTTACATACTAGTATTATTCCATATGTACTAACGTCCCTTTTGCAGGGAGGTGATGTATCTTTAATGAATGCAGGTGGTTCCTCAGCAAGCGACTCTGATCCTCGTTAGCAGTTACCCTCTCCTCAGCTGACTTGGTGAGCCCACTTCATTTCGGGGTCATGTATCTCTTGTCCTTTGTACACAGTATTTTGAGGTATAGTCGGGGCCTTATTGCCGGCACTGTCGTAGTACTCTTTTGTTTCTGTTAGAGGCTCCGTAGACATGGTGTGGGTTGCATTTAGTTTTGGGAAAGTTAAACTGAAAGTATTGTAATTGTATCATATGAACCACTTTAACTACGAATGCATAGTGTACTATTCTGGAGACTTGTTAATGACATAACTAATGGAAATGAACTGGTGTTATTCATATGACCTCTTACTACCTAATTAACTAAATATATCTTCTCGTTATTGATGGGTGAATTGGGTAAATGGATTATGCAGGCTTTCTCGACCGGGGTATCTCGGTTGAGCACCAGTTGTGCTCCCCGAGGTTGGGGCATGACAAAATCAGTCCCCCAACGCAGCTACAAGAAGGAGAAAGAGAAACTAGCAAGCTGTTCGGGGTTTTCGGCACTAGAATCACATCGTAACACCCGAAATAACCTAGGGTTTGTGTGGGATTTTTGTGGAGGAGTTGTAGGGGTTCAATCTGGTTTTCTTGGTCTGAAAGATGGGTGAAAGAAATGAGTTAATAAGCCCGTAAAATTCCCCTCTTGGCCGACTTTAGGAGCTTTTAATTGAGGCCTCTCCTTTTGGTAAGTAGGTGATGCACCTACTTGTCACCTACCAGTCTGCGTAGTCTCGTGAAAATGCGAATATCTCTCTACTCCAATGATGTATCAATGAACGGTTTAATCCATTGGAAACTAGACTCGTAGATCTTCATTTTTATAGATATATCATCCTATAATTCTAAGTACATTGGGAGAAATGCTCAGCTACATTTGACCTAAGTTTCAGCATATTTATGAATGTAACTTGTGATGATCTTTGCCAACTTTTGTTCCACAACTCGCTTGACTTCAAAACATAACATAAGACTATAACAAAATTAAAATAACTCATAACATATCCTCCTTATCATTTTGAGCACCCTAGTCTCACCCCAAAAATTGCATGTTATAACATTCCCAACTTGTCGACTTTCGACGAAACCTATTTTCTTCAATTCGTTTAGCTTCTAAGCCTTTCAACCCTCTTGGTACCTGCAGTTCATGATCTTAAATATTTGTAACCTCCAAGTTAAAATGATTAACTTACTTTATGCACTTTCAAATAGGATATAATTTCTGAGCTTACATCAATTGACTTACGACGTACTCTCACGTACAAAAATATGGGGTGTAACATCATTCCCTCCTTTGGAACATTTGTCCTCAAATGTTGACTGATGCGCTTATCAGTCTCATAACCTATAACTCTTACGAATACTTTAGTATTGTCCTTGACATCTAGGCAACTATTCTGTGAATAAATCCAAAGCCCAGGGCATTCCTCCCTTTAGGCTTCTTTCTCGCACCACGGCCTGTGGTCAGAATTCTTCCAATCTCATTACTATTGCTACCTTCTGTCGTGCAGCCTGTACGACTTTATCCCTATATGTGTGCCTATGCCACTCTTCTCCCCTTCTTTCTTCATATTTTAGCCAATCTATAGGCCTTATTTTGTTAACCTACATAGAACTATTACAATCTGTCCCTCTGGGCATCTATAGGTATACTGGAGTCCTTCGCTTGGTACTTTGTTGACCTTATGACTATTGCTACATCTTGTTTCATAGCCTTGATTATCTACCCTTACGGCTTTACTATATCTAAGTAGGTTATAGTATACCATAACACTTACTTCAGTTTGTTATTACCAAGGTCTGCTACCCAACTCCAGGTTACTCTTTCCCTGCTTATCCTATATGTATAAATCAAAGTCCCTTAATGCTTCCTCATTACTATTCATCTTAAGAATGACAACCTAATCTCATCTCATATTTTGGAACTTTTATCCATGTATTGTTGATTCTCTTTAATGTTGATCTATAATCTACCACTGATAACTTGAAACCTCTTATGTAATATATTGTCACCAGGGCTCACGTCTATCGGGGAACATCTGGAGTTATTTGCCTAATTCATTTAGGGATAATACTATACTTCAATAACCATATTTCATAGCATCCCAACGTGATTCACATTATGGGTGTATTTTAATCCTGTACAATCCATGAAATCCCTTTTCTTTGAATCATTACCCAATCAAAGGCCTAAACGTCATCCTCTTATCTATCGCAATTACACCCTTATTCTACCACTAGAGCAGCATTCTGTCTCTTCTAAATGCCCCTAGTTTTAAACTCCTCTAAGTTCATTCAGGCTATACTGAGCTTTTTATAACTTACAAAAATCATCATCCCTCTTGTTTTGATGGGTTTAATCTTGAGGACTTACCTCTTCTCAACACCTTCTCACTCATCTTTTCTTATCCTTACTCGTGTCTACCTAAAACTTTGTTTTTCTACCATACTTTAGCTTGCGACCTATACATATCTATTTATACTACTCGCAACCTTCCTTTAACATGCTAGCACCATAGATTTCCTTATGTCATAAACAGCCCCTTTGGAAAACTTCACTGTCACTCATACACAGCCCCTCCGGCATACCTCACAATCACTCATAAACAGTCCCTCGGGCACAACATGAATCAAGAACAGCCCTTCGGGCAAAATATCATATCACTCACTCAGAGTACCCGCGCTCATTGGGGGTGTGCAAACTCCATATTTACCTTACTTACCATTAAATCTCGCATCGTGTCTCTGTCTCTTTCATAACCTCCCTTCAACATAGGTGGAATTCACATCCACACCTAGAAGCTATACTATAATACGTGCAACTCTAGTGCATACACAATCCGGCGGGAGCTTCATACTGACTTCTTATGAGGCTGATACTCTTCTAACTTGCTTTATCGTAGAGCCATTATAGAATCTGGCCGTTGCACTATCACTCTTATACCACTGATATTAAGATTGATTCTGCAATGTTCTGAATCAGGATTTCCATAATCATTGGGGTCTAATAATCAGACTCCTGATTCACTTAGCTGATGTAACTCTTTAGTTTCCTCTTCGATCTCAGCCTTTAAGTAGGCTTACTCTATCTTCCGATCTGTGGCTCAGGGTATTAGCTATTACTTTCGCCTTTCGTGGATGCTATGGAACATCCATAATATAATCTGCTAACAATTGAAGCCTTTGTCTGTGAGGTGGACTCAATTCTTTCTTTTAACTTATATTGGAGTCTCCCAAAGATGTATTAATGTCAACATATATGCTGCATGGATAACACTCCAAAATCTTAAGTGAGTTCATAACGTAACTAACTTTGGGTCATAGATCAAATAATTCCTTTCGTGCCTTCTCAACTTTCGTTAAAAGTAAGCAATTACTTTTCCTGGTCGTTTCGCCACTTGTTGCATGAATACTTGGCATATCTTAGTGCCCACATATATTGGAAATTTGTGCAACTCATATGATCTCGAATATTGATATGGATTTTAATTCTCATTCCTTAGTCACCAAAGGTGCCACTTTCTTATGGAGTGTATACAATATTGTAGTGAGACTGTTGTTACAAGATCATTTCTTCTTTAGGTCACTATGCTTATGTTGAAGCCTTCTTCCTTATTTCCTCATCCAGTCTTTTGTTGTAGCACTTAGGGAAGACCCTCTGACTCTTGTAAAGCTGCGAGCTTATTACGTCATATACCCGACTGAATTTTTGATGTTCTTACTCTCCTATAATTATTCTTAGTCACTTACCTCAGTGCCCTTGTGCTCGTAAGGTTACTTCCAAACTCAAATTTTGATTGTCTCCCCAATGGAGCTCTCTTTTATATCCCTAACACTTATATAGTATCATTAACTACCCAACACTTATCTAAATATTTCTCAATGATTACGATCTCGTATCTGTGAGACTGAATTACCTATGCTCGGGTTCACTACATTTATCTTGCACGATCAACTAATTAATTTGTAACCTCTTGTTTAGCCATAACTAGGCTCTTCCTGAATCAACTACTAACTTTTCGTTGGTCCATTCTCATATCTATATCCCGTGTACTCTCTCTTAAGTATTTCCTTTGTCTTAACTTACGACTCGCACTAACTCATTATGTATCAAGTGTCCATTGACACTTATTTATCAATAACATCCTGGTTGGGAACCTTTACTGCCTCTCCGCGGCATTGTGCTTGCATAATGTTCTTGGGTTCTAACATATCTGCAGGATTTAAATAAGCGCAGTCTCATCCCTTTCACATTTTTGTCGCATTCTTCCTTCACCATTCTATAATTACCTAAACCACTCAACTCCGACTTAATACCATATCACACCATGTTCTCCCCTTTAGGGGAGTACTAACAATCAAAGGTATGAAGATTTACCTACAAATGTTTTACCTTTTCATTTTCGGCGTCTTTTGACATCTTCACTAAATCTTACCAGCCTTGTGGTAACCCCTCTGTACCAGGGATAACTGAATTTCTTACGCACGAGGGTGACACCTAGTGTAACTAGAACACTTAGTCTCTTAAGCTTAACTCTGCTCACAGTGCTTGCTCTAGGGAAGCATATTCTTGAATGACCTTTAAAGGTTATTCTTCTATCGTCCATTCTATTTTTGCCAGAATGCGATCTCTGAAATTCTCACAATATCTACTATTATCAAATCCTCTAGTCCCTAATTCATGTTCGGTATTATCTTGTTTACTAGCCCATGCTGATCCTTATTACTCCAAGGGCCTAACTTAGCCTTCTAGCATTGTAGTCACTAACTCATTTCTCGAAGTGAGGGAATGACTTTATGGCTTATACAGTTTTATTGTGTCAAGGTCCGTAACCTCTTGTCTTTTCCTTTACTTGACCATAGACTCTGTCATCCTACCATATTTGGATTTACCGTTATCACCCATTTATCATACCTTACACATAATGCTTCATTTACTCTCTTCTTATTCCCCTGCTAATATTTCTATCTATCACATTATTCTAAAAACTTCAACAAAACATTGTTTCACTTTTAGCTCCCCTGGATCAATCCACCATTTTGGGTTACTCTAACCCAAGCTAGATCCCGATATCCCATCCTTCTCTTAAACTATATATGTTAGCTCCCACGGGGCAAAACTGAGATGGGTGTGGCCAATTGTACATACCTCTATTTATGTTGAAGGTAAATTAGAATCCTTATATTTCTCTACCTGAATTGGAAATTCGGATAGTCTTCATTAACTAGGTACCTTTTACCCCCCTTCACCTTGCTTTTATTTCATGTTGAAACTTATTCTTTTACCTTCTGATACTCTCATGGCCTGCGATTCACGGGATGTGTTTGATATTTCCATCTTAGGGTCTTAAGTAGGAAATTCGCTCATCTAGTATGCACGATCTGATAGGGCCTCAAACTGGGCCACATTGTCAAGAATTCTCTCTCTACTAGTGCCCTTACCTGCTACTGTATTAGTCCTCTGTCTAGCTGTAACTTATCTAATTGCAAGTATCTCTATATCATTAGCAAACATAAGTCATGGCTTGAACTCTTATGACTCAGATCTATAGCATGATTTGGATTTGGAAGAAGGGTAACAGACTCCTAAATGCCTTGTAGCTTCCTGTTTATATAATGTGGTGCACAACACATCTATAAACAAGGCTCTACTAGACACGACTTATAGACTCCCTAGGATAGAACTGCTCTGATACTACGTTTGTCATGCCCCAAACTTGGGGAGGCGTGGCCGGCACCCGGTGCCATACTCGGCCCGAGCGTACCACTCTGTAACTGTGAACTCTGGAGTGGTAACCCTCAACTTAGGCCAATGAGTCCATTTTCTGAATCATCTAAAAATAACATCTCTTTATCTGAGGGATAAACATATCCAAAAGTTGATATATATAACTGTGCAGGCCAACAAAGCCTCCATGAACATTTACTGATATACAAAATATACATGACTCATCTACAAGCCTCTAGAGATGACTGTATCATGGTCGGGACAAGGCCTCAACCTACCCATCAACATGTATAAGGAAACGGACTCCTAGGTCTAGACCTGGTAACTCCGGGGAAGTAGAGCTTACCAACCAAGCTGATATTTGGCTTTGTCTACTAGGAAGGTCTATCCAGCTGTCTATCAGGACCTATAGGCATGAAATGCAGTGTCCCCAGCAAAAGGGACGTCAGTACAAAATAATGTACCGAGTATGTAAGGCAACAGAATAACTAAAAGCTGAAACTAAACTGATAATATAATAATTGAAAGTAACGTGGAGTCAAGATAATCTGAAGATATGCTTACCTGCTGATACTAACTCAACTCTCTCAATATAGTATGTAAAATAGTTGTCCTGTCCTATAAGGCTCGGTACGTGTAATTGCTCTGCCGCAGTAGGCTCGCTCATAGGCGCTCGGCCATACTAGGCTCTGTATCTCGGCCATTCTGGGCTCGCTCATAGGCGCTTGGCCATGGTAGGCTCGGTATATAACTTACCATCTGATCAGAGGTCTCCAAATAGGGGCCTGCCCATCGATTATAGCTCGATAGTTGTGAAAATACTATAGTACTGCCCAATAGGGGCCTACCCACCGATTATAGCTCGATGGTGGTGAATATATATATATATATATATATATATATATATTATATTATCAGTCCAGTTTTAGGTTGCAGTTATTCTGTTACTGAATATTTAACTGAATATAAATTCCCGATAAGGAAGAATACTGTAACTTATGAGGCTAGGATAATGTACATAAGTTCAAGAATACAAACTTCTCTTTATGTCTCGTTATCAAACACATGTAATTATGGGATCATGCCAAAATGAAGAAAAGGTTTAGCCTTAACATACCTTACCACAATCTGTCCAATAACCACATTAAACTCGTCTTGTTGTACCTTAATCTACAACAACGATAACAATACTATCATCAAGTTATGGAAAGTATAACTATCGCACAACGAACGACAAGCTTATTTTATAATAAAACGGGCAACATCTCCCCTATAATCTTCACTTCCTCCCAATTCGACATAACACCAACAACAACAACAAGAAAAAAAATAACAACATGCATACATCATTTTTCAACCTTATATCCATCACAAAATACCACAAAACAGCCCATACACCCCAATTAGTTCATACACAAAACGACAACCCTGGTAGTGTCAAACAACCCAAAAATATAATGACAAAACACCAGCCAACCACCCTGCCATTATGTGGTATTTCTCCACAGCCTTTCTCCTCCTAAACTACATAAAAACAGTAGCAAAAGAGACAACCTAACAGCAACACGAAACAACCCACAAAATAGTCCCACAAGTTCAGCAACTCAAAACTGATTTTTCAGTTTACTAAAACACGTTTCGATTTGTCTTTTCTTTCAAATTGAAAAAATAAACAACATTACATAATTGAGCCTCTTATACTATAAACCAGCCACGAATTCAACTTAAAAATAAGTTTACAACCAGCCAACAGTGATGCAACAACAAACATCATACCACTCTTTTGAAACTCGCTAGGTCTAGTCTTTACGATCGAGTTACAACTCGTATAGACATAGATAATGGAAGGAGAAGCATAAATTTACCTTAGAATGAGTAGAAACTTCGAAATCTAGCCCCTATTCATCCAAAATTAGTCCCCAACGCAGCTACAAGAAGGAGAAAGAGAAACTAGCAAGCTGTCCGGGGTTTTCGGCATAGAATCACATTGTAACACCCGAAATAACCTAGGGTTTGTGTGGGATTTTTGGGAAGGAGTTGTAGGGGTTCAATTTGGTTTTCTTGGTCTAAATGATGAGTGAAAGAAATGATTTAATAAGCCCTTAAAAGTCCTCTCTTGGATGACTTTAGGAGCTTTCTGGTTTGCTGTCTCAATGTTTCAACCAAACATGTTACTTTGTTGTTGAGAACTTTAATGTGGTGTTTGGTCAATCCTGCACTCTTTAATATTGCCCAGGCTTCTAGTTGAATCCCAATACAAATAATTTCTACTATTATGCATAGTTGGCTAGTTTAAGTTCTGGAGTCTCTCTAGCCTTAAAATGATATGTCTTCCTACCATGATATCTTTAGACTTTGGAATCTTTTGTGTTATAGTTAGCATGATTAGGATTCTTATTGATTGTTATAGATCATGTCTACTTGCCTGTTTACTATGTATAGTAATCATTCCCTGACTATTATTCTATCACACCTTCATGACTTAGATTCCTAGTTTTAAAATCCCTTTTAGACTAACTCTGGATCATGCTCTACTCTAAATTCACTCTGGAAATCTTAGCATGTTCATCTTGTATATGTCTAGTATTTTTACCCTATTAACCCCAAATAGCATGTCTCCCCAACTCTCCTAATGTTGTGTTGGTCGCCTGCTGAATGATTGAACATATGATTGTTAGTTTGTAATGTCAAACTTACCATGTTGAGACTAAGCCCTATTGATTCTCCTAGTTTTCATGTTTTGTTATATAATAA
This sequence comes from Nicotiana tabacum, assembly GCF_000715075.1. NCBI lineage: Eukaryota > Viridiplantae > Streptophyta > Magnoliopsida > Solanales > Solanaceae > Nicotiana > Nicotiana tabacum. The sequence continues at coordinate 53,211,375 of NC_134088.1, forward strand.
ATCTTGTCACTCTTGCTTCCGAAATGCAAATACGTTTCCTGTAAACCCTGCCATCGTGTCCCTATGGGAGTTGTTATTAGTAGGCTTCAGAATTATTTAAATGATTGTCATATGTGGTTCGTTAATTTATGTAGTTACGTTGTTAATCTGCAAATTGCTGGGTAAGTGGGACTTCTATTTGGGCTTGATGTGGGTCCATGTGTAGGCCTGAGCTGTGCATTTAATACACTCTAATATTTGAGCTGAGTTTATTGAAGGCCCGGGCAGTACTGGGTTATCTCCTCTTGGGCCTGTTCTATTTGTTGGGCCCATAATCATTTCAATTTTGTAATATTTGAGCTTATTTTTCCTTTATTGGGCATGTAATAATTTGTAAACAAACAGTTGGGGAAATAGTGAAAGTGGGGGGTCGGGATACTTTAATTTTCGTATAAAAGGGTAGAAAACATGCTTATAGGATCCACGTGCTTCACTTCTATACACTGTTAGAAAGAATGCCTATAGGATCTAAGTGCTTTACATGCTCAACATGCTCTATTTCTATGCGCCATTAGATAGCATGCCTATAGGATCCAAATATCATTGGTTATTTGTTGAGCATGTTCTACTGCTATGTGTTGTTAGATAGCATGCCTATAGGATCTCGTTGAGTCAAGAATTGTTATTTCTTCCATTCACGTGACTCATCTAGATACCATGTTCATAGGACCTTAAATTGATTAATCAAACAGTCGTTGTTGCTATTCTGCCCGCCTAGAAAACATGCCTATAGGGATAAACAAAAATGAGTATGTATTCTTAATTACTACCCAGAAATCAACTATTTAGAGAACATGCCTATAGGGTATTTACTACTCGCCTCAAAAGCATGCCTATAGGACTCCATGTTGACTGTTTGAAACTATTTATGCCGATATCTTCTATAATCGTGTTGCTTGCTTAGAAACCATGTCTATAGGATTAAATACAACGAGAGCAGCATTACTTAACAACTTGGTTAACCGTCTAAGTTCAGTCATCTAGAAACCATACTTATAGGTCTTGAACAATTTTAATGCATTTCGACTCCAAATCTGCCTATAGCTACTTACTGCATAATCTGGAACCTTGTTAGCATAAAACCCATGATTGTTTGCGTGCTTTTGTGCCTACGTGTGGAGGCCAACTTGAGCCCTTGACTGTTAACTGTGTGTAGTCCTACTTGTTCTCAATGTGTGCCTAGTTTTATCATTTTGAGCATTCGAAGTAAAGTCTAGAACCACCCAAGTAGCATGTTTAAAGCCTCCTGGACCATAGGCATGGGACGGGTCATGCACGCATAGGATGCGGTTTAGAATTGAACTAGAGCGCTTTAGGTAAACAACTTTAAGATACTAAATGGGCAGCAGGAGATGATAGTCTGTGCCTATTGAATATTATGAGCAACCCCTAACTTAACGGAGTTGCGAAGTATTATTTATATTGCACAGGGTGATCCTTTAGGCTAAAAAACTTAGGATCCCCCTATATATGTTTACCACTTGCACCCCTGTTTATTTGAACTTAGATCAAACTAGGTTGTACCTTATAATCCTCAAAATATTACACCAATCACTTATTAATGTATAGTCTACTTCCCCTATATGAGCAATCTTTTTATACGTGTTTCACGTTGTAGTTGGATATTTAGATCCCATATCTTCCTTAATCTACATGATCACATAGGACAATTATAATCCAATAATTCCACATAGCATAAAATTCGGTTGGAGGCCATAGTTGTGGATCTTGAAGAGTGCCTAACCCCTTCTCTTTGAGGTTATTTGAACCCTTACTCGATCTTTGGTGGCACGGACTAGTTCTAATCAGAGTTACTTGCAAATAGGTGCCTAACGCACCTTAAATAGTTAGGTGGCGGTTCTTCTCTTTTAATACCCATTTAAAAGAGTTTTCACTCGTCGAAACCCGCTTTCGCGAGAAAACGGGGCACGATAGCATGGCGACTCTGCTGGGGATATATTTAGGCTCTTACCATAACGGATTGTTGCTTTGTGGGATTTCTAAATGATTAGGTTGGGTTATTTGACTTCTCCCATGTACATCCCCTCCCTATTTCCCTTATTTGCTTAAAATTGTTATATCATCCCCTCTATATTTCCCTTATTTGCTTAAAATTACTATATCATGTGTCTCCCTCCCTATCTCCCCTAATTGATTCATCTAATTACGTTCAAGAACTTTTTCATACGTTATGCTAACTTCTCTCCTTTGTCTTTCATTTTTCTTTTCTTTCTCTTACCTATCTTTATCGTATTATTTACTATTCTTACGTGCTTTCATCATGCAAAAATATCTGGCAACATGTTACTATTTTTTGCATAAAGCATGCTTTCAAAATCATACTCCACTCATTCTTAGTATAACATAGAAGCGCTTGACGTGTGTCCGCGCTTTCCTAAAAATACCCTTTTAAATCGGAAAGGCTTATTAGCGGTAGACTAGTCGATCAGTGGTACAGTCGACGGTCCCGTGGCTTTCCCTCTCAAGTCGTCAACTTGAGTGTATCCGTCTAGACCCTTCTAGAAACTCCACTCTGATTTGAAATGTACATACATCATGCTAAACCTAGTATGGATTGAAACATTATTGACGCATTAATCCGCTTAGATAAACCTTGTCCAAAATCCAAAGGGATTTCCACTGTCCCAAAGGAAAACATCATATTATGTGCATCGCTTGGAGAAAATGTGCCAACATGTTGACTGTTATTGCGTAAATAGTCGAATCTGTAGGGGGGAAGGGCTAACATTTATTTGTTTGTAAAAAATGAAGCACGAAATCCTTAGGTTTGGTATGGTCCAGAATATCCCACCTCTGCTAATTGACTGGTGGAATGACCTTGCACCATGTGATAGAAATCACGTAAGGAGAGTGTTAGGTAACTTGCCGTCTTTGCTAAATATTCGACCAACAGGGAATTAATTGAGGCAGCCACCATGTTCTAGGATGAAAAGATACCTGTCTTTCGACTTGGCAATATAGAAATGACTCCTCTTCTAGAAGATATAGGGGGCTTCACAAGTTACCATGGGATAGTCCGGATCTGTTAGTGCCAGAAAAGCGCACCCCACGTGGTTTTCTAAAAATGCTAGGGTTTAAGAAAAATGATGAGTTGGTTTGCTTGAAGATATCCTACATCCCCTTCGAGTTTTTCTATGAGCGGTATGGGCACAGCAAGTCATATCGCTTGCATCACGAGGAGCTATCCATTACCTCTTTGGATAGGTACACCATCGGGTCTATGTCTTCATAGTATGCTTCTTAGGTTTGTTGATATTTCCAATGCAATGAGGGAGAATTCATACTAGCTTAGCCATAGTCACCAAGATCGTGATGGAGGGTATCGAGGGGAAGAAATACACCATGATCCTTATGATACTGGCTGAGATGTACCGAGCCTTGGATTGGTGCAAGCATGGGTTTGGACATTTTAAGGGTTGCAATCTCCTACTACAGGTTTGGCTGCTAGAACATTTTCAGAGGGGAAATTACTGCCAGGAGCTCTTGCGTAAACTACTGAATGACTACATAGCCAGTCATCATCCAATGAAGATGAAATTCGCTCCAGATAGGTTTGCAAAGCCTGGGAATGCTGTATGCTGGGTGCGTTTCTTCAATAATCATACAAACGAGCAAGTGCATTGGATGCTCGAGTGGTTACCTAGTAGAGAGCTCATCATCAGGTACAAAGGAACTACTCACTTGGTACTATTTAGGTTGCAAGGCATCTACCCTTACCAGGCAAGCTTGGAGGAAGCAAGTCATACCTCGGGTTTCCAACATGGTTCAGTATAAAGCAAATTTCAAAGGAGATGTTATCCCGTCCAAATTCGAGGCCCAAAACATGTGGAACCAAAAAGACAATCATGGATGGGGAGACTATTGAACCAGACAGGTATCACGTCGGTCATATGTATTACTACCTCTCATGTTGGAAGACGACATAACCGGGGATGTCAAATCGGGGGTCAATCTGAAATATAGAAACATAGATGAGGTGGATGAGGCTCAGGTAAAGTATTAGAGGCTACGCAAAAGAGTGTTCAAATCTGAAGCTAACCATCTAGAATAGCATAAGGTGGATATGGAGGCGATCAAAGAATGGAAGGAGATTGCAAACAAGTTGACAGAGAGGTTGGAGCACCTAGAGCAAGGACTGATGGAGCTGGAGGGGAAGATGAGAAAGAGGATTTGGCATTGTCAAGGTATGGGCTATGATGAAGGAGGGAAGCTGGCGATGGCTTACTTGCTGCTCGACATGCGCGACCTGGGAAGTGTGATTGATGGATCCAAAAGAGCAAAGCATGGAGAAGGTCCTTCTGGGACCAAATATATTAGGAGATAATGTTCTTTATTACTTTCTAGTTAGATTTCGTTAGCTTTTTTATGTAATAAGGCTTCGTGCCATTAGTGACTTTACATTATTATTTCGATTTAGTAAAGATTGATTTGATTTATTTTCGCTTAATGGAACGAGGCAATGTTGGCATGAATTTTCTCCAAGTCTATGTGTCGCTTAGGCCTACCTCGTTCATAATGCGATCCCCAAATTAGGACACAAATTATTGCATTACCTTACGTGTCACTTGCTTAAATATTGCAATCAGTCTTTCGTTTCGTCTTATTGACTTGGTTGCCTTTTGTTTTTCTTTCTTTTGATTATTCCCATTCCCAAAGGTTGGTTCGTGTATTCTGGCATCATTAGCATACCACACCAGATCCAGAAGTCCTCCACCTCCTCCTCCACCTAGAGACCCCAAAGGAAAAAAGCAAAGGCAAAGAGAAGATGAATGATTTAAGTGGTAATCGAAAGGACAACGCTACCATAGCATAGAATGTTGAAACTTCTAACAGAAGGAGTATGCCAGGACAAAATGAGTTGGCCCTACGGTTGGAACAGAAAATCTTGGAGCTACAACGTGAGCTTGAGCAGGTCTGAAATCTCGCAAATCTCTCCCTTACTCTGAATGTCCCCTACATCAACCATCAGAACACCACCACCCATAATCAAACACCACCCCAAAACATACAATCCCAAAATCCACCACCCATAGCTCCACAAAATCTTCCCGCAACGCACCAATATCACAACCCCACACCCCCTCAAAACTTTAACCCTCCACTAGTACAAACCCCTCAACAACAACACCATCACCCGACCCAGTATCCGCAAATCACTATTTATACTCCCAATCCATACTCCCAATCCACCTCAAACCTCAATCAATGATCACCCATATATTCAAGTCCCAGGAACACATCAAGGCAACTCGATATACATGGAGACCTTACCACATACCCCACAGCAAACCCTATACATACCCGAACCAACCGAGAAGGACCTGCTCATCCGGAATATAGATGAAGAGCTAAAGAAGCTGACAGGAAGAGTCCACAGTGTTGACGGTGGAAAGGTGTTGAAGGTTTGAATTATGAAGACTTGTGTATCGAGCCAGACGTGGAATTGCTGGAGGTTTACAAACCTCCTAAGTTTGAAATGTTCGATGGCACTGGTGATCCTAAGATGCACTTAAGAACTTACTGTGACAAGCTTGTAGGAGTAGGCAAGAACGAGCAAATCCGCATGAAGTTGTTCATGCGAAGTCTTACAGGGGATACCTTATCCTGGTACATTAGTCAGAATTTGAAAATATGGGCGAACTGGGTAAGCATGGCATCCGATTTTATGGATAGATTCAGGTTCAACAGAGAAAATGCGCCAGACATTTTCTATATTTAGAACCTCATGAAGAAGCCAATAGAAACCTTTCATGAGTATGCTACTCGTTGGAGATCAGAGACCACCAAGGTGAGGCTGCAACTAGACGACGATCAAATAAACAAGTTCTTTGTCAGAGCTCAAGATCCTCAGTATTATGAAAGATTGATGGTTCTAGAGAATCACAAGTTCTCCGACATCATCAAGTTGGGAAAAGGATAGAAAAAGGAATCAAGATCAGTATGCTGACTAATTTCTAGGCACTGCAAGCCATCAATAAAGCCTTACAGTCCGGAGGTATCTCGAAAAACAAGGAAGTGGGTGCCATGATGGTGGCCCAAGGACCTAAGTCTCCCCTTACCTATCAGACACCCCCACCAACATACCAACCCTTACCTCCAAAATACCATTATCCCGCCACCACCTACCATACCTATAATACCCAACCTGCATATTACCATTCACCTCCTCCCGCCCGCCAAAACTACCCAGGGCCATACCCAAACTACGACCACAGAACTCCTAGACAATACACCCCTATCGCCGAACCCATAGCCCAACTATATGAGAGACTGAAGGTTGCTGGTTATGTCACTCCCATTCCTGCTGCTGCTATTAAAAATCCTTCCCAGTAGGTTAACCCCAACAAGACTTGTGCCTACCACTTAGGCATGAAGGGACATACAATCAAGGAATTCCATATGTTGAAAGATAAGATCCATACACTGATTGACACCAAAGTTATAAAGGCAAAGGAGTCTGCACCGAATGTCCGTAATAACCCTATTCCTGATCATAGGGGTGAGGGAGTGAATATGATAGAAACTGATAAAGAATGGGATCAGGAAGTATCCATCGGGCTTATCCAAGAAGGGGACGCTCCCAAATCATCTCTTGTCACCTTCTCGCCGATTGTGGTGAAAACCAAGGCACCATTCGAGGTTGAGGTAGCTACGCCCTTCACTGTATTCGTAGCTCCAATGCCATCCTACAAATCAGATGTTGTTCCATGGGATTATGTGGCAGAGGCAAGAAGAAAAGGAAAATCCAAGATGGAAGAGAACTGACAGGGTTTACACACCGGAATATCTTAGAGGAACGAGTAAAGAGATCGCACCAAAACCACCTGTTGTGGAGACAAGTGTTGATGATCTTTGGAGGAAGGTACAGGTGAGGGAGTACTATGTTGTTGATCATCTAAACAAGACTCCCATCAAAATATCCACCTTATCGATGTTGCAAAACTCAGATACGCACAAGAATGCCTTGATAAAGGTGTTAAGTGAAGCTTATGTGCCTATCGGTATCACTAGTGGAGAGATGGTGAACATGGTGGGGCAAATACTGGAGAGTCACAAGATTACTTTCCACGAAGATGAGTTGCCGCCGGAAGGATTAAGTCATAACAAAGCATTACATATCACTGTGCAATATAAAGACAAGTTCATTGCTAGGGTTCTGATAGACGGGGGTTCAAGTCTGAACATATGCCCGCTGACTACTTTGAAAAGATTAGGTATAGGTCTGCATGAGATACGTATGGGAAGTATGAACGTGAAAACATTTAACGGGTCTCAGAGAGCCAATATTGGAGAGATCAATCTGGATCTAAATATGGGCCCAACCTGGTTCGACGTTGAATTCCAAGTGCTAGATATATCCGCTACATATAACCTGTTACTGGGACGACCATGGATACACACGACTGAGGCAGTTGCTTCTACTCTGCACCGAGATGTGAAGTTTGAGTAGAACCATCAGGAGGTGATTATTCACGGAGATGTAAGTAACCCTATCTACACCGACCAGACAGTGGCAGCTATCGAGAATAGAAGGAAATTGGGAGGAGAGACATCCCACAGCATTGAGCCGATAAACGCAATCGAGAAAGGGCGATGGTGGAGCAATAAGATAGAGAGCATACTGATGTGGTTAGGGTATGAACCAAGCAAGGGTCTCGGTCCTAAGCTTCAAGGGATCACAGAACCAATACGGACACAATATCATGGCACAACCTTTGGTCTCGGATATGAATACACCGTAAAAGAATATAATGATTGGATACCACCATGGCGTGACTTCTACTATCCATTGGAACAAACCATAGCACCACTGCACCAGACATTCCACCAGACTGATGTAATTTGGGGATCCGAGGAAGATGAGATTTTGGCAGGCATGAGGAATCTGTTTCTAGATGAGGAAAATATGGACTGCAGTGCGATCTTGGAGGAAGAGGAGGAAGACCTTACCATTCAGACGATGGGAGATGAAGCTGCTCTCAAGAACTGGATTGCTGCACCATCCCGAGCTCGCCGAGTACTGGCATAATTATTATATATCCTGATGAACCTACGACTGTGACATGTAATGAGACAACGCAATATAAGGAAAGTGATTCGGAAGACTGGGAAGATGATATAATACCTGAGGAAATTGTCAATGAAGTAGAGAATTTTGAGAACAAACCAAAGTCCAATCTGGAAGAAACTGAGGCAGTTAACTTAGGGGATTCTGAAACAGTCAAAGAAACTCGCATTAGCATTCATCTATCACCATCAGAGAAGGAAGAGTACATCAAGCTTCTAAGGGAATATGAGGATATTTTTGCATAGTCTTATGACGACATGACCGGGTTAGGCACATCCATAGTGGCTCATAAACTACCTACCTACCCTATGTGTCCGCCGGTAAAGCAGAAACTCTGGAAAATCAAGTCGGATATGAGTTTAAAGATAAAAGAAGAGGTTACCAAATAAATCAAAGCCAAGGTCCATCAGGTGGTTGAGTACCCAACCTGGCTAGCCAATATTGTACCGGTTCCAAAGAAGGATGGGAAAGTCAGGGTGTGTGTTGACTATCGAGATCTGAACAGAGAAAGACTTAAAGATGATTTCACGTTGCCCAACATACACATAGTGATCGACAACTGGGCCAAGCATGAACTCCAATCCTTTGTGGATTGCTTCGCATGATATCACCAGATTTGGATGGACGAAGAGGATGCCAAAAAACTAGCCTTCATCACGCCATGGGGAATATACTGCTACAAATGATGTCGTTTGGTTTAAAGAACACCGCAGAGACCTACATGGGGGACATGACTACTCTTTTCCGTGATATGATACACAAAGAAATAGAGGTATACATGGATGGCATCATCATCAAGTCTAAGAGGAGTTCGGAACACATAACAGACATAAGAAAGTTTTTTGACCGATTACGAAAGTACAGTCTGAAGTTGAATCCTGCAAAATGTGCTTTCGAAGTCACTGCTAGAAAGTTGTTGGGTTTCATCGTTACTCATCATGGCATTGAGTTAGACCCATCAAAGATCAAAGCTATTCAGGACCTGCCACCGCCAAAGAGCAAGAAGGATGTGATGAGTTATCCGGACTGCCTCAATTATATCAACTGTTTTATAGCACAGTTAACGGTAATATGTGAACCAATCTTCAAGATGTTGAGGAAATATGCTGCAACGAGTTGAACTGAAGAGTGAAAAAAGGCTTTCGATAAAATCAAGGAGTCCTTGTCCAAGCCGCTCCTGTTGGTCCCGCCAGAGCCTAGGAGACCTCTACTGCTATACCTATCCATGTTGGATGGAGCCTTTGGTTGCATCCTGGGGCAACATGATGAAACCGGAAGAAAGGAGCAGGTGATATACTATCTGAGTAAGAAGTTCACACCTTACAAAGCCCGGTACTCTTTGTTGGAATGTACATGTTATGCCCTGACATGGATAGCCAGAAATTGAGGCACTACTTCTGCGCATACACCATATATCTCATACCAAGGATAGAGCCGCTGAAATACATCTTTCAAAAACACATGCCTACGGGTAAGCTAGCAAAGTGGCAGATATTACTAAGTGAGTTCGACATTATCTATGTGACTTATAAGCCGGTCAAGGGGCAAGCATTGGCCGATCACCTAGTAGAGAACACCGTAGATGGAGAATACAAACCATTGAAGACGTATTTTCCCGACGAGGAAGTGTCGTTTATAGGAGAAGACATTGTTGAATCATGTGATGGTTGGAGGATGTTTTTTGATAGAGCTACAAACTTCAAAGGAGTAGGCATCGGAGCTGTCTTGTATCAAAAGTCAACATTACCCGATATCCGCCAAACTCAGATTCCTGTGCACTAACAATATGGCAGAATATAAGGCTTGCATCTTAGGACTCAGGTTGGCCGTCGACATGAATATTCAGGAGTTGCTGGTAATCGGAGATTCAGATCTGCTAATACATCAAGTACTCGGAGAATGAGCCACCAAGAATACTAAGATATTGCTATGCCTACACTGTATGAAAGATTTGACCAAGAAATTCACAAAGATAGAATCCAAACATGTCCCGAGAGTTCAGAATGAGTTCGCCGATACGCTGGCTACCTTGTCTTCTAAGATACAACATCCAGACAAGAATTTTATTGATCCTATCCCGATAGAGATATGTAAGCAGCCAGCTTATTGTGCTCATGTTGAAGAATAGTTCGATGGAAATCCATGGTTTCCCGACATCAAGGAGTATTTGGAGCGAAAAACGCTACACACACCCAGAAGCGCACGCTTCGAAGATTGGCCAACCATTTCTTTCTGAGAGGAGGAATTCTGTATAGTAGGACTCTTGACTTGGGACTATTGTGATGTGTCGATGCCAAGGAGGCATCTAGGTTTCTTGATGAGATACACACCAGAACTTGCGGACCTCACATGAATGGGTTTGTTCTATCTAGGAAGATATTAAGGGCAGGGTATTTCTAGATGACTATGGAGACATACTGCATCAAATATTTGCAAAACTGCCACCAATGCCAGGTACATGCGGATATGATACGGGTGCCACCCAACAAACGCAATGCAACGAGTTCACCCTGGCCTTTCTCTGCTTGGGGCATGGATTTCATCAGACCAATTGAACTCGCTGCTTCCAACGGACATAGATTCATCTTGGTAGCCATAGATTACTTCACAAAATGGGTCAAAGCCGCTTCATATAAAGCTGTGACCAAGAAGGTCGTAGCGAACTTCGTCCAGAATTGTATTGTTTGCCAATTCGGAGTACTTGAGTCAATCATTACCGACAATGCTTCCAATTCCAATAGTGATCTGATGAAATCCATGTGTGAAACATTCAAAATTAAGCACCGGAACTCTACAGCATATAGGCCACAAATGAATGGAGTCGTGGAGGCTGCCAATAAGAATATCAAGAAAATATTAAGGAATATGGTGGATAACTACAAGCAATGGCACGAGAAGCTACCGTTTGCCCTGCACAAGTACCGCACCATGTCTGCACTTCAAGCAGGGCAACCCCCTATTTACCGGTCTATGGTGCCGAAGTTGTCATACTCGCCGAGGTAGAGATTCCTTCCCTAAGAATCATACAAGAGGCTGAGCTCAGTGATGCAGAATGGATACATAGCCGGTATGAGAAATTGACTCTCATTGACAATAAACGGATGAACGCGGTGTGTCACGGTCAACTCTACTAAAATAGAATGGCAAGGGCTTTCAATAAGAAGGTTAGATCAAGGCAATTCACGCCAGGGTAATTGGTGTTGAAGTGGATCTTCCCGTATCAGGACGAAGCAAAGGGAAAATTCTCACCTAACTGCAAGGACTTTACATGGTTCACCGAGTACTAATAGGAAGAGCACTCATACTTGCAGAGATAGATAGAGAAATATGGACAAAACCTATCAATTCAGATGCCTTCAAGAGATATTATGTTTGAGATTATATTTGCACTTTCTTTTGATGTAACATGAACTATGCTTGACCGGATTCCCAGTTAATGAGGGATACATAGGAAGCATTGTGGGTTCGGTCACATCATAATAAAATCTTCATTCCCCTCTACGGTCAAGAACCGGGACAAGATTTCGAGTTTTCGTCAATCTCATTATGTCAAAAATTGCCAAGAAGTGTATCGTCGGAAGCATATATTTAAACTGGGGAAGAATTTTGAGAGGGTCCTCAAAATTCCGAGTTAAGAAGGTCGCAATGTCTCAAAGCTTGTCACGGTCTATGATTCGACCAAATTACTTACTTTTTGCATTATCTTTTGAAACAATTGCATATTTATAAATGATTTACCATGAATGTATATTTTCAAAGTGGGGACGTGAGCTGTATGTGGACCACGACAGCGGAGTGTATTAGAGTAGCTGTGAGAAAAGTGTTAGGGGTCTTGAAGGGTTTCTCTGGCGGCCACAAAGGTGACTGTTGGTAGAGTGAAGAGGTACAAGAGAAAGTGAAAGCCAAGCAAGCGGCGTACTTGACGCTTATAGAGAGCATGGATGAGGAGGCGAAGAGGATGAACATGGAGGGGTATAGGAGGGGTATAGGAGGTCTAAGAAGGAGGCGAAGTTAGCGGTTACTGCAGCTAAGACTGCGGCATTTGGGCGTTTGTATGAAGAGCTTGGGGCTAAAGGCAGGGACAAGAAGTTATACAGGCTAGCCAAAGTAAGAGAGAGGAAGGGCCATGATCTGGATCAAGTTAAGTGTATCAAAGATGAGGAAGGTAGAGTTTTGATGGAAGAGACTCAGATTAGAAGAAGATGGCAGACATATTTCCATAAACTCCTGAATGAAGAGGGGGATAAGGACATTGTGTTGGGTGACATGGATCACTCCGAGATGCGCGGGGATTTCAGGTATTGTAGGAGAATAAGAGTAGGGGAGGTCGAGAGGGCTATGCGTAAGTGTAAGGCCCCGTGAAAAGTTTCCTAAAAACCAGGGTTCTATGATGCCGGGGCAAGCGTAAGGGTTCTATGATGTGTTGTGTTCGGATTTCTTGGATTGAACAGTGCGTTGGAGAGTTGAAGGAAAATGTTGTGTAGAAATATGCATTTCTGCGGCCCATTATGGGGCCGCAAAATCACTCTGCGGACTGCAGAATGGTCGCAAAGTGAGGCAGTTTTCTAGGTCATTTTGATGTCATTTTCGCGGTCCATTATGCGACCGCATAACCATTTCGCGGGCCGCACTCTTGTCACAGAATCAATCTTGGATTTTTACGGAGGGAGGTTCTGCGGGGCATTATGCGACCACAGAACAGGTCTACGGGCCATATAGTGACCGCAGAACAGGTCTGTGGGTCGTATAGTGACCGCAGACCCAGTCAGTTCCTTTCCAGTTTTGGCACCCAATTTGTGCGGCCGATATGCGGACCACATATCCATTCTGCGGTCGCATATGCGACCGCATATCCTGTTCCGGGGCTTCATTTTTGGGGTTTATTAAACTCCGACCCTATTTCGTTAAAACATATGCCATAGCCATATTTTGAGCACATTTCTGATATTTTTAGAGTGAGAGAGAGTTCTTAGAGTGGGAGAGTAACTTTCAGCCTATTATCCATCAATTCTTGCTGAATCATTGAGGATTAACAAAGGAAGTCTTCATCCTAAAGGTAAGAATCTATGTCCTAGCTCTCAATTTCAAAAATTTACAAAAATGGGGTAACTAGAAAGACAATTCTTGGGTGTGGGGAGTTGTTATCAAAGAATGTGGAAAGGTTGTGAGCTAATAATGGCAGAGAATGGGTTGGGGAATGATGGAATCTTTCACAAAAGGACCTTGAAGCCTTAATGCACACATAGTGTTTGATAAAATACTCAAATGAGCTAGAACCATGATCATCCTCCTAATTTTGATTCAATTTGTTACAATTTCAAAATAGATTGAAGTTGCTAAGATTTCCGAAATATTTTAGAGTGTAAGGAATCTCAATTGAGGTACGTTGGCTAAACTTTCTATCTTAGAATCGAATTCCATAATGTTCCTGTGAGTTTCAAGGTGTGGGTTGCGCATCAAAATGTTATGGCTTTGAATCATATTTCAAATGAAAGCTAGTATGCCAAATTGTATGAGAAAATTTCAATATTCTTAAGACTCTTAATTGCTCATATGTGTACCTAAAGTCTTGATTGGAAATGTCTTAATGTCGATAATCTATAAAGATGGTTGGAAATGAAATAATTGAATTGGGGGTATAGTGTGTGGCCAACGTGCCAAGAATTTAAGTTATGATTGTGGCTAGTAGTGCACGTGGTTTGAGAGGATGCGATAAAGAATATGAAATGAGCCTCGACTCAATTGTTTAAAAATAATTTCGAAAATAGATTTGCCTAAAAGCTTTTGTACTCAATTCATGCCCATAAGTGGTTGCTTTAACTAATTCTTTTCTTTACAAATATATCCAGTGTAATTCGAGTTCTTACATACTCAGGTGTTGAAGTTGTAAATTGTCATTTCTGGGAAAGAGTATTGCAAGAATAAATGGTGTATTGATTGCTTATGATTTTGATATGTGCTTGTATTGCTGGTCGGTATGCCCCATTATTTGGGAAGAAACCTTTTGTATTTAAAGCTTCCATTACTAATAAATTTGAGGTATATGATTGCTGAAATATTCTATATTTTGATATTTGATGGTGACCCTTGAAATTGAAAGAGGTGAAAGTGTGGGATATAAAATATGGCCACCGTGCCAGGAATAAAGAATCTTGTGAATGGCCAAATGAGCCAAGGAAATATTGTTGTTGTGAGTGATTAGAAATACTAATAAGAATTTATACAATGTGAAAGATGTTGAGGTGAGTACAATTGTATTTATGTTGCCTTTGTGTGCAAATCAAATCAAAAATGTTTTGGGAGCATCATTAGCAAAACCGAGGAAGGGTGGGTCATAAGGCCCACACCTGAAACTACATGTGCCGGTGTAGAGGTGGATTGTGATATTATTCCCCTTAATCTAGATGAAACTGGTAACAATTGTGGATTGGAAAAGTCAACCCACATGGCATATGTGGGAAGGCGGCCTAGCTGATCGGGTGGAGATCGGACGCCATGTTTCGCATATGATTGTACTAATCTTGGTAACAACTTTCTTTCTCATCACTCGTCAAACCACATTGTTCGTGGGGAGATGACCTAGCCGATCGGGGCATGATCGGACTCCATGCTAACAAAGACGGTGGTATATCGGTGCTAACGATCTCCCAACCAAAATTGTATATGAAGTTCATATTTTGAAAATTATTATGTTTTAACTGGACATTTGGATATTGTTGATTGTGACTTGTTGTTTCTATGTGTTGTCTTTTCTTAATACAAGGTAATGGGGAGATTGATGAAGATGTCACGCATTGTACCGGAGCAGGATGGATGAAGTGGAGGCTCACTTTTGGTATCTTGTGTGATAAGAATGTGCCTATGATACTTAAAGGTAAGTTCTACAAGGTTGTAGTTAGACCAACTATGTTGTATGGAGCAGAGTGTTGGCCAGTCAAGAACTCACATACCCAAAAGCTAAAAATAGCTGAGATGAGGATGTTGAGGTGGATGTGTGGGCATACCCTATTGGATAAGATTAGGAATGAAGTTATTCGGGAAAAGGTGGGAGTGGCCCCTGTGGAGGATAAGATGCGGGAGGCAAGGTTGAGATGGTTCGGGCAGGTTAAGAGGAGAAGTATAGAAGCCCCAATTAGAAGGTGAGAGCGGTTAGCCTCAGTGGGGTAGCAGGAGGGGTAGAGGTAGGCTAAGAAGTCTTGGGGAGAGGTTATTAAGCGGGACATGGTGCATCTGGAGCTGACTAAGGACATGGCCCTAGATAGGAGGGTGTGAAGGTCAAAGATTAGGGTAAAGGTTCATAGGTAGTCGAGCGTTTCACTTTTTCTTGCTCAGTTCGCTAGCATTAGAGTTAGTATGATATCTTTTATCCATAGATGGCTATTACTACCTAGAGTTTGATTGCATTATTGGATTCAAACTTATTTCATCTTGTTGTTATTCCTACTTGTTGCAATTACCTTTTCTTTTTCAGTTGTTCTCTAGCCGAGGGTCTATCGGAAACAGCCTCTCTGCCCTTCCAGGAGTAGGAGTAAGGCTATGTACATCTTACCCTCCCCAGACCCCACTTGTAGGAAACTACTAGGTTTGTTGTTGTATTTCTATAGTAACCAGATGTTACCCAGGGTGACTCGAACAAGGTGTTAAGACAGGAGCAAAGGCGAAACAAGAAACCGATTTTTTGATCGACCTCCTCCCCCCCCCCCCACAAAACTCACGATTTTTCTTTGGATGCAGGCATAATGGACATAACAAGCACGTCCACAAAAAACATATACCACAAGACCACCGATAGAAGTCGACGAGCACAGACGCGTCAAGCTAAGAACCACTTTGCTTCTTCATATTTGATCACCGCTTTTATGTGCATAGGGCTAAAGCACTGCCCTCATCATTGCATAGGGCTAAGCTCTGCCCTTATTTCTTTGTATGAAACTAAGCATTTTCTCCATTACATTGCATGAGGCTAATAACTGCCTCCATTATTACATAAGGCTAAATGCTGCCTTGCCTTTCTTTGCATGAGACTAAGAATTGTCTCCATTATATTGCATGAGGCTAAGCACTACCTCCATCATTGCATAAGGCTAAACACTACTTTTCTCTGCATGAGGCTAAGCACTGCCTCCATCACTCTTACTTCTGAAATGCAAATATGTTTCCTGTAAACCCTGCCATCGTGTCCCTATGGGAGTTGTTGTTAGTAGGCTTCAGAATTGTTTTAATAATTGCCATGTGTGGTTCATTAGTTTATCTAGTTAAGTTGTTAATCTACAAACTGCTATGTAAGTGGGACTTATATCTCGGCTTGATATGGGTCCATGTGTGGGCCTGAGCTGTGCATTCAATGTACTCTAATGTTTGAGCTGAGTTTGGGTCTGGGTCTGGGTTTGCTGCTTGTGTAAAGAATGAGCCTATTGAAGGCCCAAGCAGTACTGGGTTATCTCCTCTTGGGCCTGTTCTATTTGTTGGGGCCATAATCATTTCAATTTTATAATATTTGAGCTTATTTTTCCTTTATTGGGACTATAATAATGTGTAAACAAACAGTTGGGGAAATAGTGAAAGTGGGGGGTCTGGATACTTTAAATTTCGTATAAAAAGGTAGAAAACATGCCTATAAGATCTAAGTGCTTCACTTCTATACACTGTGAGAAAGCATGCCTATAGGATCTAAGTGCTTTACTTGCTCAACATGCTCTATTTCTATGCACTATTAGATAAATGCCCATAGGACCAAACATCATTGGTTATATTTGCTCAACATGCTCAGCTGCTATGTGTTGTTAGATAGCATGCCTATAGGATCTCGTTGAGTAGTCAAGAATTGTTATTTCTTCCATTCACGTGACTCATCTAGATACCATGTTCATAGGACCTTAAATTGATTAATTAAACGGTCGTTGTTTCTATTCTGCACGCCTAGAAAACATGCCTATAGGGATAAACAAAAATGAGTACGTATTCTTAATTACTGCCCAGATATCAACTATTTAGAGAACATGCCTATAGGGTATTTACTACTCGCCTCGAAAGCATGCCTATAGGACTCCATGTTGACTATTTGAAACTATTTACACTGATATCATCTGTAATCATGTTGCCCGCTTAGAAACCATGCTTATAGGATTAAATATAACGAGAGTCAGCATTACTTAACAACTTGGTTAACCGTCTAACTTCAGTCATCTAGAAATCATTCCTATAGGTCTTGAACAATTTTAATGTATTTCGACTCCAAATCTACCTATCACTGCTTACTGCATAATATGGAACCTTGTTAGCATAAAACCCATGACTGTGTGCGTTCTTTTGTGCCTACGTGTGGAGGCCAACTTGAGCCCTTGACTGTTAACTGTGTGCAGTCCTACTTGTTTTGAATGTGCATCCAGTTTTATCATTTTGAGCATCACAAGTAAAGTATAGAACCACCCAAGTAGCAGGTCCAAAGCCTCCTGGACCGTAGGCATGGGACGGGTAATGCACACATAGGACGCGGTTTAGAATTGAATTAGAACGCTTTAGGTAAATAACTTTAAGATAGTAATTGGGTAGCAGGAGATGATAGTCTGTGCCCACTGAATAATATGAGCAACCCCTACCTTAAGGGAGTTACGAAGTATTATTTATGTGGTAGGGGTGATCCTTTAGGCTAAAAAACTTAAGCAACCCTTATATATGTCTACCACTTGTACCCCAGTTTATTTGAACTTAGATCAAACTAGGTTGTACCTTATAATCCTTAAAAGATTACACCAATCACTTATTAATGTATAGTCTACTTGACTCATATGCGCAATCTTCTTTATATTTGTTTCACATTGTAGTTGGATATTTAGATCTCCTATCTTCCTTAATCTACATGATCATATAGGAAAATTATAATTCAATAATCCCACATAGCGTAAAATTCAGCCGGAAACCACAGTTGTGGATCTGGAAGAGTGCCTAACCCTTCACTTCGAGGTAATTTGATCCCTTACTTGATTTTTTGGTGGCACAGACTAGTTCTAATCAAAGTTACGTGAAAATAGATTTCCTAACGCACCTTAAATCGCTAGGTGACGACTCTTCTCTTTTAACACCCATTTAAAAGAGTTTTCACACGTCGAAACCCGCTTTCGCAAGAAAACAGGGCGCGACAGGTAGAGTTATGCTTTCTCTTGCGTTTATATCATCGTGTTGTGCTTATTTGTTGGTAGTTTTGCGATTACTTGAACTCGCACGTATCTTCGCAAGTGGGGCTAGTGATTCGATGAAAGCTTCACTATTCACTACTAGAAAATGTCAAATTTCTTACCACCAAAACAGTCGAAAATCGGGTTAAAATCTATTATTTTCGATGGATTTCCAACCAATTTTAAGTGATCGGAAAATAGGTGGTTGTAAAATATCTTCGACCGAATCGGTTTGAAATTTCCGACCATTTTGATTGCAAATAGGAAAATTATAGTTGACCAAATAATTCAAAAGTTTTGACTGCTTTGGTCGGTAATTTTGCGACTGATTCAGTAAGAAATTAAAAAATTAAAAATTAAATTAATAATTTTTCGACCAATTTGGTTGGCTTATTTAATAATTAATTAAAATTATATTCAATATTTTCAACCGAATCGGTCGAAATATTAAATAATTTAATAATGATTAAAATTTCCAACCACTTCAGTCGAAAATGTGGCAATTTTCAGTTACAGATTTCGACTACAATGGTCGGAAATCATACGCAAAATTTGATAAATTCAACAGAATTCTGCTGTAATTTAAGCTACACTACCTGCTAAATCAAACAACCAATATCATTCAACCTAATATCATAATTGTTCAAGCAACTGAGCCCAAAATATCAAATATCAAACTAGTTTAAATATTATAAAACCTTTGAACAAGTGTAAATTCTATTAAACTACATTAAAATCTAAAAGTTTCAACCAAAATGACATTCAAGTCTAAAACACAACAACAACAACAACAACAACAACAACAACAACAACAACAACAACCACCTAGTAAAAGTTTACAAGTGGGGTCTGGGGAGGGTAGAATGTACGCAGACCTTACCCCAATCCCGGAGGGATAGAAAGGCTATTCAAGTCTAAAACACATTAAGCGAATAACATTCTCATGCAACTAAGTCTAAAACGAACCAAGTCTAAAAACTAAGTCGAAACCAACTCAAGTCTAAATATCATATTACACATTCCAAATACTACTCCTCATAAGTTCCAGTCTCCTCATTGCTAGATTCCTCCATCGTACGTTGATTGCAATGCTTTTTCATGAATGTCTGCATCATACTTATTGTTTCTTGAGCAGTGTCCATTGCTGCGTCATTTCATTAATTTGTTTCCGCATATTCTCAATTTCTTCAAGTAAAGCAGAAGAACCACTAAATAATGCGGCTAGACGACTGGAGGATGGTCGTACTCCATTGACTCTACCTTTATTTATTTTCATGAGAAATAAAAATAATAATAAATATTATATAAAACTAATATTACTGCAAATATTTAATATTAAAATGAATATTACTAATATTAAAACGAATATTACTATAAAATTCTATGCCTTTATTTACTCTACCGGCTGCCTGTGTCCATATTGAAGTCATATCCTCGGGCGACGGTTAAAAATTAGGCTGAGTTTATTATCATTCCTCCAATCTTCTTTTGTTGCCGTTTGCCTCGACAATATTATGAAATATTCTTATAGGTGTGGGTCGTTTGCTTCGGCAGTAAAATGAGATACACTTATGGATCGGGTCGTACGACCTTGACAGTATCATGTAGTACTATTCTTATGGGATCGGACCGTTCGCCTCGGCAGAATTGTGCGTATAATTCGTTAGGGAGTCAGTGCATATATAAATTTCCTAACTTAAGCTTTGACATTCGTACCAGATATTGATCACATATATTCCATTTGAGGCAGTAATTGGTATTTGATCATTTCGTATTTATTCTTCTGTTGAGAAACACATTATTCATATTTATTTGTTTTATTGCTACTTGGTATGCTTCATACCTGTCTACTTTTATGTACATTATTATTTGGACCACCAGTAAGTGTCGACATCGACCTCTCGCTACTACTTCTTCGAGGTTAGACTATATACTTACTGGGTACGCATTAATTTACGTACTCATACAACACTTCTGCACTAATGGTACAGGTACTGAGACATGTACATCTGTTGGGCTCTAAGGCACATAGACGTACCAGCTGGGAGACATGGTGGTGAGTTGTTTTCTATGCTTCGACCTGCAGCACCCGGAGTCTCCTTACCCTATATTTATTGTATTCTGGCTACTTTCATTCCAGGCGGTAATTGCAGTAGTTTTGTATATTCCATTAGATGCTCACACAATTGTGACATTGAGTTTTTGGGATTTTTAGCATATGTTCATGGTTGTATTTGCTATTACATCATTCAACTTTATGTTTTGTTCATACTTCATTACTTGGTAAAGATGATAGTATTTTATCATAGTTCCTAAATCTACTTCCGCTTAATTATTTTCCTTATTTAATTTTAAAAGTGTTATGAGCGATCGATTGTGGTGATGATTTATCATTGGCTTGCCTAACAGCAGTGTTGGGTGACATCATGACCTATGGTGAGAATTGGGTCATGACAGCTCATCTTAACCCAACCCATCTCTGCCCAAGTAATATTGGGTGGTTCGTTGACCCATTTATTTATTGGTTCAACCTATTTTGACCTGCCTAAAATCAACCCGGGCCGCCCATTTGACACTACTATCCATCATACACATCAAACCGAAGAGGTCCGAATTGTGAATATGGGAAAAATGAAGGGGTGTTAATGGTATAAGCACTCAGTA